>NC_040081.1:90145928-90770928 GCF_003369695.1 Bos indicus x Bos taurus | reverse complement strand
CTGACCCAGGAATCGAACTCGGGTCTCCCGCTTTGCAGGCAAACTCTTTACTGTCTGAGCCAACAGGGAATCCTTTATATATATAAATATATATATTTAAGTTTATATAAAATAAATATACTTGTCACCAGCAAAACCCCGCTGGAATCCCCAAGAAAAACAAGATGGAACCTAGGTGATACGGTCTAACCTCTTCTTTAACTTTAGCTAGCTTAGTCTAGCTTCCCTTGCCTTCAGAGGGCCACAGGCAAAGAGCTTGCATCTGACACATGCGGTGAGAGTGCACCAGCCCAGGACCGCTGTGCGTGGTGGTGGCAGGGCTTGTGCAGAGACACCAAGTGAGCACTGCAGTCTGAAACAGCACGGCTGAGCCTGCCTAATGAGAACTCTACCCCTCCCCCTCCCCTCCACTCCCCGGTGTCAGGACCCTATAAAACTGCCTTGCCCACAGGGAGAGCTGTGCTCTGGAGCAGGAGCCCTTACCTCCCCATGCTCTGATCAAAGAATACAATTTCCCTTTGCTTCTACCAAGCTTTCAATCTTATTCTGTGCGCCCATAGCACACAGAGCAGGAGGATCCTAGCTGGGGCCTGACTCCAGAGGGTGGATAACATATACATGTTTATATACATTTTTCTCCTTTAACTTGTACAGGAAAAGATTGTTCATTCCCAGGGCCTTGTTGCAGGGCAGGGATGAAAGAGGGTGGGAAGGAAAAGCTAGGAAAAGAGAGATTCAGGAGCTTTGTTTGCAAAGTCAGGTACAGAGAACAGTGGGGGAAGGTGGCGTGGGGAAAACGGGGTTATCACTCAGCAGAGCCTCGTGGATAGAAGGCTGAGAAAAAAAAACAATTGGATTCGGCCTCAAAGACGTCCTTGGTGGCTCTGCAGTGTTTGTGGAGGTGGGGGCTTGCTTTGGAAGACTGAGGGGTGAAGGTGATGAAGGCTGACTTGGAGGGAACCCTCTCTGGAAAAACCTGGAGGCTTAGGGTAGGAGAGAAATTGAAGTATCACTTGAGAAGAGAACCAGATCCAAGGGAAGCTCTTCTAGCCTGAGAGACACCTGGCACATTTGTAAGCAGGAGCGAGCCAGGGGAGACCTGCAGGAAGACATGAGGAGGAAGGACAGGAAGTCCTTGGTGGAGATTCCATGAGGATGAAAGGCAGGGTCGAGAACACCAGTAAAAGGGGCGGCCTCCGAGGAAAGGAGGGGAGGAAACAGGCAGGAAAAAAGAAAAGAAGGAATGAAAGAAACATATTGAGATACAAAGGGGGCCATAAGTGAGGTTACCTATCAGCTAAATGAGAGAAAGGAAATCCAGGCATAGTTTTAAGGGAAGGAGAGCTGGTAGGAAGGAAGTGGCTTTGGGGAAGAGGTTGCCTTGGGAGTCCTGTGGATTCTTCCATCACAGGCCTGTTGCGTTGCTCCCTACCTGTCACTCCCAGTGCCCATGCCCCCATTCAGACCCCACCTAACCTGTCCAGACCATACCATCCTCCCGCACCTCCCTCCCCTCTGGTTGCAATCCACTCAGCAGCCACTCCTGTTTAATCCTCAATGCACAGCTCAGAGCAGAGCATCTTCTCTGTCTATCAGGTTAAATCCAACCCCATTTCAGCCTTCAAGGTCTCCATGACACAACCCAACAGGCCTTCCTTTTACCATTAATCTATACTCTAGCCCCATGGGCACTCTCTTGCAGGAGCCTTTGCTCATTGGTCTAGACATTTCCCCAAAGCCAAGTCCTTCCATGAAACTTTTCCCCAGCCCCTAATCCTAGCCCCAGACCCAGCCCCCAGATTTATATGCCATTCTTTTCTTTGAACTCTGAATACATATTGTAATACTCTTAGAGCAAACTTTGAGCTTTTCTCTTATGGTATAATTATTTGTGTAGTTTATCTCATCCCTGTGTTAGATCGTACACCCCTTGGGGGTCAGAGTTTGTTTATTCTTCGTATTCCCCAGAATGCAGAGTCTGTTATGTAATAAGCATTTCTATTGTCTTTGTTCATTGAATGCCTAGTACATATTGGCCCTGAGCTAAATGCTTTATAAGGATGATCTCATGTTAAATCCCTGAGAGGAATAATCTGCCCAAGGTCAAACAGCTGCTAAGCGACCAAGCCAGGATTTGAACCCAGTGTTCTTGACCTCCCAGGACTCATGCTTGAAACTCTAGCTACGTTGCCCCCTAATACTTTTAAATCATGTCCAAATTTCAAAGCTTACATTTTGCTGCGAGTGTGCAAATTTGGATGTGTGATACTAGACAACCCCCCTGGTAGTATTCCAACATTTATGGTAAATTTAGCCTTGCTCTTGGTTTTTAAGTCCTCTCCACAAGCCCTCACCTTGTAGGAGAAACATCTCACCACCAGCACCTGTCCATTGCTGTCAAGCCTCTGGCTCCAGCTACTCCACATAACATTAACCACAAGTCAAACCTTTCTGCAAAGCAGTCAACATTGGAGTTGCCCAGTTTCAGATTTCACAGGGACATTTTCCAAATGCAACTGTTTGCAAACCTCTGACTCATCTTGGTTCCCAGAATAGACTCAAGGCTGAGATCTCTTAGGTTGAATGATGAAACCCTGAGAGCAAAGGAAAACCTGTGTCAGGAGAACAAGTTCACTACATAGAGAAAAATAAAGTTAGATTACTACTTTGTACCACGTAAAATGGTGGACTCCAGATGGAATGAAGTCCTAAATATAAATGCTTAAACTACTACTAATAGAACAAAATCCAAGAGACTGTCACTGTAATATTGCATAATGTGTGTGCGTGCTTGCTCAGGTGTATCTGACTTTTTGCAACCCCATGGACTGTAGCCTGCTAGGCTCCTCTGTCCATGGGATTTTCCAGGCAAGAATACTGGAGTGGATTGCCATTTCCTTCTCCAGGAGATCATAATGTGTGTGCCTGAGTGCTAAGTCACTTCAGTCGCATCCAACTTTTTGCAATGCTACAGACTGTAGCCCTCCAGGCTCTGCTGTCCATGGATTCTCCAGGCAAGAATACTTGAATGGGTAGCCATGCTCTCTCCTCCAGGGGATCTTCCCAACCCAGGGATCAAACTTGAGGTTCTTCTGTCTCCTACATTGGCAGGCAGATTCTTTACCACTAGCGCCACCTGGGAAGCCCAGAGAATCTTAATAGAAGAGGCCAAAAAATTTCTTGACCTCATCAAAATAAGGCTATCTGGTCAATGAGATAGCAGACAGCAGACAGCAGATAGATTCATGTGGGGAGCAGATTTTTGTGTTGTTAAAACTGACAACGCATTAATATGTGTATATATGATGAACTCATACAAACTGATCCAAAAAAAAAGACATGAGATCCAGTATAAAATCAACAAGGGATGCTTTTACCTGGTGCCAGGAACATAATAGGCACTCAGGGTAATTTTTGGTTGAATAAATGAATGACTAACAAAAAGACACAAAAATGCTCAAGTTTATTAGTAGTCAGATAAATGAAAATTAAAGCAATGATGTTACACCATCTTACATCCCCCTGAAAGGCAACTATTAGAGAGATGTGATGCCACTGATGTGACAAGAAAGGGAAAGACATTCAGTTGTGTCTGACTCTTTGTGACCCCACGGACTATAAAGTCCATGGAATTCTCCAGGCCAGAATACTGGAGTGGGTAGCCTTTCCCTTCTCCAGGGGATCTTCCCAACCCAGGGATCAAACCCAGGTCTCCCAATTGCAGGCAGATTCTTTACCAGCTGAGCCACCACGGAAGCCCAGTGGCTACAGTAAACAGGGACAAATAATCTGGAGAACAGTCTGGAAGAATTTTGTGAAATTACGTATATGTATACCCCAGCACCCAGCAATCCCACTCCTGAGCATGTATGGCCCAGAGAAACTCTGGACAAGACTGTAAGGGGACACATGTGTTATTTGGGGTAATGGTAAGTTCAAGGCCATGTAGCTGCCCATCATGGGCAAATAGTAAGTAAAACATAGTGGATGCTGATAAAATGCTATGAAGTCATTAGGACAATGAACTTGATCTATACAGCAATGTAATTAAATCTTAAATACATATTAGTGACTAAAATGTAGGAAGCAATAATATTTCTAGTACAATAACATTTATGTACATTGAAAATATATATATGCTCTCGTAATAACACTCTTTAGGTTTAAAAGTGTAGGTTTAAGGCCAATTCTTTTTTAAAAATTTTATTGAAGTGTAGTTGATTTACAATGTTGTGTTAATTTCTATTGTACAGCAAAACATTCAGTTATACATATTCTTTTCCACTATGGTTTATCATAGGATATTGAGTGTAGTTTCCTGGGTAGGACCTTGTTCATCTGTTAAGGTCAGTTCTTAAACGGATTAAAGGTAGTATCTCTGTTGGATGAAAGGATAGGAATGGGCTTTGGAATAAAGGGGAATAAATAAGTAAATAACCAGAGAAGGGCCTTCACAGACCAATGAGAAGCATAGCTCTGAACGAGGATTTCTCAAACTTGAGTGAGTGGAGAAAGCACTGGCGATTAAGGCAAAGTTTGAAGTGACCATTATCTGGTTTCTTGTCTTCTTCCTCTTTTCAGTATTCTTCTTTAACTGCCTCCTGCTCCCACCCGACCATGGCACTGTTCACGTATTGGTATCTGATAAAATGTGTCAAAAAGAAAGTTGATGTATCACCAATACCCAACAGTGGATTTGCTTGATATTTTAAAATCTAGAGGGAGAACAAACTAAAGGAATAAATTTTTCAAGCAAGAATTGTGTACACTGGGCACCTGCCTAGGATGGGTAGTGAGGGAAGTGGGGCTTCTCCAGCCCTCCTCATCAAAATATGCAGAACCACCGCCCTAGGAAGCAGGTTCTCCTACCATACAGCACAAGGAAGTCTGCTCAGTGTTATGTGACAGCCCAGGTGGGAGGAGAGTTTGGGGAGTTGCTGGTCTTAGACTATGACATACATACTTAGATATGTATGGAGGAGTTGCTCTGCTGTATACCTGAAACCATTACAACATTGCTAATTGGCTATACTCCAATAAAATAAAAAGTTGAAAAAAAGAAAGTAAGTCCTATGTTTTTGCTTATGCACCAGGAAAAAAATGGGCTAAGTCACAAAGAAATACAACAGACCAAAATCATTTCTTAAATGGTCAAAGTCACCAATAATAAAAAAAAATTAAAACAAGATACCAATTTTTGTCTATTATATTGGCAAAGATTTCTGAAAGACAAAACCAATACTGGCAAAAATGTTTTTTTAAAAAAAAAATCTACAGATTCAACTTGTGAAAGTAGGAAAAGATACAAACTTTCTGAAGGGCATTTTGGGTATACAAAGCCTTTAAAAAAAAGCCAGAATAAATAAGGAAATTTGTGTGTGTGTGTGTGTGTGTGTATACATATGTATATAAACTTTGACAAAACAATTCAGTTTAGGGGAATTTTGAGTGAGTAGAGATCAGAGATAGTGCTAAACATCCTATAATGCACAAGCAGCCTCTCAAAACAAAAAATAACCATGTCCCAAACATCAGTTGGGCTGAGGTTGAAAAACTGTCTTATGGCATGTGATACAAGAGAAGGCAGGGAGGAAGTACAATGCCTTTTATAATCTCGTCTTGGAAATTGCACTTTGCCACTTCTGACACATTTTATTCATTAGAAGTAAGCAGGTAGGGACTTCTCTGGTGGTTAAGAACCCTCCTTCCAATGCAGGGGACACGGGTTCCATCCCTGGTTGGGGAACTAAGATCCCACAGGCTGAGAGACAATTAAGCCCGCAAACCACAACTAGAGAGCCCACATACTGCAACTATTGAGACCACACAGTCAAAAAGAAAAAAAAGTAAGCAGCCAAGTACAGCCCACCTTCAAGAAGAGAGCTTAACTCCTCCAAATTTCCTTTGCAGGAAAGAAAATCAAATAACTTGTGGACATAGTCTAAGACCAGTATAGCCTGTCCTTCAGATACAAATTATTTATGTTGATCTCACCTGCAAAATACACTCATCCCCTTTCAGACACACCCACTTTTAGTCCAAGCTGGCAATGTTTATTCCAATCCAGTTCTTCAAAAAACTTTGCAGATCTCCTATGAATCTTATTCAGTCCACATCATTATTCAAGAGCCAAATCCTCAAATCTCTTTACAATAAGCCCTTCTCAACCTTGAGAGTCTGCTGAAGAACAACACCCTCCAATTTCTTAGATGCTCCATTGTTTGATTAAGACTGTGAGGCACACTAAAAATTTCATTAGAATTTTGTCTGCCTAAATGTCCTCTGAAGAATCATCTTTGATCTTTATGAGATCTTAACAAGGGATTTGACAATAACATCCTTGGATTTATCTTTAGACCATGTTTTCCTGGCTGTGTCCTTTGTGTGTCCTTTTGGATTTAATCTTTGCTACAAATCATTTCTTAATTTAAAGATCAGTTGTCATGTGAGAAGGCCAGGAGTTTTCAAAACCATGAAGTCCTGATTGCTTTTAACTGTCCTTTTGGCTTAATTTGCATTTTACTATAAGCAGCAAGAGACCAGGCCATACCTTCAACACTCTGTATAAAAATTTCCTTAGACATCACCATTCATCAGGTGCTATTCTACTTTACATGTTACTTCAGGTGACAGTGTGGATAAACCTCCTGCTATTATATCACAAGGGGCTTCCCAGGTGGCTCAGTGGCAGAGTATCCACCTGTTAAGTAGGAGACACGGGTCTGATCCTTGGGTCAGGAAGATCCCCTGGAGAAGGAAATGGCAACCCACTCCAGTATTCTTGCCTAGGAAATTCCTTGGACAGAGAAGCCTGGTGGGCTACAGTCCATGGGGTCACAACGAGTCAGACACAACTTGGTGATTAAACCACCATTGCAGAAAAAGGAGACCAGTTCTCCCAATTTCCAATTGTATTTGCCTCATTTTCCTGCTAGTCTTCACCCACAGCCTCCTTAAAGTCTGTGGGGCTTCTGCTAACCGTTTCTTCAGAATTCTTCTAGCTTCAACCTATTTCTCAATTCTTCTCCTTTCCACATTTTACATTCTTGTTATAGCATCCTACTTCTGGGGACAAAAATCTATTAGTTATCTGTTGCTGCACAACAAATAATCCCTAAGTTTAATGGTTTAAAACAACAAGCATTAGAGTCATTTTTATGGGTTAGGAATTCAGAAACCTCTTGACTGGGTGATTCTGGCTCAGTATCTCTCAGATGGTTGCAGGCAGGATGTCAGAAGGGGTTGCAGTTGCATCTGAAGGCTTAATGGAGCTGGAGGATCTCTTCCAAGATGGCTATTTGCAAAAGGCTTCATTTCCTTGCCGTGTGGGCCTTTCCTCACAACATGGTAGCTGGTTTATCCTAGAGCAAATGACTCAAGGGAGAACAATGAGAAATCCACAATGCCTTTTATGATTTAGTCTCAGAAGCAACAATTCATCACTTCTCCCATATTCTATTCCTTAAAATCAAGTCTACACAGCCCACACTCAAGGGGAAAGAAATTAGACAATACATTTTGAAGAGAGAGTATCAAATAATTTGTGGGCCTTTTTTGAAACAGACACAATCCCACCAAATCAGAGAGTCCTTGGGATTTTTCTATAAAAATCTCATGTCTTAGAGCTGATGAACTGAGAGAAAGAAAAGAAATGATCCTTTAATTTGCTAAATTAAAATACCATTTGTTGCTAAGACTGATGAAGCCAGGCAATGATTTATGAGCAAGCTTTTACATTTCTTTTTTTTTGGTATATGAAACTTGATTACTATTGTGCTTTCATCATCAAAATTCATGATCTTGGTCTTTCTTCCTTGCCTTTGTATAAAGCCAAAAGAGAGACATTGGCTACTTTGACAACCTTAAAGTGGACTCCAGGAATGTCACCAACAGCATGACCTTTGCGACCAAATCCAGCAACCAGAACTTCATCATTTTCCTCAATAAAATTCAAACAACCATCATTGGGTTCAAAAGGAGTGATTTTTTTTGCCATTCTTGATTAGCTGAACCCTGACACACTTGTGATGGCAGAATTTGGCTGTTTGGTTTCAACCCCTACTTTTTCCAGCACAATTCCCTTGGCACCACCAAAAGCGTGGGCCTTCAGGGTTGTGCCCAAATGGGCTTTCTTGTACTGTTTATCACGCTACTTCTGGTCTCGTTGGGGGCTACGGAGCTTCCTGGCAATACAAAGACCACAACACTTGCCTGTCCTGCCGGTGCCACAGGCCTGAGCGAAAGAGCTACATTTCTTTATGTATTCTGGTATGCTGAAATTATTTTATAATAAAGAATTACTAATAGCCAGAGAAAGACAGAGATCAGGGTTGAAGGAAACGAGACTGAGAGCAAAGGAGTGAGAGGGAATCTTTAATGTTGTTAGAAATATTCTATATTTTGATGGTGGTGGTGATGGTCACATGATTTCATATAGTCAAATATAGAAGAATTATACACTTAACATGAATAACTTTTATTATATGTAAACTGTATCTTCATAAAACAAATTAAAAAAAACTTTTTAAAATACCATTTGAATTCACAGCTTTGCAAAGTCTCTTATGTGAAGGCAGAGTATTGATGGGAAATAGTGAGACCCTAAATGCTGAACTGTGACCATATGGGAATGTTCAGATGGCTTCACGTTCCCTCACCTCCCAACCCTATGAAAATATGTTGCTTGGATCGCCTGTTGCAGGGAGTACAAGTGACTGATGGACCCAGCTGCTACCCCTCAGGATCTTTCACCCTCTCACCAAGGTCATGCTCTCTTGGGCTGCTCCCAGCCAATGACTGAGCATGCAGACCTACCAAGGCAGGCCTATTTTAGCAAAATGTGAGGTGCCTCCTCTTGTCAACCTTGACTTGAGGTCTCCCCATTGGCCTGGCCAAACTTTTACTTGAATTGTGCTGGAGTCAAAATTCTTCCTACTCAAGTCTTCTTTTTCCTTCCACAGGGAATCACACATGCATCAGAATCTAAAGACTCTGTGTTCTCCTACTCCCAACCCCAGTAAATCTCTCAAACGTCTAATGCCATTTTGTCATTTGCTCCTTGGTAGATGCAATGACGGAGAAGGCAATGGCACCCCACTCCAGTACTCTTGTCTGGAAAATTCCATGGATGGAGGAGCCTGGTGGGCTGCAGTCCATGGGGTCACTAAGAGTCGGACACAACTGAGCGACTTCACTTCCACTTTTCACTTTCCTGCATTGGAGAAGGAAATGGCAACCCACTCCAGTGTTCTTGCCTGGAGAACCCCAGGGACGGGGGAGCCTTGTGGGCTGCCATCTACGGGGTCGCACAGAGTCGGACACGACTGAAGCGACTTAGCAGCAGCAGCAGCAGCAGCAGCCCCAATGAACAAGGCTTTGAGCAAACCCTGGGAAATAGTGAAGGACAGGGAAGCCTGGAGTGCTGCAGTCCACAGGGTCGCAAAGAGTCGGACGAGATTTGCTGACTGAACAGCAATAAAGACCCAAACGAATGCACCCTCCTTGTCAGAAAATTTCTCCCTACTCCCCTCTGTGGTGAGGTTTTTCCCACGTTGCATGAAGACTCCTAAAATGGTTTTTGTGGAAATAACCCAGAAGGAGGTTGGGGTAGACAATTCTTTTTATTCTTCACCCCTAACACCCTCCCCTGACCCCCAGCCACTGACTTGAATCCTACCATCAGTAGGAGACAGTTTATCCCAGCTCACAAAAGCAATTATTAAATTTTCAAGAATTTAGTGAGCTGGTTGTTAAACACAGTCATTATTAAGACTTAAGGGGACTACCGTGGTGGTCCAGTGGTTAAGAATCCACCTTGCAATGCAAGGGCCTTGGGTTCCATCCCTGCTCAGGGAACTAAGATTCCCACATTGGGCGGAGTGACTAAGCTCACATGCTATAACTAGGGAGTTCATGGGCCAAGATGAAAGTTCCGCATGATGCAACAAAGATCCCACGTGCTGCAACTAAGACCCGACGCAGCCAAAAATAAAATAAATAAATTTAAAAAACTTAAATACACTTACAATTAAAATAAATTATATTAAAGCCAAATGGAATAAAACTCAAAAATTCATTACTTCCTGGCTATTGACCCCTTCTTTGTTAGCATCTACGCTTCTGAGGTTATTTACATCTATTACACTTGGGAGTTGGAAATAACATATAATGATGTGCTACACGTACTACTCTTTGGATTTTGGAGGCCAGATTTAGATGTGCTGTTTCAGCTCATTTCTTTAGTAATCTGAGAGGCTGCCAGCTTGGAGGGTGGCCTGAAGTGAGAGGAGGCTTTCAGATGGTCCAGAAATCTCTGCCGTCTGACCCAGAGAAGCCAGAATGCTTGAAGCACCTGTGGCACAGAGAGCTGCTGAATGGAGCTTTGGCGCGGCCAGAAAGGCGAATCAGAGCTCAGGCCCCCAGGGCTTTGCAGCTGAGCTGTGAGCTCTGTGGCATGTAACCACTCTCCTTTAGAAGAACCAATCTCAGCTTGTTGCTTGGCGCCGGCTCATACAGCAGCCTGATCATGAGACCTTAGGTAACCAAGCAATTGGTGCTCATCGTCAACGGGGGGTCATCTGATCCCCTAAGCCATAAAGTCAGCTAACATTTAGTGTGTGTGCACCGTGTGCCAGGCTCCGCTCTAAGCACTTTACTGCTAGCTTTCCTTTTAATCCCCACCCCAATTCTGGGAGATGGTACTGTTGTTATTGCTACCATCCCTACGTTAGACGAGAACACTGAAACAGAGAGGAGATGAGCAATTTGCCCCATGGTCATACAGTTAATAAGGAGCGAGCTGGGTTTGAATCAAGGCTCCACAGCTCCAAAGTCCACAGATTTAATTACCAAATTATATTGTTTCTCATAATCAGATGACAGTTTTCTATTTAGGACTGGGTTTGACCAGAAATTGAAGACACGGTGTGCCCACTCCTACCATACTGCCATCTTCCTCAGCCTATATGCCTCACCTGGGGATGTTCTTTAAGTCCGGGTAACGAAACAGACAACCTCCACAATATGATGGCAGCAGCCACAAGTGGACTGCTTAGATACTCTAGCCCAACTCAAGGGTGGCCCTGAAGAACAGCTGAGAAGAGGAATTTTCGAGCAGACAGAAATGTAAGCATTTTATCCTGTTGACCACTTTGCCTGAAAGGAGAAATAGCCTGAGGAGAATGTGTCACCAATTAATGGTCAGCAGCTGATGGCTTAGCTTAGAAGCCAGAGACTTGGAAGGATCATGAATGCAGGGCTGGTGACAAGGAGGTTTGGGAGAAGAGGTATATGGGGGATTGCACAGAATGGATCAGAGTATGAGGGGATTTGGTTCTTTGGGAATATGCACCCAAAAGACTCCACTATAGAGGAAGCACTAAATAATCAAGGGAAAAGTTTAACCTAGCCTCTGCATGCCAGCCCCCTTCTTTCTCCAGGAGCACCAAGGTTGCCCAGAGATGTCATAAGCAAAGTGGGCATGGAGGCAGAAATGCAGACTCCGGATGAAATATCTTAAATTCCGTTCAGTAAGGTTGATCTAGCTACAGCTTCTGCAGAATAGTTGTCTGGCAATTAAAACCAAATTTGAGTCCCTGGTATAAATCAGGCTTGAATGTAACAAAGCCAAGAACAATGTGTCCAGGGAAATAAGTGAATTCTCTCCAGACCACCCCCAACACCTCCTCCACTCAACACTTGAAAGTCAGAATTATGGGACTGAATGCCAAAATCCTGCCCCAGCTTGCCTAGTACAACTGGAAGCCTCCTTCTCTATGCTTGCAGGCTGAGCAGCTCTCCCTTCATGGCTCCCATGGGCTACGATGCAGGAATGTATAATGAGCTGAAACATCAAGGGAGTCTGGGAAAAGTGGCCTTGCTAGAAAAGCAACTAATTCTGGAGTTGGATTTGCTTTCCTGCTTAACAAACTTCTGCCCACACCAACATTCACAGACTTCCTGAATGCTTATTCACCACTGTGGTATCCCACTCAACACTGAAACTCATTTCACAGCAATAGGCTGACACTATGGGCTCACTGCTTCTCTCATATACTCCATCACCCTAACATGTCTGGACACATAAAGACTCATTTACAGCTACATTATTGAAATGGGACCATGACAGTCCCAGAGGATGAAAGGTCATCCATCAGCCAGAGATTTTGGATTTGAAGACATATATAGTAACTGATAAAACTTTGGGAACCAATATCCTTTTTGCATTTTTATTTTTTGACTGCACCATGTGGCTTGCAGGAGATCCAAAACCGGGGATCGAACTCAAGCCCCCTGTATTGGAAGTGTGGAGTCAATCACCACTAAACCACCAGGGAACTCCCCAATAGCCTTTTAATAAACCCCTTTTGATTAAATTATCTAGAGAGAAAGATCTAGAAAGATGCATTCCAATGACTAAAGAGTGGTTATTGCACACTCTACAGAAATTCTTTGTATTTTTTAATGTTCTTTTCGCTAATCTATATTTCCTAATTTTCCCTAACATAAGCATTAACATTTTTAATAAAAATATTTTTAAAATTTAATCTTAATAATGTTATCTTGAGTTTCCATTAAACTTTATGATCCATGACCTTATGAGTACACATTTATTATCAAGACTAACATGCCAAAAAATGGGGAAAAATCCTCAGTAAGCTGAATTCAAGTGAAAGAAGATTATATTGTAAAGAAAAAGTAAAGGAGATATTCACTGAAAGCCGGGAAAATAATACTCTGGAAAAATGCAAGAAAGTAATTCGGCTTTCTTAAGGTTTTATTTATTTTTACAAATAGTTGATAATAACTCTGTAATATTGACAATGCTACAAAAATGTTAGAACACCAAATATGAATACTGATCTCATAGTTGATAAGATATATAAAATATTGATTAACTGAAGCAGAAGACCATTCTGAAATGTTTACAAGTATTAGTTATAAATTTTATGGATGCTGCCAAGTCAAAGTTGTACATTTGTGGGGGGACATTCATCATACATTTTGTTTAATGTTTAACAAGAGAGAAATAGCTAAGTAAATGAAAACTGTCTAATCATCTTCCCAAGATTCATCTATGCTTGAGTTATTTTATAGGACTGTCTCTGGTTACACTCACGTTTACATTCCTTCTTCATATACATCTTCTCAAGGAACTAAAAAAAGAAAAAAGACCAGAGAAGCTAAAATTGGCAAATGAAAATTGTACAGTCTGCTCAGAACCAATACCATACCTGAATTCACAATCTCATACTCCACTGTATATCCTTATAGTACTCAACATCTGATGTTGATGACTAGACCATGCTAGATGGTGGACTTTGGAAGGTAGTTGCATATCATCAGAAATGCCGAGATTAATTCACACTCATTTTATGGCTAAGTCCAGCTCAGCCCAGCTCAGCACAGCCTTGTACTGCTCATCTCTGC
The DNA here is from genome assembly GCF_003369695.1 of Bos indicus x Bos taurus. Lineage (NCBI taxonomy): Eukaryota > Metazoa > Chordata > Mammalia > Artiodactyla > Bovidae > Bos > Bos indicus x Bos taurus. The sequence continues at coordinate 90,757,500 of NC_040081.1, read as the reverse complement.
TATTAAAGGCCTGGACCTCTGTGTAGCTGAGGGAATGAAGCTGTCAGTAATGCACAGAGCAGTTAATCCAGAAGCAGATACTGGAATGTGTATGTACCTATGTTCATGTAACATATATGAATGTGTATATACACAGAAATTAGGGGAGTGAAAAGAGAATAAATGCTCACATATAAATTTAAGCAATGACTAAAGGACTATATATATATATAATTTACAATAATAGAGTTCCTCCTCTCTTTTAGTTGAAATCTTATGGATAAAATCAAGGATATAAGATATAAGAAAGGGAGAAAATATTCCAGGGTTTTGACATGCAGGTGTTCGCATGGGACTCAGCTATAGCCAGGGGCATCATCTCTCTTCAGTTGATGCAGCTAAAAGAGTAGCCAGTGATTCAGGCATGCTTCTTTTTGCCCAAAATTGAATTAAATGTTCATCAACAGAATGGATTAAATGAACAGGAGAAAAAGCAAAATGAAAAAACAAATCTCTTGCCACTAAGAATATTCAGAAAAACTATGAGTCATCATAATATCAAGATATCCAATTACAACATATATATGTGTGTGTGTATATATACACACACACACACAAACACACAATCTCCTTGGCAAGAATATATATTAATCTGTCTGCATGTGTATAGATATATATATATATATATACACATAATTATATTTAAGCTAAGTACAAGGTTGTATGTATTATATAATCTATACAATTATATAATCATGTAAAATATATACACATATTTTATATATTATACATATAAATATACTTATGTAGGCTGTATATGCAAATGAGGCAGTTATTATAAATCCATAAATGTGTATGAGTACATTACTACATCTTGTAGGCCTATAGTTGATGCTCAGAGCTAAAGGATAGATTTCATTGCCAGTTCTATAACACAGTCTTTTAGCCCATTGGTCTATGTCACACACTAGACTTTCCCCTCACATTGCCTGATTTCACTCTGAATCAGTCTGTATCTGAGCTTGATCAGAATACCTATTTGCCAGTGTGGTGTTGTTTAGTTGCTCAGAGGTGTCTCTTTTGTGACCCCATGACTAGCCCACCAGGCTCCTCTGTCTATGGGGTTTCCTAGGCAAGAATACTGGAGTGGGTTGCCATTTCCTTCTCCACCATTTGCCAGTCAGTATAAGTTATTGTTTGTTCTATCACTCTTGGAAAAAAGAAATCCAGTATCGTGGTTCCAGGAAAGTCTACCATCTTGGCTGCACGGCCTCCTAAAGACTCCTCGGGCCGAGTGCACACAGGAGACACTGGACAAGCTCAGAACTCATCAGCCGTGACTCAGGCCCCAGGCCGGCCTGGCTTCCTGCCGTGGTGACAGGCTGGGCTAGGGACAGAGCTCCAGGCTGCCGGCCCTCCTGCTCAACCGTCTGCTCTACCAGCCTCCCGCCCCACTCTTGTCATCTTCCAGGACAGTCTCCACGTGGGAGGCAGCAGGGGCAGCTGCACAGGCTCACAAAGTGAGAAAAAGACAGAAGAGCCCTCAGGGATGTCCGGGAAGTGACCCTTTGGCCTAGTCTGCATCCTCCTGTACCCTGCATTGTTGTTCAGTCGCTTAGTCGTATCTGACTCTTTGCAGCCCCGTGGACTGCAGCACACCAGGCTTCCCTGTCCATCACCATCTCCCAGAGCTTCTCAAACTCATGTTCATTGTGTCGGTGATGCCATCCAACCATCTCATCCTCTTCTCCTCCTGCCCACATACAGCACAATAGTAGTACTGTGACTCCCAGCTCCAGTTGGTCCTGACCCCAGCACGGCTCCTTGACCTTAGAAGTGGAAGTGAGGGAGACAACATTCCTGGAGGATTCAGTGTTTTAGCAGCAGCCTCTCTCCCTGCACACAGATCCCTTTCATTTGGTCCCATTAAGGCCAAACCCAAGGAAGGTGAGTCAACAGGAAGCAAACAGGCAGAATGAAAAGGGCAAAACAACAAACGCCATCTGTGGGCCCCTGTCTGGGGTAAGCACACCCTTTCTCCAGGGCTGAGTCCTGGTGTGTGCCTGGAAAAGAAGTATTTCATCAGGGCACTGACCCCTTTCCCATTAGCAACTGTGAGCCCCTAAGCGGGTCTCTCCAAAATGACCCTTTACTCACACTCGGCATCCTGTAGCCCCTGCTCAGAATAAAATTCTTAAAGGCAACAGCTCCATGAAGGTCCACAAGTAACTCCTCCTGAAAGAGGGTCCACAGTTTAAAAAACAGTCAGCTGTCAGAAGCTTCATGTCATACTTGTCCTAATTAAAAGCACTGAGCCCTTTATCAAGTACCTCATTTTAAACTACTTCCTTTTCATGTGGGAATATGTGTATAAATAATGTTCAGAAGTTGATGACCACAAAGGTTTTCAAAAGATACCCAACTTTCCTTTCCCTGGTCTTTTTCTTACTCTTGTATTAAGGATAAGCAACACATTTTATCAATTAGATAATTATTGACCTAGGATGTCTAGACTCTATTTGAGATTAATAATTGTGATACTGTCATTTATAATGTGCTATGCTGTGCTTGGTCACTCAGTCACGTCTGACTGTTTGTGACCTCATGGACTATAGCCCACCAGGCTCCTCTGTCCATGAGGATTCTCCAGGCAAGAATACTGGAGTGCGTTGCCATGCCCTCCTCCAGGGGACCTTCCCAACCCAGGGATTGAACCCAGGTCTTCTGCATTGCAGGTGGATTCTTTACCATCTGAGCCACCAAGGAAGTCCGTGATTTATAATAAGAAATATGTATTTGGTCTTCTTCCCATTAATGGTACAGAGCTCCTAAAAGCCTTGAAATTTCTTAAGTGATAAAAGCCACAGAGGTGAGTTTTTCCTTATTTATAACAAGCACCTTTCAGCCACGACAGAGTTTATCTTAACGAGGTCTTTTTGGAAACCCCCCAGATAGCTACAAGATGGGAGTAGGTTGCCAGGGAAACCAACCATGTAATTAGAGGGTTGGCACTTTCAGCTCCAACCTCAACCTCCTGGGAGGGGAGAAGAGCTAGAGTTGAATTAATCAGGAACAGCCAGTGATGTAATCAATTAAAATCGCTCAGTCATGTTCGACTCTTTGTGACCTCATGGACTGTAGCTCAACAGGCTCCTCAGTCCATGGAATTCTCCAGGCAAGAATACTAGAGTGGGTTGCCATGCCCTCCTCCAGGGGATCTTCCCAACCCAGTGACTGAACCTGGCTCTCCTGCACTGGAGGCAGATTCTTTACCATCTAAGCCACCAGGGAAGCCCAGTATAATGAAGCCTCTGTACAAATCTAAAGAAGGGGATTTGGCAAGCTTTCGTGTTGGTAAGGATGTGAAGGTACCTGGGGAAGGTAAGGGAGCTCTGAGTCCTGCCCACATACTGTGCCCTGTGCATCTCTTCCATCTGGCTGCTTTTGAAAATACCTCTTTATAATAAACTGGTAATCTTACTAGATTGTAAGTAAACTGTTTTCCTGAGTTCTGTGAGCTGTTCTTGCAGACGATCAAACCCAAGGAGGGAGTCATGGGAACCTTTGATTTACAGCCACTCAGCCAGAAGCAGGGGTGACAACCTGGGCTTGAGACTGGTATTTGCAGTGGAGGCAGTCTTGGGGTCTGAGCCTTTAAACTGTGGGATCAGATGCGTCTCCAGGTAGGCAGTGTCAGAATTGAGTACAATCGTAGGACATCCAGCTGGTGTTGGAGAATCAGAAAACTGCTTGGTGTGGGGAAAAAAAAACCTCAGCACGTTTGCTGACCAGAATTGAGAGTGGTAGAGGAAGAAATGGGAGTGTTTTCCTACTCAGTATGTATCTGCAAGTTTTAGAATTAACTCCAAAGGGCATGATAAAAAAAAAAAAAAAAAAAAGATTTGATCCAGTCCCAATGTCTTCAGGGTATTCATGCATTCATTTGGTTTTTCTTCAATTTATTTGAATTTATAATCTTGGTGTAGAAGTTATCATTGTAATTCAGTTCTTTAAGGCCATTTCACTTTCCAAATGAATTAAATTAAGAATAGTCAAAACTCGTGTTTCCAGCAAGACAGCCATGCCCTCATGGTGACTGGCCCTCAGCAGCACACAACTGCATACATGTCTTGTGAACTGAGGTGCATAGCCAAGTGGCATCACTTAAAGTACACAAGATATTCAGTCTTCAGGTATTATAAAAGTGTAATTTACAAAAGTCATTACAGAACAATTCCATTGCTTTGAGTCCTTCCTGTGTCTAAACTGTCTGATAAACAGTCTTTTACTGTAATAGTTCTATAAACCACATTTCCAAATTTTAAGTATTATTTCTTTTTCATGAGTTGACTGTAACTATTATGATAAGTGTCTTTACTGGCTTTCACCATTAAGACAAATCTTTTTGTAAAATTATTTAAGTCCTTAAGAATATGTTTCTTGGGACTTCCCTGGTGGTCCAGTGGTTAAAACTTCACCTTTCAATGCAGGGGGGTGAGGGTTCAATCCCTGGCCAGGGAGTTAAGATCCCACATGCCTTGGAGCCAAAAAGCCAGAACATAAAACAAAAGCAATATTGTAACAAGTTCAATAAAGATTTAAAAAATGGTCCACATCAAAAAAATCTTTAAAAAAAAAAAGAATATGTTTCTTAAAAGAGAACTTCTAGACACCTTAATCAAAAGTTTCATTACTGTTTTTATTTTTAAATATTTAACTCATTGAGGATGTTTGGTTATTTTTTGAAAGTAAACTGGAACCATTTTATGTCATATATTCAGTCAGTCAGTTCAGTCGTTCAGTCATGTCCACCTCTTTGCAACCCCATGGACTGCAGCATGCCAGGCTTCCCTATCCATCCCCAACTCCTGAAACTTGCTCAAACTCATGTTCATCAAGTTGGTGATGCCAGCCAACCATCTCATCCTCTGTCATCCCCTTCTCCTCCTGCCTTCAATCTTTCCCAGTATCAGGGTCTTTTCCAGTGAGTCAGTTCTTTGCATCAGGTGGCCAAAGTATTGGAGTTTCAGCTTCAGCATCAGTCCTTCCAACGAATATTCAGGACTGATTTCCTTTAGGATTGACTGGTTAGATCTCCTTGCAGTCCAAGGGACTCTCAAGAGTCTTCTCCAACACCACAGTCCAAAAGCATCAATTCTTCGGCACTCAGCTTTCTTTCTAGTCCAACTCTCACATGCATACATGACTACCAGAAAAAACATAGCTTTAACTAGATGGACGTTTGCTGGCAAAGTAATGTCTCTGCTTTGTAATATACTGTCTAGATTGGTCATAGCTTTTCTTCCAAGGAGCAAGCGTCTTTTAATTTCATGGCTTCAGTCACCATCTGCAGTGATTTTGGAGCCCCCCAAAATAAAGTCTGGCACTGTTTCCATTGTTTCCCCATCTATTTGCCATGAAGTGATGGGATCAGATGCCATGATCTTAGTTTTCTGAATGTTGAGTTTTAAGCCAGCTTTTTCACTCTCCTCTTTCACTTTCATCAAGAGGCTCTTTAGTTCTTTGCTTTCTGCCATAAGGGTGGTGTCATCTGCATATTTGAGGTTATTGATATTTCTCCCGGCAATCTTGATTTCAGCTTGTGCTTCATCCAGCCTGGCATTTCGCATGATATACTCACAGGATGACAATACACAGTCTTGACATACTCCCTTCCCGATTTGGACCCAGTCCATTGTTCCATGTCCAGTTCTAACTGTTGCTTCTTGACCTGCATACAGATTTCTCAGGAGGTAGGTCAGATGGTCTGATATTCTCATCTCTTGAAGAATTTTTCAGTTTGTTGTGATCCACACAGTCAAAGGCTTTGGCGTAGTCAATTAAGCAGAAGTGGATGATTTTCTGGAACTCTCTTGCTTTTTCTATGATCCAGCAGATGTTGGCAATTTGATCTCTGGTTCCTCTGCCTTTTCTAAATCAGCTTGCACATCTGGAAGTTCTCGGTTCACATACTGTTAAAAAGCCTGGCTTGGAGAATTTCGAGCATTACTTTGCTAGCGTGTCATATGTTAAACTCACATAAATTTAGATAGGCAGCTCCAAAAACTGTATGACAAGAAACTCTGCCTAATATTATTTATTTTGAAGCTTATATATAAGCATCTTGGGCTCATAAATTCATGTCATGTTTCCCATTTGAAAATAAGAATTTCATACCCAGTTCTAGAAAAGATAAAATACTTTCTGCCTCAGCTTTCCAAGCAAAAGGAGGTAATTGATGAGTGACTTTTGAATGAATGAGTAGCCAAACTTTTATAGCATTTTATGTTTTTGAAATGTTTTTACAATGTTATCTGGGAGAAGTTTTGAATCTGCTGATCCAGAGAAGAGGATCACAAATATTCTCAGGAGAGTCCTGTATAAGCATTGCATCAAAATTTCCAAAATTTCAGGACTATAGTGAGCATCTTCTTCCATCAGGTCCTTGCTCACTAGAGATGGGCAGGCACACAGCTTACCTACAGTAAAACCAGAACGTATCCTTGTTGTGTGTTTGGTGCTTTGTAACATCAAACAGTGTTTAACCTTTGTCCCTTTTCTCTCAGAGAGATCCTGCAACTCTGCTGAATGGCATAAAAGTAGTTTTTTTTTTTTTTATCACAATGTTAACATTCATTCATTGCTGATTAAAAACAAAACAAAACAAAACAAAACCTCACATTTTCACTCAAAGAGAACTCATGACATTATATCCATTCTCAACTGAGATGGTCCTACCAAGTCACACCACCCTTTGAACAACCAATTTATCCATGGACTCAGGAAGAGTAGGAGGACAATGAGTGGTTGCCCCATCTTTAGAGACATTGTGTCTACCATGAAGCTAGGAGATTTCAAGTCTTGCTTATTACATATTCCTCATAAAATGACTTGGCTTTCTCATTGTCAAATTCAATGCGCAAGTTACAAGACTTTCAGCAGCCTCTGAATTTCTCCAGAGACTCTGACTCAATATGAAGTGGCAGTTGCTCTAGGTCAGATGATCAAGTCTCAGCATACACACATACCTGCTCCTGTAGCTCCTTTTTAAAATTCTCATCTTGAGCTTTACGTAAGACCTTGGGGTCAACCAAAGGCTCATCAGCTCTTTGCTTTTTCCACAACTTGGGGTTCAGATACCATGCTCCATATCTCATCTTCACCCACTTTGGTTTATGAGGTTTCTGTACAAATCACATAATTCCCAATTTCATTAGTTTGTTCGGTTTGTCTTTTCAATAAATCTAAAATTAAACTTGTGAAAATGGTACCGTTTATTTTTAATTTATGCTTACTCCTTTCCAAGGCATTTTATGAAGTGTCAGTAGGCTTTGATTTTACAAACATGAAAAGTTTACGACTGAGAAAATAATGTGGTAGGTAAGCATGGCCTTCAATTTAGACAAACCTGGACTCAAATCCAGCCCTCTCCAACTTAGTAGCTATGAGACCATGGACAAGTTACTCAAATTCTTCATTTGTAAAATACAGATAATAGTTATCTACTGCCAGGATCCAGCCCCGGCTGATCCAGGGTATTCGAAGCAGGGACGGCGTCGGTGACCTATTTATTTAAATATTTTATCAAAGATACAAAGAGTAATAGGATGAGGATAGCTCAGTGAGGAAATTCAGTGGAGAAAAGAGGCTGAATAAACTTCCAAAGCAGGGAATTTACGTCACCTACGAAGACCGCAAGCGTCCTCCCGTTCTCCCAAAGGAGAGGAGACACTAAGGCCTCCCCGGTCGGATCTTAGAAGCCCAGGCAAAATTAGTAGGCTTGACGAGCTTCCCCGCCTCAGAGGAAAAATTCAGCTAGAAGGTGAAAGAAAGAACGACATGGGGAGACCAAGTTTCGGTGAACAAGGCCCGCACTTTATTTTCCAAAGTAGTTTTTATACCTTAAGTTGTGCATAGAGGATAATGGGGGAAGGGGTGGAGTCATGCAAGGACAGCGGTTCCTGGTCCTAATTGAAGCCAGGCTTTCAAACTTATCATATGCAAAAGTTCAGGTGAATTACTTCGTCTTCTGGCCAGGAGGCCTGTTAACATTTTAAGAAACTTATCTTTCTCTAAAGGTGATTATTCCAAAGTCAGGCACCAGCCTCCAAAAAAGCATTGGACAAAGCTGCATTCCTATAAGGCAAAGGTGAGGTGGGCTCAATCAAGAAAAGAATTAACTCAAGGGTCCAAGGTTACAAACATTGAGGCTACTACTTACCTTTCTATACACCCATTATATCAATCAATACACTGCCAAGGACACAGTAGGTAAGGAGTATGGAGACTTAGCAGCAAACATTGGCCCAATAAGTGAAAAACCCTTCACCAATACAATTTCTAATCAATCTTTTAACTACTCAAAGGAATCTGTGTTTAGACAGTTTAGAACATCTCCTGCCTCTCACAGTTGGGAGGCTCTGAACAATCACATGTGGCCGGAAAAACCTATTCAGGCAGGCTAGAGGATTTCCAAAGGAGTTTGTAGGTTAAACACTGTCACACCCAGGAATTATTAACTGGAGCTGTAAGCTAACTCTTTTTTCAGAGAGAGGTAGTGGGGGACAGCCCCCCATAAAGTCAGAGGTGTAGGTGAAAGCACAAGCAGAAAGTAGGCAGACTCTGGTTTTGGGGCTAGATGCTCGAGAACTTCCAGGGAGACCCCTGAGGCTTGATCCCGCCTTTGCGTATGCCAAGCCTCCTTCCTCATGACCTTTGCCACGGGCGGAGCTCGCTCCCCGCAATCTACCCCATAGGGTTATTGGGAAGAAAAAATGAAAGAACTATGTAAAACAGCTAGAAATCAAATATTTCAATGAAGGGTAATGACCTTCAATAATACTCAATCAAAATAATGGTATTAACCTATTAGTCCAGCTCTGTGTTCAGCTTTGTAAGTGGTACATTACTTTTGATCCAAATGCTATCCAACACCACCAATCTCTTGTCTCTTTAATTGAAAGAGAGAAAGGGGTAGAAGAGATGTTGTCTTTCTTTCTCCCATGACTCAGTGCTACAACAAAAAGAGAAACTTTTCTGGACAAATATAAAGAAAAGAAAGTAGATCTGCCTGAAGCAGACTGTAGGAAAGAGGATTCCCTGGAAATGAGCTTGAAAGATCTGTGGATTGATGGGAATATCCTAACATGGGGTTGCAGTGATGGCTGCACAATTCTTTAAATGTGAAATCATTTAAATGTGAAATCACTAAAATGGGTGAATACCTCAAAAATACATGTGTAATGTAAAATGTTGACTATTTCAGTGTTATGAAATAAAGTCTTCATGTTGTAAAAAAAAAAAGAAATGAAACTTTTCTTTCCTACTAACAAGCAAGAGAAACAAAGGAAGGAGTTAATAGCCATAGAGACAGCAAACCAAGTCTGTAAAAGTTAAGCAATTGCAGTTTTAACTGTTACTAATCTGTAGAATATGCAACTAGATTTGTCCTTCACAAAGTTAATTCCTTAATCACTTTCTGACTTGATGTGAACTGTATCCTTTATGTGATCCTGCATCTGGCATTTTCTCCCCCACACTCTCTTGTAACACTCCCCTGTAGCATTCTTCATTTCAGGAAGAAGGTCACCAGTCGATAACTTTGGAAGAGAACAGACCCAGTTACTGAGCTTCCTGACGCCAGCTGTGGCCCTTTTGAAATTTTTGCAGAAGAAAGAAAAATACAAGACCTCCACTGTTTTCACCCTTATCACCTACCCTGGCTACAAGTCCTGATTCTAAGACCTCTCCCTATTCCCCAGGAAGGAGGGCACAGCTTCTGAGGCACTTACCTCCCATGTTCCCTCTTTGCTTGGCAAAGAAATAAAGTGACTCTCTTTCCTCCAAAACTCCGTCCCCATATTTCTTTTTGGTATTGGTGCACAGAGGGCCAGTATTTTGGCAACATCAGTTCATCTGTTAGTTCATAGCCCAGTGCTGTGATGCAATACCCACTCATTGTCTCATCATGGAAGGAGGTCTAATGTTTGCACAGGACTAAGAGATATGAAACACAAAGATCCTGCTCCTCCCTCTTCTCAGGCTTCCCTGGTGGCTCACATGGTAAAGAATCTGCCTGCAATGCAGGAGACTCGGGTTCAATCCCTGGGTGAGGAAGATCCCCTGAAGAAGGAATGGGTACCCACTCCAGTATTCTTGCCTGGAAAATTCCATGGACTGAGTCCCTGGGGTCACTCATATCTAAACTATGAGGTGGAATGTGTGGGCCATTCTAGAGTCAAGCCAGAAACACCTGCCTGAGGAAGACAGGATGGGACCGAACACACAGGAGGGCAATCCCTTCTCAGAGCTGGATTCAGCATTATGAGTTCCATTCCAACCCTCCTGACCACTTTATTATTTCTAGAGCACCTGCCACATTGCTGCCTCAGCACCTTTGCATTCACTGTTCCCTCTCCATAGTGCTTTTCCCCAGGGCATCCACACGGCTCACTCCTTATCTATTTCAGGTCATCTTTTCAGTTGTGTCTTCCCTGACCACCCGGTTCAAAAACTGTAACCCCCATCACAATACTGCTTGTCTTCTTTCCCTGACTCATTTTTCTTAACAGCAGTTATTACCACTTGATATGCTAAATATTTTTTTTCTTTGTGGCTGTGCTGGGTCTTTGTTGCTGTGAGTGGGATTTCTCTAGTTGCAGTGAGCAGGTGTTACTCTCTACTAGTGGTATGCAGGCTTCTCATTGCAGTGGCATCTCTTGTTCACAGCATGGGCTCTGGAGCATGCTCAAGCTTCAGTAGTTGAGGTTTGTGGGCTCAGTAATTGCAGCTCTAAAGTATAGACTCAATAGTAGTGGCGCATGGGCTTAGGTACCCCACGGTATGTGGGATGCTCCAGGATCAGGGATCAAACCCATGTCCTCTGCATTAGCAGGTGGATTCTTAACCACTGGACCACCAGGGAAGTCCTAAATATTTTTCTGATTGCTTATCTCACCTCTCACCTTCTAAAATGTAAGCATCTGAGACTGGCATCTAAAACAATACTTAGGACACAATCGGTGCTCATTAAACATTTGCTGGATTAAAATTAGGTCTCTTAGGCATTATTGACATTTTGAGCTGGGTAATTCTTTGTTGAGGGTGGGGGGAGGATGCTGTCTTATGCACTGCAAGAGGTTCAGCAGCATTCCTGGTCTCTACTCGCTAGATGTCCGTTGCTCTTCAGTCACTAAGTCCTGTCTGACTCTTTGTGACCCACGGACTGCAGCACACCAGGCTTCCCTGTCCTTCACAATCTCCCTGAGTTTGCTCAAACTCATGTCCGTTGAGCCAGTGACGCCATCAAATCATCTCATCATCTATCATTCCTTTCTCCTCTTGCTCTCAATCTTCTGCGGGAAAAAAATTAGAGAATTTAAAGACATAGCAATAGAAACAGAGAAGAGAGAATCAAAACTGAACAGAGCAGCTGTAATCTATAAGACAACTTCATGCAACCTAATTTACATGTGATTGGAGTCCTGGGAGGGGGTTGAAGGAAAAAACATTTGACCATGTAATGGCCAAAATTTCCCCCAATAGTTGAAAACTATAAACTCATAGATCAAAGAAGCTTAGTAAACCCCAAGCATAAAAAACATGAAGAACTAAATACCAATGTGTATAATAATCACACTACTCAAAATCAGTGACAAAGATAAGAATGACATAAGATTTAAACAATACAACCAAGAAGACAGCGGGGCATCTTTAAAGTACTGAAAACAAACAAAAAACTCTTGAATCTAGAATTCTATACCCATAAAAATACCTTTTAAAATGAAGGAAGAATAAGGATAGCTTCAGACCTAGAAAAGCTGGGAGAATTCATTGCCAGCAGATCTACACTGGCTGACTGTGACGTGTATATAAAGTGTTAGTCACTCTGTAGTGTCTGACTGTTTGTGACCCCTATAGGTTCACTATTTGTGAACCTGGACTATAGCCTGCCAGGTTCCTCTATCCATGGGATTCTCCAGGCAAGAATATTGGACTGGCTTGCCATTCCCTTCTCCAGGGGATCTTCCGGATGCAGGGATTGAACATGGGTCTCCTGCATTGCAGGCAGAGGAGATATCAAAGAAAGGTATTAAAGGAAGTCCCTCAGGCCAAAGGAAAATGATACCATGTGGAAATCTATTTGAACTTTTGCACAGTGATCCTCCATCTGCCAGTCAAAAGTTTGATTTTGGCAATAAGCACCATGCTTTATAAAGCAGTATTTGTGCAATTATTTGTAAGTACAGGGACTTGCGCAATTTCATTCAGCTCAGATTCAGAACAAGCACTGGTTCAGGCCCCATGTGCCTGAACCATGTGGATATAATTTGCCTGCCCAGGATCATTTTATACTTTACACTTTAGAAAGATGAGTGGAAAATGGAAAATTTAAACTGCTGATATTAGTGACAGAATGCACAGTTTTCATAAATTTTATGCAACCCAGTCAAGGGTGGAAAACATCATGAGTGTAAAACTAGGTCAGCTGATTATGTTCAATTATAAACGGCAAAGTTACTGTGTCAAAAACATTGGAAAAATAGTATCAAACCTGGAGTAGGGAATGGCAACCCACTCCAGTATTCTTGCCTGGAGAATTCCATGGATAGAGGAGCCTGGTGGGCTACAGTCCATGAGGTTCGCAAAGAGTCAGACACAACTGAGCAACTGAACACGCACTTAGTATAAAAGACAGAAGGTAATTATTATCTTCACTTTCAGAGAAGCAAACTGTATAACCACCTCACCCCACAACTCCCACATAGGCACTGGAATCTGCTGTCGGACTGGCACAATTTGACTTGTAAATATAGAGTTGCCCTAACACATTGTATAGAAAGGTTCTTAGGGGTTCATAGTACTTCCTTTTGGAACACAGCCTGTTTTTTCTACTGTTTCCTCGTTCTGTCTTCACAGGAAACTGGTGCTGGGAAACTGAGCGATTTGTTAATTATCAGGCAAGCATGTGGTCAAGAATGATGGTTTGTGGTCAAAAACACCACCATAAAAATTCAAGAATTCTATGGACAGGAACAGCGTCCCCAGTCATTGACTGCAGCATTTTACTCTTATAATAGTAAACATATTATAGTTTACTATAAAAACATGTATAGTTCTACTGACTACTGGAATTTCAACATGTAAAACGCATGAGATAAGTTTCAACATATAAAACAAACCGATTGTTTCAATACATAAAACACATAAAAAGAACTAATGACTCTTCAGATATCACCAATAATGCTAAATGGCATGCCTTGTTTGTATAACTGACTTCATTAGATGTATTAAATATTCACTCACTTAACAGATGTTTATTTATTAGAACAAATATTAAACATCAAAGAATTTTGCAAAAATTTTACTGAAAAAGGTCAGTGCCTTCTGAGGTACCAGAATTCAAGAACATTTAACATTTTGATATAATTTAATTTTCTTTGACTCTCAGTCTTCTCCCTTTTTTGCAATTACCTGTGGTTTCCGAAGTCTCTGCTCACAGTCTAGTTTCTGGAACAACTGTGGTTCCTGCAGTTTATTTAGCCCACTCCTTTTCTTTAGCTCCAGAGGAACTTTGCTGGGTCTTATTGTGTGAAGCACATTATAGCATGGTTTGCTCTGATAGTTAATGTCAAACTGTCTCAGGATAAACTCTTCATCAATGTTCAGGCTCCCCTGGAAGAATGCCACAGGGCATGAGTCAAGGATAAATGTCGAAATGTTCCTTCTTCTTTCTTTAATCTAAAGGAGGTGTTTGGCCATGACTGGAGAAGAGAGAGGTAGTTTAAAAAAGAGGTGGAAAACGCTCTTGTAGGAGAGAAGAAGGATTTGGGGTCTGGAGAGTTTTGTCAGTGGGCTGAAACAACTTAGGACCTATAAGAAGCAGGGAGTCCTGAGGGAAATAATGGGGCTGTGGAAAATTCAGTCTGTTTGATTAAAAGCAAACATTTCTAACACATTATAAGAGTGGCATCTCTAGAGGTATTATCCAGACACGTCTATAAATGTTAGTGTTTGATCTGCCCACAGCCGTTATAAGGTTATAAGGGAAGCTGCCCTGTTTGGGATTCCTACTGAAGCCATGATTTGTGCACAGAACAAACCTTCTCTTCCCTCAGCCAAAACTGGGAGGAGCAGAGATGGGCACATTTAGAGCGCCTAGTCATCCACAGGGGCTTCTCAGGTGGCTCAGTGGTTAAGAAAAAAAAAACCCGTCTGCCAATGCAGGACTCACAGGAGACTCGGGTTCAATCCCTGGGTCAGGAAGATCCCCTGAAGGAGGAAATGGCAACTCACTTCAGTATTCTTGCCTGGAAAATCCCATGGACAGAGGAGCCTGGCGGGCTACAGTCCATGGGTTGTAAAGAGTCAGACACAACCGAGCAATCACACAGCACGCAAATATCTGTAGGCTGATCGTGGATATATGATGTGGCTAAAAGATAGTTTACATTTGAAGGATAGTAGAATATAGCATCCCAAAATATGCCTCTGGCCCAAGGGTTATTTTGAGCTGCTGATTTTAAGAAACAGCAGACAACACAGGAAACAATCTAGAAACAGAGTAGAAGTCACCCTTTAAGTGAAATTTACATTAATTAAAAAAAAATCTGATTGTAAGGGTGTCTCCATCTCCATTCTAGGAGGAAAAGGAAGACTCTAAATTATATTATCAGTGTAGAAGGCACACATTTAAATCTTCACAACAAATCATAATCCTGTTCTCCTCTTTTTCCTGGTCACCTCCCTAGTTACTGACTCCCCACACTTTTTTCTCTTTTGTCTTTGGCTGAAGATGGTGTTTGAGCCTGAATTCTAACCCACCTAGGAGAGTTAATCATTTTTCCCTGGGTATCTCCCATGTATACATGAGGTATACTTGTTAATAAACTTCTGTTTGTTTTTTAGTTGTTAATCTGTCTTTGGTTATAGAGATCCTGTAGAGAACTTAGAAGAGTAAATTATTCATCCCTCCCCTACAGAGTCAACACAATCCCACTTTGGAATATATAAGTTGGGGAACATAGAGGATGAGGTCATTAGCAACTGAAGCTGATGTTGAAGTGAAACTTACAGAGAGGGATCATTAAATAGAGTCAGGGGTATAAACTCAGCTGAAATAATATTGAAAGAGAAACAGAGCAAGCAGAATCAATGAGGTCAACAACAACAACAAAAAAACATGGAAGGAAAGCGTAAACTAGTGCTATGGAGAAAATACCACAGGGTGATGGGATAGGGACCAATGTAGTATGACAGATAAAGATGCGACCTTGGTCATAAGGGACTGAAAATGAGGCTGGTCATCAGAGCACCTAAACTATTATCCTGCTGTTGCTGCTGCTGCTAAGTCACTTCAGTCGTGTGCGACTCTGTGCGACCTCATAGATGGCAGCCCACCAGGCTCCCCTGTCCCTGGGATTCTCTAGGCAAGAATACTGGAGTGGGTTGCCATTTCCTTCTCCAATGTATGAAAGTGAAAAGTGAAAGTGAAGTCACTCGGTCGTGTCCTACTCCTAGTGACCCCATGGATTGCAGCCTACCAAGGCTCCTCCATCCATGGGATTTTCCAGGCAAGAGTACTGCAGTGGGTTGCCATTGCCTTCTCCAAACTATTATCGTAGAGTTCCTTAAATTTCCTGCTGAAAGAAGAATAGTCTCCAGGAGTAGAAATGGGAGAAGAGGAAGAGCTGGAAATCAGGCAATCCCATCCAGCCGGACTGTAGACAAGCAGAGGTAGAGTGGGCATCAGTGCGTAGAGTGCTTTCTTGTCCCTAGTCCACTCACCCTCTGGGAAGCCTCCCTCCACCACTCTCAGTCAATCTGTTGCGAAGGCTGGACGTGGCCATCTTTTGACCTCAGGGTAAGACATATGACCTTGAACTAGCCAATAATCATATTCCATCTCCTTATTCATAGTGGATAATTCACGCGTAGGTGTGACCCAGGTTTTTCCCCTATGAGATAAAGGTTAGAGTGGTGGGATTTAAGTTTTGAAAATTTAGTGACTACTTTGGCATCTCTTAGGGAAAGACTACAGAAAAGTGTAGTCAGATAGAGGGGAGCAGCCAAATGATAGGGAGAATGCCTGAAAACATTTTAACACCCAGATACAACTGTGCCTGAAGCTCCTAAGATTTCTGGATGATTCCCTTTTCTCCCTTAATCTAGTCTGAATTATACCATTTGCCAAAGAATTAGTCCTAAGTAATACATTGACTAAAACTGACGAATGCACTCAAAAAATGAGGGTGGGGGATGGAAAATTCTAGAAGGTCTTAAATCCAGGAAACGGCATCAGGAATCTAGACATCTAAGGGGACTCAAGGACAGGAATAGGTACTAAGGAGGGCAAGAAAAGAACTTGATAACTGAGTCAAAAGTCTTTTCATGTCAAATACTTTTTGTAATGACTGTAGTCAAACATAGCTTTCAAAGTACTTAAAGATAAATATAACCAAGAAAGATTTATATGATCTGAAGAGAAACCCGAGTATGCTGGAAAAGATCAAAGGCAGGAGGAGAAGGGGATGACAGAGGATGAGATGGTTGGATGGCATCATCAACTCAATAGACATGAGTCTGAGCAAGCTTTGGGAGATGGTGAAGGACGGAGAAGCCTGGCATGCTGCAGTCCATGTGGTCACAAAGAGTAGGACACGACTAAGCAACTAAACAACAACATAACCAAGAGAAATGAGGTGAAGAAGGAGTGAAGGATACAAACCTCCAGTTATATGATGAATAAGTTCTGGGGAATCTAATGTAAAGCATAATGACTATAGTTAACAACACTGGATTACATACTTGAATGTAACTATGTACATTCTTATAGTTACAGTGTTCGTTGCTCAGTCCTGTCTGACTCTTTGTCACCCCATGGACTGTAGCCTGCCAGTCTCTTCCTCCATGGGATTTTTCAGGCAAGAATACTGGAGTGGGTTGCCATTCTCTTCTCCAGAGGATCTTCCTGACCCAGGGATAGATCCCAGGTCTCCAACATTGCAGGGAGACTCTTTACCATCTGAGCTACCCAGGAAGCTCCAAATTTAATTTTGATGAGTAAATAAACCTAAAGTGTTAGTTGCTCAGTTGTGTACAACTCCTTGGGACCCAATCGACTGTAACCTTTGTCCACAGAACTCTCCAGGCAAGAACACTGGAGTGGGTTAGTTCAGTCAGTCAGTTCAGTCGCTCAGTCCTGTCCGACTCTTTGAGACCCCATGAATCTCAGCATGCCAGGCCTCCCTGTCCATCACCAACTTCCAGAGTTCACCCAGACTCACGTCCATTGAGTCAGTGATGCCATCCAGCCATCTCATACTCTGTCGTCCCCTTCTCCTCCTGCCCCCAATCCCTCCCAGCATCAGAGTCTTTTCCAATGAGTCAACTCTTTGCATGAGGTGGCCAAAGTATTGGAGTTTCAGCTTTAGCATCATTCCTTCCAAAGAAATCCCAGGGCTGATCTCCTTCAGTATAGACTGACTATTCCTTCAGATACTCCTTCAGAATATCCAGTCCCTTGGATCTCCTTGCAGTCCAAGGGACTCTCAAGAGTCTTCTCCAACACCACAGTTCAAAAGCATCAATTCTTCGGCGCTCAGCCTTCTTCACAGTCCAACTTGCACATCCATACATGACCACAGGAAAAACCATAGCGTTGACTAGATGGACCTTTGTTGGCAAAGTAATGTCTCTGCTTTTGAATATGCTATCTAGGTTGGTCATAACTTTTCTTCCAAGGAGTAAGCGTCTTTTAATTTCATGGCTGCAGTCACCATCTGCAGTGATTTGGAGCCCCCCAAAATAAAGTCTGACACTGTTTCCACTGTTTCCCCATCTATTTACCATGCAGTGATGGGACCAGATGCCATGATCTTTGTTTTCTGAATGTTAAGCCAACTTTTTCACTCTCCACTTTCACTTTCATCAAGAGGTTTTTGAGTTCCTCTTCACTTTCTGCCATAAGGGTGGTGTCATCTGCATATCTGACGTTATTGATATTTCTCCCGGCACTCTTGATTCCAGCTTGTGCTTCTTCCAGTCCAGTGTTTCTCATGATGTACTCTGCATAGAAGTTAAATAAGCAGGGTGACAATATACAGCCTTGACGTACTCCTTTTCCTATTTTGAACCAGTCTATTGTTCCATGTCCAGTTCTAACTGTTGCTTCCTGACCTGCATACAGATTTCTCAAGAGGCAGGTCAGGTGGTCTGGTATTCCCATCTCTTGAAGAATTTCCCACAGTTTATTGTGATCCACACAGTCAATAAAGCAGAAATAGGTGTTTTTCTGGAACTCTCTTGTTTTTTCCATGATCCAGTGGATGTTGGCAATTTGGTCTCTGGTTCCTCTGCCTTTTCTAAAACCAGCTTGAACATCAGGAAGTTCACGGTTCACATATTGCTGAAGCCTGGCTTGGAGAATTTTGAGCATTACTTTACTAGCATGTGAGATGAGTGCAATTGTGCGGTAGTTTGAGCATTCTTTGGCATTGCCTTTCTTTGGGATTGGAATGAAAACTGACCTTTTCCAGTCCTGTGGCCACTGCTGAGTTTTCCAAATTTGCTGGCATATTGAGTGCAGCACTTTCACAGCATCATCTTTCAGGATTTGGAATATCTCAACTGGAATTCCATCACCTCCACTAGCTTTGTTTGTAGTGATGCTTTCTAAGGCCCACTTGACTTCATATTCCAGGATGTCTGGCTCTAGATGAGTGATCACACCGTCGTGATTATCTGGGTCATGAAGATCTTTTTTGTACAGTTCTTCTGTGTATTCTTGCCACCTCTTCTTAATATCTTCTGCTTCTGTTAGGTCCATACCATTTCTGTCCTTTATTGTGCCCATCTTTGCATGAAATGTTCCCTTGGTATCTCTAATTTTCCTGAAGAGATCTCTAGTCTTTCCCATTCTGTTGTTTTCCTCTATTTCTTTGCATTGATCACCGAGGAAGGCTTTCTTATCTCTTCTTGCTATTCTTTGGAACTCTACATTCAGATGCTTATATCTTTCCTTTGCTTTTTGCTTCTCTTCTTTTCACAGCTATTTATAAGTCCTCCCCAGACAGCCATTTTGCTTTTTTGCATTTCTTTTCCATGGGGATGGTCTTGATCCCTGTCTCCTATACAATGTCACGAACCTCATTCCATAGTTAATCAGGCACTCCATCTATCAGATCTAGGCCCTTAAATCTATTTCTCACTTCCACTGTATAATCATAAGGGATTTGATTTAGGTCATACCTGAATGGTCTAGTGGTTTTCCCTACTTTCTTCAATTTCAGTCTGAATTTGGCAATAAGGAGTTCATGATCTGAGCCACAGTCAGCTCCTGGTCTTGTTTTTGCTGACTGTATAGAGCTTCTCCCCCTTTGGCTGCAAAGAATATAATCAATCTGATTTCAGTGTTGACCATTGGGTGATGTCCATGTGTAGAGTCTTCTCTTGTGTTGTTGGAAGAGGGTGTTTGTTATGACCAGTGCATTTTCTTGGCAAAACTCTATTAGTCTTTGCCCTGCTTCATTCTGTATTCCAAGGCCAAGTTTGCCTGTTACTCCAGGTGTTTCTTGACTTCCTACTTTTGCATTCCAGTCCCCTATAATGAAAAGGACATCTTTTTTGGGTGTTAGTTCTAAAAGGTCTTGTAGGGCTTCCTAAAACCATTCAACTGGAGTGGGTAGCTGTTACCTTCTCCAGGGGATCTTCCCGACCCAGGGTTTGAACATGGGTCTCCAGCATTGCACCATATGCATGTATAAAATCATCACACTGTATACCTTAAACTTATACAATGTTATACATCAATTATATGTCAATACAGTTGAGGAAAAACAAAGAGCCACTTTAAATAGTACAGGAAACAACAGCAATATGACATATAAACATTTACACATTGGCTGCAAGCTTGCAAACTTTCCAGAAATTTCACCTACAAGAAACATTTTCATTCCACATGGTGGGAGAGTCAAAAGATGCCTTTATGACTTTGTCTATTTGACTGAGATTTATCCAAATGCTGAGCAACTAACACTTTTTTTTTTTTAACAAAAGCAACTTTGAGTTCAAATTGTAAAAAGTAGGTTGTAAGTATTAATAGTAACTTACAAAGGCAGTAGCCCAGTTGCAGAAGTCGCTAACTCCTTGGCGTATGTTTTCATGAAGAAGCAGACCATCCTTTTGGAGCAAACCTGTTTCACTTGGCTTCCTTTTTTCATAAAGCCATTGGCATGGATGTGACACAGGACTCTTCTTGGGACTAAAGATAATGAAATCATCAAAGAATTATAATATAAGATGCCATGAATCCAAGTGGATTTCAAATAGTATCTTGGGGAGGAATTCATAATTGCACGTATTTTTAACAGTCTCTTGCAAGCTCATACAAATTATGTGTTAATATTTTCAAAGATCATATTCTCATTATCAATATCATAAAGACAAGTATACCATGTTATTCAGAATAATTAAAGTTGATGTAGAATTTTATCATTGCAAGTTAACTTTTTAAAAAATTATGAGTACCATTTATTAAGACCTGTGTCAGGTAAAAACATAAATTATAGTGACTGGAATCTTCCAAAGTCTTAGACAATATTGACAAGCAGGACACATCCTGGCTTCTCTCTCCTTCAGCCTTAAAATTTAGCCTGTTAGTAAATCTGCTAGATTTTAATTCTGTCCCCTTCTCTGGCCTGTCACAAAATGTATCTCTGCATCCTTCTTAAGGCCCAACTGCCAATTCCTAATCCATTCTCTACACTGTAGCCAAAACTGTCATTTCAATATATAAATTTGGTCTTATCAAATGCAGGTACATTGCATCCTGGATTAAGCCTCTTCAATAGCTTCTTTTAAAAAACTGAGATATAATTCATACATCATAATATTTACCATTTCAAAGTATACAATTCAGTTGCTTTCGTATATTTACAAAGTTGCATGACCATCACCACTAATTTTGGAACATCTTCATCACCCCAAAAGAAGAAGCCCCATAGCCATTAACAGTCACTGTTTGTCTTCCCTTCTCTACCATTCTCCCTGCTCTTAAACCACTAATTTACTTTCTGTCTCTGTGGATTTGCCTACTCTGTATATTTCATCTGAATGGAACCACATATAACCTTTTTTGTCTGGCTTCTTGCACTTAGCATAATGTTTTCATTTCATAGATGCTGTAGCATGTATCAGCAGTTTATTTCCTTCTACACTTGAATACTATTCCACTGTATAGATAGACTACATTTGTTTATCCATTAGCAGTTGGTTGATGGATAGTTGACTTGTTACCACTTTTTGGCTATAATGAATAATGCTGCTATGGATATTCAGGTACAAGATTTTGTGTTCAATAGCTTCTTTTACTTCTACAATAAAGATCTAAGTCTTAACTCAGCTTTCAAGACTCTTCATGGCCTGCTCCTTGCCCATCTCTCCAGATTCTTCCAAAATTACCACCCTTCCACACTCTCTGAGCTCCAGCCATAGTGGCCTCTCCTCAGTTCCATGAATTCATCATGCTTCCTTCCACCCAGCCACAGGGCCTTTGTACATGTTATTCTATCTGACTGCAATGCTGTCTCCAACCTCTTACCTCCCTTATATCTCAACATATTTTCCCTTTCTCAGGGAGGCATTTGCACAGTCTGTCCCCAGAACCCATACTTTATTCAAAGCATCCTGTACCTTTCATTCATAGCACTTATATATTAATTCATCCACTCAACAAATATTTATTCAGTTCAGTTCAGTTCAGTCGCTCAGTCGTGTCCGACTCTTTGTGACCCCATGAATTGCAGATCGCCAGGCCTCCCTGTCCATCACCAACTCCCAGAGTTCACCCAGACTCACGTCCATCAAGTCAGTGATGCCATCCAGCCATCTCATCCTCTGTCGTCCCCTTCTCCCCCCGCCCCCAATTCCTCCCAGCATCAGAGTCTTTTCCAATGAGTCAACTCTTCGCATGAGGTGGCCAAAGTACTGGAGTTTCAGCTTTAGCATCATTCCTTCCAAAGAACACCCAGGACTGACCTCCTTTAGAATGGACTGGTTGGATCCTTGCATTCCAAGGGACTCTCAAGAGTCTTCTCCAACACCACAGTCCAAAAGCATCAATTCTTTGGCATTCAGCTTTCTTTATAGTCCAACTCTCACATCCATACATGACTACTGGAAAAACCACAGCCTTGACTAGACGGACCTTTGTTGGCAAAGTAATGTCTCTGCTCTTTAATATGCTATCTAGGTTGGTCATAACCCTCCTTCCAAGGAGTAAGCGTCTTTTAATTTCATGGCTACAATCACCATCTACAGTGATTTTAGAGCCCAAAAAATAAAGTCTGACACTGTTTCCACTGTTTCCCCATCTATTTGCCATGAAGGGATGGGACCAGATGCCATGATCTTAGTTTTCTGCATATTGGGCTTTAAGCCAACTTTTTCACTCTCCTCTTTCACTTTCATCAAGAGGATTTTTAGTTCCTCTTCACTTTCTGCCATAAGGGTGGTGTCATCTGCATATCTGAGGTTATTGATATTTCTCCCAGCAATCTTGATTCCAGCTTGTGCTTCTTCCAGCCCAGCATTTCCCATGATGTACTCTGCTTATTAGGCAACAACTATGGCTTCCTTACTGGCTCAGATAGTAAAGAATCTGCCTGCAATGCAGGAGACTGGGGTTTGATCCCTGGGTTGGGAAGATCCCCTAGAGAAGGAAATGGCAACACAATCCAGTATTCTTGACTGGAGAATTCCATGGACAGAGGAACCTGGCAGGCTACAGCCCATGGGGTCAAAAAGAGTCAGGCTGAGTGACTAACACTTTCACTTTCACGTGCCAGGTACTATTCTAGGCATTAGGATTCAGCTGTAAATAAAGTTAAGAACCAGGACTTCCCTGGTGGTCTAGTGGTTAAGAATCTGCCTGCCAGTGCAGGGAACACAAGTTCGATCCCACATGCTGGGAAAGAACTAAGTCCATGTGCCACAACTATTGAGCTTGTGCTCCAGAGCCCAGGAGACACAACTACTGAGACCTGAGCACCCAGAGACTATGTTCCGCAGCAAGAGAAGCCACTGCAGTGAGAAGCCAAAGCTCTGCACAAAGGGTAGCCCTTACTTGCTGCAACTACAGAAAGTCTGTGCAAAGCAATGAAGACCCAGTGCAGCCAAAAGTAAAATTAAATATTAAAAAATATTTTCAAAAGTAAATAAAGTTAAGACCCTGTCCTTAGTCATGTCCGACTCTTTGCGACCCCATGGACTATACAGTCCATGGAATTCTCTAGGCCAGAATACTGGAGTGGGTAGCCTTTCCCTTCTCCAGGGTATCTTCCCAACCCAGGGATCAAACCCAGGTCTCCTGCATTGCAGGAGTATTCTTTACCAACTGAGCCACCAGGGAAGCCCTCACAATTGATAGGGAGACACAGCAAAGAGATAAAAAAAAAGTATGTGTGCGTGGTACGCACTGCGTTGCTTCAGTCATGTCTCTTGGCAATACTATGGACTGCAGCCCACCAGGCTCCTCTGTCCATGGGATTCTCCAGGCAAGAATACTGGAATGGGTGGCCACACCCTTCTCCAGGGGATCTTCCAGACCCAGGGACTGATCCCTTGTCTCTTAAGTCTCCTGCATTGACAAGTGGGTTCTTTACCACTAGCACCACCTGGGAAGCCCCAAACAAATATGTACCAGGTAATTGTAAGTGATTTAAAGAAAAATAAACCAGGGCAGGAAGGATGGAGAGTGATGACAGGGGGCTGTTTATACAGAAAAGGCCTCTCTACTAAAGTAATATTTGAGCAGACCCAGAAGAAAGGGACCAACCGATGTAGATATCAAACATGCAGCTACTAGGCTGATAAGAACAGCATTGCAAAGGCCCCAAGGTCAGAGCTGAGAATATATGAGAAATACAAAAAGGCCACTGTGACTGGAGAGGCGTGATTAAAGGATACAATAGTAGAGGACGAGGGCTAAGAGATAACCAGAACCTGATCATAAGGGACGTGAGAGGCAAGAATAAGGACTCTGGATTTTACTCTGAATAAGTAAGCAATTATAAAATTTTGAGCATAGGATTGATATTGTGCGACTTACGTTTTTTGGTTTTTGTTTTGCAGAATCACTTTAGCTACTGTGCAACGAATAAAACAGGGCATGGGTTGGGGGCTGGGTGGAGGCCATGAGACTAGTGGAAGCCATTCCAATAATTCCAATAATCCAGGCAAGAGATGATGGCACCTCAGAACAGACTGACTGTAGTAAAACAGACAAGATTCCAGATATATTTCAAAGGTACAGGCATTAGGATTTTTTTTTTTTTGGCAGTTTGCAACCATTGTTTCAAAAGCCACTGAAAGAATGGAGTTACTACTTACTGATCTGGAGGAAACAGAAGGGGGAGTAGGTTTGGGGAAGAAATTAAGATTTCAGCTTGGACTTCTCAAGTCTCAGATGCTAGTTATATGTTCAAAGGAAAATGTTAAACAGTTTCTTGTATTAACCTTTTTTTGTTTGTTTAGTTGGTTATTCACCAAACTACTGGTCTCAATCATGATGAATAAAAGGGCTTCTACCATAAATAATTTAAAAAGCCATTCTGTGCTAATCAAAACCATTCAAGTTGTCAGCAGTTTTCTTCTCCCACAGCTCTCCTAGAGTAGTGTAGACACAATCAAATTCCCTCGATTGCTGATAATTTGCATCCATTTAATGAAATAAGGAGCTTCTGGTGGCTCAGATGGTAAAGAATCTTCCTACAATGCAGGAGATCCAGGTTTGATCCCAAGGTTGGGAAGATCCCCTAAAGAAGGGAATGGCTACCCAATCTAGTATTCTTGTCTATAGAATTTCATGGACAGAGGACCCCGGCAGGCTACAGTCCATGAGGTGGCAGAGAGTCGGACATGACTAAGCAACTAACACTTTCACTTTCAATGAAATAAAGCCTTCCCTGGTGGCTCAGTAGCAAGGAATCCGCCTACAGGAGAAGGGGTTTGATCCCTGGGTCAGGAAGATCCTCTGGAGAAGGAAGTGGCAACCCACTCCAGTATTCTTGCCCAGGAAAATCGGGCAATGGACAGAGGAGCCTGGTGGGCTACAGTCCATGGGGTCGCAAAAAGAGTCTGACACAACTAGGCAACTAAACAACAACAGATTAAACACCACTAAACACTACTCAGAGCAGGACCCACGGATCCTTTCCCTCCTTCTCAGGAACTTAATTACTTTTGCTTCTCTTAATTATTATAAAGATTCTTAATTAGTCCTAAAGTAAAGTGAAGAAGAACTAAAGAGCCTCTTGATGAAAGTGAAAGAGGAGAGTGAAAAAGTTGGCTTAAAGTTCAACATTCAGAAAAGTAAGATCATGGCATCTGGTCCCATCACTGCATGGTAAATAGATGGGGAAACAGTGGAAACAGTGTCAGACTTTATTTTGGGGGGCTCCAAAATCACTGCGGATGGTGATTGCAGCCATGAAATTAAAAGACGCTTATTCTTTGGAAGGAAAATTATGACCAACCTAAATAGCATATTAAAAAGCAGAGACATTATTTTGCCTACAAAGGTCCGTCTAGTCAAGGCTGTGGTTTTTCCAGTAGTCATGTATGGATGTGAGAGTTGGATTGTGAAGAAAGCTGAGCACCGAAGAATTGATGCTTTTGAATTGTGGTGTTGGAGAAGACTCTTGAGAGTCCCTTGCACTGCAAGGAGATCCAACCAGTCCATCCTAAAGGAGATCAGTCCTGGGTGTTCATTGGAAGGACTGATGTTGAAGCTGAAACTCCAATACTTTGGCCACCTGATGTGGAGAGCTGACTCATTTGAAAAGACCCTGATGCTGGGAAAGATTGAGGGCAGGAGGAGAAGGGGATAACAGAGGATGAGATGGTTGGATGGCATCACTGACACAATGGACATGGGTTTGGGTGGACTCTGGGAGTTGGTGATGGACAGGGAAGACTGGTGTGCTGTGGTTCATGGGGTCGCAAAGAGTTGGACATGACTGAGCAACTGAACTGAACTGAACTGAAAGTATTCTAAAGATGAGAAGCTTTGAGAAGGTAACTACAGAGAATCACTGAC
The DNA here is from genome assembly GCF_003369695.1 of Bos indicus x Bos taurus. Classification (NCBI taxonomy): domain Eukaryota; kingdom Metazoa; phylum Chordata; class Mammalia; order Artiodactyla; family Bovidae; genus Bos; species Bos indicus x Bos taurus. The sequence continues at coordinate 90,731,426 of NC_040081.1, read as the reverse complement.
TTAATGATAGTTTGTCTTAGAATTTTTCCACTTCACGATAGTGCAAAGCAATAGTCATGCAGAAGAAAATGTACTTTGAATTTGGATTTATTTTCCTGGGCTGGTGATATGCCGTGATGACCCTGTCTGGTGATGCTGGGCAGTGGCAGTGACCCGTAGTTCCCCACCAGCCATGTGATCATGAGGGACAACAGCTAATATACTTACGACCACCCTATATCCACACAATCAACATTTTCCTCACCTTCAGTACTGTAGTCTGTCTATAAACTTTGTGAGATAGTCAATACTTTATTATACACTAGGCTTTGTGTTAGATGATTTTGCCCAATTGTAAGGCTAATGTAAGTGTTCTGAGCATATTTAAGGTGGGCCAGGTTAAGCTATGGTATTCGGTAGGTCAAACATATTGCATGCATTTTTGACTGATGGTATTTTTCATTTATTATGGGCTTATCATTGGAAAAGACTCTGATGCTGGGAGGGATTGGGAGCAGGAGGAGAAGGGGACGACAGAGGATGAGATGGCTGGATGGCATCACTGACTCGATGGACGTGAGTCTGAGTGAACTCCGGGAGTTGGTGATGGATAGGGAGGCCTGGTGTGCTGCAATTCATGGGGTCACAAAGAGTCAGACATGACTGAACGACTGATCTGATCTGATCTGATCAACACAATCCCACTGTGAAGTCGAGGAAGATTTGTACTAGAATGTTTCATCAGGGGACAGGAATGAGCAAGAGGTTAAGAACCATACTTACAGTCCCAAGTAGACTTGGGTCGAACGTTTTTTTAAAAGTTTTGTGGGTTTTTTCATTCTTTTCCTGATGCCCTGACAATAGGCCCATGTGTCTTCCAGCTTCTTGTCAGGATCCAGAACTTCCAGCACCTTTAATAAGAGCTACAAACAGAAAACAACTTAGGAGAAAAGAAAGATGTACTGAAAAGGGGGCTCTCTGATTCTCAAAGATAACAGATCAACACATCCCTTCACTTTGCCTTTCTAGTTGGTCGATACCATTCATCAGTTCCGGTGCAAATATGGTGCTGGGTGCTGCCAGTTAATGCCCATCAGCTGGACATTAGCTGTGTAGCCTTTTTACTGAAGTTTCCATCTCCTCTAGATAGAACAGTGACTCTGGGCCCATTTGGACCCCAGTACCTCCCTGAGAAAAGTACCTCTAGAGGGTGTCTGTGGTTTTTGACTGCCTACCATCCATTCAGGGCTTCCCTGATGGCTCAAACAGTAAAGAATCTGCCTGCAATGCAGGAGACCCAGGTTTGATCCCTGGGTCAGGAATATCCCCTGGAGAAGGAAATGCAATCCACTCCAGTATTCTTGTCTGGGAAATCCCATGGACAGAGGGGCCTGATGGGCTATAGACTGTGGGGTCTCAAAGAGTTGGACATGACTGAGCAACTAACACTTTCACTTTCACCACCCATTCATCCTCCTATGAGTAACAGTATCTAGACTTTTCTTTGGAAAATCACCTCTCCCTCCATTCTCAGTCCTTGTGGTCTGAACTGGCCTGACAGCTCTTCACACCACAGCCTGGCCTGGCCAGTCAGGCCTACGGTGACTGGCTAACCCAATGAGACCCAGGGAAATTAGGTCATGAAATTTTCCTGGAACCATGCAAAGATGTATTGTTTTCCAAAGTAAAATTGACATCTAGAGTTGCTGGTGGCAACCACGGCACCACAAGAAGAGATCCTGCTTCAGAAGGAAGACAACACATCTATTTGATGAGGTCAGATATGAGAATAAAAACCACAGTTCCATGTGCCCTCTAAGGATGCGTGCAGAGGATCTCTTTGTCACAGACTCAGAAGCTCTGATCCACGGGAGTGTAGTGAAGGAAAGCCCAGGGGGCAAACCACTGATTACAAATTCCAGTTGTAATGAGAACCTACTGTAGAGCACAGGGAACTCTACTCAGTGCCCTGTGGTGACCTATATGGGAAGGAAGTCCAAAAAAGAGGGGATATATGTAGGCATATAGCTGATACACTTTGCTGTATAGCAGAAACTAACACAACATTGTAAAGCAACTATGCATGAGTGCGTGCTCAGTCACTAGGTCATGTCCGACTCTTTGCGACCCTACGGACCATAGCCCACCAGGCTTCTCTGTCCATGGGATTCTCCAGGCAAGAATACTGGGCCAGTTTGCCACTTCCTTCTCCAGGGGATCTTCCTGACCCAGGGATTGAACCCATGTCTCCTGCCTCTCCTGCACTGCAGGTAGATTCTTTACCACTGAGCCACCAGGGAAGCCCATGCTAAGTATATAGGAGCTGAAAGTCAAAGAATCCTGGGACATTGATGACACATTGCAGCTGCTGCCCAGCTCTGGTCCTGGCAATCTGGTGAATTTTCCTGTGACTTTTCAGGTGCCCATCCATTAATAACTTCTTATGGACACCTCCCAAGACCAGGCTAAAATGACAGAAGCAAGACTGAACAATTCCTCCACTGTTTTCTCCCCACAAAAGACTCACAAGCAAAATTGACTGGTAGAGCTTCAGAGGTAAAGAAGTCAAACATTTCTGGGTTGCTGAGCCTTTATAAGTTGGCTGGCTTCTTGGCGGTATGGTGCTGTCATCGGCATTTCCTGAAAGGCTGCTCCACACCCCAGAAGAACTCTCCCCAGGGAGACAGTCATCGTCCTCACTCCTGGAGGGAACTCCCCAGGCATCTAAGGAGCAACATTCTCCAGGCCCCATGGAAGGCCCACCCACAACCCCGGGACAGGAGGTCACCTCGGTGGGCATGTCTTCTTCCAGGTCCGGATAAAGAGCCAAGGGGTGCAGGGTCAGCTGGGCCTCAATGGCTGCCAGGAATGCCTTCCGTGCCTGCTGGGCTGGCGAGAGCTTGGAACACAGGGCTGCGTGCCTCTTCTTAGGGGCAGGTGGGGGAGCTCTGTGATAAATTTCGGGGAGAAAGCCCTCACTGGGGCCCAGAGTGGCCAGACCTTCACAAGGCGGGCAGTCTCTCCTGAAGTCATCCTGTCCCGTTCTCACAAATCTCCACCGCCGGCTGTCCAGGGAGGTGGGACCTGGCAGCCCGCCCTTGTGCTCCATGAAGCACTTGGAGGGCAGATTCTCTCTGTACCTGCAAGACATCATGGCAGTAGTCTGACCACAAGGGTGAGCATAGGAGAAGGAGTTTTCGAGGAGGCTGGCCTCTACCTGTGTTAGGGGAGAGTTGGAGGAAGGGAGGGTCATGTGAGAAGGCAGAGTTCCCATACTCCTGGTTCAGGGCACATCATCACTGGTCTGTATGACCCTCTCTCCTGTTTCTTTATTTGATGTTATTCCCATGTTCCATCCTCACTGTCCCCTCTCCACAGGCACAACCACTCTAACAGATTTGGAATGTACCTTTCTGTTCGCAGGGGCTTTCCTGGTGGCTCAGACAGTAAATACTCTGCCTGTATTGCAAGAGACCTGAGTTTGACCCTGGGTGGGGAAGATCCCCTGGAGAAGGGAATGGCTACCCACTCCAGTATTCTTGCCTGGAGAATTCCATGGAGAAGCCAGGTGGATTATAGTCCATGGGGTCACAAAGAATCAGACACGACTGAGTGACTAACACTTTCACTTTTCACTTCTGTTTGAAGACATCCTTATAAGACCTGTATTGTTCTTTTGTGTCCATGTATCCTTACTGTACATAAATTGTCTTATTTTGTTACTTGTTTACAAAGCAAGATACCATGAAGGCCTATCCATGTCACTCTGTGTAAATGTAATTCATTATTATCACCTGCAGTCACCAGCTATCCCCTCTCTTTCTGAAGGATACTTATAATTTATAACACCTCCTGGACTCTGTCTCATCCTTTAAAGGGACACAGTGCAGTGGGAAGAACCTGGACATGGTGACAGCTCACCCCCACCTGGGCTTCCCTGGTGGCTGACATGGTAAAGAATCCGCCTGCAATGCAGGAAGCCTGGGTTCAATCCCTGGGTTCGACCCCCTGGAGGAGGGCATGGCAACGCACTCCAGTATTCTTGCCTGGGAAATCCTATGGATAGAGGAGCCTGACAGGCTACAGTCCATGGGGTCACAAAGAGTCAGATACGACCGATTGACTAAGCACAGCACAGCACCCCCAACTAGCTGAATGATGTTCACCCTACATTTAATCTTTGTGGGCCTTGATTTCTCCTCTCAACTCAGTGGGGTCAAGGGCAGCAAACTAACTGTTCATGTGCTGTATCAGGCCCACAAACCCATCATTTGATCCCCTTTGTGCTTTAATAAGAATCATAATAGTTCACATGTAAGGAAATCTTTCTATATAACATGTGCTGTGCTCAATGCTTTACATGAATTAATCTCATAACAATCCTATGAAGTAGGTACTAACATTATTCCAGATAAGGAAACTGAGGCACAAAGAAGTTGAAAAACAAAACAAACACTTGTCAAAGTTCCCACAGTTAATAAGGGGGAGAGCTGTGATTTTAATACAGTTAGTGTGACTCTGGAGAAAGGTAAGAAAGGTGTTTATATGTGAGAGCTTCTGACATATAAAAAAGCTCATACAAATAATGTGGAACAAAAATCAGGAGCTCTGGGAACACTAGGCCCACCTTTCCATGGAGCCCCTATTGGTATAGTGGCTGCCATCTTTAGACAAGTCCTGTGCTCTCTTATTCACAGTCTCCATTGTTCCCTACTACCTTATATGCAACCTGCTTCACACAGCTTCTTTACCCCATCAGACAGTTATTTGCACTGAGTTTTTAGGGCAGGAAGCTAAGATGGAAGAGATCTATGGACAAATAGAAAGGAAAATGAGACCTGGATAATCTAATATATCCAGCCATTGCCAAAGTCAGGACTTGGCATTTGAGCAGCTTAATGGCAGGTCTCTCATTATCTTAATACATCACATGGCACTAGTCAGATATTTCTATATTATTGGTGTCTTTCCTTGAAGCCTCTTCCACCTCCAGGCCCCTTTCATCTATAATGACCCATTACAGTAAATCTACTTCTTGTCACACTCATCTTTATAGGCACAAAACATTTTAAGAGATTCCAGCTTTATCCTTATCCTTTTCTTGTGAGTCCTGGAAACTTCTTGCTTGCTGTGCATGCATGTGTGTGTTTTAAGGGTTTAACCCATCTCTACTGTGAAAATATAGATGAGAGGATACAAAAATACGAGTTTACAAGTTGCTCTTTGCAATTAATAAATCACTCCTAAATAGCTAAGTGGTGGGGATGTTGAAATTCTATCTAACGTTGAGATTTGATGACCCACTCAGCATGACTTGTTAGCAAGTTACCCTCTATAGTACCAAAGTTCTTCCCGACCCAGGAATCAAACCGGGGTCTCCTGCATTGCAGGCAGATTCTTTACCAGCTGAGCTACCAGGGAAGCCTGTAGCTACCAGGGAAGCTTGTAAATGTGTTTCCCACACATTTACAACTAATTCAAACATCCAAGTGCTTCATAAAATCAAATCTGATGACCAATATTTTTACTCAAGCACAGTCATACGACTCAAAATGGGGAAAGTGTGGCAGCTAGCTCAAGCTTGATAGAACATTAGAGCTGGCACAAACTTTGAAAGAAATCTAGTCTAACTTCCTCACTTTTCAACGAGGAAACGAAGTTCCAAAGAGGTGAATAAGGGAACCAGTCTGGCTGGAGGACTTTGCCTCACTTTGCTTCTCATAGCTGATAAACTTGCCTCTCTGCATTCTGTTAAGTTCATGAAAATTTTTGCTTAACCCAGAAAATAATGCAAGAACATTTTTCTAAGCATTTACTATTTTCACAGTCACTATATGATACTCGGATATTTCCATCTTTAAGAACTGCAAAAGAGTATTGGGCATTTATCCTAAAGAAACGAAAACTTATCTTCAAAACAAAGTCTGTACACAAATGCTTATAACGGCTTTATACGTAATAACCAAAAACCAGAAACAAACTGAATGTCCTTCAACAGGGGAATGGAAAAACGATGGATAAACATCTGTGCCATGAAATATGACTCAGCAGTAAAAATGAACCATTGATGTACGCAACATCTGGGATGGGTCTCAAGGGCTTCTGCTTAATGCCAAGGAACCAATCTCAAAAGGTTTAATATCTTTATAAAAGTATTATTCTATTTATCTAACATCCTCAAAAGAACAGAATTCTAGATATGGAGACCAAAATTAGTGGTTGCCAAGTGGTGTGAGTGGTAAAATGAGTGAAAACTAAAGCATGGCATGAAGTGGCTCCCTTGTGGTAAGGAAACAGCTTTGTATCTTGATATATACATATAACAATATTTTACTGAACTACACATACACACACACACACATACACACACACACACAAGTACAAGTGAAAACTGGTGAAATTCAAGTAAAGTCTACCATCTAATTCATACATATACACAGTGCTGATTTCCTGCTTTGGTAATGTACTATGGTTATGCAAGATGGTACCACTGCCAAGCATCTGAAAGAGGGTACATGGGACCTCTGCACTATATCTGCAACTTCTTGTGAGTCTATAGTTATTTCGGAACAAAAAGTTTGAAACTGGGGGTGGGAGAGATTCTCAGAGGAGTCCACAAACTCTAACATGTATACAGTGCATATATGTGGCAGTAACTGTTTTACAAGTGCTAAGTCACTAAATCCTCACCGTTTGTGTGTTAGTCACTCAGTCATGTCCAACTCTTTGCGACCCCATGGACTGTAGCCTACCAGGCTCTTGTGTCCATGGCATTCTCTGGGCAAGAATACTGGAATGGGTTGCCATTTAGCAATCCTAGAAAGCTCATTCCTTTTATTGTTCCCATTTTACAGTTAAGAAAACTGAGCCCAGAAAGAGCAACTAATTGTCTAAGGTCACCAGTCAAACGAGGAAAACTGGCCTTCACCTCCAGCCTTGCTGATTGTAGACTTTGGAATCTTAACCACCACATGGCTGCTGCCTCCAAGAGCGCTGAATTCCGTTCTCATAAACAGCTCAAGGAACCAGCCAAGGCAAAAAGCATCGGGTTCCTGTCTTGTGCAGTGATGCCAACCATTTATAATGGCAGCTGACCAGCCCAGGGCCTGAGGCACCCCCCCCCCCCCAAACACCAGCTCGGCTTAGTCACAGTCACCTGCTGGGCGGGGAAAGAATTCTGGTGCGACCCCTCAAACATCCAGACCCCTCACACTGGATGTAGGATGCAGGCGGCTAACCCTGAGAAGAGTGGGTTGCAGGCTAAACCATTTTCTGCAAAGCACTCTTCCGCCATCAGTTTCCCATCTGGAGGTGTGTTACTCAGTAGTTCAGTTTTGTCCGACTCTTTGTGACCGCACGGACTGCCAGGCTCCTCTGTCCATGGGATTCTCCAGGCAAGAATACCGGAGCGGGTTGCCATTTCCTTCTCCAGAGGATCTTCCTGACCCAGGAATCGAACCCGTGCCTCCTGCATTACAGATAAGGAATCTGCCTCTAGAGGACAGTAAAGAGCGTGGCACGAGCTGGTTATGTTCTATTCGATCATTTAGGTGCGGGAGACGTAAAGGAGGGAAGGAAGCCGGGTCCTCCGCGGCCATCCGCCACCCCCGGCCCCGGCCCCGACCCCAGCAAGCACGGAGCGCAGGCGCCCCCGCGCGGCACCCACGGGATGCGCCCTAGCTCGAGCGCGCGCTTACCTGGGCCTGCAGGTCCTGCCCACCCGCATCCCGGCCCGCGGCGCCGGCGGGAACAGCCAACTGTGGTCAGCCATGGTCCCTCGGCCGCCCACCCGGCCTCCGGTGGTGTGTGTTCCTCGCCGCTCGGGTCGCTAAGAGACCCGCCGAGCTGTGCGCTGCCCAGACTCGCCCGGGGCGCGGAGCAGCCCAGGCGCCCCCTGCTGCTACCGGCGAACGAGCGACCCCGAGGCGTCTCTGCGCCCCGCCGCCCCCAACCCCTCCTCCAACGCCTGGAGGCGTGGACAGTGGCAGGGGAAGCTCGAAGAATCGGGTTCTTGGTTAAATTCTGTGTGTTTTTTTTTAATCTGTTGTGATTAAATCTATCGGGATTTCATCTGTTGGGGTCAGTGTTCATGCTTTTCTTGCACACCACCGGTTCAAAAACTGTGTTGAAGGAAGAAAGCAGCTGGGGAGAGAACAAAGGAAAGAATGGAAAGAGAGCGAAAGGAATAGACTGACTTGTAATGGTGGGAAGGCCTTTTAGCACGGAATGTTTTTCTGGAGGTCCCGGAAATCCGTAACTCACCGCCTCTGTAAATCGGGGGGTGTGCACTGGTAACTAGTCACCAGCTGGTTCCCAGAGTCCCTCCTAGCTCTTGTGTTACTTGCTTCTTCTGCCTGGACTCACTAAAACAGTGAAAATGCCATCCAGTTGGCCCTGGTAGGCAGATGGCCTCGTAAATATGGATTGCATGAGGATGTATTTTGGGGTTTGCTAAGTTCTCTTGCTACTTCTGAGTGTTCCTGATTTAAATAGTAAGCCTTGCTTCTAGAGAAAATAGCAGCAAAACATTCTCTTCCAAAATTACTTTTTGCGGCCATTTAAAGATGAGTCTTCTCTTCAGACTCTCCGGGAATAAATTAGCGTCACATCTGGGCACCTGTTAAATATCTGGATGGTAGTAAAGGTGCCCCAGCTGTCTCTAATTTCAGCATCTTCACCTGCCATGTGTGTTCAGCTGTCTTTTCTGGGCACAGTGAATGCCTTGGAGTCCCACCACTTGAGATAACCCATAACTCTGCTGTTTAATAATTAAGCACACAGGGACTCCCCACCCCAATGGCTAAGACTCTGCATACCCAACACAGGGGGCCCAGTTTGCATCCCTGGTCAGGGAACTAGATCCCGCATGCTGCAACTAAGATCCAGTGCAGCCAAATAAATAAATGAATATTTTTTAATGAGTTCTTTAAAAAATTATGCACACACATACACCACTCCCTGGCACATTGATTTTCTAGCCTGAAAACGGGGGAAATAAAAGGATATAAGAAGTAATAACTTATAGGGTTATTGGGAAATTCAGTGAGATGATGAATGTAAAGCATTTAATGTAGTGCTGGCAAGTAGGAATCACTCAAGAATTACTGAATATGATTATCTCCGGGCTTCCGTGGTGGCTCAGATGGTGTGAACTGGGGATAATAATATTTGCCCAGCTACTTCACAGGGTTGTTATAAGACTTAATGTAGAAAGCTACAAATGTAATCATGATAAGGGGTCCTCTTAGTTGTTTTTATTATCTGTGAAAATACCTTTAATATTGTTGGATTGCAAATTCAAACGTTTACTACTTTGAGGAAATAGGATTTCTCCCTAGGACTGAGGATTAGAGTCATGCCCACCTTGCCTTTTGTACTGTGCATGGCACACGGTAGGTCATCATTCAACAAATATTGTCTGTTATGGCCTTCCTAGGCACTGGGGATGCAATGGGGAATAAAACAGACTTGGTGTTTGTCATCCTGTTACTTAGTTTGTAGTGTTGTGTGAATAAGAAACCACTTGTTTTTCATGACTCTTGCATTCTCACAAGTTGATATTTGCTTCATGTAGTAATTTTGATTTCATATCTGCTTAGTTCAGTCCAGTTGCTGAGTTGTGTCTGACTCTTTTCAACCCCATGCGTGGACTGTAGCACACGAGGCTTTCCTGTCCATCACCAACTCCCAGAGCTTGCTCAAACTCATGTTCATCAAGTTGGTGATGTCATCCAACCATCTTATCCTCTGCTGTCGCCTTCTCTTCCTGCCTTCAGTCTTTCCCAGCATCAGGGTCTTTTCCAATGAATCAGTTCTTCATATCAGGTGGCCAAAGGATTGGAGCTTCAGCTTCAGCATCAGTCCTTCCAATGAATATTCAGGACTGATTTCCTTTAGGATTGACTGGTTGGATCTCCTTACTGTCCAAGGGGCTCTCCAACACCACAGTCCAAAAGCATCGGTTCTTTGGCACTAAGCTTTCTTTACGGTCCAACTCTCACATCCATACATGACTACTGGAAAAACCATAGCTTTGACTAGACGGACCTTTGTAGGCAAAGTAATGTCTCTGCTTTTTAATATGCTATCTAGATTGGTCATAGCTTTTCTTCCAAGGAGCAACCATCTTTTAATTTCATGGCTGTAGTCACATCTGCAGTGATTTTTGGAGCCCAAGAAAACAAAGTCTCTCACTGTTTCCACTGTTTCCCCATCTATTTGCCATGAAGTGATGGGACTGGATGCACTAAGTTTTTTTTTATTTCACCACATCCCATGCCTTAATTAAAGTCATTGCTCAGGGAATCTCTCATTCATTCTCTTCCCTTCTTTCCCTTTTGCACCACAAAGGAAACATGTGTTACATATAGTAATCTAACAAGTAGATGTTTTTTAAGAGGAAGGATGGAGACTTCCCTGGTGGTCCAATGGTCAGGACTCCTTGGTCTCAGTGCAGGGGGGCCAAGTTCTCTGGTCAGAGAACTAGATCCCCATGCCACAACTTAAGATCCTGCCTGGACTTCCCTGGTGGTCCAGTGGTTAAGAATCCTCCTGCCAATGCAAGGGACCCAGGTTCCATCCCTGGTCCAGGAGGATGCCACTTGCTATGGGACAACTTAGCCCACGATCCACAGCTACTGAGTCTGCACTCGAGAGCCCCCACACCCACGGCAACTACTGAGGCTTGTAAGCCTAGAGCCTGGGCTTGCAACAAGAAGCCATGGCAATGAGGAGTCCACGCACCACAACGAGAGAATAGCCCCCACTTGTCGCAACTAGAGAAAGCCCACGCACAGCAACAAAGACCCAGTGCAGCTACAATATATACAAACACAAACAAATAAATTAAATTCTAAACAATAGTTTAAAGTGGGTATTTGGAAATAAAATGATCACACTCTCTGCCAATAAGGCAAGAAAAAAACACCATCATCCTTACTTTTTTTTTAATTTGGCTGCACCAGATCTTCATTGCAGCATGTGTAGGTAATCAAGAGAGAAAACAATCCACAGAATGGGAGAAAATATTTACAAATTATATATCTGATAAGAGTATAACATCCAGAATATTTTTTCAGAAAAACTCCTACCACTCAATAACAAAAAGACAAATTAAAAAATTTTGGCAAAGGACGTGAATAGATATTTTCCCAAAGATACACAAATGGCCAGTAAGTACATTAAAAGATGCTCAAAATCATTAGTCATTGGTGAAATATAAATCAAAGCTACAATGAGATACTACTTCATGCCAACTAGGATGGCTATAAAAACAAAGAAAATTACATAGATTAGCAATGATGTGGAGAAATTGGAACATTTGTGATTACTGCTAGGAATGTAAAATGATGCAGCCAATTTGAAAACAGTTGGACAGTTCTAACATGGACTTACCATGGGCTTCCCAGGGGGTGCAGTGGTAAAGAATCCACCTGCCAATGCCTGAGGCTCAAGAGATGCTGGTTTGATCCCTGGGTCAGGAATATCCTGGAGCAGGAAATGGCAATCTACTCCAGTATTCTGGCCTAGAAAATTTCATGGACAACGTAGCCTGATGGGCTACATACAGTCTGTGGGGTCACAAAGAGTGAGACACAACTGGAGTGACTGAGCATTCACCACCCATAAGACTGACCATATGACCCAGAAACTCCACACCTGGGTATATATCCAAAAGAGTTAAAAACAGGGACTCAGATATTTGTGCAAAATGTTTATAGCACCATTATTCACAGTAACCAAAAGATAGAAACATCTCAAGTGTCCATCGACAAGTAATGGATAAATAAAATATGATATATACATGCAATGGGATACTATAAAGCCACAAAAAGAAGGAAATTCTGATACTGCTACAACATGTATGAACCTTGAAAACATTATGTTACATGAAATAAGCCAAGTGCAAAAGGATACATATTGTATAACACCACTTATATGAAATATATGGAGTAAGTAAATTCCCTGAGACAGGATTTAAGTTAGAGGTTACAAGAACTCAAGGAGAAGAGGAATGGGGAGCTATCCCTTAATGAATATGAAATTTCTGTTTAGGGTGAGGAAAAATTTTGGAAATAATCTTGATGGTTGTATAACATTATGAATGTAATTAATGCCACTGAATCATACAGTTTCAGTTCAGTTCAGTCACTCAGTCGTGTCCAACTCTTTGCAACCCCATGAACTGCAGATCGCCAGGCCTCCCTGTCCATCACCAACTCCCGGAGTTCACTCAGACTCACGTCCATCGAGTCAGTGATGCCATCCAGCCATCTCATCCTCTGTCGTCCCCTTCTCCTCCTGCCCCCAATCCCTCCCAGCATCAGAGTCTTTTCCAATGAGTCAACTCTTCACATGAGGTGGCCAAAGTACTGGAGTTTCAGCTTTAGCATCATTCCTTCCAAAGAACACCCAGGGCTGATCTCCTTCAGAATGGACTGGTTGGATCTCCTTGCAGTCCAAGGGACTCTCAAGAGTCTTCCCCAACACTACAATTCAAAAGCATCAATTCTTTGGCCCTCAGCTTTCTTCACAGTCCAACTCTCACATCCATACATGACCACAGGAGAAACCATAGCCTTGACTAGATGGACCTTTGTTGGCAAAGTAATGTCTCTGCTTTTGAATATGCTATCTAGGTTGGTCATAACTTTCCTTCCAAGGAGTTAGCGTCTTTTAATTTCATGGCTGCAGTCACCATCTGCAGTGATTATGGAGCCCAAAAAAATAAAGTCTGCCACTGTTTCCACTATTTCCCCATCTATTTCCCATAAAGTGATGGGACCAGATGCCATGATCTTCGTTTTCTGAATGTTGAGCTTTAAGCCAACTTTTTCACTCTCCTCTTTCACCTTCATCAAGAGGCTTTTTAGTTCCTCTTCACTTTCTGCTATAAGGGTGGTGTCATCTGCATATCTGAGGTTATCGATATTTCTCCCGGCAATCTTGATTCCAGCTTGTGTTTCTTCCAGTTCAGCGTTTCTCATGATGTACTCTGCATAGAAGTTAAATAAGCAGGGTGACAATATACAGCCTTGACGTGCTCCTTTTCCTATTTGGAACCAGTCTATTGTTCCATGTCCAGTTCTAACTGTTGCTTCCTGACCTGCATACAGATTTCTCAAGAGGCAGGTCAGGTGGTCTGGTATTCCCATCTCTTGAAGAATTTCCCACAGTTTATTGTGATCCACATCCTCAAAGGCTTTGGCATAGTCAATAAAGCAGAAATAGATGTTTTTCTGGAACTCTCTTGCTTTTTCCATGATCCAGTGGATGTTGGCAATTTGGTCTCTGTTTCCTCTGCCTTTTCTAAAACCAGCTTAAACAACTGGAAGTTCACGGTTCACGTATTGCTGAAGCCTGGCTTGGAGAATTTTGAGCATTACTTTACTAGTGTGTGAGATGAGTGCAATTGTGCAGTAGTTTGAGCATTCTTGGCATTGCCTTTCTTTGGGATTGGGATGAAAACTGACCTTTTCCAGTCCTGTGGCCACTGCTGAGTTTTCCAAATTTGCTGGCATATTGAGTGCAGCACTATCACAGCATCATCTTTCAGGATTTGAAATAGCTCAACTGGAATTCCATCACCTCCACTAGCTTTGTTCATAGTGATGCTTTCTAAGGCCCACTTGACTTCATATTCCAGGATATCTGGCTCTAGGTGAGTGATCACACCATCATGATTATCTGGGTCATGAAGATCTTTTTTGTACAGTTCTTCTGTGTATTCTTGCCACCTCTTCTTAATATCTTCTGCTTCTGTTAGGTCCATACCATTTCTGACCTTTATCGAGCCCATCTTTGCATGAAATGTTCCCTTGGTATCTCTAATTTTCTTGAAGAGATTTCTAGTCTTTCCCATTCTGTTGTTTTCCTCTATTTCTTTGCACTGATCGCTGAGGAAGGCTTTCTTATCTCTTCTTGCTATTCTTTGGAACTCTGCATTCAGATGCTTATATCTTTCCTTTTCTCCTTTGCTTTTCACTTCTCTTCTTTTCACAGCTATTTGTAAGTCCTCCCCAGACAGCCATTTTGCTTTTTTGCATTTCTTTTCCCTGGGAATGGTCTTGATCCCTGTCTCCTGTACAATGTCACGAACCTCAGTCCACAGTTCATCAGGCACTCTATCTATCAGATCTAGTCCCTTAAATCTATTTCTCACTTCCACTGTATAATCATAAGGGATTTGACTTAGGTCATACCTGAATGGTCTAGTGGTTTTCCCTACTTTCTTCAATTTCAGTCTGAATTTGGCAATAAGGAGTTCATGATCTGAGCCACAGTCAGCTCCTGGTCTTGTTTTTGTTGACTGTATAGAGCTTCTCCATCTTTGGCTGCAAAGAATATAATCAATCTGATTTTGGTGTTGACCATTGGGTGATGTCCATGTGTAGAGTCTTCTCTTGTGTTGTTGGAAGAGGGTGTTTGCTATGACCAGTGCATTTTCTTGGCAAAACTCTATTAGTCTTTGCCCTGCTTCATTCCGTATTCCAAGGCCAAATTTGCCTGTTACTCCAGGTGTTTCTTGACTTCCTACTTTTGCATTCCAGTCCCCTATAATGAAAAGGACATCTTTTTTGGGTGTTAGTTCTAAAAGGTCTTGTAGGTCTTCATAGAACCGTTCAACTGCAGCTTCTTCAGCGTTACTGGTTGGGGCATAGACTTGGATTACTGTGATACTGAATGGTTTGCCTTGGAAACGAACAGAGATCATTCTGTCGTTTTTGAGATTGCATCCAAGTACTGCATTTCAGACTCTTTTGTTGACCATGATGGCTACTCCATTTCTTCTGAGGGATTCCTGCCTGCAGTAGTAGATATAATGGTCATCTGAGTTAAATTCACCCATTCCAGTCCATTTGAGTTTGCTGATTCCTAGAATGTCGACATTCACTCTTGCCATCTCTTGTTTGACCACTTCCAATTTGCCTTGATTCATGGACCTGACATTCCAGGTTCCTATGCAATATTGCTCTTTACAGCATCGGACCTTGCTTCTATCACCAGTCACATCCACAGCTGGGTATTGTTTTTGCTTTGGCTCCATCCCTTCATTCTTTCTGGAGTTATTTCTCCACTGATCTCCAGTAGCATATTGGGCACCTACTGACCTGGGGAGTTCCTCTTTCAGTATCCTATCATTTTGCCTTTTCATACTGTTCATGGGGTTCTCAAGGCAAGAATACCGAAGTGGTTTGCCATTCCCTTCTCCAGTGGACCACATTCTGTCAGACCTCTCCACCATGACCCGCCTGTCTTGGGTGGCCCCACAGGCATGGCTTAGTTTCACTGAGTTAGACAAGGCTGTGGTCCTAGTGTGATTAGATTGACTAGTTTTCTGTGAGTATGGTTTCAGTGTGTCTGCCCTCTGATGCCCTCTTGCAACACCTACCATCTTACTTGGGTTTCTCTTACCTTGGACGTGGGGTATCTCTTCACGGCTTCGCCAGCAAAGCGCAGCCACTGCTCCTTACCTTGGACGAGGGGTATCTCCTCACCGCTGCCCCTCCTGACCTTGAATGTGGAATAGCTCCTCTAGGCCCTCCTGCGCCCGCACAGCCACCGCTCCTTGGAGGTGGGGTTGCTCCTCCCCGCCCAGCCCCTGGCCTTGGGCGGGGGTAGGTCCTCCCAGCCTCCGCCCCTGACCTCGGATGTGAATGGCTGTGACCAGCACATTTAGCACTGTCATACAGTTTAAATCATACAGTTTAGAATGGTTAAAATGATAAATTTTATGTTGTATGTATTTTGCCACAATTTTTCAAAATTGTTTTAAAAAATGCAAAAAAAGAGAAGAAAGGTTGAAATTAGTGAGCTAAGATTCCAATTTAACAATTCGGGGAAATAGCCAAATAAACTATAAAAGTAGTACATTTTTCACACTGAGAAAAAGAAATCAGACTCAAAAGAGTATGTACTCTTTGCTTCCATTTACAGGAAGTGTTATGACAGGCAGAATTAAGTTACAGTGATAGATATTGGTATTGTGGTTATTTGGGGTAATTGATGGAAAGGAGACAGAAGGGAGCCCGCTGGGAGGTTGAAAATGTTCTGTGTCTTGATCTGGTGGAAGATACATGAGTGCACATATGTGAAAATTCAATGAGCTGTACCCTGCAGCCATGTGTACTTTATTGTGCATGCTGTAAATGACTAGAAAAGCAAAAAAGATGGAGTGTTTTCTATCAAGAATATAATCCTGGAGAATTCTCTCTGCCATCATCACACATAGAAGCCAGGATCTTGGGAGTCATAGAACACAAAAGTCTGCAGACTTTCCCCTGCACTTCTTCTGTGATAATCCTTTGGGGGAAGGGTATTTTAAATATTTAACAACCAGTAAGGCTTCCCAGGTGGCACTAGAGGTAAAGAACCCACCTGCCAATGCAGGGACATAAGAGATGGGGGTTCAATCCCTGGGTCAGGAAGATCCCCTGGAGGAGGGCATGGCACCCCACTCCAGTATTCTTGCCTGGAGAATCCCCATGGACAGAGGAGCCTGGCAGGCTGCAACCCATGGGATCGCAACCCATGACAGTGCACACATGCACACACACGCAAGGTATATGCAAGAACCAATCAGGGGACTTCCCTGGCAGTAAAGACTTTGCCTTCCAGTCCAGGGGCTGTGGGTTCAATCCCTGGTCTGGGAGCTAAGATCCCACATGCCTCCTGGCCAAAAATTAAAACATAAAACAGAAGCAAAATTGTGACAAATTCAATAAAGACTTTTTTTAATGGTCCACATCAAAAAAAAAAAAAAGGAAAGAAAGAAACACAAAAGAACCTATCGGGAAAGTGGCAGCCAGGTTGCAACAGCAGGGTTCTAGAGTTCCTGGCCAGGCCAGGCATATATATCCCTTTAGTTGTTGATTTCGGATGGAGGGATGGCTCCTAGGAAGTGGCTGAGGCAGTCAGGGCACAGCAGTTACTAGGGACGGCTCAGAGCAGAAACTATTGACCAACCAACTCAGCGCTTTGACAACCATCACAGTCTTAAACTGTGTTTGCTGGCTGGATATCAACTCTCTCCTTCACCCACAGGATCTCTCTAGAGATTTCCCTCCACAATTTCACAAGTGGTTTCTTAAAAACTTCCACCAATTGAGTCTGCAAGCCAAATCATAATGAAAAGGAGTAAGGCGTGACTAAACCACTTTATCACTTGGTCAGTGGCGTTGAGTATAATGACAAGCAGGGGCTTACAAATAAAACAGATGAGGTTGCTGCCCTCAAGAGGCTATGGCTCAAAAATAAAGTGAAAAAGAGACTATGGCCAGATGGATGGATGGCCTCCCGAGCTCCAGGAGGCTGCTAGATTTAAGGAGATACCTGAGGCATCTACAATAGGCTAGACACATTCTAAGGAAGATTGAAGAGATGTCTACTTTTTGGAGTATGGAGAAGAAAATGGTAACTCATTCCAGTATTCTTGCCTGGGAAATCCCATGGACAGAGGAGTCTTGTGGGTTAGAGTCCACGGGGCCGCAAAGGAGTCGGACAAAACTTAGCAACTCAGCAGCAGTAGCAGCAGACCATAAAGGGCAGATGGTACTTGGGGACGTGCTGCTGGAGGATGTAACTGGTACTAGTTATTACGGAGAGCAGTCTGGCACAACTTAGTCAAGTCAAATGTATGGTGTGCTTACAACCCTCTGCCTATTATTGCTCACCTGTCCCTGCTCTGCCCTGAAAGCTGCAAGATGCATTTGGGAATGTAGCAGATAGCGCTAATAGGAACGGGGGAAGGGAAAAGTTCAGCTATTTTTCTTTCCCTCTGTCTCCAAGAAGGTATAGTATCTATATATATTTTTCCTCCTCTTTCAGCTTCCACTGGTCAGCCCTGATATGATTCCAGCTTCCTTCAAACTCAGGTTCCTATGCAAGTAATTCTTGCAGTTTGGATGTGGCAGGAGCCTTCCTGCTTTTGCTAATGTCTCAGTTACCTCATCATCTCTGTGACATGTTCTTTGCAATAAAGTCCCTTGGTTTTGCATGCTTAGAGTGGCTTGTTTTCCTGGTCGGACCCAGACTGATACATATATTACCTACACTCTAGCATTTCTGCTGCCAGGTATTACTATTCTGTAGGAATCCAGAGATTCTCACCTGTAAGGGAAGATGTGTGAGGACATTTGTCACAGCATTATTAGCAGTATCAGTGAGTTGAGGGCAATGTGCATGCCCATTTCTGTGATATGGATGGGTAAAATGGATGGATAACTAGGTCCCAGATGCAACAGTATAGATTTACTCAACTACATGGTTAGATTTCTAAAAAATGCAATACTGGGTAAAGAAAGAAAGAGAGTTGTTTTTTTTTTAACTACAAGATGATTTATATAAATTAAAAATGTATGCATACAGGACTTCCCTGGTGGTACAGTGGATGAGAACATGCCTACCATGCAGGGAACATGGATTTGATCCCTGGTCTGGGAGGATTCCACATGCCACAGGGCAGCTAAAGCCCCTGTGCCACAGCTACTGAACCCGTGAGCACGAGAGCCCAGGAGCCACGACTAATCAGCTGAGTGCTGCAACGACTGAAGCCTGTTTGCCTAGGGCCTGTGCTCACAAAAAGAGAAGCCTCTGCTGTGAGAAGCCCGTACACTGCAACAAAGAGCAGCCACAGCTTGCCGCGACTAGAGAAAGCCCGAGAGCAGCAATGAAGACCCAGTGCAACTAAAAATAAACAAATAAATTTAAAAATTAGAGTTAGTACAAAAAATGTATGCATACAAAACAAAGTAGACATTTTACAGAACGCACATAGTGAGCAGGATATACTTTAAATACTCAAAAATGATTGCTTATGGAGAGGGCAGAGGAATAGTGGAAAATGGAGAAGAAAAGGAGTATATGAATGAATGATTAAGAGAGGGCCTTGTACACCCAACTGCTAATAGAACACGATGAATTAAAGATTAACCAGTGTGCTGTACCTGAAGCTGAAAAAAGTTGCCAGAAAGTAGTTACTAGATGACACTGAGACATAATTTCCAAGAACACACTGTGACTTGTGGAATGCTGAAACAAAATCCGCTCCAAAGCCAAGTTGCTGCTGCTGCTGCTGCTGTTAAGTCTTTTCAGTCGTGTCCGACTCTGTGCGACCCCATACACGGGAGCTCATAGACTCCCCTGTCCCTGGGATTCTCCAGGCAAGAACACTGGAGTGGGTTGCCATTTCCTTCTCCAATGCATGAAAGTGAAAAGCGAAAGTGAAGTCGCTCAATCGTGTCCGACCCTTAGCAACCTCATGAACTGTAGCCCACCAGGCCCCTCCATCCATGGGATTTTCCAGGCAAGAGGACTGGAGTGGGTTGCCATTGCTTTCTCCGAAAGCCAAGTTAGCTTCAGTAATAAGAACAGCACGAGACAGATGGTGAAGCAAAGAGATAGTGACAAGTACTGGAGAAAGTGGGGGCGCTGTCAAAATTCCACAATAAATTTATGCAAGGCTAGCTCGAAGAGAATTCTAGGTCTGAAATTTTTGTCAGTTGTACTCAAGCATAAGCAGAGATTATGATTTGGAGTCTCACAGCTAAATATAAACGATACCAAAAATTTCTCCTTCATGCTTTTTAAAAATCTTTATTTATTTATTTGGCTGTGATTTATCTTAGTTGTGGCACACAAGATTTTCATTGCAGCACACTGGATCTTTTAGTTGTGGCATATGAAGTCTTACTTGTAGCATGTGGGATCTAGTTCCCTGACCAGGGAGCAAACCCAGGCACCCTGAATTGGGAGCATGTAGTCTTAGCCACTGGATCACCAAGGAAGTCCCTCTCTGACAGCTTTTAAGGATCAACTATGGCCTTGAAGAGTGAGCTGCTTTCTCAAATGGGCTCAGATTATGATCTATGCACTAAAAAATTGGAAACAAGAAACATTTGGAGTGTCTTACAGAGGACATGAAATCTCACCAATGTAATTAAAATCTGGGATTTCCCAGGTAGCTCAGTGGTAAAGAATCTGCCTGCCAATGCAGGAGATACAGGTCTGATCCCTGGGTGGGAAAGATTCCTTGGAGGTAGAAATGGCAACTCACTCCAATATTTTTGCCTGGGAAATCCCATGGACAGAGGACTCCAGGGGACCACAGTCCACGGGATCACAGAGTCGACCACAACTGAAGTGATTCGGCACGCACCAGTCCCCTCCTTTCTGGATTTCCTCCCCATTTAGGTCACCACAAAGCACTGAGTAGAGTTCCCTGAGCTCTACAGTAGGGTCAATCCCAATCTCCCAAATCATCCCAGCATGCCCCCTTGGCCTCTTAGGCTCCAGACATTTGTTCTTTAGGTCTTTGTTTCTGCTTTGCAAATAAGTAACTGGAAAAGTTAAATTGTATTTTGCTCATTCATTCTGGTGTTACTCCAAATATGATTAACTCCCTCTCAGGAATTAACATATTTGATGGTGTTTATTTGGGCTTTTACACAATTGCGCATAGCTATGCTAAGGAGATGTTTGTTAAGCTGAACTGAATCTTTGTTTCTATAGACTGTGAAGCCAAAGAAGTGATTCAAATAAAACAATAAGGCATTATGGACTTATTAGATTTATTAGGCTCATGGCTAATGACATGAAGAGATGAAGATAATCACTCAAGCTCATGCAAGCAATTAGTGGGGGCAATCACATCCTGACCCAGAGTTCTACACTTGAGACACCCAGAAAAATATTGACTCATAAAGCAAGCTGAAGAAGCAATTTAATATAGTGACTAAGACCAACCCAGGTTTGAATCACAACTCCATCACTTAACCATGTTCGGCAAGTCTCTTGCAGTTTCTATGCCTCAGCAGTTTCTTCTTCGATAAATAGATGTAGTAATAGTCTATGTTGTAAGGCTGTTGTGGGGATGCAGAATGGAAATGATCTAAAGCTGTGTTCTCCAATAGAAATACAATGCAAGCCACAAATGTGAGCCATTTATGTAACTAAATTTTCTAGCAGTCATGTTTTAAAGTAAAAAAAAAAAAACAGATAAAATTAACTTGAATAACATATCTTATTTATTCCAGTGTATCAAAATATTATTTTAAAAGGCAACCAGTGTAAAAATATTAATGAGATATTTTACATTTTTTTTTCATACTGTCTTTTAAATTTAAGCACATCTCAGTTTGGACCAGCCACATTTCAATTGCTCAGGAGCCACATGTGGCTGGTGGCTATCCTATTGGGCAAGACAAACGTTAAAGTAGTGTCAGTCGCTCAGTCATGTCCTATTCTTTGTGATCCTATGGACTATAGCCCTCCAGGTTTCTCTGTCCATGGGAATTCTCCAGGCAAGAATACTGAAGTGGATAGTCATTCCCTTCTCCAGGGGATCTTCCCGACCCAGGGATCGAACCTGGGTCTCCTGCATTGCATGTGGGTTCTTTACCATCTGAGCCACCAGGAAAGCCCAAGACAAATATTGAGTATGTAGCCAAGTTCCCGGCACAAAGGCAGCACTCAGAGTACTGACTCAGAAACATTCCCCGGGCTTATCCACAGATTGGTTGCATTCCTTACTCTATTATAAGCATAGAAAATATTTCTTAGTCACATAAGCCTGAAATCATGTACTTCCTCCATTTCCGTTATACTTGTACTGTTTACTCCAGGGAATGTTTCCTTTTCTTCCTTCTGATGTGAGCAGAGGGTGGTTAGCTCTGTTAGCGTTTTCAGATTAGGGACTTTCCCTGAGAACCAAGAGGAAGAGTGTAGCCTCCATAAAGGATTTCACAGGACTTTGTCCTATTAAACAAACTGCGTTCAGCTGGGTAGATATTTAACATGCTTTTATTACCACTGGTATATGCCTGGAGTCAAAATTATATTATAAAATTTATTTCTTTGAACCTGACATGGGTAAACACCTTCCTTTTATCCTTCTCATTACATTTCTCCTAGACTCTCTTGGTAATCTGGCCCCCAAAGCTACAATTAATTCATCTGAAATGCCTCTTTTATGTCTGCTTATGGTGTCATTTAAAGAGGAGGGCATGGCAACGCACTCCACTATTCTTGCCTGGAGAGGAGCCCCCAGCTCTCATCAACAGAGGAGCCTGGCAAGTTACAGTCCATAGAATTGCACAAAGTCACACACAATTGAAACAACTCAGCACATGGTATCATTGTTGCCTTCACCTGCTGAATGCCTTCACCGCCTGGTGATCAGTAGGCTGAGCTAGGAACCCTCCCTTCTGCTAGTGGCTAGCCCAAAGATAAATGTGGAATGAGGAGCCAGACTCCCCATAGCCCTGGACAGATCTCTTAGAAAGCCCACAAGGCAGTATTCAGCTGTCTTAGAAAGACAGCATTTATATTTGTAGAATGGTAGAAACAGATTCCCCAGGCAAGATCAAAATGAGACAGCAAAGGAAACTCTGTCCCTAGTCCCTTAAGGATGAGTCAGGCTTGGAAACATGAGCCTAAGCCAGGGTGACCTGGAGACACTCAGCCTGAGCTAGGTCAACCTGGATATAGAAAAATCTTCAGTCTTGGCAAGCGCAGACTAATAATGCCATAACCTTCCTTCAGGCTTCTCAGGTTGACAGTCAGAACCTTCCAAATCCAGCCTGCTCACACCATTCCCTTACGTCCCACTCCTTCTCCCTCCAATTACATCGTTATACTTTCTATTTTTCCCTTCCACCTTCTCTCTTTCTTATGTTGCTCATTTTGTGCACGCGTCCATGCTCAGTTGCTCAATCGTGTCCGACTTTTTTTGACCCCATGGACTGCAGCCCTCCAGGCGCCTTTGTCCATGGAATTCTCCAGGCAAGAATACTGGAGTGCGTTGCCATTTCCTACTCCAGAGGATCTTCCCGACCCAGGGATCAAACTCGTGTCTCCTGCATTGGCAGGAGAATTCTTTACCAACTGTGCCACTTGGGAGGCCCCTGTTCTTATGGTACCCTTTACCTAAAAATCCCTCAGTAGTTGGTCTCCACCTCTATCTTTGAAATCCCAACTCTAACCATACATATTTCCAGAGACAGAATCTTTCCTTCCTACTTTTACCTCCAATAGAGCTCCCTTGATACTCCCTTCTATTGAGAATAAAGACTTAGCATTTTTATTGGACACTGCACACACCACCCCTTCCCCATTATGTAGCAGTCACTCAGGTACAGAGAATGACTGCACCCAGCTCTAATGATTGATAGGTTGCTAGAAACTACATTAATTGAATTTTAATTAAGATAAATTGCTAGGAACTACTGTAATTGAATTTGACCTATGACTGGTTCAGGTATAGACAGCTACCCAGCCCAAGTCCACCTGTGCGTGGCATTCCATCGGGGTCTGGTTCAGCTTGATCCAGTATTTGATGTAAATTCAATGGCTGGGGGAAAAAAAGACTTTTCTCACACCCTCAATGGTATTTATCATTATAATTTTTTATAGAAGTATAGTTGACTTACAATATTGTATTAGTTTCAGATGTGTATCAAAGTGATTCAGTTTTTTTTTTCAGATTATTTTCCATTGTAGATTATTACAAGATACTGAATATTATTCATTGCATTATATATATAGTAAATCTTTGCTGCTTATCTCTTTATAATTTCTATCCTTAGAATGACTGGACTTTACTTTCTGTGATACTGACAGTATATGAAACAAGACTGAGACAGAGAGGCATCTAAAGGACTAAAATTAACCCTGAGTCATACACACCTTCGCTGTTCTTCATACTAGGTCAAGCCAGCTTTTAACTAAATGTGGACTCTACCAGGCTGTAGCAGTTTCTGTGTTCTCACTTCACCTTTGATCATCTAATTACTTGAAATAAAGATAATGGAGCAAAGGTCCAGACTTGGTCAGCTCAAGGTCCCAATACATCTAGATTGCTACAGAAAATAAGGAGTATTTATAATTGTGTTTACACTGGGGTGAATCATCTAAGTTCTGTTTGTTATCACTATTTTCCTTTACAATTCTTGTGAAAGCTAGAAAGTGACTTCATCTGAATAACCAGCCTGACAGGTTTCTGTCAGTGTGCCACTTTATACAAAATTCAAACTGAATATTCCACTTTGTCTCAGTGTCAGAGCTTATATAGAAGAGTGCTGAGAGCATGAACACTAGTGCCAGGCTCTACTGTTTTCCTGGAGAAGGCGATGGCACCTCACTCCAGTACTCTTGCCTGGAAAATCTCATGGACAGAGGAGCCTGGTAGGCTGCAGTCCATGGGGTCGCTGAGGGTCGGACACGACTGAGCGACTTCACTTTCACTTTTTACTTTCATGCACTGGAGAAGGAAATGGCAACCCACTCCAGTGTTCTTGCCTGGAGAATCCCAGGGACGGGGGAGCCTGGTGGGCTGCCGTCTATGGGGTTGCACAGAGTCAGACAGGACTGAAGCGACTTAGCAGCAGCAGCAGCAACAACTGTTTCCTAGCTGTACAATTTCAGGAAAGTTATCTAAACTCTCTATACCTCAGTGTTGTCATCTGTAAAAATGAGACCAGTACCAGCACTGACCTCATTGGATTTTTTGACGATTAAAGGAGTTATTATGTATAAAATGCCCGACGACTTCCCTGGTGGTGCATTGGTTAAAAATCCACCTGCCAGTGCAGGGGACACAGGTTCGATCCCTGGCCCAGGAAGATCCCACATGCCACGCGGTGACTAAACCTGAGCACCACAACTGCTGAGCCCATGCTCTAGACCCCAAGTTCCGCAGCAAGAGAAGCCCCGGCACCGCAACTAGAGAGCAGCAGCCTGGATTGCCGAAACTAGAGAAAGCCCGCACATAGCAGTGAAGACCCAGCGCTACCGGGGTCCAGCCCCAGTTGGATCCAGGGATTCCCTCAGGAGGACGGCATTGGCGAAAGAATAGCAAAAGGGGAGAGAAAGAGGCTTGATCTAACTGGTTTACGTGGAAAGCCAATAAAATTCATGACACAGAACTTGTTCTGACCACAGAGGCCACAGATGCCCTTTCGAATAGCTGAAGGTGCCCCGCCTTAGGCACCTTCTCGAGTGGATCTTAGAAGCCCAGGCAGGTAAGTGGTCTCAGAGGGCCCCCATGCTCCAAATTAGTCATCCTGAAGCAAGAACAGAGAAGAAAAGGAGAGAAAAGGAAACAAGAACGACACGGGGAGACCAAGCCTGATGAGCAAGGCCTGCAAATTTATTTTCAAAGGGAGCTTATATACCCTAAGTTGTACATAGAGGATAATAGAGGGTGCAGAGTTATGCAAAGTCAGCAGTCCTTGACCGTTATTGAAACCAGGCTTTCTTTTCTGCAAACTTATCGTATACAAAGGCTTTAGGTGATTTACATCATCTTCTGGCCAGGAGGCCTGTTAACATTTTATGACTCTTTGTTCTGATAAAGGTTAGTTAACCAGAAAACTTATTTTCTCTAAAAGTAATTTTTCTAAAGTTTGGCGGCACTCTCTGAAAGCACTAGATAAAGTTGCATTCCTATAGGGCAAAGGTGCAGTGGGCTGTAGCAAGGAAAGAATTTACTACCTCAAGGGTCTAAAGTTGTTAACACCAAGGCCACTACTTATTTTTTCTATATACCAACTATATTAATTAATATACTCCCAGGGACACAGTGGGTAAGGGATATGGAAACTTGGCAGCAAGCATTAGCTCAACAATGAAATCTTCTACTAGTTCTATTCTAATAATTTCTAACTCCCCAAGAGGCTCTATACTATTTGAATATCTTAAGCTTCCCATGCCTCTCGCAGTTGGGAGACTGTAAACAATCATATGCGTAGCTATAGGAGTCCAGATAAACCTGTCAGGCAAGTTAGAGAGCCATCTGAGGGGTTTGGATTGAAACACTCCTATTATGCCCAGGAGGCTTATTAACTAGAGCTCTAAGTTGATTTCCTTCAGAGAAAGGTGGTCGGGGATAGCCCCCCGTCAATGTCAGAGGAGTTGGTGAAAGTCGTAAAATAGTAAAACAGACAGATTCTGGTTTGGGGGTAGATGCTCGAGCAGATCCAGGGGGCCCCTCGAGTCCTGATTCGCCTTTGCATGTCAGGTCCTCTCCGCATGACCTTTGTCATGGGTGGGAACTCCCGTGATGGCTCCTGGCACAGTGCAGCCAAAAATTAATTCATTAATATTTTTTAATTGCCTGAAACAGTGCCTAGCATGTAATTAAGCTTCCAGTAAATATTAGGGCTGTAATTCAGAGGATTACTGAAACAAGGACTTTAAATAGAACTAACCAGTGAATTGCAGTGATCTGTGAATCTGGAGAGCCCCAGAGCAGCTTTATTAAACAGCAGGACACGGTAACAAAGAGGGTGACATGAGACTCAAAACCGCTTTCTTTTCCCTCAGGAGGCTGACGGGCTCTCTTGAGCCCTGCACTGAGAATCCATAGCTGTGCCCAGTGACTAGCTTCATAGTCTTGGGCAGATTCTTTGAACTCTCTGAGATTTCCCTGGCCTTTTTTCAAATTTAAAATTGGGATATAATCGCTCCCTCATGGGAGTACTGAAAAGGAAAGGAGACTGTGGAGACTGCCGCCCACTGTCCCCGGCACACAGTGGAGGCCTGGTCCTCCTCATGACCGCCTTAAGCTTATCCAGGATCGACAGCTTGAAATTATATTTTAAAACGATTTCCCCAAAATGAAATTGTTCTTCATTTAATTTTACTGTTTGAATCAGCCACAAGACAATTCTAAAGAAAGACTAACATTAGGCCAAATGAAATAATGATGGGGAATCATTTAAACAATTTCCAGTGGTTTTGAATAATAATTTAGTAATTGTTAGTAAGTATAATAATAATTATAATAATATATAATAATAATAGTAATTAATTAAATAGTAATTTAAACAAATTCCAGTGGTTCATGGGAGTTTTCACCATGTGAAAACTATTCATACAGATACCCACACACAAAGATTTGAACTATTGTTTAATTGACTTTATAATTTAACCTTTTATTTATTTATTTTTTTACTGTGAAATTCTTATTTTATTTATTTTTTTAAAATTTATTATTATTATTTTACTTTACAATATAGTATTGGTTTTGCAGTACATCAACATGCATCCGCCACAGGTGTTCCCCATCCTGAACCCCCCCTCCCACTTCCCTCCCCATACCATCCCTCTAGGTCATCCCAGTGCACCAGCCCCATGCTTCCTTTATCCTGCATCGAACCTGGACTGGTGATTCGTTTCTTATATGATATTATACATGTTTTAATGCCATTCTCCCAAATCATCCCCCCTCTCCCTCTCCCACAGAGTCCAAAAGACTGTTCTATACATCTGTGTCTCTTTTGCTGTCTCGCATACAGGGTTGTCGTTACCATCTTTCTAAATTCCATATATATACGTTAGTATACTGTATTGGTGTTTTTCTTTCTGGCTTACTTCACTCTGTATAATAGGCTCCAGTTTCATCCACCTCATTAGAATTGACTCAAATGCATTCTTTTTAATGGCTGAGTTATACTCCATTGTGTCTATGTACCACTGCTTTCTTATCCATTCATCTGCTGATGGACATCTAGGTTGCTTCCATGTCCTGGCTATTAATTTAACCTTTTAAAAGAAAGTATCTAAGTTATTTCATTTGTACCTATTCAGCATTTCTGTGTGTTAACTTTTTAAGGAGGCACAAAAACCATTTTTCTGGGACTTCTTGGTGGGCCAGTGGTTAAGACTCCACACTTCCCCTGTAGGGGAATTAGGATCCCATGTGCTGTGTGATCATGGCATCTGATCCCATCACTTCATGGTGAATGGAAGGGGAAAAAGTGGAAACAATGACAGACTATTTTCTTGGGCTCCAAAATCACAGTGGACAGTAGCCATGAAATTAAAAGACATTTTCTCCTTGGAAGAAAAGCTATGACAAACCTAGACAGCATATTAAAAAGCAGAGACATCACTTTGCCAACAAAGATCCATATAGTCAAAGCTATGTTTTTCCCAGTAGTCATGTATCAATGTGAGAGTTGGACCATAAAGAAGGCTGAGTGCCAAAGAAGTGCTGCCTTTGAACTGTGGTGTTGGAGAAGACTCTGAAGAGTCCCTTGGACAGCAAGGAGATCCAACCAGTTAATCTTAAAGGAAATCAGTCCTGAATATTCATTGGAAGGACTGTTGCTGAAGCTCCAATACCTTGGCTGCCTGATGAGAAGGGCCAACTCATTGGAAAAGATCTTCATGCTGGGAAAGAGTGAAGGCAAAAGAAGAAAGAGGAGGCAGAGGATGTGAATCTGAGAAAACTCCAGGAGATTGTGGAGGACACAGGAGCCTGGCATGCTACAGTCCTTGAGGTCACAAAGAGTTGGACACAACTCAGCGACTCAACAACAACGACAACAACAGTACTGCCTGGCATGGCCCAAAAAACCAAACCAAAACAAACAGAAAAAACAATTTGTCTTATCTAAGTGAAGCTTCTTGACTTTTGTAAAGTTTCAGATGAGAGCATCAGCAAGTTTTATCCCTCCTTATAAATCTAATTTCTATCCTATATAGAATACTTTAGAATGGTGGTAACATTTACTGAATACTTACATAGGACCAGGAACTTTATATGCTTCATCTCATTTAATCCTTAAAACATCTCCATCAGGTAAGTACTATATATTATTCCATTTTATAGATGGCACACAGAGAGGGTAAGTAATTTGCTTAAGGTTATGGGGCTACTAGACAGTGAAAGTAGAATTCAAACATAAATGGCCTTCAGTGTCTACTGACCATGTTGAACTTTATCTGAGCCCTGTGCTCTAAAAAAGCAGTTGAGATATCTCCTGGCCTTTCTGCATTCCAGCTAATATCAAAGTACCACCCTGCCTATGGGAAATAAGATTCATCATCACCCTTCCTCAGGACTCTCTTGTTTACCTGTCTCTACAAAACTCCAGACCTTCTTTCTTTTTTTGAGACATTAATCTGTCCTTAATGAGCATTTTCCCCCTTACAATAGCCTAAAGAAGATGATATATTTACTTTTCCAGTGTGTTTTGTCTTCACATCACAAATCTACCCACTCAGGACAAGACCCCCAATACCTGAGAAAATAAAATCCAGTTTGGAGAGTCTTCAACCACAGTCAGGTAGGTAATGCCTTTTCTGGCAAAGTGGCCCACACACATTTCATCCAACCTGTCATAATCAATTCAGAATTCTTTACCAAAGGGAAGAGAAGACAAATCCCTGGGAAGATGGGAGGTAAACTTACTTTATAGAAAACGAAGACTGCTTAAGTTGTCTGCTGTTGTGAGTATAAACAGATTTGAGGTTTTGAAATCAGATCTCCTTTCCCCAAATCACTTTCTCTCCACACCCCCCATCCCCGCCCCGCTGCTTTTCTCCCTTCCAAAATGTCACCCAAATGCAAAAGTTCTCAATAGAAAGCTTTAGTAAAATTCTTGAGCAGCATTTACTAGCATCCATTATGTATCACCGTACTACATTCTTCCTTGGTGGCTCAGAGGTTAAAACGTCTGCCTCCACTGTGAGAGACCCGGGTTCGGTCCCCGGGTTGGGAAGATCCCCTGGAGAAGGAAATGGCAACCCACTCCAGGACTCTTGCCTGGAGAATCCCATGGACAGAGGAGCCTGGTGGGCTACCGTCCACGGAATCGCAAAGAGTTGGACACGACTGAGCGATTTCACTTTCTTTCACTTTCACTACATTCTAGGGTGCAGAAATAAGTAAAATCTTGCTCTCATAGAGTTCACACAGAAATAGAGTTCCAGGGGGACTTCTCTGATGGTCCTGTGTTCAAGACTCCGTGGTCCCAATGCAAGAGGTACAGATTTGATCCCTGGTCGGGGAGCTAAGACCCCACATGCCATGTGATGTGGCTAAAAAGTATTTTGAAGAAAGAAAAGAAATAGAGTCTCAATTTGGGTATATTCCATTCTAAAGCTCTCTCTATAGGATTGATTATTGAAAACACATTGGATGAGGACAGCTAGAGAGGGAGTGCTTTAGAATAATGAATAATACCAAGTACAGAGATGACTGAGACAAAAGAAGTTTTCATTTTCCCTAAACTAGAACCCTGAGATTCCTCCCACCTTAGTCAAAAGTTTGACATTAAACTTTCAACAGATATTAAGAACTTCTATGTTCCGGAACCTTTCCGGGCACTGCAGAAATAATCACAGGGTTGAAACTTTCTGTGCATCGGTTTCTCCATTCTTATACCATGTCAAGAGTAAGCCACATGTATAACACAATGAAAAGTCCTATCTCCTCTTCCACATAACATTTGCTTTCAATTTCCAGGAGGGAAAACTTCAGGATGTACAGCAAAGACCTCGATCTCATTCCCAGAGGTCTATCATATCTGGTACTGTTATACTTTGTTACTTCCTCAAGATCCAGAAAAAAAAACTTTCCTTTCTCTTCTAATATTACCGTAGGTGGTAAACAAAAAAACAAAAAAAAATTATTTTTTACAATATTCTTTGGGACAATCTTTTTTTTTTTTCAATTTAGTTTATCATTGCTCTCTTCTTTTTTTTTAAGTTTTTTTCTTTTTTTTTTTAATTGAAGGATAATTACTTTATAATGGTGTGTTGGCTTCTGCTATACATCAGCATGAATCGGCCATAGGTATATATATGTCCCCTCCCTCCTGATCCCCTCTCCCACCTCCCACCCCATCCCACCCTTCTAGCTTGTCACAGATTACTGAGTTGAGCTCCCTGTGTCACACAGCAAATTCCCACTTGCTATCTATTTTACATATGATAATGTATATGTTTCCATGCTATTCTCTCAATTCATTCCACCTTCTCCTTCCCCTACTGTGTCCGTAAGTCTGTTCTCTATGGCTGTGTGTCCATTGCTGCCCTGCAAACAGGTTCATCAGTACTATCTTTCTAGATTCCATATGTATGTGTTAGTATACAATACTTGTCTTTCTTTTTCTGACTTACTTCCACTGTGTATAATAGACTCTAGGTTCATCCACCTCATTAGGACTGACTCAAATACATTCATTTTTATAGCTGAGTGATATTCCACTGTACATATGTACCATGATTTCTGTATCCATTCATCTGTTGAACATCTAGGTTGCTTCCATGTCCTACTATTGAAAAAAGTGTTGCAATGAACACTGGGGTAAATGCATCTTTTTAACTTAAGGTTTTCTCAGGGTATATGCCCAGTAGTGGGATTTTGCGGAGAAGGCAATGGCACCCCACTCCAGTACTCTTGCCTGGAAAATCCCAGCAGTCCATGGGGTCGCTAAGAGTTGGACACGACTGAGCGACTTCACTTTCACTTTTCACTTTCACTTTTCACTTTCATGCATTGGAGAAGGAGATGGCAACCCACTCTGGTGTTCTTGCCTGGAGAATCCCAGGGATGGGGGAGCCTGGTGGGCTGCCATCTATGGGGTCGCACCGAGTCGGACACGACTGAAGTGACTTAGCAGTAGCAGCAGTAACAGTGGGATTTTGGGGTCAAATGGTAGTCCTATTCCTAATTTTTAAAGGAATCTCCATACTGTTCTCCATGGTGGCTGTATCAGTTTACATTTCCACCAACAGTGCAAGAATGTTCCCTTTTCTCCACATCCTTCCTAGCATTTATTGTTTGTAGACTTTTTAATGATGGCCATTCTGACAGGTGTGATGTGATACCTCATTGTAGTTTTGATTTGCATTTCTGCAAAAATGAACACTGTTGAGCATCTTTTCATGTGTTTGTTGGCCACCTGTATGTCTTCTTTGGAGAAATGTCTGTTTAGGTCTTCCATCCATTTTGTGATCGGGTTGTTTGTTTTTCTGTTAGCTGCATAAGCTTTTGGAGATTAATCCTATGTCAGTTGTTTCATTTGCAATTATTTTCTCCCACTCTGAGGGTTGTCTTTTAATTTTGTTTGTTGTTTCCTTTGCTATGCAAAGGTTTTTAAGTTTAATTAAGTGGGGCAATCTTGGCTCAGGCAATAAAGAATCCACCTGCAATGCAGGGGACCCAGGTTTGATCCCTGGGTCAGGAAGATCCCCTGGAGAAGGGAATGGCAACCCACTCCAGTATTCTTGCCTGGGAAATCCCATGGACGGAGGAGCCTGGTGGACTATAGTCCATGGGGTCACGAAGAGTCGGACACGACTGAATGACCAATACACACACACACAAGTGGGGCAATGTAATAAAGCTCTTAGTTAAGATAAATTGGGGAAATGTCTAGAGGGGAACAGATATTGTAGGGTCATTCATCAGCATAGTTATGTCATCGACAACTGTTATCTAGGTTTGGGGCACTGCTGTTTCTCCTTTATTACAGAAATTATGGCCCATTAACAGGACACATGTCATTTCTTAGCAAGGGCTTTAGCTACACTCAGCATTGTTATAAATGTAATAGCAGGTAATATTTAACTTTTGGTGACAGTAAATAGAGAATTTGAGAGGCGTTCAACATTAGCACAAAAAGTCTGGGTTTATGCTGTTGACCCCCTCGAGATTCTGGTGCTTATATAGGAGCATCCTTGACAAAGCTGGGGTGCAGGGAAGGGGAAAAGAGGAAAGCTAAGGAGATGATCAGAGAAATATCCCCTGACGTCAACAAGCTGGATGCTGTTTGAAAGGACTGGAGGCTCAATTTAAAAAGTGATATTTTGGACCATCTAATATTAAGACTTTATTTCAGGTAAAGGATTAGGCCTTCTCAGTCCCCTGAAGGCATTATATTTGGTTAGGACCCTCATTCCTCTTTTAAAAACCACTTTATTGAGGTATAATCAACCTATGAAAAGCTGTACGTATTCAATGCATACAACTTGATGAGCGTGGAGATAAGTATACACCCACAATTAGTATGATCTGTGCCACAAACATATCCATCTTCTCCAGAAGTTTCCTCCCACCCTCTTTATTATTTTATTTTCTGTGTATGATAACATAAGATCTGCCTTCAATGTTAACTATAGGCTCTATGCTCTACGGTAAATATCTAGGACTTATTTATCTTACATAGCTGACACTTTGTACCCTTGTGTGAATACCTCCCTGTTTCCCATCCCACAGCTCCTAGTAACCACTATTCTACTTCCTGGTTCTATAAGCTTAACAATATTAGATTCTTCATACAAGTAGTATCACATAGTGTTTGTCCTTCTGTGACTGGCATATTTCAAGTACCCCAGTACCCTCCAGGTTCATCCATGTTGTCTCAAATGTCCTTTTTGAAAGACAATGATATGTGCATACCACATTTGCTTATCTATCCAGCCATCCATGGACTCTTGGGTTGTTTTCATGTCTTGGCTATTGTGAATAGTGCTACAGTAAACATGGGAGTCCAGATACCTCTTTGAGATCCCGATTTCAATTCTTTCATTTATAACCCAGAGGTGTGAATCTTGGATCATACAGTAGTTCTAATTTTAATATTTTGAGTAATATCTATACTGTTTACCTTAGTGGCTGCACCAATTTGCATTCCCACCATCAGTGTAGGAGGCATCCCTTTTCTCCACATACTCTCCAGCATTTATTATTTGTAGACTTTTTGATGATGGCCATTTTGACCAGTGTGAGGTGGTACTTCACTGTAGTTTTGATTTTCATTTCTCTAATAATTAGCGATGACCAGATGCTCTAATAATTAGGCATCTTCTTTGGAGAAATGTCTGTTTAGGTCTTCTGTCCATTTGTGGATTGGGTTGTTTGTTTATTTTGCTTTTGAGTTGTATGAGCTATTTGTATATTTTGGAAATCAAGTCCTTGTCATTCACATCATTTGCAAATATTTTCTCCCATTCAGAGGGTTGTCTTTTCATTTTGTTTATGGTTTCTTTTGCTATGCAAAAGCTTATGAGTTTGATTAGGTCCCATTTGTTTTTGTTTTTATCTTTTATGTTTTGGTTTTATTTCTATTGCCTTGGGAGATTGACCCAAAAAAAACATTGGTACAATTTATATCAGACAACATTTTGCCTATGTTCTCTCTTAGGAATTTTATGATGTTATGTCTTCTATTTGTGTCTTTAAGTCATTTTGAGTTTATGTTTGTGTATGGTGTGAGGATGTATTCCAACTTCATTGATTTACATGCAGCTGTTCAACTTTCCCAATACCACTTGCTGAAAAGACTGTCTTTTCCCCATTGTATATTCTTGCCAAGATTAATTGACTGTAGGTGTGTGGGTTTATTTCTGGGCTCTGTAGTCTCTTCCATTGATCCACATGTCTGTTTTGTGTCACTACCACACTGTTTTGATTGCTGTAGCTTTGTAGATAGTCTGAAGTCTGGGAACATTATGCCTCCTGCTTTGTTCTTTTCCCTCAGGATTGCTTTGGTAATTCTGGGTCCTTTAAGGTTTCATATAAATTTTAAGATTATTTGTCCCAGTTTTGTGGAAAATGCCATGGATAATTTGATAGTAGTGTAGCATTAGTCACTCAGTTGTATCTGACTCTTTGCAAACCCACAGACTGTAAGATTACCAGCCTCCTCTGTCCATAGAATTCTCCAGCCAAGAATACTGGAGTGGATTGCCATTCCCTTCTCCAGAGGATCTTCCCAACTCAGGGTCTCCTGAATTGCAGGCAGATTCTTCACTGTTTGAGCTATAGGTAAGATCTATGGATAATTTGATAGGGATTTTATTAAATCTGTATATTGCTTTGGATAATATGGCCATTTTAACAATGTTAATTCTTCCATCTAAGAGCTTGGGATATCTTTCCATTTCTTTGAATTGTCTCCAAGCATTTAAGTTTTTTACCTTCTTGGTCAGGTTTATTCCTAAGTATTTTTTTAATGGAATTTTAAAATGTATTGTTTTTTTACATTCCCTTTATACTTCACCATTAGTGTAAAGACATGCAACCGATACAAGATTAACATACAGAAATCGGTTGCATGTCTTTGCACTAATGGTGAAGTTCTAGTAGTTTTTGTGTGGCATCTTCAGAGTTTTCTATATACCATAGAATTTGGGTACTTTTATTTTTTTTCCTTGCCTGATTGCTGTGGCTACAATTTCCAGTACTGTGTTGAATAGAAGTGGTGACAGAGAGCATCCTTGTGTTGAGGACCTTCATTGATTTGGTTTGGTATTGTTCCTATACCACAGTGGCTTGTGGAATCTCCGTTTCCTGATCAAGGATTGAACCTGGGCCCTGGCAGTGAAAGCACCAAATCCTAATCACTGGGCCTCCAGGGAATTCCCAAGGACTCTCATTGTTAAATGAGCAGTTTCTTTTTATGGTTTCTTTTAGATATTAGCATGCCAGGTAGATCCCTTCAGGCTGTCGTCTATTGTTAAAGAGTCTGGAACTAATTCCACAGTATCACCCAGCGTAGGTTAAGGAGTAGGCTTTGTTGATGAAAAGGAAAACTCACAATACCAGGGCCAAAGCTGCTGGGTAGCTTCTCCCTACCACCCTCTCTCATATACCCCCTCCCCACAATGGATATCTCCCTTCCAGTAGGGCAAGTGTGAGAAAGTGACCTTTATTCCCTGTAAGGGAATAAATGGATTGCTCAGTGTCAGGCAGGCAGGGTTTAGGGCACTGGCTCTCTACTTGAGTTGATTAGGAATGCCAGTCATCCTGCAGGCTTCCCAGGTAGCCCAGCTGGTAAAGAAACCACCTGCAATGCAGGAGACCACAAATTCATTCCTGGGTCAGAAAGATCCCCTGGAGAAGGGATAGGCTACCCAAGGGATAGGCTACCCACTCCGGTATTCTTGGGCTTCCCTGGTGGCTCAGGGATAGGCTACCCACTCCAGTATTCCCTGGTGGCTCAGATGGTAAAGAATCTGCTTGCAATTCAGGAGACCTGGGTTTGATCCCTGGATTGGGAAGATCCCCTGCAGGAGGGTATGGCAACCCACTTCAGTATTCTTGCCTGGAGAATCCCCATGGACAGAGGAATCTGGCAGGCTAATGTTCATAGGGTCACAAAGAGTCAGACATGACTGAGCAACTAAGCACAGCACATAGCACATATCCATCCTGCACCTGGGGACTTTGGGATGTACATGCCTGTGGGATATGCAAATACGCAGAGTCCCATGGGGATATGCAGATACACAGAGTCCCATGAGGAAGTAAGGAAGGCTTAGAGCAAGTCACAGTCCCATGGAAACTAGAGTGTTGAGTGCCATCTCCCTGCTGAGAGAATGAGGGAGCTCCTTTTTGTTTTCTTCCTGAAGAAAAAGATGCTAGACCTTTCTAGAATTCCCTACCATCACTGAATTTTCCAAAGATCATATTCCAAGGGTGATTATCCAAGGGATAATCCAAGGGATATGAGGAAGAAAAAAAAGTCCTTGGAAGTAGTAGTTCATATCTCCTTCTTGTACTCTGCCTCTCCTTATAAAATTCCCCTGTGATTTGCACTTTTATTGAAGTGAAATCCACATACCATGAATCTATTTTAAAGCGCACAATTCAGTGACAGTTGTATAATTGCCTTGTTGTATAACTACCATCTCCAGCTCCAAAACATTTTATCAGCCCCAAAGAAAACCTCATGTTATGCATTTAATTCCTTATTCCCTCCTGCCCTTTCCCTGGCAACCACTGATCTATTCTCTGTCTGTAAGGATTTACTTACTCTGGATATTCCACATAAATGGAATCATACAATATGTGACCTTAAGCATCTGTCAACTTTTACCTGACATATTGTTTATAACATTCACCCTTGTTGTAGCATGTGTCTACTTCATTCCTTGCTGTGCTGGAATAATGGCCCATTGTACATATTCCTATATTTTTGTTTATCCATTTACTGGCTGATAGACATTTGGCTTGTTTCCACCCTTGGCAATTCTGCATAGTGTTGCTATGAACATTTGCATACAAAGATAAGTTTCAGTACCAAGTTTCAGTCCTTTTGGGTACATAGCTAGGCATGGAGTTTCTGCAACATATGGTCTGTCGGTGTTCAACTTTTTGGAGAATGGTGGTGAGATCTCTGTCTCCTCTGGTTTAATTAGAAATGCAGAAAAACAATGCTGCTCAAGATAGCTTGTAATGCAGTTGAGGTAATCCCTTATGAATATTCTGAAACATTCTTCACTGAGGCTAAAAAGAGAGTGTGTTTGCTGTTTAGCAGAGAATTGGAGATGTTTCTAAACTGATAGCTAACAATCTTCTTTGAAGTTGGACCTTTACAGGAGGCTTCTGATTGATAATGTCAGAGACTCAGGAAATGTGGTCAGTGTGGTGGCCAGAAGTCCTGCAGGCACTAGGCTAGAGGTGAAATACAGCTCTTATATTTATCCTTTCTATAGGTTAATACCTTGGCCCCCACCCCTACCTTTAGCACACTCTGTACCCAGCCAAACACGTCCTCTCTGACACTCACGAGGCCCCCTCTTTACTGCCCATCCTACTCCCACCCAGAGACAGATACTGAGTATACTTGACTTTCTCATTTAAAACAACTTCCAGTCATGGAATACATCATTAAGGAATAACTGTAAACTCTTCAGTGGTTTACTTAGTGCTGATTTCATAATGTGCAGGAATCAGACAGCCCTGATATTTCATAATATTCTGGCTTTGCCACACCGAGAGTTGAACAGCTATCTAAACACACACCCCAACTCTCATTTGCTTCTAGAAGATACCTCCAGACTACCTCATGACATCAGACTAGAATGCTTTTCACATGACCACATGCATTGAGGATTGTGTTTTTAGCCAGCCTGTAGTTGAGGGGAACCTGGAGCTCATTCCTGGCCTGTAATTCTAGTCCATCAAGTCCAGGCAAGCAGAAGGACTCTGTCTCTCAAACAATGAATTTTGATCTCACTGCCCCTCCTGGTTGCCCATGTGACTGAGAATGTTGGTACTGCCACAGCTTTTCCACCAATTTCACTGTTTCTGTTTAGCTCTCAATAAATGCGAAGCCACAAGTTCCAAGCAATGGTTATGGGGCTAAGAGTTTAAGTGTCTGACAGATTCAGCTTTCAAAACTCGTTTGCTTCTTACAAGCCATGTGACTTTGGACCACTTTGTCAACCTCTCTGCCTCAGCTCCCACATTCTTAAAAAAAAGAGATAAAGTATCTACTTCATGGGACTTTATAAGGGCTAAATGAAATAATGTAAGTCCAGGATCTAACAGTGCTTGGTATATGTCCAAGCAGCAGATAGAATTGTTGACATAGTAATCATTTTTTCCCCAAAGAATCCATAGATTTTCTTTCTTTTTTTAAGTTATTTATTTTTGGCTGTGCTGGGTCTTCGTGGTTGCACAGGCTTTCTCTTGCGGCCAGTAGGAACCACCTTCCAGTTGCGGTGCTTGGGCTGCTCGTTGCAGTGTCTTCTCTTGCGGCAGAGCATGGGCTCCAGCATGCTCAGGTATGATAGTTGGCAGCATGTGGGCTCAGCAGTTGTGGCTTCCGAGCTCTAGAGCACAGGCTCAATAGTTTTGCCCATGGGAGCTTAGTTGCTCTGTGGGCTTAGTTGCTCAACGGCATGTAGGAATCATCCCAGATTAGGGATCAAACCCATGTCTCCTACATTGGCAGGTGGATTCTTTACCACTGAGCCACCAGAGAAGCCCCAGGGTAACCATTTTTTCCCCAGTATTTCTTTTTCCCTCTTTCACTCCTCTGCTTTCACTTACTGCCCACCCCCCACCCCAGTCTCAGTTAGAAGAGACTCTGCTTGTGGCTTCAGGGGAAGGAAGGGAATAAGACAAAAATGTTTCCTTTTCCTAGTTGTTGGGTTTCAAATACTCTGCAACTTTAGAGGAACAAAGAAAGGAAACATGGAAAAAAGAAACATTTGAAGGGGGAGAATCTCATTTTCCCATAAACCCCAAAAGAATAAAACCAAAACCCAAACCAAACAAACTAGAAAAGATTCCCCTCACTTGGGGCACAAAGATGATAACAGAGAAGCCATAGGGTTTCCGGGCTGGAGGAGGCAACAGACAGACCACGGACAACGTCCCGGCTTCCCCCTGCCCTGGTTTGCTACGAGTGTGATAGCGTAAAAATGACAAAGATGCTCTAATCCACGAGCCTGTACCTTGTCTTAAAAGAAGTTGTGTAAATGTGAGAGGTTTGGGATCTGGTAAGGGGAAAGGGAGGAGACAGAAATTCTTAATTATGGATCCCACATTGCTCTGGGTTAAGGATGCTCCACAAACATTTAAAAATAAAAATATCAGATCACTAGGGTGTGAAGGTACATTTTCTAGATCACCTTCAAATTGCAGTAAGAAAGGTAACAGTTTTAGAAACCTCTTAGAGCTGGCCAGTCACAAAGCAAGCAAGGCCTAGGGCCACTTCCGTTCTTTTTCAAGCTCCTAGAATAATTAATAAATAACAAAATACGGTGTTTCAGTTATCCATTATGGCATAACAAACCACCCCAAGCAAAATGTAGTTGCTTAATACACAGCCACGCATTTGGCCACATCCCAATTCTGCAATGTGGGCGGGGCTCACAGGGACGGTGTATCATCTCTGTTCCATGTGGCATATGCTGTGGTCATCTGGGAGCTTAGATGGACTGTGAATCCTCTCTTCTTCTCCAGGGTCTCTCTCCATGTGGCTTCTCATCACCCAGAGGTGAAATCTGAGCTTCTCACATGAGAGTTGGGGGACTTCCCTGGTGGTCTAATGGCTAAGACTCTGAGCTCCCAATTCAGGGGGCCTTGGTTTAATCCCTGGTCAGGGAACTAGATCCCATGTGCTGCAGCTAAGCGTGCTCATGCTACAACTAAAGATCCCACATGCCACAACAAAGATTGAAGATCCTGTGTGTGCCACAACTAAGACCCGGTACAGCCAAATAAATTAAAACACAAAATGAACAAAAACCAGATGGCAGTTAGACCCAAAAATGTAAAGGAAGGAGCTACCTAGACCTGGGATGGACACTCCTATCAATCCCACCACCCATTCTACTGGTCAGAGCAGGCCAGCCCAGATTTAAAGGGAGGGGAACTAACACCACTTTTAACTGGAGGAGCTTCAGGAGCCTACAAAGAAAGGAAGAGTTGTTGACAGTCACATTTAGAGACTATCTTCCACACAAGATTGTAAAAACTGCAGTGCATTTTAAATGCTTACATTAAGCACATCAACACTTTTCACACAACCATATACAGTTGACTATATAATTAACCTGTTTCGAGTATAATAACAATATTTTAAATTTAAGGTGGGGCCCAAAGAGTATTGCTTCCTGACTCAGAGTCTGTTGTTCTGGAGCCTGTCTTACACTCTTTGCAGGAAGTTCTTTTTCCTTCTGAGTCCTGAGTAATTGTGTAATTTGTAGCAGGCACCAATAATCATTCATTCACAAGAGTGCTTGTTCTCAAGTTCCTGTTCTGATTTTAGGTATATAGGGGTCTCTGGGAAATTTTCTGACTATCTCCCTAACAGAGCATCAGTCTCCCGACTCAACCAGTTGCAGCAGTAACCCTCCTCCACCATCTGACCCTCCAGAGTGTGGGAGCAGCTTAATAGTCTGTGTACCTGCCATGCAGCACCCACTCCTTGTAAGCAGAGATGGAGGCTCATCTGGAGGGGAAGATGATTCAACAGCTCAAAGAAAACTAACCAGTGAACAGAGAAGGTGACCCATCCTACAGATCAGAAATGAAGAGGATCTCCCAAGGGGCTTTGGAAGCTTGTATGAGAATTTGGGAGGTTGTGGGCAAAGTCTCCATCAGTAGTTACCATGGGATGGAGAAGAGGAAACTGAACAGAAAGACAGCCAGGCCAGGAGCTCAGAAGTCCTCAGCTCTTTATAATAGGAAAGAAATTGCTGTGGGATCACAGATGGCTATTCTGGGAATATGAATTTTTTTTAAGCTGTTTATATTTTCTGTAATTTAGGTCCTTTTTGTTCTCTCTTAGTGTTTAGTACATTTTTAAAATGCTAGTCTGGTCAGCTGTGCTAAGAGGAACCAAGAAAGAGGTTTTTGTCCAGTTTGGACCAGAGTTTTAAAGGGGAAGCAGCTTACCAGCCGCCTGACAAGGTGGAATGCTCTTGTCCAGTGAAAGCACCTCAAAGGGAAGGTGAACCGAGAGTAACTGAGTTGGAAACCCTGGTTCAGATGCTTCCCTCTTCCCAAGATGTGTTTATCAAATCTGGAGCCATCTCTCCATCCCCACTGTTAGTGGCCCAGACAAGAGGCAAGAAGGGACCTCATTGAACAATGAGAAGGAGCTGTGTCCTGAGGTTGGTGGGCCAAGGCTGAGTAGGTGGGTAACTATGGCATTTGCCTAGTTAACGGAACCTGCAAACAGAAAACTGGTCTTAGTCTGAAGACGGAGGAGGGGGATTCAATGTGAACTTGGACCACTGGGTGCCGAATACTCAAGCAAGCAGGTTACCGAAACTTTTTTCTAGTTAATGCAGGAGAGGACACACACAGGCTCAGGCTGCTGAGGAAAGGGATAAGTGAGGACTACTAGGCTGGCACAGCCCCTGGAGCAAACTGGGGCACAGGACAGAACCCAGGGAGATAGCTAGAATCCAAAGCAGAGATGAGGAAAGAACAGGCTGTTAGCATGCCAGGACTGGAGGTAGGGAAAGGCTGCTGGTGGTGTCAGGATTACTAGGGACCACCCAGACATCCTGGCCATGAGGTTTGGAGGAGCTGAATCATTCCAGACCCCACCCAGGCCTGGTTCTCTAGGGCAGCTGCTGCTGACCTTTGGTAGCTATGGATGGGTAGAC
The DNA here is from genome assembly GCF_003369695.1 of Bos indicus x Bos taurus. Lineage (NCBI taxonomy): Eukaryota > Metazoa > Chordata > Mammalia > Artiodactyla > Bovidae > Bos > Bos indicus x Bos taurus. The sequence goes on along the minus strand of NC_040081.1, from coordinate 90,689,801 downwards.
CTGGGAACAGGGGCGGCCACTGTCATTGCCAGAGTCTAGGCTCAGACCTGCCCTCACAATCTGCTCCAGTTATCTAAAACCTAGTAACATGCCCAAACCTCATGGCTTCAAACAACAGTGGTTTATTTTGCATTTCTAGCAGGGCAGGGCAAGGTAGGGACCACTCTGCTCCATATGTCTGGGGGCCCAAGACTCAAATGGCTGGGGGTAGCAGGAGACTTGGAGAAGGCGATGGCACCCCACTCCAGTACTCTTGCCTGGAAAATCCCATGGACAGAGGAGCCTGGTGGGCTGCAGTCCATGGGGTCGCTAGGAGTCGGACACGACTGAGCGATATCACTTTCATGCATTGGAGAAGGAAATGGCAACCCACTACAGTATTCTTCCCTGGAGAATCCCAGGGACGGGGGAGCCTGGTGGGCTGCCGTCTATGGGGTCACACAGAGTTGGACACGACTGAAGCGACTTAGCAGCAGCAGCAGGAGACTGGGGGCAGCAAGAGGCTGGCAGGGCAACACCCCATAGTCTTTCCTGTGTTCACTCCAGATTGGAGGCCTCAGGGTAGCTGGGCTTAGTGATGGCTCAGGGCACCAAAAGCTACTATTTTCAGAGGCCCAGGAAGAAACTGCAAGTGTTTATGATCTATCTTCAGAAATCCTAGGACATGGCGATTTAGTGCTTTCCATCCCTAAATCCAGCCCAAGTTCGAGGCAAACCATATAGACCCTCCTCTCAATAGTGCTGTGTGCTGCCCTAAGTTGCTTCAGTCATGTGCGACTCTTTGCAACCCCATGGATTGTAGCCTGCTAGGCTCCTCTGTCCATGGGATTCTCCAGGCAAGAATACTCAGTAGAAGAAATATCAAAGTTTTTGCCACCATTTTTAATGCATCATAGCATCTTACCAAGTGGTCAGCAAAGTCTCCTAACTGAACCTCCGGGTCCCAGATTCTCACTGACGGCAGCTGGGAGGCAGCAATGCACAAGGTAGAAAAGGGAAGGGCTTTGGAAGCCACCTGGCCTGCATTCTGGTTCAGGCAGGATCTACCACTCAGCAACCAGTTGAACTTGTTAGGTTACTCGCCCCTAAGAGCCGTGTGGTTTCCTTGTGTGTAAAAGAGGGCTAATACTACCATAGCGGCCAAGAAAATGGACTTCTCAGATTGTGCACAAATGACCAATGGCCCCAGCTGCTGAGCCCTAAAATCTGTCATCTGGTTCTCATCCCCAGCTTGGTGTAGAGGCCAGTTTCCTAGTGCTGCTCCCAGCCCATGACTAAATACAAGAAGCCTATTCCTGGGAGGCGCTGGGCTCCTGGGACAGGGCAGCTTGGCTTGAAGACTCCCCCAAGGCCTTGCTGAACTTTCTTAGAACTTCACTGTAGCATAAGATGCTTCTTTCAACTCAGCCTTCCTTCCTCATCTCTCTCCTTCACCAAGGGCACACCTGCACCCCAGGTCTAGCTACCCAACCCTGTTCCCTCATAAATCTCTAGAGCAGTGCTCCCCTCCAGATGCTTTGGGGGGGACCGGGACAAAGAGCCACCAGGCTGCTGCCGGTATTAAATAGGTGTGTGAGCACCTAATCAAGGCCTGGGGTATAGTTGATGTTCATTCCACTGATATTTATTGAGTCTCTGCTGAGTGAGGACTTTAGCTGGGGTGACTGAAACACATTGGTGAGCAAAGCAGATGAGAACATGAGGGCCCCCTGCTTGAAGCTTCTTGTTGACCCCAATGCGGAGGGATAAAGTCCCAACTCTCCTACAGGACACAAGAGTTCTTCAAAGTCTGACCCCAAGGGGCCTCCATACCCCTACCCCACACTGCACACCAGAGCCTAGAGTCAAAAAAGACGTTCCTCTGGCAACCTCGGGTTTTTCAACCCCAATATCTTTTTTTTGTGTGTGTAGTTTTTAAAAGCATATTCTTAATTATAAAAGCTTAATTATTCTATAGAATAATTATGTCTATACAAACAATTTTTTCTATAGAAATAACGGAGAGACCTCTAGCATGGTTGATCAATACAATTCTTTTTTTCCACCCCCGATATCTTAACACAGCTTTTTCTTCTCCAAAAGCTTCCCCCCTCCTTTGTACACACCCTTCACATGACAAACCCTTACACATCCCCCACGACCAGTTCAGTCGTGGGGGTGCTAGATCACCCCGGTAGAGGTGCTTGCTGGCACAGGCCTCCTCATCCACCTCTAAAAGCACTAGTTACATTGTGCTTTAATTGCTGTAACAGTGTCGCGCTAACTTGTGAGCTCATGTAGATAGCAGGGGCAGCGTGTATCCATGCTGAATCCCTGGCGCTCGGCAGCCCGCAGCTCGTATCTTGGGGAGACAGTAGAGACTGGGAGAGCAGGCGATTTTCTCGCGGTAACCGCGGGGCCTGCGGCGAGAGGGCGGGGGCGTCGCTGCGCAAGGGTCAGGGAGCCGCCGGTGCTGGGCGGCTCCCGGGACCGGCCGCGGGGCGCTCCGGCCGAATCGCGGCCGCTGCCGCCGGGCACATGACTGCGGGCTCAGCCTCCGCCCCGCCCGCTTCCCCGCGCAGCTGCCGCCTGTCGCCTCCCGGGGTTGCGGCGTGCCAGGCCGGCGAGCGTCTCCGCGCTGCGCGCTCCCTCTGCCTCGCGAGCTGCGCCAGGCGGGCGCCGCGGCGGCCGCGGCCGTAGAAACCGAAACCAAAGCGAGACTCCTACTCCCCTCCGGCCGGCCGGGTGCAAGCGGGGCCGCTCTCGCCCAGTCGCGGAGCAGGGAGCCGGGCCCCTCTGCTGGGCCGCGGGCGCCCGAGGGTCCCGGGTCTTCCGGCCGCTCCGCCGGCGCCCCTCCGTCTCTCCCTCCTTGCTTCTCATCCGGTCTCCCGCCGCCCGGCCCCGGAGCGGTGCGCGGAATGGGCAGGTGCTGCTTCTACGCGGTGGGGACGCTGTCCCTGCTGTTGCTGGTGACCAGCATCACGCTGCTGGTGGCCCGAGTCTTCCAGAAGGCCGTGGACCAGACGATCGAGAAGGTGAGGCGTGGCGGGCTGTGTGTGTGTGTGTGTGTGTGTGTGTGCGCGCGCGCGCGCGTCGAGCGGGATTGGGGGGACACTTGCAGCCCACCCTCCCACTGCTGAACCTTGTGCAGGGTGGATCTGCACCCCTTATAACCCTAGTCCGGAGGCTAGGGCCCTCCTTTCTTCCATGTTTTCTTGGGCTGGGTGGGTAAGAGTTAAAGAAGGCTGGAGAGGAATAATTCTGTTCCTTTTAGAGTAATAAACAAGACTGTGGTCTAGATTTTGAAAGAAGGCTTTCACTTAAATTCTGTCATTTGTTTTCTGGGCCCTCCCCGCGCCCCAATCTCTGTTGGGCCCAAACTCATTTCCCTCCCACTTCATGAGGAAACAAACTAAATGAAAGACACCGCCACCCCGCAAGTGTGTTGGCTGCTTGCCCTGGCCTTTGAAGTGGTGTGATGTGGGGATGGGAGGCTGGTGCCTAGTCTGTTGTGTTCCTGCCTTCCTGGGCTGAGCCCCGCACTGGGTAGCCAGGCCAGGCCTCTGGGCTGGGTGACATTTCAGTTCATCAGAGCCTGTGCTGACTTAGCAGCTTGCTGCTTTGTCTCACCATGGATTTCTTGCTCTTCTCAACCCTGCTGCTGCTGCTGCTGCTGCTGCTAAGTCGCAAGAGGACTGGAGTGGGGTGCCATCACCTTCTCCGCAAACAACCCTAAGCTTAGGCAAAGCTGCATTTAAATTCTTAATCTGAGCCCATCTCTTCCTCTCAGATGAGTGGGCTGGAGAGCTGGTCACTTCAGACCTCTCCATCCTATGATTTCACTCAGTGGTCATTTCTCCTGCCCTTTCACCCACATCCACCAATCCGTGTGGAAAGAGGAACCAGAGAGAGTTACTGGGGTCACTTTTTCCTTTTAAAAAAGTTATCGGAGAAGCCTTTCTTGTTAGCACCCATCACTGCCTGATTTCTCCTACTCGTTTACACTTGCTGTTGGCCAGATAATAAAAGCTGGGGCCTCCTCCAAAATTGGTCACTGCGCTCCCAATTAGCAAAATTGTTTCATTCCAGGTGGCAACAGACCTATTTTTTAAATAGAGGTTTCTAGAAGTCATCAATTACTTGAAATCTGAAGCCACTTTAAAAAAAATGCCATGGCAAAGCATAGTTTAATTTTTAAAAGTTTTCATTGTCAAGGGGGTGACAGGACCCACTGTCTGAGCTTCTCAAAGGCCATTGTTCAAAGCATGTTCAAAGAAAAAACTAAATTGAATCTCTCCACCCTTGTCCACCTGCAAATCCATGGCTAGGTAGTTTAAGGATGTAACCTCTTTAAGGGTGTAACCTCTTGCTTGGGTGTCTAGAGTTAAGCAATCCAATGATAGTCAATTGGATTTTCTTGTGTGGCTTTGAAAGGCTGTTTCAGGAGAGGTCTGTGAGATGGGTGATCTCCCCACCTTGTGCCTCAGGTATTGTCAGCCTTTGGATGCTCTGTGGGTCTACATTCATGGGCAGTGGGTAGGGAGGTGGTGGGGGTGGAGGGTAGTTGTAAGGCAGCTGGGCTGGGGCTTAAGTTTGCACTGATGTTTGGTGATTGGCTTTTAAAGGTGGTTTTCTCCATGAAGAATGGACTCTGATCTGACTGTAAATGAAAGTATAGGAGAAGTGAACTTTCAGAACTGCCTCACCCTGTTAAGGAACACTGCACCACGTGGTGTGTGAGACTCATGACAGGGCTAGGTGTGGACAGATGTGGAAATATGGTAAGGCAACCAGAGGTCACGCCTTACCATCATTACCACTCCGCTTTCCTGGGTCGCCTGTAGGCGGGTAGCATGAGATGGTGGAAAGAGTAAGGACTTCGCAGGTTGATTTGCAGGCATGAATCTGGCTCTACTGTGTACTAGCTGGGTAACCTTAGGCTAGTACTTAACCTTTCTTAATTCTAGGCTTTTCTATCTGTAAATAAGGATAACAACTATTCATGTAAATAGAAGAATTATAAGAATTACTAGAGAAAATGGGTGTACTTTTCATGGGATACAGTAGTATGTATAGTTATTTGTAGGGCTTCCCTGGTGACTCAGCAGTAAAGAATCCACCTGCAATGCGGGAGACATGGATTCAATCCCTGGGTGGACAAGATCCCCTGGAGAAAGGAATGGCAACCCACTCCAGTATTCTTGCCTAGGAAATCCCATGCACTGGAGCCTGGAGGTTGAAAGAGTCAGACATGGCTTAGCGACTAAACCACCACCAGCACCATAGTTATTTGTAAATGATAGCAGTTTTATTTTTGTTAGAAGCAAATAAAAAATACATGAGATTGGAGGTTAGACACCCTATATTCAAATCTTAGCCCTGACATTTCTAGGCTCTTGGCCTTTGGGCCAGTTACGTAACTTCTCTGAACCTCAGTTTCATTCCTGAGGGCAATGAGGATGTTAGCCATCTAGGGGGTGCATTCACCATGAAACTCACAAAGCTTACACTTTGGGTCCCGCACTTGCACGGGCGCTTCCAAGGCCCTCTACCTAATTCTGTATGCAGCGTTTGCTTTTCTTAGGGACAGCCTCCATACACTGCATGAGCTTCACACAGACCTGGGATGTGCCTGTGTGTGTGCTGTTGTGAAGCTGAGTGAGGTCACCTGTGTAAAGCACTAAGCATGGTGTCAGGCTTGGAACAGGTGCCCAAGGACAGCTTCCATCATCATTTCCATTAACGTTGTTATGGAAAATTCATTCATAACTTACTTTAATATACTTATAATACAATCTGATATTCCTAGTTCTTAATTTTTTTCCTTTGAAGATTGTCCATGTCCTGCTTTGTCTACATCAAAAAAGAGGAGAGAGAAAAAGAATGAAAATCAAATGAGTAGGTTGGGCTAATTGTGAGAAGCTTAGTAACATAATTCCTATTAGAAGACTCTGTCTCATTTGATAATTGTCTTTGAGGCCCACAACAGCCAGAGATGACTGGAGGGAGATTTTGATCTCGGCTATTGAGTAGAGTGGAAAGAACCAAGACAGTCTGGTTCCATCCTTGGCCTGTTATAGTATGCCTTACATTGAGAAAGCCCTGTAACTCTTTCTCTTTGTTGTTTAATCACTCAGTCGTGTCTGACTATTTTGTGACCCCCATGGACTTAACCAACCAGCCTCCTCTGTCCGTGGGATTTTACAGGCAAGAATACTGGAGTGGGTTTCCATTTCTTTCTCCAGGGGATCTTCCCAACCTAGGAATCAAACCTGCATGTACTGCATTGGCAGGTAGATTGCTTACCACTGAGCCTCCAGGGAAGCCCAACTGTTTCTGTTGACTTTTCTAAATTACAGAAGAGGCAGAAGAACTTTTCCCTTCTTGGCTGCTCACACCCACATCCTGGAGCATGGGCCAGGCCCTCTTTGTTGAGCATTTTGATCTCCCTGAAGACAGAGCTTTGCAGGGACCCAGCAATCTCTTTTTCTGTTTAGAACCTGGAAGGGCAGGGTTTTATGTTACATTTCATCCTGGCAACTAGGGCAGTGCCTGGTACTGGTGGTGGGTAAGCTAACTGCCTGCTGCCTCACTTCTAATTGTTTTAGTTGAAAGAACAGTGTCCTAAGAATCAGCAGAGCTTGGTGAAAACCCCTTTTTCAGTCACTAACAAATACTTGGATTAAATGGGACAAGCCAAGTAGCAAATTATTGAACCCCTCAAAACCTCAGGTTCCTCATCTTGAAAATGGGGGTCATAAGAATACCTACCTTTGAGTTGTTGCAAGAATGAAATAAAAGGATTGATGTAAAGCATATAGTACAGTCCTTTCCTGGTGCCTGAACTTGTTATTGTTATTTGTATTGGCAACATATTTGCACAGCCGACAATAAACATTTATTGTTTCCAGCTGTTCTTTTCACAGACAGGAACTAAAGAGTAGATAAAGGTCCTTCTAGCTCCAAAATCCTGAGATTCTATGACACAGGTACGTGACCTGTGCTTGAGAGCAACTCTGCAGCACAGGATATTAAATTTGCCTTTCGGCTTGCTGAAAGTTTGAATATCTCCCAGAAATGAGGGCGCAAGCTGGCCAAGGGCAAAGTTGGCTAATAAGAGGTGGGCTGGCAGGGGAATCAGTGAGAGGGCAAGAGACTGTTGACACTTTGCTACCAAGGAAGGACGGCAGCATGAGGGCTCACGGATGAGACGAACATGACAGAGTCACCTACCCTTCACTGGAAACCTGAGGCCCTGGGCAAATACCAGCTGGCCTGCGCAGGGAGTGAGAGCAGCCTTGGAGCTCGAAGAGATAAGATATAATCCCTGACAGTTTAAGCAAATAACACTGATTGGTGAAGCTATGTGATATTTTTAGAGTCCAGTGAGTAAAACATCTTCATTTTTGTTTATATAAAGACAGTCAACTATATATAATCTTCAAGGGCTCTTTCTTGCCTAGCAACCCCATTTCCTGATTTGCTTCTCTTCAGGGTTATAAAGACATAGAATCCTAGAGTAGGCATCGCTTAATCTGTTATTTTCTAGTGAAGGAAACTGAGACTGTAAATTCAAATATGGATAGTGGTGGGTATCAAATTAGGAGCTTCCAGGAGGCGCTAGTGGTAAAGAATCTGCCTGCAATGAAGTAATCTAAGAGATACAGTTTCGCTCCCTGGGTCAGGATGATCCCCTGGAGGACAGCATGGCAGCCCATTCCAGTATTTGCCAGGAGAATCCCATGGACCGAGGAGCCTGGTGGGCTGTAGCCTAGAGTCACAAAGAATTGGACATCACTGAAGCGACTTAGAACGCATGCACATATTAGGGTATTGAGTTACCTTTACGCCTATATGACCCTGGAAACGTAGAGAAGTGACTTATCAAAGACCACATGATGAAGTTAGGTGCACACACTGGGTCTTCTAGTTCACTTTTCCCATCCTGAAGGTGATCATACATCCCATTGCCTGTGACAGTTCTGGCTTATTTACACCTGTTATCCTAGAGCAATTACTAGCACCTTCTTCCCTTTCAAAAGATTCCTGGTGACCGTAAATTCTACCCTCACACATCACATTGTCCTCCACTTCTCGGCATTAAAGAGGAGCAGTGCTCTCGGAGGAAATGAGGCACCCTTACGCTAGCTCAAGAAAGAGGATTTTTTTTTTTTTTCTCTAAGATTGGAAGAGGAAGCTGGTAGAAATCAAAGGGTGAGAACCACAGCACAGTAAGGCCTCCTGCAAATCCAGTAGAAACTGGACGGTCAGCAGGATCCAGGCCCAGTGTGTCTCTCTCCTTTTCCTCTGCCTTCCCCACCAGCTTCCTCTGTGTCCTCGGGCCCAGGCTGGTTCCTCATCTGGGGCTTCCCTAGCCCTGACCTTCTGTGATGCTCCAGCTGCTGAGCCTCCCATGAACACGCTTCATCTCTCAGTTTCTTCCTTCCAAATTCGTGACAAAGTCATGTGATTGGCCCACCACCAGCAGAAACCATAGCTCTATAAACAGAGGCCATATCCTTGCCGGAGTCTTTAACTCCTCAACAAAATCATCCAACTTCTCCCTGGCTTTTGGAAATGTGATCTGGTGATATCAAAATCTTATGATGTTTCTTTCAGCATCTTACTAATTCCTGGTGACTGTGGGCGTATGCAGTACCAAAGGTTAAGACAAGGGAGTAAGTCAGCAGTTCTTGGTGTTTTTCCTGGACTCTAGGGAACCACATCAGAATCACTAATGGAAAAAACCCAGACCCCATCAGCCATCCTGAATCAGAGTCCTTGGGACTAGCACCCAGGTCAAAACCGAGACTGGTTCTGTTAACCTATGTCTTCACTCCTTGAGGTGGCAATTCTTTTTTTCTTTGTGTTTTATTGTTTAAAAAGAAATTATTTACTTATTTTTGGCTGCACTGGGTCTTCGTTGCTATGTGTGGGCTTTCTCTAGTTGTGGTGTGTGGGAGGCTCCTCTTCATTGTGTGGTGTGCAGGCTTCTCATTACAGTGTCTTCTCTTATTGCGGAGCACGGGCTCTAGAGCACGTGGGCTTGATAGTTATGGCACATGGGTTTAGTTGGTCCACAGCGTGTGGAATCCTCCTGGACCAGGGATGGAACCCGTGTCTCCGGCGTTACAAGGCAGGTTCTTAACCACTGGACCCCCAGGGACATCCCTGTATTTTATTCTTTATTTTTGCCTGTTTTTCTGGTAAAGAGATATATATGCCATTGTAAAAAGTCAGAGACAACAAAGAAAAACAAGAGAAACAGAAACCACTGTTAAATATACTGTTGATTAATCCACATTTTTTCTTTGTGCATTATAGTAGCACATAGACTTTACAGAAATGGGGTGCTTCTGTTCCCACCCTGTATTTATTTTTAATTCCAACTGGTATAACTAGCATACAAAAGAGTTGATAATTCTAGTTGGGGCTATTATTCTTAGTAATTACTACTATTCTGCAGGTTTACATCAAAGAAAATATCTTTTGGGAGGGAGGGGAAGGTCTTTGCTTATGAGAACTGTTTTTTGCTTTCTTGTTTCACTGTCAAGCCACAATGAAGGGGCCATCTGTTCTGCCAGACACTTGCTTGTTTCCCAGGGACGAATCAGCAGGTGGGATTATAAAATCATTAATGAAAACACATGATATTGGCCAAGTGACTAGGCATTTATGGTCTATATCATCAAGATACTTAGTCTATATCCATGATATATTACATGAAGCAACCATTTTTTATCAAAGCTGGTAGCTAGTCAAAAGCAACTGAGAAAAATAAAGGCTACTTTCAGTGTTTGCTCTCTATATCCAAAAGCACTTTTAGGTATATTCTTTGGCAGTCATCCATTTATTTAGGAAATATTTACTGAGTATGAATCATTGGTGAGGCAGTGTGCTGAGACCTATGGGTACGATAGTAAATGAGACAGAGTCTCTACCCTTATGGAATTTATAATCTAATTCAGAAATCTGGGACTCAGATGCCTTTGTTTTCTTAAGGATTATTGAAGACACCAAAGAACTTATGTTTCTATTGGTTACATCTATAAATATTTATAATATTAGAAATTAAAACTGATACATTTTTAAAACACAAGTATGTGCATGCTAAGTCACTTTGGTTGTATCCAACTCTGTGACCCCATGGACTGTAGCCCACCAGGCTCCTCTGTCCATGGGATTCTCCAGGCGAGAACACTGGAGTGGGATGTCATGCCCTCCTCCAGGGGATCTTCCTGACCCAGGGCTCGAATCCCCATCTCTTTCATCTCCTGCATTGACAGGTGGGTTCTTTACCACTAGCGCCACCTGGGAAGCTAAAATACAAGTATACATGAGCACGTATTTCATTAGCTGTCAGAGCAATGACATCATTACAACCTGTGTAACCTTTACAAAGTTCCACTATACGCTCCTGAAAAAATGAGAGTGAAAAGGGCAGATAGTTAATGTTATTACAGAAATAGTTTTGACCATGAGGAATCCCCTGAGAGGGTCTTGGGGCCCCTCAGGGGACCTCAGACCACCCTTTGAGAACTACTGATCTGGTTTTCATTTAAATTTGTTGACTTTTAGAATTTTTAAAATGACATAACATACTTGCCTTATTTCTATAAGGCTACTTTGGGAACTATGTTTTTAATGTTTTCAGACCACCAGGGTCTTGTTTACTTTGTTATATATTTATATGTTTGTTTGGTGTCCTCATGAGTCCAGCGTGAAGAACAGTGGGTTTGGGCCATCAGTGAATCAGGTTCAGGGAATCTCCTGTCTTTTCCTGTGTGTTAATCAAACCAGACCAGAACATTAGTAGCTCCATAATTGAATTCTTCAATAATTCCCCTCTAGCCTCAGCCCTGCTAAAGATTCTCTATCCACAGGACATAATTCAGTATTTAAAGCTAGCCCCAAAGTTCTCTTTGAAGGTAGGGATCCGGCCATATGTAGCTTTGTATCATTTTCTCAACCTGTTAAAGGAATGTCATACGAAATAGTTATTAAACATCATGTGGATGAATGGAGAGATGAGAGCTTAACATCTTCAGGATGATTTTGGTTATATATTGTTATTCTGCTACACATTGTTGTTCAGTGGTCACGTTTGCCACACTAATAGTTTGTACCTTTAAAATCTGGAAATTTCGCTGAATAATCCAGCTTTCCAGGTTCTCTGGGAACATGTGACCGTTTGGGTTTTTTTTGTTGTTTGTTTTGATTAATTTTTATTGGAGTGTAGTTGCTTTTGTGGGATTCCCTGGTGGCTCAGCAATAAAGAATCTGCCTGCAATGCAGGAGATAGAAGTTTGATCCCTGAGTCAGAAAGATCCCCTGGAGAAGGAAATGGCAACCACTCCAGTATTCTTGCCTGGAAAATCCCATGGACAGAGGAGCCTGGAGGGCTACAGTCCATGGGTCACAGACAGTCACACACGACTTAGTGACTAAACAACAGCAAACATAGCTGCTTTACAATGTTGAGCTAGTTTCTACTGTGCAGCAAAGTGAATCCACTGTACATACACATCTATCCCCTCATTTTTGGATTTCCCGAATGTGGCTCTTTTGCAGTACTGGCCCCATCACAGTCTGGGTGACAGCAGCTGGGGCAGAATGGAGGCTGCCCTTTGGACAGGACCTCCGTCCCTGTCCCCACCGCCGTCACACGTCCGACCCCAGGGTCCAGGGAAGGTGCCCTTTGTCATGGGGTTTGCTCTGCTGTCTTTCATAGAGTGGAGAAATATCTGTTTGTATCTGATGCTCTTTACCACGAGAAGGAAGATGAAAAGATAGCCTGAAGAGGTCATTCGTTGTTCAGCTACTCAGTTGTATCTGACTCTTTGTGATCCCATGGACTGCAGCACACCAGACTTCCCTGTCCTTCACCATTTCCTGGAGTTTACTCAAACTCATGTCCATTTAGTCAGTGATGCTATCCAACCAGCTCATCCTCTGTCACCCCCTTCCCCTCCTGCCTTCAATCTTCCCCAGCATCAGGGTCTTTTCTAATAAGTCAGCTCTTTGCAGCAGGTGGCCAAAGTATTGGAGCTTCCGCTTCAGCATCAGTCCTTCCAATAAATATTCAGGGTTGATTCTTTTAGTATTGAAGAATTTAACATGCATTTAACAAAAACGGGAGAGGGCATATTTCTGTGGAGAACTGAATTAATGCTAGGGTTTGGCATGCAAACATGCACAGACCTGTACCTGCTTCATTCCTTGACCTTCCCCATGTGGCTTCTTTAGCTTCAGAATTTTACATTCTTTCTAAAGAAAGCAAGACAGAATACCTTGCTTCCTGGTTACAGGAATGTCATCATTACTCTTGCAAGTCCCATTTTAAGGCTATTGCTTCTAATATGATTCTTCTGATAATCCACAGTAATGGAAGGAATAGGAGATGTAGATATAAACAGGTGAGGGAAACATCCCGTATTTCATCTTTGAGAGATATAGTCACAACCAAACAGGTTGTAAAATAATAAGACTGGCTCTACAAGTTATACAGAGAACCTGGCATTATTGCCATGGCCACACTTCTTATTTATTCACATCTTAAAATCCTGTTTTTCATCCACTCATTCAACTGTTCCTACATCTCCCCACCCCCATCCCCTGCCAGCATCCACATATATCTCCCCACTCTTCACCTGGTCCTTTTGATTAAGTTTCTATCTGGTGGCTGATTTTTCTCCCTTTAGGCTGGCAGTTCTCGACCTTGGGTTCACATTTGAAATTACCTGGAAGTATTTAGAAAGTATTCTACTGGGAGTTTTGTAGCAGGAGCTTTTTCACAATAACTGTTCTACCCTCTTGTCCTCATTGTGACTTATAGACACAGCAGCAGCTGACACATAAACTGACATTGGAGCCTCAACTGTCAGATCTCATTAGCTGAAATTATTGGATTTGCAATTAAAGCAAAATGAGTTTAAACAATGACATAAAAGAAAAAAAAAAGAAAACCAGTGCTTTTGTTCCTAAAATAAGGTCAGAGAATAAGGGTAAAATGTTAATGGCAGCCTATTTCTTTTACCTCAATAGAGTATTTAGAAAGGTAAATAGTACAAAGTATTTACATTACTCCAAGAATCAGCACTGGGTTTGCTTGATTTCAGGGAGAAATTTTTAAAATAATGCCAACCAACTGGTGTTTTGATATTTGGTGGATTTTATTAATGTGGAATCCAATGAGAATCTTCCACACACTATTAGATCAGGTTTTCTCAAAGTTGGTCTGCATTATCTCTGGGTAAATTTAGACTCTGTAGATGGCAATGTGGATGCTGAGTTTGTGTTTAATTATTAAGTAGCACTTTGTTGAACTAAAAGTACAAGCAGCAGTGCTCTTGAGGCCTGAAAGTTTCTGAAAATATTAACTTACTTGCATTAAAGCCCAATGCAGTTCCATAAAGGCTTATTCTTATCATCTCCATGTGGCTTTTATCGGGACAGCTGGTCCCTCAGCCATCCTTCTGCTGCTTTCCCGAAAGATCTCCATCAGGCTGCTGTGGATGTGTTGTGTCTTGTGGCTGTACCAAGTCATGGGCTTCCCTGGTGGCTCAGACAGTAAATAATCTGCCTGCAATGCAGGGGACCCAGGTTCAATCCCTGGGTTGGGAAGATTGCCTGGAGAAGGAAATGGCAACCCACTCCAGTATTCTTGCTTGGAGAATTCCATGGACAGAGGAGCCTGGCGGGCTACAGTCCATGGAGTCACAAAGAGTCAGACATGACTGAGCAACACCTCTCAGCAGAAGCAGCTAATCCAGTCATACCTGGGAGAAGGTGGAACACTCCATGTTGCTCGTTCTTAAAGGGCCTGTTGGGATGGCAGGTGATGGGCTGAGTCAGGTCCCATGGACTGACGTCTTGGGCTGCATCAGGACCTCAGAGTTTATCCTGTTAGCAGTGGGGAGAGTGTCTGGCCTGATAGGCACTTTTTATGGAACTCTCTGGAAGCTGATATAGATAATACCTTTGAAAGGGGCAAAGCTGGAGAAAAGGGTACCAGTTGGGAGACTACCTAAAACTGAACCGTATCGCCGCAGTCCTTGCCAGTAATGAGATGAAAGTGAGAGTGTTAGTCGCTCCATCATGTCCAACTCTTTGCAACCCAATGGACTGTAGCCCGCCAGGCTCCTGTGTCCATGAAATTCCTCCAGGCCAGAATACTGGAGTGGGTTGCCATTTGCTTCTCCACGGAAACTGCCTGACCCAGGGATCGAACCCAGGTCTCCTGCATTACAGGCAGATTCTTTACTGTCTGAGCCACGAGGGAAGCCCAGTGATGAGATAGGGACAGGAAAAGAAATGGAGAAGAGGACGAGGTAGAACTCCTCTCATCAGTAGGACAGAGTGATTTGGGGAGAAATTATGAGCCCCTTTTTTGGTCACGTTGATGTTGAGCAGCCTGCAAGGTATCCAGATGGGAATTTTAGGATGAAAGTGTAGGTCCCTCAGTCATGTCCAGCTCTTTGTGACCCCATGGACTTAGCCTGCCAGGCTCCTCTGTCCGTGGCATTTTCCAGGCAAGAATACTGGAGTGGGTTGCCATGTCCTCCTCCAGGGGATCTTCCCAACTCAGGGATCAAATCCAGGTCTCCTGCATTGCAGGCAGATTCTTGACTGTCTGAGCCATCAGGGAAGCCCATGGATCCAAACAATTGATATTATCCCGATAATTTCAGGCATAGCCCTCCTTTGGGCCTTGCACATGAAGGTTCACTGTTACGCGCATGTCAGTGTTACGTCCTTAGCTGAATGTCTTCTTGAAACAGGGCTTATGCTTGCTGGGCACAGAGAAAGCTCTCAGTATATACATATTGGCAAATTAACCGAAAGGTTTTTCAGTCCACATGATTGACCTGGCTTTGACGTGGCAGATTGACCACATAACTCAATCATATTTACAATATTTCTCTTTTTTGAATACTTATTTATGTATTTTCTTGTTGGCTGCTGTGGGTTTTTGTTGCTGCATGCTGGCATTCTCTAGGTGCCGTGAGTGGGGCTACTCTCTAGTTGCGGTGTGTAGGCTTCCCACTGTAGCGGCTTCTCTTGTTGCAGAACACGGGCTCGTGGGCTCGTGGGCTCAGTAGTTGTGGTGCACAGGCTTAGTTGCTCTGAGGCATCTTAATTCCCAGACCAGGGATAAAACCCATGTCCCCTGCATTGGCAAGTGGATTCTTTTTTTTTTTTTAATTTAAATTTATTTTAATTGGAGGCTAATTACTTTACAATATTGTCTTGGTTTTGCCATACATCAACATGAATCTGCCACGGGTGTACATGTGTTCCCCATCCTGAACCCCACTCCCACCTCCCTCCCTGTACCATCCCTCTGGGTCATCCCAGTGCACCAGCCCCAAGCATCCTGTATCCTGCATCGAACCTGGACTGGTGATTTGTTTCTTATAGGATATTATACATGTTTCAATGGCAATTGGATTCTTAACCACTGGCCCACCAGGGAAGTCCCTCCAGTATTTCTTCTGAGGGTAGTATTACCACATTACACCTGGAAAAATTCATCATGCTCTGCACTATCCAAAGTCACATGGTAAAACTGATTTGGGACCTTATGCTGATTTTTAATTTAGCATAAGTGGAAGACTCTGCTGGTTGCAGGGTTATCTCGTGGCCCAGGGAGGTCTTGGAGCCCAAGTGATGGTTTCTCCATAGTTTCATGGTCTTTCTGGGGTAGGTTGCCAGATAAAATTCAGGATGCCTAGTTAAATTTGAATTTCAGATAAACTTCAAATAATATTTTAGTGAGTATGTCTATGCAATGTTTTGATTCTCTTCAGTTTCAGTTGTTAGCATCCTGCTGTGCTGACTTCATCTTTCTCTTATATATTCTTTCTTGAATTTTTTGAATGCAAGTTGCAGGTATTACAACACTTTGCCCCTGAATCCTTCAGCATTGCATCCTAAGAATTAAAGCATTTTTGACATAGCCTGTGCAATATTTTGGGCTTTCCAGGTGGCACTAGTGGTAAAGAACCCGCCTGCCAAAGAAGGAACCATAAGAGATGTGGATTCTATCCATGGGTCAGGATGATGCCCTGGAGGAAGGCATGGCAGCCCACTCCAGTATTCCTGCCTGGGATATCCCGTGGACAGAGGAGCCTGGCAGGTTACAATCCATAGTGTTGCACAGAGTTGGACACAACTGAAGCTTGGCACGCATGCATGCAATATTTGGGATATCCTTGGACATCCTGTGTTTTTATTCACTAAATCTGGAAGCTGTACTCTGGAAGTGTGATGGGGTAGCAGCTCCTAGAGTGGTCAAGCATGGACTTTGCAAACCCACAGACCTAGACTTGGTGGGATTTGACTTGACTCAACTGGCTCTGTGAGTCTGGGAAAGCTGGTACTCCCATTTCCTTACCCGCAAAATGGGACTTCTTACCTTGTGGGGCCAATGGAAGGCTTAAAGTGTCCATAATGCTCAGCAGAGCACCTGCCTCCTGGAGACTTTGAGTCAGTAGCAGCCTGGTAGTAATGATAATTGTCCTTCTCTGAATTGAACATCAGGGAAGAAGATAAAAATAAAGAAGCAACTGTTTTAGAAACGTTGGCAGCTGTATTTATAAACTGCCTTCTGTTCTCTCATTCCTCCTCTCTACTTAGTGTGTACACGCACACACCCCACACCATCTACTCTGGGATTTACAGTGTACACTAGGTTCCTTGAGGGCCATTGTGAGTGGGGAGATCGGGCGCCAAGGGATGCATTAAAGGTGCAGGAGGGAATTCCTTGGAGGTCCAGTGGTTAGGACTCTCCACTTTCACTGCTGAGGGCATGGCCAAAAAAAAAAAAAAATGTACAGGAAAAACCGGTACTCTTAAGAGCAAAATTTGAGTGGATTCAAAGTCAAAGATGGTGTGAGGCTTGTAAGGATGTTGACTCAGCTAGGAGTGACCGGGGGTAGGGGTGCAGGCCTGCAGTGAGGAGAAGGCCCGATTGTAACAGCACCTGCTGTCCATGTGGCTCTGGCAAGCTGTCAGCATTGGTGTTTTTGTTGTTGTTGTTAGGTTTTTATTTGGTTTGCTTAGCTTAGGACTCCAGTCGACCAGATGTTTATTTCCGCCCTGAAACTTTGTCGTCAACTTGAAACTTGGAGAAGTAAGTTCAAGTCAGATTGTCATGAGAACAGCCAGTTTTACCCTCCCTTCTGGGAACGATTTTGCCTTTCTTCTTTCTGCGAACTCTTCCTCTTGTCTTCGGACTGTTTTTTGTTTTTTTTTTTTACTGAAACTGGATACAAACCAGACAAGATAAACTCAGGCCGTTTACCATCTGTTCACTCACACTGACTGGCTCTTTGGGGATGGATAATTCTGAGATGATTTTCTTTAATAAATAAATGAGGCTGCAAATCCTTTCTTCGTTTTCTATTGAAGTGTAGTTGATTTATAGTATTGTGTTAGTTTCAGGTGTACAGCAGTGATTCAGTATGTGTGTATATA
Organism: Bos indicus x Bos taurus; assembly: GCF_003369695.1. Classification (NCBI taxonomy): domain Eukaryota; kingdom Metazoa; phylum Chordata; class Mammalia; order Artiodactyla; family Bovidae; genus Bos; species Bos indicus x Bos taurus. The sequence goes on along the minus strand of NC_040081.1, from coordinate 90,672,344 downwards.
CATATACATATTCTTTTTTCAGTTCTTTTCCATTATAGCTTATTACAAAATATTGCATATAGTTCCTGTGCTATGCAGTTAGTCCTCCTTGTTTATGTTTTTTATATAGACAAGCGTACATCTGTTAATCCCATACTTCCAGTTTATCCCTCTCCATTCCCGCCCCGCTCTTTGCTAACCATAAATTTCTATTTCTATGTGTCTGCTTCTGTTTTGTAAATAAGTTCATTTGTATTGCTTTTTATATTCCATGTGTAAGTGAAATCATATAGTGTTTATCTTTCTCTGACTTACTCCGCTTAGTGTGATAATCTCTAGGTCTGTCCATGTTGCCGCAGCGAGTCCTTTCTCACTCTGAAATGAGCGAGCATCCATATCTTGTCAGAAAAAGCTGGCCAGGAATACAGAGTGTTACATCAACTATCCTGACAATAGTAGGAGGAGCAATACTGCAAAGCCCAGTGTGGGGGATGGAGGCCCTTGGCCCTGGTGAGGGAGAGCTGACCACAGCTGATGAGGCATCAGCCTCGCCTTTGTTTTGCAAGGACAGAGGCAAAGCTAGATGAAATTGTCCTCTGTATCCACTTCTGCCTTCCCTTGGCGGTCTAATTAATATATTTTATAGAATTGAGTTCCTTAGATTTTTTCACTGTAAAAAAATATGTATAAGGGAACAGTTATTTTTTCTGCTTATGCAGTAGTTTATTTTTGTTGTTAAAAAAAAAAAAATCCAAACAGTGCAGAGAAACATCACAGAGAGACTGGAAGACCCCGCCTAACCCTGTGCTGTAGAGATGAATGCTATTAGACATCTAGTGAAGGCTTGATGATTTTGAAGATAGCTAAAGAATTGAAATTGTAACAATATCTATACAGCACCCCCCTAATGTTTTCATGTTTGCATTTTATCTGCTGGTTTTGTCCACATTTATACATATTTTGCATTGTCTGCTTTTACCAGTTAGCATACATCATGAGCATGTTTCTTATTTCTATGTAGTGGTTTTTATAATCCTAATGATTGCTTTCTAGTCTGTGAATTATTATAATTTACAAAGTCATTCTTGTCCTGTTCAACATTTTAGTTTCCAATTTTATGCTAATTCCTTATTTCAACTTTAACTGAATCTTATGTAGGATATTTTATGAAGATAGTGACTAAAAACTTTTTTCTTTTCTCTTTTGTTTAACATTTGTTCGGTTGTCTATATTTGAGGAGACTCATGGAAGTGACACGATTCCTTTCTTTCTGCAGACAAAACCTGGAACCCTCTCATCTGCAATCTGAAGATGGTGATAGTCAACATCACAGTCACCATTTATTGAGTACTTTGAGTGTGACTGGAGATAAGCACTCTGCTTAAGCCTCATTTAATCCTTATAACAATCTTAGCCAAGCCCTCCTTCCCACGTGTGCCAGTGTTAGTTCAGTTGCTCGGTCATGTCCAACCCTTTGCAACCCCATGGACTGCAGCACACCAGGCTTCCCTGTCCATCACCAACTCCCGGAGCTTGCTCAAACTCATGTCCATCAAGTCGGTGATGCCATCCAACCATCTCATCCTCTGTCACCCACTTCTTCTCCTGCCTTCAATCTTTCCCAGCATCAGGGTCTTTTCAAATGAGTCAGTTCTTTGCATCAGGTGGCCAAAGTATTGGAGCTTCAGCTTCAGCATCAGTCCTTCCAATGAATATTCAGGACTGATTTCCTTTAGGATTGACTGGTTTGATCTCCTTGCAGTCCAAGGGACTCTCAAGAGTCTTCTCCAATACCATAGTTCAAAACCATCAATTCTTCAGTGCTCAGCTTTCTTTATGGTCCAACTCTCACATCTATACATGACCACTGGAAAAACCATGGCTTTGACTAGATGGACCTTTGTCGGCAAAGCAATGTCTCTGCTTTTTAATATGCTGTCTAGGCTGCTCATAGCTTTCCTTCCAAGGAGTAAGCGTCTTTTAATTTCATGGCTGCAGTCACCATCTGCGGTGATTTTGGAGCCCCCCAAAATAAAGTCTGTCACTGTGTCCATTGTTTCCCCATCTATTTGCCGTCAAGTGCCAGTGTAGGCTTCCAAAATACCTCTCGCCTGTGTCAATGCAAGATAGGCAGCCTGGCACAATAGTTAGGAGTGTCAGATAAAAAACAAATCTGACTTTGATAAGGAGAGGCTGTTTAGAAGGATTATTGTAAAGGAGAAAGGACCTGGTGGTAGGGGGAGAGGATCTTGCATTTGGGAGTACATCTGACTGTATGATCTTCAGGGCCCTGAGAGTTAAACAGAAGGCTTTTCCTTTTATGAGGCATTCTTGCGGCTGGAAAGGAGAGAAACCTGAAGTTTGATTAACAAGCATTCTTTTTACCCAGCTTTATTGAGGCCTGTGCATGTGCGTGCTCAGTTGTGTCTGACTCTTTGCGATCCCATGGATTATAGCCCACCAGGCTCCTCTGTCCATAGGATTTTCCAGGCAAGAACACTGCAGTGGGTTGCCATTCCCTTCTCCAGGGGATCTTCATGACCCAGGGATCAAACCCAGGCCTCTGGCATTTGCAGGCAGATTCTTTACCACTGAGCCACCAGGAAAGCCCCAAGTGTACAGCACAGTGTTATTAACTGTAGTCACCATGCAGGCATTTGGCTACCACTGATCAGTGGGGTCAGGCTGTCCAGCTAATTGATTATGAGGCAAAAAATGGGAATCTGGAGGGTCAGCGTCTGGCCTTGTCTTAGGTAAACAAGAGAGACATCTGTGATTCTAAGTCATACAGGGAAGGGTGTTTCTTTGAAGCCAGCTATTTCCCAGAACACAGAAGCAAGGATTCTAGAACCATTGCTGTTTTCCAGGAGTACAAGGCTCTGGTAAAATTCAGCATTGCCAGGAGCACAGGTTTGCAGTGAGTCCTGGCCTGGGAGGCAGGCTGCACCCTCTACCAGTACAGTAGATGTCATGCATTCACCTAACCTCTTTGAGCTTTGGTTTCCTGAGATGTAAAACAGGGAAGATGATTTTCCTTTTGAAGACTACTAAGAGGATTGTTGTTGTTCAGTCACTAAGTCGTGTCCCCATGGGCTTTGTGACCCCATGGGCTACAACACACCAGGCTTCCCTGTCCCTCACTATCTCCCTGAGTTTGCTTAAACTCGACCCATTGAGTTGATAATGCCATCCAACCATCTCCTCCTCTGTCACCCCCTTCTCCTCCTTGCCTTCAATCTTTCCCAGAGTCTTTCCCAGTGAGTTGGCTCTTCACATCAGGTGGCCAAAGTATCGGAGCTTCAGCTTCAACATCAGTCCTTCTAATGAATATTCAGGGTTGATTTCCTTCAGGATTGACTGGTTTGATCTCCTTGCTGTCCAAGGGACTCTCAAGAGTCTTCTCCACCACTTCCATTAAGAGGATTGGATGAGATAAAGTGACAACACAACCCTTGGCTCTTGATAGTATTCTGCAGCTCAGAAACCTTCCATACTCCTTCCTTATACATCAGATAAAATCTAGACTTCTGTGACCCCAACGTACCTCTCTGAATGACTCTCCCTGCTCCCTATAAAACCCACGCCCAGTCAGACCTAATACCATCACTCCTCTGGATCTTTTACTGTCTCATTCTCCATATCCACTCTTTCTGATTAAATGGAGGGCTCCAGGAGAGATGGACATAGATCAAGCACCGAGGAAGGGCTCACTCTGCCAGCCAGACAGGATAGTGGAATCAACCCCAGCTGTCCAGAAGGCATCCACCCCCCATGAACTTCTCTGCTTGCCAAATTTTTATTCCTTCTTCCTGGCTCACATTAAGCCCTACCCTTCTCCGTCTCAGTTTGTAGAATTCATTGTCTGAACACTACAGAGACCACTGTTTGGTGTGCTCATTGGCCATTTATTACCTGCTACTTTACATTGTTAATTATCTTGCATGTGTATATCACCATCACCCAAATAGAAGGTAAACTCCTGGAACACAGAAACCAGGGATCTGGTTGCTAGGGATCCCCAACCTGCAACGCCTGGCACACACACATACTGTGTTTGGATGCATTGAATGCATAGTTCTATACTTTGCAAGAAAACCATGGTTATAGCATTGCTTTTAATAATTGTTCTGAAAAGAGATCACAGAGGGACACAGGTTTTTTTTGCCCACCCACAAAAGGAACTGGCTGCGTTTAGCTCTTTGTGTGTGTGTGCTAAGTCACTTCAGTCTTGTCCGACTCTTTGTGAGTCTATGAACTGTAGTCCACCAGGCTCCTCTGTTGATGGGATTCTCCAGGCAAGAATATTGGAGTGGGTTGCCGTGCCCTCCTCCAGAGGATCTTCCCGACCCAGGAATTGAACTTATATCTTATATCTCCTGCCTTGGCAGGCAGGTTCTTTACCACTAGTGCAACCTGGGAAGCCCCTTAGCTCTTTAGGGTGCTGAAGAAAGTGAAAGTGAAGTTGCTCAGTTGTGTCCGACTTTTTGTGACCCCATGGACTGTAGCCTAGCAGGCTCCTCCATCCATGGAATTTTCCAGGCAAGAGTACTGGAGTGGGTTGCCATTTCCTTCTCCAGGGAATCTTCCCAACCTAGGGATCGAACCTGGGTCTCCCACATTGCAGGTAGACGCTTTACCGTCTGAGCCACGTAGGGTGCTGGATTACCAATAAGATACAGAAACTAATAGGTGCTCGATCTGTGTGTTTCTGATTCTAATGTATCTGTCTGAATTGCTTTCTCGTATCTGAATGTGGTGGCTTCTCATATCTGCCCTGGTGGCTCAGATGATAAAAGCGTCTGCCTACAATGCAGGAGACCAGGGTTCGATCCCTGGGTCGGGAAGATCCCCTGGAGAAGGAAATGGCAACCCACTCTAGTACTCTTGCCTGAAAAATCCTATGGATGGAGAAGCCTGGTAGGCTACAATCCATGGAGTCACAAAGGGTTGGACATGACTGAGTGACTTCACTTTCTTTCTTTCTTTTCTGAATGTGGCTGAAATGGCAGGGGACAAGCGCTTCCTCTGGGTACCCTTTAAGGGCTCCTTGGACTTGTAGCTGTCGAGCTGCTGTCACAGGAGCTTGACTGTGGCTTTGGCTGTGACTGTTCATGCCTCTCTTCTGCTCTCTGGTTGCCCCACATCATGGTCTTCTCTCCCAGCATCTTATAAGCAAAGCTGATGGAAAATATAGTTTTCTTCTACTATGTTTTGTTGACTGAACCAATATTTCTCCAAAACCTGCATTGTCCTGGAGGAGTGGTGAGGATTAAAAAAAAAAACAAAACCCTATTCTTTTTCTGTAGGTCAGCACCAACAGGTAACCTAATATGTTCCAGTATTGAGTAGCTGCACTTCTCGTTTTTGGCTGCTAATATCACCTGCGTCATGTTGCTTCTGATTAACCTCAGTTTTTTAGAAGATGTTTTCCATCCTGAGCACTTTTTTCCCTAAGAAATTCCTATATAATGTGTTATGAGATTCAAAAAAAATGGATGACCCATCTAGTTAAGGGGGATTGCCAAGGACTTCACAAAGGAGGAGAAATTATTGCCCTGCATTTTTCTGGAAATTTCTGGATAAGAAAAAGAGGTTTTTATTTGAATGGAAGCAGATAACTTGAAAGGTATCTATGGGAGACACACCACAGGATGCCAAGTTTTTAGTAGTCCAGGCCTCCAATTCAAAATCCTCTAGGAGACAATTATTATTTCCGTGTTACACTTTTCATAGTTAACATATCAGTTTTAGGTAGGTTTTGTTCAGTGTTAACTGAGCTGTTTCTAGGGGCTGTGTGTGCACTTTATACCAGAGAAACTCTGGTATATCTCTATTGCATAGAGTTACTGTATAGAGCCTGGCTCTGACACGAAGAGACACAGACCCTTCCTTGTCCTTCCATGGCCTCTGGGTTCTATCTGGTCAGCCTCTGTCAGCTGTTATCCCCTCTCTCTCTCTGTCTTTCTGGGCCTGACTCTCTCCCTTGCTCCTCTCAGATAGCTAAGACTCCCATTTAGAAGATAAGATAAAACACCACAAAGCTCTTAAAAAAAAAACCTGCCTAAAATGATCAATTAGGCTGCTCTATGGCTGGGGTGGGGAGAGATTAATGTATGTGTGGCAGGGGTGGGGGGAAGGGAAGGGGGGTGTTTCCCCAACAAGTGAGTCTGAGCTGGATCCCAAGCTTGGAAGGAAAGGGTTTTTGTGGTTTCTCTTTAAATTTTTCCATCTTACCAATCTGACCTCAAATTGTTAAATCAGTACTGATAGTAAAGGCCAAGAATATTTCACTAATGTGCTGTTTGGATAAAAATCAGATGATTAGATGTTCCAGCTGGCACCAAACCACAAGGAGCCCCCAGTCCTGTGACCTGGCCGACTCATGGATAGGAATTGATTTCCAGCCCTCCAGACGACTGTGCTTGTTCTGACAAGCTTGGGTTTTCTGCATGCATTTTATTTCAGCACCACTTTGTTTTTCGCTGCAGAGTCTTGAGATATTTTCCACTGAATACTAGAGTCATATCATTAAGTTCCCTTACAGCTCCGCTTCTGTTAAATTGGAGGCCTGGACTACTAAAACCTTGGCATCCTGTGGTGTGCTGTGTCACAGGGCATGGTTTCCATCCTGTTTTGAGGCCAGTGTCTCTGTTCATCATGATTCAGATCCTCACCACTAGAGGGGTTTCAGGTGATGTCATTAGCTGCTTCTTATGCAATCTAGTTATTGTTTCACTAGTGGACTTATACTCTCTTTATCCGTAGATCTCCTTTTCCTCTCTTCTTTTTAAATTTTTTCTCAGCGTTGGGAGTTCCCTAGCTGTCCAGTGGTTGGGACTCCACATGTCCACTGCCGTGGGCACAGGTTCAATCCCTGGTTGGGGAAGTAAGATCCCACATGCCGTGTGGCACACCACCCCCCAATTTTTTTTTTCTCAATGTTAAGGGTTTTTTTTTTTTACTCATTATAAAAACTTGGAAAATACATGATCTCATCAAGGAGAAAATAAAGAGTCGGACACGACTGAGCGACTTCCTTTTCACTTTTCCCTTTCATGCATTGGAGAAGGAAATGGCAACCCACTCCAGTGTTCTTGCCTGGAGAATCCCAGGGACAGGGGAGCCTGGTGGGCTGCCGTCTATGGGGTCACACAGAGTCAGACATGACTGAAGCAACTTAGCAGATCCCAACAGCTATCAGATCAAAATAACAGCTATCAGATCCCTGATAGTTCAGTTGGTAAAGAATCTGCCTGCAATGCAGGAGGACCCTGGTTCAATTCCTGGGTTAAGATCTGCTGGAGAAGGCGTAGGCTACCCACTCTAGTACTCTTGGGCTTCCCTTGTGGCTCAGCTGGTAAAGAATCCACCTGCAATGGTGGGGGCTGGGTTCGATCCCTGGGTTGGGAAGATACCCTGGAGAAGGGAACGGGTACCCACTCCAGTATTCTGGCCTGGAAAATTCCAAGGACTGTGTAGTCCATGGGGTCTCAAAGAGTCGGACAGGACTGAGCAACTTTCACTTTCAGATCCCAACATACAGAGTTAGTCACTGTTTGCATTCTGGTTTATGTATTCTCAGTCTCTGATCTTTTCTTTCTTAAGCACCTCAATGATCTTAACTTTTTAAAAAATGAATTTATTTTTAATTGAGGGATAATTGCTGTACAGAATTGTGTTGGTTTCTGCCAAACATCAACATAAATCAACCATAAGTATACATATGTCCCCTCAATGATCTTAACTTTAAAAAAGCAGTTTTTCCTAAAAATACCAGGACAATACCCAGATCAAGTCCAATTCCAAAGCAGTAGTTATTTAATTCACTTCAATTTAACAGTACTTCCTTCTCAACTTTAACTATGCCTTATCTCTGTTGTTCACTCACTAAGCTGTGTCCAGCTCTTTGAGATCCCGTGGACTGCAGCATGGTAGGCTTCCCTGTTCTTCACTATCTTCCAGTGTTGGCTAAAACTCATGTCCATTGATTTGGTGATGCCATTCAACCATCTCTTGTCTTAGCTCGATATTAAACTTAATTAGCTAAATCTTAAAAAAAATGCAGTTTTTCTTTAATAACAAGTTAGCTACTAGATATTAGGTTTATGTGTATTAACCTTGGGTGCAGTATTAATCAGGCTTCTCTTGTAATGCTGGATAACAAACAACCCCCCAAACTCAGCAGCTTATACATGTTAGTAAGTAACATGTACTTCCTACTACTCCTTATGGCCAGGTTGGCTGCAATTTGAGCTGAGCTATGTCAGCTGACTTAGGCTGGACTCCTGGCACCATGGCTGGTTTACACATGACCATTTTAGGGCCTTGGCTGAAGGGTCACCAACTGCCTGGGACAGGGTAGCAGAGGGTGACTGGTGGAAACTTGCCATGCCTTTAAGGCCTCAGCTTGAAGCTGGGGCATTCCCATTCCATCCACATTCAGTTAATCAAGTCAAGTCACTTGGCCACACCTGAAGTCTGCAGGGTGGCAAGGTCACTCCTTGCCTAGAAGGGCCAAGGTGTTTTAGTTTGGGACTGTGCTCTATTTGTTTGTGAGGGGTGTCATAACAGTTAAAACAGACTGGGTGACTAAAGCAACAGAAATATATTGTCTCAGAGTCTTCGATACTAGAAGTCTAAGATCAAGGTGTCAGCAAGGTTGATTTCTTCTGCCTCTCTCCTTGGCTTGTATGTGGCTATCTTCTTCCTGTGTCTTCACATGATCCTTATTTTGTGCGTACTTATATCCTAATCGGAGAAGGCAATGGCACCCCACTCCAGTACTCTTTGCCTGGAAATTCCCATGGATGGAGGAGCCTGGTAGGCTGCAGTCCATGGGGTCGCTAAGAGTCAGACATGACTGAGTGACTTCCCTTTCACTTTTTACTTTCATGCATTGGACAAGGAAATGGCAACCCACTCCAGTGTTCTTGCCTGGAGAATCCCAGGGACGGGGGAGCCTGGTGGGCTGCCATCTATGGGGTCGCACAGAGTCGTACACTACTGAAGCGACTTAGCATATCCTAATCTCTTCTTCTTATAAGGACATCCTTTATATTGGATCACAGCCCACCCTAATGACTTCTTTAACCTTTAATTTCTCTTTAAAGACCCTGTATCCAGGGAATCTCTGGTGGTCCAGAGGTTAAGAACCCAGCTTCCAGTGCAGGGGATGTGGGTTCGATCCTTGGTTGGGGAACTAAGATCCCATATGCTCTGGGGCAGCTGAGCCCCACACTCCAGAGCCTGGGTGCCACAACTAGAGAGAGGTCTGGGCAACACAACAATGACCCGACACAGCCAAATAAATAAATATTTTTAAAAATAAAAGACCCTGTCTCCAAATACAGTCACATTCTGAGCTACTAGGCGTTAGGACTTCAATATACAAGTTTGTTTGGTGGGGGGCACACACAGATTAGACCATAATACATAGTAAGGGTGGGAAACAAAGGAAAGATTGTAGACAAAGAATACCCTAAGCACTAGTGTAGCTTAGCTTTCTCATTTTTAAATCAGGGATAGGCGAATCTATGCTAGGGGTCTGCTGGGCACTGGATGAGAAAATGCATTTAAAGCCCCTGGTGGTGGAAGTGGTAGGAGTGGGTGTGTGTCAGTCACTCAGTCGTCCAACTCTTTGTGACCGCATGGACCATAACCCGCCAGGCTCCTCTGTCCATGAAAATTTTCAGGCAAGGATACTGGAGTGGGTTGTCATTTTCCTCTCCAGAGGATCTTCCTGACCCAGGGGATCAAACCTGGGTCTCTGGCATTACAGGCAGATTCTTTAATGTCTGCACTGCCAGGGAAACCCCAGGGGTGGGTATGGTTCTACCTCAAATGGGAGGACCAGCTTTCTGGCCCTCTGGCCCTGTTCCCTGGGCGAGCTGGGTGAGCTGGGAATGCATGCAGCTTCTCAGAGTGGCCTGACTTCCATGGAAGCTGTCTGACCACTAGACTCTTGGTAACAAAGCAAATAAGGCCTGTTGGTACTCCAACTGTGGCCTTAGCCATGTCTCCATCCATGAGCTGTGGCTCTAGCTTGCAGCTTTTCTTTACCACACATATTTATTGAACACCTGTTATGGTTTATAAGTGTTATGGGCTCCATACTACCACAAGGCGTGGCCCTGCTCTCAAGAGACTGCAGGCTGTGAAAAAAATAAGTGAGCTGGGAGGTCAAATGAGAAGGTGTCCCTCGCTCCACCTGTGTGTTCAAAGCCTTATGCTGTATAAATCTCTTTGTCCTCCTCTAGAATATCGTGTTAAGGAATGGTTCCGAGACCTTTGATTCCTGGAAGAAGCCCCCTCTGCCTGTGTACACCCAGTTCTATTTCTTCAATGTCACCAATCCAGAGGAGATTCTCAACGGGGAGACCCCTCGGTTGGAAGAAGTGGGGCCATACACTTACAGGTGAGTCCTCAGCACCTGCCTGCCCTGCCAACCAGAAAACGCAGCAGCACCCCCTGTGGCCTGAGCCCCCGTCTCTTCCCACGGGCCTCCTCAGTGTGCTGCACGGGAAGCACAGATTCTGACTACATCTGTCTGAAGCGCTGCTGGTGGTGGGCACATAGCTGTGAATGAATGGCTTTGTGGATGGGCCAGTCCCAGCCTGTTGTGTTTAGAAATGCAGCTGCTTCTTCCTGAGCTGGAGAATGTGGTTACTAAGCCATGAATAGCTGCTTCCACTCCCTACCCTTTTAAGGTGGCCCCTGATTTTCTATGGCTTCCCGGGTGGCTCAATGGGTAAAGAATCCACCTGCAATTCAGGAGATGCAGGCGGACATGAGTTCGATCTCCAGGTCTGGAAGGTCCCCTGGAGGAGGACGTGGCAACCCACTCCAATATTCTTGCCAGGAGAATCCCATGGACAGAGGAGCCTGGCGGGCTACTGTCCATAGGGTCACAAAGAGCTGGACACGACTGAAGGGACTAAACACATGCATGTGATTTTCTATAGTGACCTTTAGGGTCTTTCCCTTGTTCTCTCCCCACATACCTAGTCTTACGCCAGCTCCCAGAATTCATTGTTAGTCTGAAGACAGGCCTTTCTGTCTCTTCTTTTTCTTTTTTAATTGAAATATAGTTGGTTTATAGCTTCCCTGATGGCTCAGTGGTAAAGAATCCGCCTGCCAATGCAGGAGACCCAGGTTTAATCCCTGGGTAGGGAAGATCCCCTGGAGAAGGAAATGGCAACCCACTCTAGTATTCTTGTCTGGAAAATTCCACGGACAGAGGAGCCTGGTGGGTTACAGTCCATGGGGTTGTGAAAGAGTCAGACACGACTGAGCAAGCACAGATGAGATGATAGTTGATTTATCATGACTAATTTCTGCTGTATGGCAAAGCAGTTCAGTTATACTGAATGTATATGTGTACATTCTTTTTTTTATATTCCTTTCCGTTGTGGTTTATCATGGGATATTGAATATAGTTCCCTGTGTTATATAGTAGGAGCTTGTTTTTCTATCTCTTCTTATTTACTTCTTTCTCCTCCTCTCCTGAGCACAAAAGATAACCAGGTGGCAGAGTGGGTTAGAGTCGTTGGCAGTGACCACTGATTGTAAGCATTGGGGAGTTAGAATTTCTTTAATCATTTTTTAGAAAGATTAGTAGAGGGAGGTGCTTGGGGATCTTATGGTCAGAGTATTTTCCCCACTGTTGCAGTATCTCCCACACCTCCAAGACAGTAACCTCCCCCACAACCTTTGCAAACATCTTTTCAACAAAGTTTCTCTTTACCAAGTTAAAAAAAATAATATTAGAGGAAGCAGATCTTTCTTCAGAACTGCTGTGTGGTAAAAATAGGACGAGATTCCGTCGTAACCGATTGCTTAATAAATGGTTGCTGACTGATTCAATCGTTCTGAGTCAGGACTGTCTCGGTGCTGGAACTCAGAGATAAAAGTTCCCTGTCCCTGCCTCAGGTGCTAAAGGTCTGACTCTGGAGTCGAATGGCCGGTTGTCAATCTCCCCTCGGCCACTTACCAGTTCTCTGTGCTTCTGTTTCCTTATCTATAAAGTGGGGATAAAAATAGGACTTCCACCATGAGATTGTTATGAAGACCAAGTCAATGGGTCAGTATTTATAAAGTATTTAGACTAGTGTCTGGCATGGAATTAGTGCTAGTTAAGTGTTTCATGTTATTATTAGTCTTAGTGGATTGTCTTAGTCTGTGTAAATCAATGCCCAGAATCGTAAAGATCAGCTTTATCATCATGAAGTGAAGTGTAAGTCGCTCAGTCGTGTCTGACTTTTTGCAACTCCATGGACCATACAGTCCATGGAATTCTCCAGGCCAGAATACTGGAGTGGGTAGCCTTTCCCTTCTCCAGGGGATCTTCCCAACCCAGGGATCCAACCCAGGTCTTCTGCATTGCAGGCAGATTCTTTACCAGCTGAGCCAGGAGGGAAAGCCTATATTATCATTGTATAGTAGAATTTGGGGAAAAAAAAAAGACAACACTTGGGTCCTCATTTTAAAAAGCATTTTTGTACATTTAATGCCTCAAGAAACTCCATGGACTAGGTTAAGCCAGGCCTGCATTTGAGGGTGTACAGCCAGGGGACTTAAGTTGAGCCAGAATTAAGATTTTTGAGTGTCCTGTTTGTTTTGCAGTTTTAACCATTTTTAATGGTGATTTAAAAAAAATAATAGAAAATATACCATCTTTACCATTTTGAAGTGCAATTCAGTAGTTTTAAATATATTCATATTGTTGTAAAAACAGACCTGCAGAACTTTTTCCTCTTGCTGATATGAAGCTGTTATAGCCATTATATCACACCCCTTCCTCCTCTCCCCTCAGCCCCTAGGAACCACCAGTCTGCTTTGTTTCTATGAATTTGACCACTGTAGACACCTCATATAAGTGGAATCATACAGTATTTGTCTTTTGCTGTGTTTAACTGAATTCCTTCGAGTGGGGATGATGACTGATTCCCTGCAAGAATAAACTCACCCAAGAACTAAAGGAAAACCCCTACGGTCTTCCCTCTGGGTCTTCTGGGCCTGTTCCTGTCATTGTTATCCTCGTCTGAAAAAAAGATGTAGGTTCTAGTCATAACCCAACGAAATCCAATATTTCATGAAGTCATGTTGTGGGCCATGGCGTCTGCTGCCTTCATGTGCTGTTGTAGATGTGGTTATGGGGGTAAATAAATCCTAGAAGTGAAATACTGCCCAACTGTCACCATACTCCCCAATGTTCCCATCTTCAGTTCAGTTCAGTCGCTCAGTCGTGTCTGACTCTCTGCGACCCCATGGACTGTAGCCTACCGGGCTCCTCCGTCCATGGGATTTTCCAGGCAAGAATACTGGAGTGGGTTGCCATTTCCTTCTCCAGGGGAACTTCCCAACCCAGAGATCGAACCTGGGTCTCCCGCGTTGTAGGCAGACGCTTTACTGTCTGAGCCACAAGGGAAGCCCCAATAAGTGTCAGATCAGATCAGATCAGATCAGTCGCTCAGTCATGTCCGACTCTTTGCGACCCCATGAATCGCAGCACGCCAGGCCTCCCTGGCAAATCCCAGAAGTGTTACAGTACCATGGCTTCACCATTAAGGAAACACAGATACTGTTATGTCTCATGGTAGCTCTTGCTCAAAATATCATCCATGATCATAAATATTTCAATATTATAGTGCTTGTTAGACCTGCTGCTACATCTTGTTTAAAGTGTCAATAAAGAATCCCACATTGGGACTTTCCTGGCATCCTATGGTTCATTTTTATGAATCTTCTTGAAGATTTTAATTTTTGTAAAAGCATCAAAGAGTACAACAGTAGCTGTCTATAAATGACAAAAGACTTAAATTACATGATTTGATTACCGTGCAGTTGACAAACTTGGTTATTTCTGCGACAGTACATTTTAAGAAGTAAGTAGAATCATAACTGAAAAATTATACCAGGACATACAGGACATACTAGATTTTTAAGAATTCCATTGATTTTCTAGACTATGTTAATGACATTTACCCATGCATTATAGCCACTTATTTGACAATGTTTCCCATGTAATTTAACATATCAGATAGACCTAATTAGTTTCATACCTCCTTTGAAGATGTTTTAGGGTTCCTCTTGTTGTAGTCAAGAAACAAACTCACTCGGACAATGCAGATAGTGGAGTGCAGTTTATTACACCAGTGGGCCCAAGGCAGAGTCTCCTCTTAGCCAAGGACCTGAACCAGTTTTTTGTGAAAACCTTATATACCCTAAGTGTAAGTGCCCAAACCCACCTCCCCAAATTCCCTGAAACTAGTCTGAACAAAGGAAAAAGAAAGATACAATTAAAGTTAACCGGTGATTCATATGCCCTAAGCCTAGGTAGTTAACAGGGGACAATTATCAATAGGCCCGTGGTCATACCACAATAAGCATAATAGAATGTTTGATTCTATTCAGTTACACGGATAATTAGGGTATTCTTTTAGGCAAAAGGGAGTCTAGGTATGAGCCCTGGGGCTCTTCCTTCTGGGGCCTGGTTTTCCAGTTGGTATGTCGTTTCCATAGATACTGGGCATATAGCTCAAAGTCCACAGTCCGGCCCAAGATGGAGTCCTGCGTTCAAGAGGGAGCCTGTTCTGTCTGTGTCCTCCTTCACTCTAAGGCATTTGAATGTTAGCTAGAGGTCAAAAGAATTTCATTTAGAATTGACTTGGGGAAGTTTGCCAAAGATATCGAAAGGTTTACAACACTTGGTCAAATAGGTCACTGTGAAAAACTCTTATTTACTTAACCAAAATGACAGATTTTAAAGGCAAATACAGACTGTTACAACACATCACTTAAAAGGTAGAGAAACTTTTTTTAAACTGTTATCAAAAGCAAATCAATATTCCAAGAAAACTTTGTTCTCTTAACACAGAGAAAAAAACAAATTTTGATTTTGTACTAACTTACTTTTAATGTTGAAATTTGTTTACTCAGTTAAATTTTATTTTAATCTTAGCCAGTCCTGACCATGTATGAAACTCTTTTCAGGGTTTCTTTCCCACGATGCTTCTAAAACTTTCTTGTCTTCAGATTTTGTCCTATGCTTTCTTTTTCTTTCTCTCTCTCCAGGACAAAATACCTTCTTTTCCTTTAACGAAATGCATTTCCATTCCTTATATTGTTTTCCCTTTCATACAAAGATGTTTTCCTTATTAATTTGTGTAGTTTTAATTACATATATTAATTAGAATTCTTTTTTTTAAATTTAATTGGAGGATAATTGCTTTGCAATGTTGTGTTGGTTTCTGCCATACATCAACATGAATCAGCCATAGGTATACATATGTTCCCTCCCTCTTGAACTTTCCTCCTACCTCCCCACCCCCACCCCAGGTTGTCACAGAGCACCAGGTTGAGCTCCCTGCATCACACAACAAATTCCAACTGGTTATTTATTTTATATATGGTAATGTATATGTTTCACGGCTACTTTTTCAACTCAGCCCACCCTCTCCTTCCCCCACAGTGTCTGCAAGTCTGTTCTTTATGCCTGCATCTCTATTGCTACCATACAAATAGTATACCTCACTTTTGAAATGCCATATATGAAGCACTCTATTCTTTTATAGTATTTTGTCCTCATTAGTTCATGAAAGAGATGAACCATCTCATTTCTTACTTTAATTTTTGAATTCCCATTTGTCATAATTTCCCACTTCTATTACTCTTGCCCTTTGATAGGCTCCCTCTTAAAGTGTTTTGGGTTAATTCTACTTGCCTTCTTAGAATAGCTTTTTTTTTTAATTTTTAAAAATTTATTTATTTTTTACTTTACAATATTGTATTGGTTTTACCATACATCAACATGAATCCGCTGCGGGTGTACATGTGCTCCCCATCCTGAACCCCCTTCCCACCTCCCTCCCCGTACCATCCTTCTAGGTCATCCCAGTGCACCAGCTCCGAGCATCCTATATCCTGCATTGTACCTGGACTGGCAATTCGTTTCTTATATGATATTATACATGTTTCAGTGCCATTCTCCCAAATCATCCCACCCTCTCCCTCTCCCACAGAGTCCAAAAGACTGTTCTATACATCTGTGTCTCTCTTGCTGTCTCGCATACAGGGTTATCATTACCATCTTTCTAATTAGAATTCTTAACCTTTAAAACTTTAATTTCTTTCTCCAAAGAATATATACAGATGGCCAACAGGCACATGAAAAGATGCTCAACATTGCTAATTATTAGAGAAATGCACATCAAAACTACAATGAGATCAGAGTGTCTACCATCAAAAAGTCTATAAATAATAAATGCTAGAGAGGGTGTAAAGAAGAGGGTACCTACTTTCACTGTTGGTGAGAAAGTAAATTGGTACAGCAACTATGGAGAATCATATGGAAGTTCCTTAAAAAGCTAAAAATAGAACTACTGTATGATCCAGCAATCCCACTCCTGGGCATGTATCCAAAAAAAGATGAAAAATCTAATTCAAAAAGATACATGTACCCCAGTGTTCATAGTAGCACTATTGTAAATAGTTAAGTCATGGAAGCAACCTAAAGATCCATTGACAGATGAATGGATAAAGATAATGTGTGTGTGTGTGTGTGTGTGTGTGTGTGTGTGTGTGTGTGTAGTAGAATACTACTCATCCATAAAAAAGGAATGAACTGTTACCATTTGCAGCAACATGGATGAACCTAGAGATTATCATACTAACTGAAGTAAGTCAAAGTCAAATATTATATGATACCGCATAAATATAGTATCTAAAAAAAATACAAATTAACTTATTTTTGAAACAGAAACTCACAGACATAGAAAACAAACTATGATTACCAAAGGGGGAAGGGGGTAGGGAGGAATAAATTAGGAGTATGAGATTAACAGATACACACTACTGTATTTAAAATAGATAAACAATAAGGACTTACTGTATAGCATAGGAAATTATATTCAGTATCTTGTAATAACCTATAAAGGATAAGAATCTGAAAAAGGATATTTATATCCACATATATCTACATGTATACATGTATATTTTTATCTATCTAAATCACTTTGCCATACACCTGAAACTAACACAGTATTGTGAATCAAGTACACCTCAGTACAAAATTTTAAAACCTTATTTCTAGTGAAAACTAAGAAGTAAGCAATTATGAACTTTTGCATTAGCATTCTGTATATTGACAAACATAAAACACCACTTATACTTTTTAAAAACATGTGCCCTTTTTATGGAAAAGTTTTCAGGGTGGCACAAAACATATTTATTAATGGTCCTAAATATCTTTATGGGATTCCCTGGTGGCTCAGCTGGTAAAGCATCCGCCCACAATGCGGGAGACCTGGATTCGATCCCTGGGTTGAGAAGATCCCCTGGAGAAGGGAAAAGCTACCCACTCCAGTATTCTGGCCTAAAGAGTTCCATGGACTCTACGGTCCATGGGGTTGCAAAGGGTCGGACACAACTGAGCAACTTTCACTTTCTAAAATCTTAAATTTCTCTGTAAAAGGAAACCTAATTTTAGTAAGTACTGTTTTAATATCTTACTTTATTTGGGAATGATCTAGATATTTAGTACATTTCCATCATTTAACTTAACTTAGCAAAACTCTAAAAGTTTTAGGTTACCAAAAATCTGGAGAAACTTATTTAAGTAGATATACCGTAAAACATAATAATTCTGAAAGAGTTCACTAAAGGCTCTTATCCCATTTGCATCTATTGAATTCGTTTATTCTCAACAATCATATTTTACCTGTGAAAACTTCAGGAGACATCAGATCAAATTAGCCATCATTCCAAGCTATTTTTCTTGCTGATAAATTTTATAAGAGAAATAATATGAACATATTTGACTAGGTGCAATAAAAGTAAGTCAGATCAGATCAGATCAGTTGCTCAGTCGTGTCCGACTCTTTGCGACCCCATGAATCGCAGCACGCCAGCCCTCCCTGTCCATCTGTAGTATTTAAACCAACAAACTTAAACGTTAAACCAAGTATTAATGTTGAATATTTCCCAGATCACATGAACCTGAAATTCATTTGGTTTATTTCTAATACAGTTAGAAATACTTAATTTCTAAGTGCTTACTTTTAAGTCAATTAACCAGAGCTCCTTTATAAATTAATATTGATGACACTGTCTGGAGGTAGAGACATATCTATAATGTACACACAGACATGTAACAGACATAATCAGAGATCTCATAACTTCTTTTTATAACTTAGTCATAAATCAGGTATTACAATATAAGTTTATAAAGAACAGTTGGAATAAGTTACATTTATTTGCTCAGATGACTTTTTACAGGGACAGTTGTTTTCAATTCCCCAGAGAACTGTTCTACTGCTTGCTGCTGCTGCTGCTGCTAAGTCACTTCAGTCGTGTCTGACTCTGTGCGACCCCATAGACGGCAGCCCACCAGGCTTGCCCGTCCCTGGGATTATCCAGGCAAGAACACTGGAGTGGGTTGCCATTTCCTTCTCCAATGCATGAAAGTGAAAAGTGAAAGGGAGGTCGCTCAGTTGTGTCTGACTCTTTAGTGACCCCATGGACTGCGGCCTACCAGGCTCCTCCATCCGTGGGATTTTCCAGGCAAGAGTACTGGAGTAGGGTGCCATTGCCTTCTCCGGTTCTACTGCCTAAATGGTATCAAATGATTCATTCATCCAACCACATTTTCTTTAATTTGCTTCTTTGTTTAATCAGTGGGAAGATTTCCAACTACTGGAAATCAGGAGTTCTGTGTTCTAGAACTCTAGGGTTCATTTTATCTTGCCTACAAAAGTTTGCACAAAGCATTTCACAAAAGTCCTCTTTCTGAAGGCACAAGTCAAACCCAGAGCAATTTTCCATAGCGGAAAAAAAGGGAAAATCTCCACTATTCCTTTATTAACTAAGCCCTGAATATTAGCCCCAGTTTTCTTTCATGTTGTGTGGACTCAGGTAAACTCTATTGGTTTCCTTTAATATGTTTAACTAGTCTTACCTTAGGGGCAGATATATATGCTCTGTGATATAATGCCAGGCAGGGAAAGCTTTCCCTAGTGAGACATAATGTTTATCTCACAATATAATCAGGCAAAAGAGGTGTAACCGTCTCATATAAAGCCCATTCAAATAGGCCAACTTTTAAAAAATAAATTTTTATCTCATTTTTAGCAATTGTTATACCTTTAACTTTAGCCAAGGGATACCCGTTTGACTGTGTGGATCACAATAAACTGTGGAAAATTCTGAAAGAGATGGGGATACTACACCACCTGACCTGCCTCTTGAGAAACATATATATATGCAGGTCAGGAAGCAACAGTTAGAACTGGACATGCAACAACGGATGGTTCCAAATAGGAAAAGGAGCACATCAAGGCTGTATATTGTCACCCTGCTTATTTAACTTATATGCAGAGTACATCATGAGAAACACTGGGCTGGAAGAAGCACAAGCTTTCGGAATCAAGATTGCCGGGAGAAATATCAATAACCTCAGATATGCAGATGACACCACCCTTATGGCAGAAAGTGAAAGGAACTAAAAAGCCTCTTGATGAAAGTGCAAGAGGAGAGTGAAAAAGTTGGCTTAAAGCTCAACATCCAGAAAACGAAGATCATGGCATCCGGTCCCATCACTTCATGGGAAACAGTGTCAGACTTTATTTTTTGGTCTCCAAAATCACTGCACATGGTGATTGCAGCCATGAAATTAAAAGACGCTTACTCCTTGGAAGGAAAGTTATGACCAACCTAAATAGCATATTCAAAAGCAGGGACATTACTTTGCCAACAAAGATCTGCCTAGTCAAGGCTATGGTTTTTCCTGTGGTCATGTATGGATGTGAGAGTTGGACTGTGAAGAAAGCTGAGCGCTGAAGAATTGATGCTTTTGAACTGTGGTGTTGGAGAAGACTCTTGAGAGTCCCTTGGACTGTAAGGAGATCCAACCAGTCCATTCTGAAGGAGATCAGCCCTGGGTGTTCTTTGGAAGGAATGATGCTAAAGCTGAAACTCCAGTACTTTGGCCACTTCATGTGAAGAGTTGACTCACTGGAAAAGACCCTGATGCTGGAAGGGATTGGGGGCAGGAGGAGAAGGGGACGACAGAGGATGAGATGATTGGATGGCATCACTGACTCAATGGATGTGAGTTTGGGTGAACTCCGGGAGTTGGTGATGGACAGGGAGGCCTGGCGTGCTGTGATTCATGGGGTCGCAAAGAGTCGGACACGACTGAGCGACTGAACTGAACTGAACCCTCTTGTCAATCCTTGTTTGTGCATGCTTGCCCAGTCATGTCCAAGTCTTTGGGCCCCATGGACTGTAGTCTTCCAGGCTCCTCTGTCCACGGGATTCTCCAGCCAAGAATACTGGAGTGGTTGCCATTTCCTCCTCCAGGGAATCTTCCCAATCCCGGGATCGAACCTGAGTCTTCTACGGCTTCTGTGTTGGCAGGCAGATTCTTTACCACTTCGCCATCTGGGAAGCCCCAACTTGATTAACTGTCCCAAATGTTAACCCAAGCAACTGCTAGTCAGGTATCTTGGTGTAATTTTCTTCCAACATTTTTTTTTTTTAATTTTTAACTGGGGTAAATAAATCAGACTTGTTTGGGGCCCCTTTAATGTTAGGGGGCCAATAGAGGCCTCTTTGGCCCATTTAACTTTAGGTGGTGTTGGTTCAGAGCCTTTGCTTTTTTTGTTTGTTTGTTTGGCTGTGCCATGTGGTTTATGAGATCTTAGTTCCCTGATCAGAATTGAATCCAGGACACTGGCAGTGAAAGCCTAGAGACCTGTTAGACCACCAGGGAATTCCCTAAAGCCTTGGTTTTAATCTCATCAATGTCCATTTTTTAAAAAATCCCGTTTTTAAATGACCATCTAAGGATTTCTATCCTGTTGGGGTGATTTCTATTCTGTTGGGGTGAGTCCCTATAAAATTGCCACCTTGTTGGGAAGCAGTCTCTTGACTTTCTCCTCAGCGTTTCCTATTCCCTTGTTAATTAACCTGGTTAATGTTAATTAACCTAATGTTTTTGGTAGTACCCTAAAGACCCATCAAGGGAAAGCCATGACCACAAATTAGGCTTTCCAAATAGTTTTGTTTTAAAATGCGGGAATTCTTAAGTTATATTTTTTGTATCTGCCTTTTAATTTGCTCTTTTCATGGGCACCAAGAAAACAGCCGTTTATAATACGAGCTCCCTAAGAATTTACCAATTTAGAAGTTTCTTCAATTTAAAGGACCATTGTCTGGCACTGATAAGCAGTATCTAACGAACGAATAAGACACAACGGTGCTCTGTGGCTTCAGTCCGACTCTTTGCGACCCCATGGACTGTCACCCGCCAGGTTCCTCTGCCTGTGGGATTCTCCAGGCAAGAATACTGGAGGGGGTTGCTGTGGGTTCTCCTACAGGGAATCTTCCCCACCAAGGGATTGAACCCAAATCTCTTATGTCTCCTGCATTGGCAGGCAGGTTCTTTACAACTAGCACCTCCTGGGAAGTCCTAACACACAACCGCCGCCCCCAGAAGAGTGCAAAGTCTGCGCCTTCAGCCCCTCTAATGGGCTTTTGTTATCATTTAGTGGATCTGATTTCTGTCGCTTGTGAATTTGCCATTGTTTCCCTACACAGGAAAGACAGAACATTCTGGAAGCTCTGCCCCCCAGCCATTTGATAGTCTCACGGTTCCCTCCTGACTGAGTCAGCTGTGTGTCTGCAGAGAAGGGGAGGCCTTGTGGTCCCCCACTGGTCAGTGTGGACTGGTCTGGGGGTGGGAGTCTGTGCGGTGGGAGAGACCACGCTGGGCAGTGCTGGGCTTGACTGATCGGACACAGTTTACGGTGTTATGTTTCCCAAAGTTGTCACATAGTCATGAGTCCAGAATATTAATGTTTGTGGGAAAATATGGTGGAAGTTCCACATGTAGATAAAAAAAAGACAAAAACGGTCAGTCTGGTTTAAGGAATGTACATGTTTTTTACATTTTTATTAAGCTGTGGATTGAGCAGTCCTGGGACAGGTCTGTTGACACAAAGTTAATTTGCCTTGTGATCCTATTGCTTGGTGACCTATTTGCCTAAATTTGTGTATTCAGTGACTTTTGCATCCTTTCTGAGGTTTTTCATTTTGTCAGGTTTCTGTTTCTATTTTCCCTACTCTTTGACATTTCACGCATTTTAAAAATTAATGTGTCCAAAGGCCCTCTCAAGTCATTTTCATGTTTCTAAGATGTAGTTGCTAAATTTACAACATCCCGGTAAGTATCTTCTTTTTTACTTTATGAGCTTTGCTGTTTGGATTGTTAATTTCTTTTATAAGTTCGTATTACTGCTTTGATAGTAAGGAAAAAGATGTGAGGGATAAGTATTTCATAAGTGTTTTTTTTTTTTAATTCACTGACCATTAAGTTATACTGAATTATGAAGTAATCAACATGTACAATGTCATATACAGCATTATCTTTAAAAGTGTAAACTATATTTTATATTATAAAAATAATATATATAAGCAGCAAAGATAAATTTGAAAGCACAGTAAATTTAAAAACTACTGCTACCCTCCATGGTTTCACTGTCTCTAAGATAACCAGTGCTAATGGATATATTCTCGTTTTGCATGAATGGGTTTCACTTTTGCATGGTTATACTGTATATACTTCTTTATGTTCACGTGTGTGTGTGCATGCTCGGTCACTCAGTTGTGTCCTGCTCTTTGTGACCTCATGGACTGTAGCCCATCAGGCTTTTCTGACCATGGAATTTCCCAGGCAAGAATACTGGAGTGGGTTGCCATTTCCTGTTCCAGGGAACCTTCCTAACCCAGGGATCAAACCTAAGTTGCCTGCATCTATCTGCATTGGCAGGCAGGTTCTTTACCACTGCACCACCCGGGAAGCATGTCCACATACATACATGTATATTCTACTCACTTAATATTACGTGATAGGTATTTCCCCATGTATGTCTTTGTCTTGTTTATACAAATACATTTTTGTGATAATATTCAAGAGATGGAGGAATATATTACTTCCCCACTCACTTCTTAGACATGTTGGTCAGTTCTTGTTCCATCCTTTGATCACCACGTGGATTGAATGTTTGCCAAACAGTTGTGTTTCCACTCTGTTATGTTAGTTCTTGTCCTTTCCCAGTTTTCCTATCTGGGAAACTGGGTGTGTTCATGGCACTTATAAACTTTTTATATAATAATGATATTAATCCTTCGTTATAATTGTGGCAACTGCCTTTTTAAAATTTACATGTAACCAATCTCTTTAATGAACATTTCTATCATTTCTGAGCTTGAAAAGTCATACTTCCTCCAAAGGTTTGAGTCTATTTTCTTGTATTCTTTCCACCCCCTCCCCCACATTTAATTTCTTATGGATTTATTTCCTTTCAATTTAGCCAAGGTAGAAATTCTATTTAAAGTTTCAAATGCTGTTCTGTGATTCCTTTGGTCCTTACCTCAACTCTAGAGCCAAACTATATAAATGCCAAAGAGATGATAGAAAAATCTTAAATGCCATGGTTATTGTTTCCATTATTTTAACAGAATGCTTATCTCTTTTTTATAAACCCGACTTACTCTTTTCTGATATCCTTTTTTCCCCTCAAAATAGAAATAGAAATAGCTTTAGCTAAATCAGTTTTTTTTTTAAGTCAAAAGTAAGAAAAATATCTGCCTTTTTATCCTGTACAAAAAGGAAGTGACCAGGTGGGCTTTAAATGCACGTGCAGTCCTGGTGAGCCAGCGGAGTCAGGGTAGCAGCTAAATCAGTTTTTTTTTTAAGTCAAAAGTAAGAAAAATATCTGCCTTTTTATCCTGTACAAAAAGGAAGTGACCAGGTGGGCTTTAAATGCACGTGCAGTCCTGGTGAGCCAGCGGAGTCAGGGTAGCAATTGGAGGATGGAGGAACTATTTCCATTTTCAAGAGAAAAGCTGTTTCTTGTACATCTCTAACAAACATGGGCTACTCCCTCCCTGGATCCAGTGCTTTTTCTCTTTGTCCTGCTCTGGGCTCTGGTTTTCAGTCTTTAACCCAGCTGACCAAGGCAGTGGGGACAGAAGGTTCCGGACCTCGCGGCTCAGACCAGGTCTTTGGCCCGCCTCTCCGCTCCGCCCTGTCTCCCGGGCCCTCCCATCGACCCTGGCTGCACCTCCCTTCCCAGCCACGCCCCAAGCTGCGGGCTGCTCTTTTTGAACTGCCTTCCCTCCGCAGTGTGTAACCTTCCGCCCCTCTGCAGTTTTCTCACCCTTCACTTAAGAAACATCCTGTGCGGTTTTGTGGTTCCGCCTACCTTGTTCTCACTCTGCTTCTGTTCGGAAGCCCCTTCACCCTCCCACCTTGGGGGAGCTGACTCCTTCCAGAACTAAGTGCGCTCAAGCCCCGCGTTGCCTCGGGGCGCCCTTTCCAGTCGCTGCCCCTCCTCTGACCTGACACCTTGGGGTCAGCTTCAGAGCTCTTTCTACCTGTGAGGTAGCCCTGTAAACAGCAGCCTGCTGTGCTCTGCCTTGGATTCTCTGAGGACAGGACCCAGGTCTTAAAATCTCTGCATCTGGAGAACTTAACACAAGCCCCCCTCCCATTGGGTTCAGTTCAGTCGCTCAGTCGTGACCGACTCTTTGGGACCCCGTGAATCGCAGCACGCCAGGCCTCTCTGTCCATCACAAACTCCTGGAGTTCACTCAAACTCATGTCCATCTAGTTGGTGATGCCATCCAGCCATCTCATCCTCTGTCGTCCCCTTCTCCTCCTGCCCCCAATCCCTCCCAGCATCAGGGTCTTTTCCAATGAGTCAGCTCTTCACATGAGGTGGCCAAAGTACTGGAGTTTCAGCTTTAGCATCAGTCCTTCCAATGAACACCCAGGACTGATCTCCTTTAGGGTGGACTGGTTGGATCTCCTTGCAGTCCAAGGGACTCTCAAGAGTCTTCTCCAACACCACAGTTCAAAAGCATCAATTCTTCGGGCCTCAGCTTTTTTCTCAGTCCAACTCTCACATCCATACATGACCACTGGAAGAACCATAGCCTTGACTAGACGGCCCTTTGTTGGCAAAGTAATGTCTCTGCTTTTGAATATGCTATCTAGGTTGGTCATAACTTTCCTTCCAAGGAGTAAGTGTCTTTTAATTTCATGGCTGCAGTCACCATCTGCAGTGATTTTGGAGCCCAAAAAATAAAATCTGCCACTTTCCACTGTTTCACCATCTACTTCCTATGAAGTGATGGGACCAGATGCCATGATCTTCATTTTCTGAGTGTTGAGCTTTAAGCCAATTTTTTCCACTCTCCTCTTTCACTTTCATCAAGAGGCTTTTTAGTTCCTCTTCACTTTCTGCCATAAGGGTAGTGTCATCTGCATATCTGAGGTTATTGATATTTCTCCCGGCAATCTTGATTCCAGCTTATGCTTCTTCCAGCCCAGCATTTCTCATGATGTACTCTGCATAGAAGTTAAATAAGCAGTGTGACAATATACAGCCTTGACGTGCTCCTTTTCCTATTTGGAACCAGTCTGTTGTTCCATGTCCAGTTCTAACTGTTGCTTCCTGACCTGCATATAGGTTTCTCAAGAGGCAGGTCAGGTGGTCTAGTATTCCCATCTCTTTCAGAATTTTCCACACTTTGTGATCCACACAGTCAAAGGCTTTGGCATAGTCAAGAAAGCAGAAATAGATGTTTTTCTGGAACTCTTTTGCTTTTTCCATGATCCAGCAGATGTTGGCAATTTGATCTCTGGTTCCTCTGCCTTTTCTAAAACCAGCTTGAACATCAGGAAGTTCACGGTTCACATATTGCTGAAGCCTGGCTTGGAGAATTTTGAGCATTACTTTACTAGTGTGTGAGATGAGTGCAATTGTGCGGTAGTTTGAGCATTCTTTGGCACTGCCTTTCTTTGGGATTGGAATGAAAACTGACCTTTTCCAGTCCTGTGGCCACTGCTGAATTTTCCAAGTTTGCTGGCCTACTGAGTGCAGCACTTTCACAGCATCATCTTTCAGGATTTGAAATAGCTCATCTGGAATTCCATCACCTCCACTAGCTTTGTTTGTAGTGATGCTTTCTAAGGCCCACTTGACTTCACATTCCAGGATGTCTGGCTCTAGGTCAGTGATCACACCATTGTGATTATCTGCGTCATGAAGCTCTTTTTTGTACAGTTCTTCTGTGTATTCTTGCCCCCTCTTCTTAATATCTTCTGCTTCTGTTAGGTCCATACCATTTCTATCCTTTATCGAGCCCATCTTTGCATGAAATGTTCCCTTGGTATCTCTGATTTTCTTGAAGAGATCTCTAGTCTTTCCCATTCTGTAGTTTTCCTCTATTTCTTTACATTGATCGTTGAGGAAGGCTTTCTTATCTCTCCTTGCTACTCTTTGGAACTCTGCATTCAGATGCTTATATCTTTCCTTTTCTCCTTTGCTTTTCCCATTGGGTACTAGAAGCTAAAGTTTCCTAAAGCACTTAGTATGTGCTCAGTAGTATTCTGACTGGATGACAAGCTTCTGTGGATTTAATTCTCATGGCAGCCCTACAAGGAAAACGAGAGTGTTAGTCTCTCAGTCATGTCCAACTCTTAGAGATGCCATGGACTGTGCCCCGCCCCCTCCCTCCCCCCGCCCCGCTCCTCTGTTCATGGAATTCTCCAGGCAAAAATTCTGGAGTGGGTAGCCATTCCCTTCTCCAGAGGATCTTCCCAACCCAGGGATCAAATCCAGGTCTCCTGCATTGCAGGCGGATTCTTTACCATCTGAGCCATCAGGGAAGCCTGCCTTACAAGGAAGCAGTGCTATTATTTCCATTTGATAAATGAGGAAACCAAGGCATGAAGCTAGTAACAGATGAAGCCAGGATTAAATGCGAAGCCTGGCAGTCAGATCTCAACCTGCACTCTACTCAGTGTGCTTAGCCACTTCTTACAGGAATCCTCAACAGAGAGCCTTGGGTGAATGGAGAACAAAAATGACAAGGGAGATAGGATTATGTGGTGATATTGAATGTATCTAATTTATCCAACACCTCTGAGAAATTAGATACAGCAGAGATGTTAGTTTTTCAACTGATTAAAATTTTTCCTTTTGATTTCCTGATCTCAGGCATATTGTTTGCCTTCTGTGTGGTGAGGTTTTTGCCTGAACCTTCAGGAGTTAAAAAAAAATTTTTTTTTGTTTGTTTTAAAAAGTAAAAACTTCCTAAAAAATGGTTTTAAATGAAGTAATCTCAAATCAATCATTTATTTTCCTGCCATATTAAAATAATTCATGGGGCATAACTCAACCTTTTCTGAGTGACCGGGACCATCATTGTGATTAGCAGATACTAAACTGTATTCTGAGCCTGTGCTGTCCTGGGCCTTTGACATCAGTAGGATTTATTTTCAGCTTCTAAGCAGCAGGGACCATACCAGGTAGTTTTAAGTTGTTATTGTACAGTCGCTCAGTCGTGTCCGACGCTTTGCAACCCCACAGACTGCAGCGCGCCAGGCTTCCCTGTCCTTCACTATCTCCCCGAGTTTGCTCCAACTCATGTCCATTGAGTCAATGATCCCATCCAACCATCTCATCCTCTGTTGTCCCGTTCTCTCCCTGCCTTCAATCTTTCCCAGCATCAGGGTTTTTTCCAGTGAGTTGGCTCTTCCCATCAGGTGGCCAAAGTATTGGAGCTTCAGCTTCAGCATCAGTCCTTCCAGTGAATGTTCATGGTTGATTTCCTTTTGGGTTGACTGGTTTGATCTCCTTGCTGTCCAAGGGACTCTCAGGAGTCCTCTGTGAAATCAAAAAGCATTGTGTGGTCAAACCTTTGGAAGAGCTGTGCAGTCTCAGATATTTATATTACTGTGCATAACTTGCTGTTTAGTACTAGAGAAGAACAGAGACTCGTCTACTTTCATACATGTGTAGGTAAGCATTTGTTTCTTGTTTGCTTGTCTCTTTATTTTAAAATCTAGAACAGGTTTAAGGGGCATACTGATTTCTTTTCCTTCCCACCTGCCTCTTTTTTTAAAATTGTAGTAGAATTGCATTACAATGTTGTGTTCATTTCTGCTGTACAACTATGTGTATCAGCTGTATGTATACATAGATCCCTTCCCTTTGAACCTCTCATCCCACCCCTCTAGGTCATCACAGAGCTGGTTTTTTGTTTTTTAATTTTATTTATTTATTTCGGTTGTGCTGGGTCTTCATTGCTATGAGGGCTTTTCTCTGATTGCAGTAAGCAGGGGCTGCTCTCTAGCCATGGTATGCTGGCTTCTCATTGCGATGGCTTCTCTTGTTTCCAAGAACAGGCTCTAGGCCTGCTAGGCTTCAGTAGTTGTTACTCCTGGCCACTAGAGCACAGGGTCACTAGCTGTGGGGCACGGGCTTAGTTGCTCCAAGGCAGGGAGCAACTTCTGGATCTTCCTTATGGATCAGGGATCAAGCCCGCATCTCCTGCACTGGTAAGCGGATTTTTACCAACTGAGCCACCAGAGAAACCCCACAGAGCTGTTTTTGATCAATGACTATATTAAGTGATGAAATGATTATATTTGAGAGTCTTCAAAACAGTTTTCAAATTTATATTAAAGCCTTAAAATTATCCAGATACCCTTTTCCAAGGGAAAAAAAGACTTACTTACAATTTACCTGAGATGTTAAGGTTATTCATTTACAATCTAAATTATGTCATTAAGGGGTTTATGACTGAGTGCCAGAGGTGTGGTATAGGGATGAGAAACCCAACTTGTGACTGTGGTCAGGAAAGGCCTCTGGAGGAGATGGTGAGTAACCCTGTTGCCCAATGCCTGTGTCAGAATTATAAACTCTAAATTAGCTCTATTCAGTGGAAATATAATGTGAATCACATATGAATTTCAGATTTTTCTAGTAACCACATTCAAAAAAGTAAAAAGAAACAAGCAATTAATTTAAATAATATATGTTTATTTTACTCATTCTAAAATAGTATCATTTCTGAATGGATAAAGATGTGGTATGTATACACACACACAAATATACACATATACAATTGAGTACTCTTCAGCTATAAAAAAAGAATAAAATTTTGTCATTTGCAATAACTTAGATGTACTTAAAGGGCATTATGCTAAGTGAAATAAGTCACAGCAGGGTAAATTACTGTATGATATCACTTCTATGTGCAATCTGAAAAATACAGCAAATTAGTGAATATAACAAAAAAGAAGTAGACGCACAGATATAGAGAACAAACTAGTGGTTACCAGTGGGGAGGGAACAAGGGCCAGTCTAAGGGTAGGGGAGTAACAGGTACACACTATTAGGTATAAAATAAGCTACAAGATTATATTGTACAAAACAGGGAATGTAGCCAATACTTTATAATAACTATAAATTAATTTTTTTAATTGTGAATCACTATATTTTGGGGGGGGGTCCAAAATCACCGCAGATGGTGACTGCAGCCATGAAATTAAAAGACACTTACTCCTTGGAAGGAAAGTTATGACCAACCTAGATAGCATATTCAAAAGCAGAGACATTACTTTGCCAACAAAGGGCCGTCTAGTCAAGGCTATGGTTCTTCCAGTGGTCATGTATGGATGTGAGAGTTGGACTGAGAAAAAAGCTGAGTGCCGAAGAATTGATGCTTTTGAACTGTGGTGTTGGAGAAGACTCTTGAGAGTCCCTTGGACTGCAAGGAGATCCAACCAGTCCACCCTAAAGGAGATCAGTCCTGGGTGTTCATTGGAAGGACTGATGCTAAAGCTTAAACTCCAATACTTTGGCCACCTCATGTGAAGAGCTGACTCATTGGAAGAGACTCTGATGCTGGGAGGGATTGGGGGCAGGAGGAGAAGGGGACGACAGAGGATGAGATGGCTGGATGGCATCACCGACTAGATGGACATAAGTTTGAGTGAACTCCGGGAGTTTGTGATGGACAGAGAGGCCTGGCGTGCTGCGATTCATGGGGTCACGAAGAGCTGGACACGACTGAGTGACTGAACTGAACTGATATTGTAAACCTGTAACTTATATTGCACAGCAACTATACTTCAATTTAAAAATACACAGAATAAAATAGTATCTTTTTAACATGTAATTGACATTAAAACATTGAGATATTTTATATTCTTTTTTTTTTGGTACCGTTTTTGAAATCTGGTGTGTATCTCACCCTTACAACACATTTCAGTTCCAATTAGCCCCAGTTCAAACATTCAGCAGACACAGGCCTACCAGGTAAGACAGCACAGCCCTAGATGGAACAGGAAGAATAGTACGCAGCCATGGGAGAGAAGGAAAAACATGGGAATTTAATGACCATCTACTGTGGACCAGGCAGGTTCACAACTGGCATGAGGCATTTAATGAACAAAACATCGGTCTTGTTTTTATGTAAAATTCTGATATTTTGTTCATCATGAATTTTTGGAATTAATTTTGATTTTTTAAATTGCATTAAAATATTATTTATTTTGATTACGGAGTGTTTGGGCCCCTCTTACATTTAGTACCCAAGACAGGTGCATCATTTCCCTCACCCTAATCCCAGGCCTGGCATTAGGCACTTCCTACCAACTTTGCCAATACCTCATTTGGGGGCACTCTCCTGAACCAGGCTGAACTGGATATCAAAACACTGAGTGAACTCCTCTAATTGACTAAGCCTTGGACATTTATTTTGTTAAATTAATTTTCAATTGAATTCAACTTAGAAATAAAAAGACACTGGTAGACATATTGAAATGGAAACTGAATCTATGAACTGAAAAATCTGAAAATGTTTTGGAACCAAACTATAACCTCGGAGAGAGTTATTGGCTTTGATTGCCTAGTCAAAGTAACCCCATATTGCTTTTCCAAATTATGGGGGAATAGAAGGAAAGCAACAGGTTTTTTACTCTCTCTGGGGTCTTATTTCCTTCCCACATTATAGCTGGAATCTCCAGTGTTTAGGGGGGTCAGTATCTGCAGTTTCTCCCAGTATACTGAGAATGTTATATTGAAAATAACTTTGATGATGAAAAAAATGAAAAGTGTATTACTTAACAAAGTGTTGCCTATTTTCAAACAAGATCCTTTTCTTTCTTTTAGGGAACTCAGAAACAAGGACGATATTCAATTTGGAGATAATGGAACAACAATATCTGCTGTGAGCAACAAGGCCTATGTTTTTGAACGAGACAAATCTGTTGGAGACCCAAAAATTGACTTACTTAGAACATTAAATATTCCTGCATTGGTAAGTAGGCATTTTAAATCTCATTATTGTGGATTTTAGAAGAAAGGAAAAAGCTAAGTCTATTACAGTTTTACTTTGCAGTTCAATTCAGTTCAGTCGCTCAGTCGTGTTCAACGTTTTGTGACCCCATGAATCGCAGCACACCAGGCCTCCCTGTCCATCACCAACTCCCGAAGTTTACCCAAACTCATGTCCATCAAGTCAGTGATGCCATCCAGCCATCTCATCCTCTGTCGTCCCCTTCTCTTCCTGCCTCCAATCCCTCCCAGCATCAGGGTCTTTTCCAATGAGTCAACTCTTCGCATGAGGTGGCCAAAGTACTGGAGTTTCAGCTTCAGCATCAGTCCTTCCAGTGAACACCCAGGACTGATCTCCTTTAGGATGGACTGCTTGGATCTCTTTGCAGTCCATGGGGCTTTTAGGAGCTATTAAGTTATATATGTAGGGGTGTGTGTGTGTGTGTGTGTGTGTGTGTGTGTGTATATATATATTTAATATGTATATATTTTAATTTTTTAATATGTGTGTGTGTATATGTATGTATGTGTGTGTGTGTATATATATATATATATTTCCCCTTCCATTCTTTGGAGAAGGCAATGGCACCCCACTCCAGTACTCTTGCCTAGAAAATCCCATGGATGGAGGAGCCTGGAAGGCTGCAGTCCATGGGATCGCTGAGGGTTGGACACGACTGAGCGACTTCACTTTCACTTTTCACTTTCATGCATTGGAGAAGGAAATGGCAACCCACTCCAGTGTTCTTGCCTGGAGAATCCCTGGGACGGGAGCCTGGTGGGCTGCCATCTATGGGGTCGCACAGAGTCGGAAACGACTAAAGTGACTTAGCAATTCCATTCTTTAAAGTTCATTTTAGACTCTTTTTGAGGTCTTTCAAATGTGGTCTCTTCAAATGGTGACAAAGTGCAAATTTTAAGATTTTTTTTTTTCAGTTTCTTCCTGTGTATTCAGGATCAGACTTGTGCAAATAAGCGTGTCTCTAGGATTTTGGAGGGTAGCTGATCATATTTAAAGTGTTTATTTTCCCTCTTGTTTTTGTTCAGAAACTCTAGCAATAGAATTTGCTTGCTACTTTTTTTTCTTTAGCTTCTTATTTTGTATTGAGGTATATCTGGTTAAGGGACTCAGCCATACACAGACATGTATCCATTCTCCTCCAAACTCCCCTCCCATCCAGGCTGGCACAATATAACACTGAGCAGAGTTCCAATAGGTCCTTGTTCATTATCCATTTTAAATATAGTAGTGTGTACATATTTAGCTTCCTATGATGGACTTTTTTTAGTCCTCAAAATATGTATTGACTTTCCCCCACCTCCTTTTAAATAGCAGAGACTGGGCTGTTGAAGCCAACCTAGTATGATTTATTGGGCTCTGTTTTTAACGGCGATTATAGCTAATAAAGGAGAAGGCAATGGCACCCCACTCCAGTACTCTTGTCTGGAAAATCCCATGGATGGAAGAGCCTGGTAGACTGCAGTCCATGGGGTCGCTAGGAGTCGGACATGACTGTATAACTTTCAAGTAGACAACCTGAGCGACTTCACTTTCACTTTTTACTTTCATGCATTGGAGAAGGAAATGGCAAGCCACTCCAGTGTTCTTGCCTGGAGAATCCCAAGGATGGGAGAGCCTGGTGGGCTGCCGTCTCTGGGGTCGTACAGAGTTGGACACGACTGAAGCGACTTAGCAGCAGTAGCAGCATAGCTAATAAAAATACATGAGACCCAAGAAACTTCTACTCATTCCCTCGGAGGCTCCCATCCTAACTCCTGGGTGACCACTACATATGCACCTGGACAATTATGGTGGACCCAGGACCTGGAAAGTATTAGACGCCAGATCAGGCCCAGCCCAGCTGCCTAATGGGGCAGTTTATGGGGGCGCCCCCAGCCTCTAGCCTTGATCAGGAGGAAGATGGGTGCCACCTTGTGGCAACGATGCCAATGCACTGCAAGAGTTGTTCCCTTTCTGCGGTTCCTGGGTTGCAAGTGAGGATCACATTTACGAAATGTAATACTGAGAAAGGACAATAAGTGAAGAGATTTCAGTCTCAGCCAGAGAGGAGCTCACTGGCTGATTTTTCAGCTGTTTGATCTCAATACTTACATATAGGTCTGCAGCCCCCTTTTCTGAAGGGGCAATAGGTGGTTGGGGTGCAGACACAGCTCTCTGAATTTGCCTGTGCTCCTCAGACCGCCATGGAATGGACCCAGCTGCCCTTACTTCGGGATATCATCGAGGCCCTGCTGAAGGCCTACCGGCAGAAGCTCTTTGTGACCCACACTGTGGATGAACTGCTCTGGGGTTACAAAGATGAAATCTTATCCCTCATCAACACTTTCAAACACGACGTCTCTCCCTATTTTGGCCTGTTTTATGGGGTAAGTCGATTTTTCTTTTCAGAAACTGTGTGTTCAGCTGAAGAGGAGGGCATTCCAAAGCCAGATTGTATCTTCACTTTGGGTGAATTGCTTGGCATTCTTGATCTCTTGTAGAGTATGTGAAAAATAAGAAAGTGCTTTAGTAGGGGAAGAAAAACTTCTCCCACAATTTCAACATGCTACCAGCACTGACTTTGAATGAGTGTGAAAAAAATGTATGAAGTGGGGCTGTGTCATTAATCTTTCAAAGTGTCGTAAATATGAGTGATCAATGTCAAGTCTTGTTTCGACGGCTTAGCGACTAAACCCATGGATCAGCCTGACAAAGGCAAACGAGAAACTAAATAGGGATGTGATAGTACGTTAGGGATGGGAAGTACTTATTATATTTTCAGACATCTCAT
Organism: Bos indicus x Bos taurus; assembly: GCF_003369695.1. Taxonomy (NCBI): domain Eukaryota; kingdom Metazoa; phylum Chordata; class Mammalia; order Artiodactyla; family Bovidae; genus Bos; species Bos indicus x Bos taurus. Next base: position 90,638,380 of record NC_040081.1, on the reverse strand, counting down.
TTGTGAAAGATGTTGGATAATTTGAAACGCCATGTACCCCTCACCTATGATTCATTTAGCTTATACATGGAATTTTGCATCATTTCTTTGCAGATTTTATTTACTTTGATTTGCAACCCAAAAAATGGGCTTCCCTGGTAGCTCAGCTGGTAAAGAATCCACCTCCAAGGCAGGAGATCCTGGTTCAATTCCTGGGTCGGGAAGATCCACTGGAGGAGGGATAGGCTACCCACTTCAGTATTCTTGGGCTTCCTTGGTGGCTCAGCTGGTAAAGAATCTGCCTGCAATGGGTTCAGTCCCTGGGTTGGGAAGATCCCCTGGAGAAGGGAAAGGCTACCCACAACAGTATTCTGGCCTGGAGACTCCCATGGACTGTGTAGTCCATGGAGTTGCAAAGAGACGGACACAACTGAGCAAACCAAAAATATCAACATTCAAGTAATTATTATTTGAAGTATATGTTATTAACTGCTTGAGCTTGAAATAAACTAAAATTGAAAGTGAAAATGTTAGTTGCTCAGTCCTGTCCAGCTCATGGCAACCCCATGGACTGTAGCCCTCCAGGCTCCTCTGTCCATGGAATTCTCCAGGCAAGAATACTGGAGTGGGTTGCCATTCTGTTCTCCTGGGGATCTTCCCCACCCAGGGATTGAACCCGTGTGTCTCACATCTGCATTGGCAAGTGGATTCTTTACTGCTAGTGCCACCTAAAAGCAATTAAAGTCTGTATCCCCCTGCCCCCCCCCCCAAAAAAAAACACTTGAGTGAAATGGATAGTTGAAAGTTTGATAAATGACAAACTTAAACTCAGGAAGAGAGGGTGAGTTCAGGGCAGGATATGTAATTGTGATTAATTTCCCCATCTTTAAATTTGTGGTTATTCTCTGGCTCTAACTACTGAAGAATATCACCTCATCCTGTATTCTCTTAGCATTTCAGTTGGTAAATGGTGGTAACACAGCCCCTGTGCTGTCAGGGATATATAACACTTAAAAACTATTCAAACAAAATGGTAAACAACTTTTAGACATTACCGTCACGAGAGGAGGAGGGTCCTAGGACTAGGGTCCCACCAACCTTAATCCTTCACTCTGGGCAAGCAGACTCAGTCGATGTTCCCTGGAAGGTTCCATCTGACAGGAGCCCAGCTTCCATGGGACCAGAGGAAGCGCTGATTTCTTGTTAAGTTGTGACTAAACTCCTGTCTAGAAATAATTTCAGGGAAACTCCCTACAGAGAGATACAAAGGCTACCACCCATCTGTCAAGTAGATTCTATTCCTCACACCTCAGTATTTCTCTGATAATTTTTGTTGTACAGCTTGCTTTTTGTTTTTACACTGACCTCATCAGACTTATGGGGCTTCCCAGGTGGCGCTAGTGGTAAAGAGCCCACCTGCCAATGCAGGAGACATAAGACATGTGGGTTTGATCCCTGGGTCAGGAAGATCCCCTGGAGGACGTCATGGCAACCCACTCCAGTATTCTTGCCTGGAGAATCCTGGAGACAGAGGAGCCTGGTGGGCTACAGTCCATGGGGTCACAAAGAGGCAGACATGATTGAGGCAACTGAGCATGCATGCCTCAGACTTACAACTAATATCCTTAAATACCTGTTAAAAATGTAATTCACATTTACAGGCTGATTTAAGAAATTGGTACTTTTGCTTTCCCACAGGAAGAATGTGTTGATTTACTTTATTTTTTCTTCTTTCTCTGCCTCCACTGTAACTCTATAAAACCTCATTAGTGAAAAACCCTAGCATTGCTCAGTTGGATTAGTACCTGGCAAGGATTTCCCACATTCAGGAAAAGAGCATGAGACATCGACTCAGAGGGTCTGGATCCACGTCCTGACTGTTTAATAACCAAGGGACTTCTCTGAACCTCGGTTTCATCATTTGTAACTTGAGACTAAAGGTATCCACACTTCAAAGCTTGTTTGAAATAGCCAAAATGAGAGTCCACAGAAGTGCTTTGCAAACTGTAAATTGCAACACACACATCCGGAACTGGTTTTTTCTTTTCTGTGACTCAGTCAGAAAAGAAGACCCTGAATTACTAATAATATGAACGGCTGGTATATGTTTCCATTTTGGAGGTATGTGTTTCCAAATAAACTCTCTCTACTGTTGTTTTTAAAAAGGCAAAGGTGTTTTTTGCTCAGTTTTTTATCTGCTCTAGCCAAATACTGACTATCGCCAGCATTACAGAGGTCCACACTTAGGCTGCCATTCATTCAAGACTGGGACAGACCGTGGGCTTGTGTACTTTGCTGGCACCTACCGCTCTGCACCTGTCTGAGCCTGGCCTCCAGTCTTGCCTTAATCCCAGTGATATCTACCACATATCCCTCTGATCCCGTAGACCATTCCGCCTGCTCCACTGCACCTTGTGACTAAAGAAGAAAACCTTAGTTCAGGCCATCGAACATTTTTTCCTTCAAAGACTAATGATGAAACAATCAAATGATTTGGTTGTTTCATCTTTAAATGGTGGGACAGAATGTGAGAGTCGGAAGAGGTGATACAGACAGTGTGAGAGCAAGACAGCTCCTGAGAGCAAGAGACCTGGCTGGGTGTCTCTTAGTTGCGTACTGGAAAGCCAGTCAGGATATCTGTACCTGTTGATTTTAAGGTACCTCTGTTTTCCTTGGCATAAAAGAGTTTAAGCACCTCCCAGTGCTTGATGTATTATATAAAATGATGGTGGCTGGGAAGTATCTTTGAGAGGTCCTATTGCATGGATGGATTATGCATGTTTTATGCTAGCAGTATGAATGATGTCTTATTCTCAGAACATTTCTCCACCTCCTGCAGTAATATGTTTCTTGTATCCAACCCACATCCCTACTGCAGTAACACAAAACCTATTTATTCCTATTTGTCTTCAAACAAGAAAAGTTCTAGTGAGTAACAAGGAAGCATTGATATTCTGTGTCTGACTCTTAGGCCACTAACAGTTGGGGAGAACTCTTTGAGTGACTGAAATATTTAAATGCTAATCACTTCGCTTAGCCTACATTTGAGTTAGGTGGAGGACTGCAAGAAGTAACACACGTGTCTTTTTAAAACTCGGTGGTTCAACATTCTTTTGTGTGAGTATGCTTCTACGTTTATTGTATGTTCACATTGTTGCTCTCAAACAGATATGCTCCCTTCTCATATCTTAAAGTCATGTAAAATTTATTTGTGGAACACAATGTGACTATTACGTATGTGGACAGTGTTGACATATTGACATAGTTGGTGAAATAATATTGTGACAAAAAGAACCCAAGTAGGCAAAAAAAAAAAAAAAATTTGAAAAGAGAATTCACAAAGGGTATGAATGTTTTTTAAGGCAAATGATTGAATGAAAAAAGAATTCAACCTCACTGAATACAGAAATGCAAAAAGAAATAAGAAACCCTTTTTTTTGTTGACCCAATAAGCAAAGTTTAACAAAAGGCATCTGAGGAATGTAAATTGATGTATCTTGCTCTTTCCACTGAGTGATCTTGAGCAACTTTCAAAAGCTTTAAAAAAGTAATGTTCTCTTATCTAGCAATACCACCTTCAGTGGTCTATTTAGAAAATAAAAGCACAGAAAAGTTTTTAATCATAAAGATATACATACATTATTCATAGTAGCAAAAATTTTTAAACTATTCAGTAATAAGAAAGTGGTTAAATTATTTCCACCTAATATGAAGTCATTAAGTTGTACCTAGGAAGAACTTTTAATAATACAGGAAATATGTTATACACATAACTAAAGAAATTGTATATATGTATAAAAATTGTGTGTAGCATATGCTATACATATGTATATTACATATATATGTACGTATAAGTTCTATAAATAAATTTTCGATAGAAAAAAGACGAAGAAGAAACAGACCAAAATACTAAAAAATAAACAAGTGTATATTGCTTCTTAAAGTCCTCCACTTAACTCAAATGTGGTCTAAGCTAAGTGGTTAAACATTTAATGTTTCAGAGTAATGCATGCTATTTCTGGGAAACCAAAACTCCATTCCAGGTGAAGAATTTGTAAGAATGTACAGAGTATCTGTGTCATTAAGAAGTGTAACCTGGAACGAATATACAACTCAAGAAAATTTTGGTTGAAGAATGGAATTATATTAATGTCACTTTCTTCTATTCAAGTATAGTCAGGTCCTGGTCCTGGATTTATGCTTTTTTTATTTTTTAATTGAGATATAATTCACTTAACATAAAATTCCGCATTGAAAAGTGTACAGTTCAGTGGCTTTTATTATATTCACACAGTTGTGCAACTGCCACCACTGTGTAATTCCAGAACATTTTCATCACCTGCCCCAAAACCCACAGACTCTTCCATTCCTCATTCCCACCAGTTCCTGGTAACTTGAATCTATTCTCTCTATGTATAGATGTGCCTATTGTGGGTTCGATCCCGGGGTTGGGAAGATCCCCTGGAGAAAGCAATGGCAACCCACTCCAGTACTCTTGCATGGAGAATCCCATGGGTGGAGGAGCCTGGTGGGCTACAGTCCATTGGGTCGCAAAGAGTCGGACACGACTGAGTGACTTCACTTCGTTGTGGACATACATATAAATGGAATGGAATTTATATGAAATCATATAAATGATTTCACACCCATGTTGTAGCATATATCAGCACTTCATTCTTTTTCATGGCTGAGTAATACTCTGTTGTATGGATATACCACACTTTGTTTATCCATTCTTCAGTTGATGTATATTTGATTTATTTATACTTTTGGCAATTAAGAATAATGCTGCTATGAACATTTGTATACAGGTTTTTGTATGGCCATTAGATATAGATTTTGGAGTAGAATTCTCTTGGGTATATTACAGAAGTGGAATTTTGGAGTCTTATGGCAACATTATGTATAACTTTTTGACTAGCTGACAAACTGTTTTCCATAGCAACTGCCACATTTTACATTCACACCATCAGTGTAGAAAGGCTCTAGTTTCTCCACATCTTCACCAACACTTGGTTTTTTCCTTTTTTTAAAAATTGCCATCCTCATGGATATGAAGTTGTATCTCATTGTGGTTTTGATTTCATTTTTCTAATAACTGATAATATTGAGCATCTTTTCATGTTTTTATTGGTTATTTGGATGATTTCTCTGGAGAAGTGTCTCTTCAATTCTCTGTCCATTGTTTAATTGGGCTCATACTTTTTAAAACCATAAAGTAATAATATGGCCAATATGGGATTTAACAAATAGTCACTCTATTCCCTAGTTCTGGTTCAGTCTCACGAGGCATGTAGGTTCCACTAGGGCAGTTTCATAAAGATTCAATGTGCTAGTTACTGTATCATTTAGGGTTCTCTAGAAAAACAGAATCAGTAGAGATTTGTATATTTATTGAGGGATTTATGTTGGGTTGGCCAGAAAGTTCGTTTTGCTTTTCCCCTAGAATATTATGGAAAAACCCAGATGAACTTCCAGCAAACCCAGGATTAAGGAATTGGCTTATATGATTATGGGGGCTGCCAAGTGGCAAGTCTGAAATCCGTGGGACAGGCTAGCAGGCTGGAAACTCAGGCAGGATTTCTATGCTGTAGTCTTGAGGAGAGAATTCTTTTTCCTCCGGGAAACCTCAGATTTTGCTTTTAAAGCTTTCAGCTGATTAAATGAGCCTACGTACATTATCAACAGTAATCTCCTTTACTAAAGCTGAACTGATCACATCTACAATATATTGCAACATCTGGAGTATTGTTTGGCCAAACAACTAGGCACCATAGCCTAGCCAAGTTAACACATAAAATGAACCATCACAGTTGTCTTAAATAACCATATTCACTTATTTTCAGAAAAATGGGACTAATGATGGAGACTATGTTTTTCTAACTGGAGAAGACAATTACCTTAACTTTTCCAAGATTGTGGAATGGAATGGGAAAACGTAAGTCTAATGGTTTATCAGTATAATTATTTTTTCAATTTTCATTTAAATTGAATGTCAACTTCTGCTTTATTTTTTAAAAAAATTAGCACAATCATTTTTGGGTAAAAAATATAGCAATTAAAAATCTATAATTATGCAAAATATCCTATAATATAAATAATATAGTCTAAACATGTAAAATTATTATTTTGTAAATCAGGATTGGGCTAAGTACTCCACAGATTAAATACTAAAGTATTAGTATTAGTATACAAGTATTAGTATTAGTATACAATTATTAGTATTAGTATACAATTACCATAGAATGATATGTAGGTTTCTCACGGTTAAAGCATGAATCACAAGCCGGTGAAAAGGTTCACTCTTCCACTTGTTACTGTTTGTTGTTGTTTAGTCGCTCGGTCATGTCCGACTCTATTGCAGCCCCATGGGCTGTCCTCTGTCCATGGGATTTCCCAGGCTATAGTACTGGAGTGGGTTGCCATTTCCTCCTCCAAGGGATCTTCCTGACCCGGGGGTCGAACCCACATTGAGTGATGTGTGGCTGCTGGGCAAATATTTTTCAAATTGCTGCCTGTTTTGGGGGAAGGAAAGAGATTCTTTTTTTAATTTAGTGATTGTGCATTGTTTGTGTATCTTTCTTTTATGGTGAAATACATTTGAGTTCATTGCTATAGAATTTCAAAATTATTTCACATTTATAATTTATAAACAAACTACCTCCAAAACCAAATTTCTCCAAAAAGTAACTGAGGCAACTTGCAATTAAGTCACACATAAAGCAAAATAATTTTTTTAGGTCATAGAAATTAGAAATCTTCAAGAAAAAGGAGGCTAATTATTCAGGGACTGTGGTAAGAGGAATTTTCTTCTTGAATATTAAATTTACTTTAAAGCTTCCCAGAAATACAGGCAAGAAAACTGGTGTGGAATATTATCTTTACAATTTTCTATAAAGCAAAAACTTTTTAAATTAAAAAATTTTTTTAAATTTGTTATAACACATATATCCAGGTGCATACACATATATTTACATACGCATACACATACTCATTCCCAAGGATGTAAGAACCCTGAAAGAATATAAGAAACTGGCAACAGTGTTGCCTTTGGAGGCATAACTAGATGACTGGGTACTAGGCTAACAGAGAAATTTACTTGTGAACATAATATAGCTTGAGAAGGCAATGGCAGTCCACTCCAGTACTCTTGCCTAGAAAATCCCATGGACGGAGGAGCCTGGTGGGCTGCAGTCCATGGGGTCGCTCAGAGTCAGACACGACTTCACTTTCACTTTTCACTTTCCTGCATTGGAGAAGGAAATGGCAACCCACTCCAGTGTTCTTGCCTGGAGAATCCTAGGGACGGGGGAGCCTGGTGGGCTGCCGTCTATGGGGTCGCACAGAGTCGGACACGACTGTAGCGACTTAGCAGCAGCAGCATAATATAGCTGGATTTTGTTTTAAAGCCAATCTGTTGTTTTCTTTTCAGTCTTTTAATAGAGTTTAATCCTTCTATGGGGGCTTCCCTGGTGGCTCAAGAGGTTAAAGCATCTGCCTGCAATGTGGGAGGCCTGGGTTCGATCCCTGGGTTGGGAAGATCCCCTGGAGAAGGAAATGGCAACCCACTCCAGTATTCTTGCCTATATGTGTTGTAACTACTGATACAATTACCATATATTGATATATTATTTCATATATTTACACTTATTTCGACATTCTTTTTCACCCTTAGCTGGTTATGTCTATTCTATCCTTGCTGCTGCTGCTGCTGCTAAGTCGCCTGAGTCATGTCCAACTCTGTGCAACCCCAGAGACGGCAGCCCACCAGGCTCTGCCATCCCTGGGATTCTCCAGGCAAGAACACTGGAGTGGGTTGCCATTTCCTTCTCCAATGCAGGAAAGTGAAAAGTGAAAGTGAAGTTGCTCAGTCGTGCCCGACTCTTAGCGACCCCATGGACTGCAGCCCACCAGGCTACTCTGTCCATGGGAGTTTCCAGGCAAGAGTACTGGAGTGGGGTGCCATCACCTTCTCTGATTCTACCCTTAGATTATACTTAATAGTTTTTTTTTTCCTAACAGAATCATAAGTTAGCTATTATCTTTCTTCTTCCAATGAAACAATATCTTTACCCATTTCTTAGCACAGCTTCTGTGTTATTCTTGTCTACAACTTGTTTCACCTTTTTAGGAAGCCAAATATAACTTTAAAGTTCATTATATTTATAGTAAATTAAAATACCAATATATTTTATTAATTTGTTAGTATTTTTCTTCTCACATCTTCCCTTTGGGTTTAGTTTTTTTAATTGCTGAAGATCATTAGTACAGTGGTTCTCAAACAGGGCAGTTTTGCTCCCCAGAGGACACTGGGTGATGTCTGGACACATATCATCACAATTGGAGGTCGCTACTGGCATCTACTGGGTAGAGACCTGGGATGCTGCTAAACATCCTGCAGTGTACAAGACAGTCCCCTACAGAGAATTCTGTCAGTTTAGTTCAGTTGAGTCACTCAGTCATGTCCAACTCTTTGCGACCCCATGACTACAGCACGCCAGGCCTCCCTGTCCATCACCAACTCCCAGAGTCCACCCAAATCCATGTCCATTAAGTCGGTGATGCCATCCAACCATCTCATCCTCTGTCGTCCCCTTCTCCTCCTGCCCTCACTCTTTCCCAGCATCAGGGTCTTTTCCAGTGAGTCAACTCTTCGCATGAGGTGGCCAAAGTATTGGAGTTTCAGCTTTAGCATCAGTCTTTCCAATGAACACCCAGGACTGATTTCCTTTAGGATGGACTGGTTGGATCTCCTTGCAGTCCAAAGGACTCTTAAGAGTCTTCTCCAACACCACAGTTCAAAAGTGTCAATTCTTCGGCACTCAGCTTTCTCTGTAATCCAACACTCACATCCATATATCAGGCTCAAAATGTTACTGGGTTGTTCGTTGTTGTTGAGTTGATAAGTTGTGTCTGACTTTTTGCAACTCCATGGACTGCAGCACCCCAGGTTTCCTTGTCCTTCATCATTTCCCAGAGCTTGCTCAAGCTCATGTCCATTGAGCCATTGATGCCATCCAACCATCTCATCCTATGTTGTCCCCTTCTCCTGCCTTCAATCTTTCCTAGCATCAGGCTCTTTTCTGATGAGTTGGCTCTTCACATCAGTTGGCCAAAGTAATGGAGCTTCAACTTCAGCATCAGTCTTTCCAGTGAATATTCAGGGTAGATTTCCTTTAGGATTGACTGGTTTGATCTCCTTGGGACTCTCAAGAGTCTTCTCCATCACCACAACTCAAAAGCCTCAATTCTTCCACAGTCATCCTTCTTTATGGTTCAACTCTCACATCCATACATGACTATTGGAAAAACCGAAGCTTGACTATACTAGGTTTGGAAACCCTCTATTAGTAGTTGTTTCAGTAAGGATCTGTGGGTGGTAAAATTTCTTAGACTGTGCATATTTAAAAATATCTTTATTTCACATTCAGTTTTTAATGATTTTAGTTTGGTATAGAATTCTAGTTTGACAGTTCAAAATTATGAAGATACTACTCCATTTACTTTTGATTATCTTTTTCCTTGACTTTATTACAGTTTTACTACAACATAATCCAAATTTGAATTTATTTTATTCTGTTCAGCCCTTGGAGCATACTTTAAATCTAAGGCCTTCTATCTTTCTTAAAATTTGGAAAACTTTCAACAATTATATCTTAAATTATTGCCTCTCTGTTATTCACTCTATTCTTACTACCCTCCCCCAAACTCCCACTAAATGTTTATTGAAGCCTCTTGATATAGTCTCTATGTCTTGATCCTTTCATTTTTAATCTTCCTAAGATTATATCTGTGTAAATTCTTTGAAGTAATATTTCATTTAGCCTGTTCTTTCCAACTATGTACAGTCTAGTGTTTATCCCAGTAGAGAGTTTTTCTTTCAGAAACTGTTTCTATTCTGAAGATTTCTACTTTTTATTCTTTGGGTCTCTCTAGAGAAGACTCTTGAGAGTCCCTTGGACTACAAGGAGATCCAACCAGTCCATCCTAAAGGAGATCAGTCCTGGGTGTTCATTGGAAGGACTGATGTTGAAACTGAAACTCCAGTACTTTGGCCACCTGATGTGAAGAGCTGACTCATTTGAAAAGACCCTGATGCTGGGAAAGATTGAGGGCAGGAGGAGAAGGGGACAACAGAGGATGAGGTGGTTGGATGGCATCACTGACTTAATGGACATGGATTTGAGTGGACTCTGGGAGTTGGTGATGGAAAGGGAGGCCTGGTATGCTGCTGTTCATGGGGTCACAAAGAGTTGGACACAACTGAGCAACTGAACTGAACTGAAGACTTATTTTATTCTTCCCTTTTTATTTGTTAGTAGTTTGCTGTTCTTTTGAAGGATGCTGTTCTTTCTGAAGGATGCTGTTCTTTCGTTTGTCTCTTTGAGGATACTAAACAGCCTATTTATTAACCAGATTGTTCAATTAATTTAATTTCTTCAAAAGTGAATTCATATTATCATTGTTGATTTTGTTGCCTATTTCTTAGCATAAGTTGCTTTCATTAAAAAAATGTTAACTTGCAGAATTATTTTCATTGGTAAGTCTGTTATCTATCCACCTGCTCATCCATCCAACTCTCCATCCATCCTCTCACCTCTCCCTAGGTAGCAGGTATGCAGTAGTCCACCCAGTAACCCCCCAAACCAGTATACATGGTGGACCTCCACCTCACAATTATGCAGAGCATGAAAAAGTTAGATACTAGCACCGACTCATTGGACATGAGTTTGAGCAAACTCTGGGAGAGAGTGAAGGACAGAGAAGCCTGGTGTGCTGCAGTCCATGGGATTGGAAATAGGCAGACACGACTTAGTGACTGAACAACATCACAGATCTCGCCAAAAAATCAGCAGGCATCTTGGCCCAGATTCTGGTTATAAGGTGCCTGGGGCTTTCTGCCTCCCTGCAACTCAGCTTTGCTTTCTTCAGCCTTTCTTGCTGAGCAGAAAAAATCCCTGCCCTAGATCCTGATTTCAAGCCCTTGATGGACCACCTTTAATCCTCACCAACCTCAGAATCCAGACTTGCAGATCTTTCTCTTGGCTTCCATACCTGCAGCCCAGTAGGCCAGCAGCTTTAGCCTTCTCACTACTTGGCATTTGTCACCTTTCATTGTCAAAAAAGATGTTTGTGCTTGAGTAGAGTATAGACCTTTTAACTGTTCCCTTTTATGGTTTATCAACCACTGCTCTGTGATTTTACTTGGAAGAGACCCTTAATACATGAATTTAGAATTTCACCTTGACCAGAAGTTGGAAGAATTCCTGTTTTTTGCCCATTCCTTCCTATCTTTTGCATTTTATACCATTATTCAAGGAATTAATTTTTAAAAACCTGCTATCTCAACTGTGCTCTTAGTGAGTCTAAAATCAATTCAAAATTAAACTTTCTTGTGACCCAAGAGAAGTCTTCTGTTAATTTTGGATCAGAGAGCTGTTTGGAGGGGAGACAGTTAATGATCTATCATGAATATTATCTTCCTGAACATGTCTGTCCAGAGTTCATCTGACTGTGGGCTGGCTGTGAACACGGCTGTTGTGAATGGCAAATTGGATCACTGCTTAAAGCACGTGGATATCTCTAAACCTTTACAGGAGACCCTCAGTTTTGAAGGAAGGGAAGAAGGATGTTTGACTGTTTTCTCTGTCAGAATTGATATTTGGAAATCAGGGCCCTGCTTTTCCCCCTCTTGATCCAATTTCCAACCAATATCACCCTAGTCTGCGTGTGAACAAGGTTCTGTGGGTAGCCAGCTCCCAGTTAGGTCTTGAAAAGTCCAGACCATTAAAAAAAAAAAGCCTAGGGACTTTGCTGGTGGTCCAGTGGTTAGGAATCCTCCTTCCAATACAGGGGCTATGTGTTTGATTCCTGGTCTGGGAACTAGGACCCCACATGCTACAGAGCTACTAAGCCCGTGCACCACTAGAGAGCCAACATGCCGCAACAAAGGGTCCTTGTACCACAGCTAAGACCCGACAAAGCCAAAAATACATAAATAGATAAATATATCTTTAAAAATAGCCTAAAATCCAGTGTGACTATCTGGACTCTTTCTTGTTTCCCTGTGACAGGTCGCTTGACTGGTGGACAGCAGATGAGTGCAATATGATCAATGGAACAGATGGAGACACTTTTCACCCGTTAATCACCAAAGATGAAGTCCTTTATGTCTTCCCATCTGATTTTTGCAGGTAAGAACTTGAAATGTGAGTTCTTTGACTACACGGCCGTCAAAAATATGAGGGATGTATATAATTGCACTTATTTAATGAGGATATTTAGGCTTAATGAGTGACCAGCGATAATGGCATATTGAAAAACAAGAGAAGGTGTAGCCATTCACAAACCAGCTGTGTTGGTTTGAATATGAGCTCCACCACTTAACAGCTGTGTGACCTTGGAAACATTTAACTACTCTTTGCCTCACTGTCTTCATTTATAAAGTAGGGACAGAAATAGTTGCCTACTTTGGGAGTCGTTTTGAGGATAAATGAGTTACTTTAATAAAATACTTAGCCCAAGGCCTGTCACACAGTAAATAATATTAGTTCTTCATTATTATGATATCCTCTATCAGATGTAAAATTTGCTCTGGTCTTCTTCCAGTTGCTACATAGAAGATAAAGAAATCATGCCGTGGTCCCTACTTCAGAGTTCATAGGTCTTTGCTGAGCACTAACCTTCCCGTTGAGCATATCTGCTCACACTTGCCCGCATCTGTCCCTCTCTCCCACCTGCTGTTTCTCTCCAGACACCCACAATGAAGTCCCCTCCGTGGGAGGAAGGCATCCTACTCCACACCCTGACTCCCGTCTCCCCGTCGTTACCTCGCCTTCCGCCCTTCACCATCATACTGCCCAGATGAGTAGCCGATCACGCAGCCTCACTTTCCTCTCCCACACCCTCCTGCAAGGCTTTTTATGAGACCTCCTATGTTAGAGGTCACCTAGTTACCTTTGACTCTATGGCATCTACATTCTCAAGAATGGCTGTTCTTCTGGCTTTCATTTATTGTTGTTCAGTCACCAAAGCGTGTCCATGACCCCGTGGACTGCAGCATGCCAGGCTTCCCTGTCCCTCACCATCTCCCAGAGTTTGCCCAAGTTCATGTCTATCGAATAGGAGATGCCATCCAACCATCTCATCCTCTGTTGCCCCCTTCTCCTTCTGCCCTCAATCTTTCCCAGCATCAGAGTCTTTTCCAGTGAGTTGGCTCTTTGTATCAGGTGGCCAAAGTATTGGAGCTTCATCATCAGTCTTTCCAAAGAGTAGTCAGGGTTGATTTCCTTTAGGATGGACTGGTTTGATCTCCTTGCTGTCCGAGGGACTATCATATCTCACACAGTTGAGCACCTCCCCAGCCAGCCCTGTCAGAATCACTGTAAATCTCCCTCATCTCTTGCACTAAATTAGCCACAAGTGCTATTCATCCTCCTCAGAAAGAGCTCTTCTTTCACTCCCCACTCCGTCCCCAGTCTCTGTGCCACAGTGCAGACCTTTCCCAGCTCTGGAGCGGACTATCGGTCACCCTCCAGCAAGCTGTTCTACCTGGTCAGTATTTGTGGAAGGACCGAAGAAAGAGAACATGTTTGAGTGCAATGAGTGAGACAAGGAAACCTAGGAGGGCAGGAGGGGCTTATTAAAGATTTGCCACAGAGGCAACTTTTTCTTGTCTGGTACCACCACTTGTGAAGAGCCACTTGGCAGCGCTTAGTAACGCCAAAGACCTCCAACCCCATGGTTTCACACGCCTCTCCAACATGGGTTCCCTAGCCTGAAGAACTTGGATACCTATGTGAGGGAGACTTACACATCGATTGTAGTTAGGAAAACACTGGCAGTGTTGCCAGAAATAATCAATAAACGATCTATAATTGGAATAGAAAAGTTTTACTTGAGCCAAACTGAGGGCTGTAGCCCAGGAGACGCTAATTCAGAGAGGACTTGAATTGTATTTTGTCAGACTACAAAATGTGGGAGGCGTACAAGGCAAAAACCTCAAGGGTACAGTTAGTTACATGAGTTGTTTATCAAGAAATATAACTGGACCTGTCGAGAAGTAAGGGTGCTTGTTAAACGAGGGTTGGCTGGGATCTGAAATGTTTGCCTAATTGCAAGGGGAGACCTCGACCCTGCAGTTGCAGCTGTCGGCTGCTAGGAGATACTGTTTTGAGAACAGCTAGTGGCGTCCTTGAGTTTAATGCAGTTCAGAAAGTTCAAGTTTTCAGTGATGCAGGAGTGTGTCTGAAACCACATCCACAGTGGTCACCCAATTCCCTCCTGGATGTCTGAACCACAGCTACTCCATTTTGGTTTTTAAATACATTCTCTTCATTAATGGTTAAAGCAGATGTACCATGCATGTTCGACAGGCCATAAGACAGGCTGTTCTCGTTAGCATAAAGTTTAAGTTAATTCATGTATAAGCCGAAATCACTTCCCCATATCTCAATATGTAAAAATTTCTTCCATCCAAAGCAATCTGAGTGCCTATGAAAAGGAGAACATAAATAAATAAATGGGATCTTTGTATGACAGAATATCGTATAAAAAGTAAAATATAGCAACCAGAGCCATGTACTTTAATGCGAGAAATCTTAAAAATATAACGTTGAAGGAAGAAGCAAATTACAGAAAGACAACATGGTATACTATTATAATAACATTTAGAAATAACAGTGCCACATGTTGTTTATGAGTATGTATGTAGGTAAAAGTATAAAGGCCTGGGAACTTCCCTGTGGTCAGTGGCTAAGATGCTGTGCTCCCAATGCAGGGGGCTCTGGTTTGATCCCTGGTCAGGGAACCAGATCCCACATGCCACAACTAAGTGTTCATGTCACAACTAAAAATGCAAAGATCCTACATGCAAACTTTGATCCAGCACAGCCAAATTAATTATTTTTTTTAAAAAGCATAGAGGTCTGCATGGGAATGATAAACCCGAAATTCAGGATAGTGGTTACCTCTGGGGATGCAGAGAAAGATCAGAGTCAGGAGTATTAGAGAACTTCAGTTGTAGCCGTAAATATATATTTTATTTATTTGAGTGGTGTTTGTTATAAAACGTATTTATTATAATATTTTTCTCTCTTTTTCTATTTGCTTAAAATTTTCATTAAGAAATGCTGCAGGGGTGAGATGTACAGTGGAAGGCAACTCCTGCATTAGTCACAACCCAGCGAGAGACATGTCCCACCTGTGGTTCAGAGATGAAACGTGAGGCCCCCCTCAGCCTTCAGACAACCTCGGATGCAGGGATGAAGGCTCTCAGACAAGGCATGTGAAAGTGCCTTGGCTGTCACTCAAAGTGAAAGCGAAAGTCCCAGGGACTATACAGTCCATGGAATTCTCCAGGCCAGAAGACTGGAGTGGGTAGCCTTTCCCTTCTCCAGGGGATCTTCCCAACCCAGGGATCGAACCCAGGTCTCCTGCACTGCAGGTGGATTGTTTACGAGCTGAGTCACGAGGGAAGCCCAGCTGTCACTCGGGTGCTATGCAGATAGCTGGCTGGTTTGTGTTAGAAGGAACCACTGATTGAAACCCTAATCTCTGAGGGCAGAATTGATGTTCTACTCTGTTGAAATAAATAACCATGGCAAAATATGGAAACTATTTTTACTTGGGGGAAATGGTATATCTAATCAAGTATCTGTCTAATGGGGCGCTTGTCCAGGCCTTTGGGAATCTGCGGGGCCACGCCTTTGTCACCTCCTCTGCTTCCGCTTTGTCTCGGCTTCTCCCTGGCTTTTTTTCCTTTGCTTCTGCTCCATCCACACTGGCATGTGCCCTTGCTGGTCTGGATGACTCTTCTTTCTTTTAGCATAAGCATCCATTCTAACTCATTTTCTTGGTTTTCTACCACACATTATGTCTTTTTCTCAGTCTCATTGGGATGTTAGCACAGTTGCTGCCTCTTAAACATCTTTCACTGCAGTCCATCTCCTAGTTTGTTATACACTGAGTGGCTTGAGCTCCTCTCAGTCTTTCTTTGGCCTCTTCACTTCTGTGTATCCTGTAAATGTTTAGCTGGATTACACCTGAGAACAGTTGGCTGACTTACTGATTCAGGCAGACCATGTGATGGGGACCCAAGCTGACTTTTTATCCTTACTTCCCAACAGGTCAGTGTATATAACTTTCAGTGACTTTGAGAGTGTCCAGGGACTGCCTGCCTTGAGGTATAAGGTGCCTGCAGAAATATTAGCCAATACCTCAGACAACGCTGGCTTCTGTATACCTAAAGGAAACTGCCTGGGTTCAGGAGTTTTGAATGTCAGCGTCTGCAAGAATGGTAAGAATTCAGAGAGGGGTGGCGGTCCCGGGGTCTGGATGTACGATCGATGTTCTTCAACAAAGAAGGTTGTCGGCCCGATAGAAAGAGCAATCCTAACCTCTTAGGAATAATGTTTTGTTAGAGACAGACTCACAGACGTAGAAAACAGATTTCTGGTTACCAAGAGGAAGCAGAGGGTATAAATTAGGAATTTAAGACCAGCAGGTACAAATTACTATATATAAAATAAAGAACAAGGTCCTACTGTACAGCACAGGGGACTATATTCAATATCTTGAATATATATATATATATATATATGTATAACTGAATCACTTCACTGTACACCAGAAATGAACACAACATTGTAAGTTAACTACAATTTAAAGAAAAGTTCTGTAACATGGCTATAGCATAGTTTTTTTAAAAAGCATTGGCTTTCCTGTAATGCTTTTATTGCTAGGATGCCATGTTGTGTTTTTTCTGGGCAGTAGTTCAGGAGTGGTTTTGGCTTTGTTTGTTTTCAAGCTGGTCCTGGGCTAGGAGTGGCTGGTGGCCGCCTGTGCTGTGTGGGTCTCCTTGGCACCAGGCGCTGGCCTGGGGAACTGGACCCCGCCGCACCCGGGTCTCCTGCACATGCGCATGGAGCAGCGCAGCTTCAAAGGGGGCGGGGCTGTAGCTTAGGCGTCCTTCGTTTTTTTCCCTTTGGCTCTTCAACTGAGCACATTTTTGTTTGTTTTTTAGTTTTTTTGTTGGAGTTGATTTACAATGTTGTCTTAGCTTCTGCTGCATAGCAGAGTGAATCAGTTACACATATACATATATGCACACACTCTTAGCTTCTTTTCCCTATACATTTTTACAGAATACTGAGTAGAGTTCCCTGTGCTATGCAGTAGGTCCTTATTAGTTATCCATTTTATATATAGCAGTGTGTATATGTTAATCCCAGCCTCCTAATTTATCCTTCCTTCTACCCTTTTCCCCTTTGGTAACCATAAGATCATTTTCTTCATGTTACGCTATTCCTGTTTTGTGAATAAGTTAATTTGTGCCATCTTTTAAGACTCCATATATAAGCGATATCATATGATGGTTGCCTTTCTCTGACTTACTTCACTTGGTATGACAATCTCTAGGCCCATCCATGTTACTGCAGATGGTGTTATTTCATTCTTTTTTTTTTTTTTTAATGGCTGAGGATATTCTATTGTAAATATATACCACATCTTCTTTATCTATTCATCTGTTGGTGGCCATTTAAGTTGCTTCCATGTCCTGATTATTGTGAACAGTGCTGCTATTAACATTGGGGTGCATGTATCTTTTCCAATTACAGTTTTAATAGAAATAATAGTTCATATTACTAGCAGCTTACTAGTACCAGTCACTGTTGTAAGTGTAATACATGTAAAGAATTAACTGATTTCATTTTCAAAACAAGGCTGAAACAGAAAGTAAAGACTCAGGTAATAGGAAAGTTCATACCTTGGTAATGATTCTCATTACTCTTAAAACTAAGAGTTAATTTTAAGCAGAGTTAGTTTTAAACCCTGACCACAAAGTTCCCAATGTTTCATAAAAATGTCTGAGCTAACCTGCTCCTTTCCGTGAATGAGGTAGAATGACCAGCGGTGCAGCTGACAAAAGCATTTTGTGCATCACAAGGATAGTTTTCACAATCATATGCTGCAAAAACAGCCTTGTTAGATAGACAACCAGGGGCCTCTTTTTATAATTGTGGAAACCAAGGCTCAGAGAAGGAATAGGATTTTTTATAAAATCTTTATCTGAGCAAATTCCTGCTAGAATTTAGGGTCTTTTCATATCTGTACTGTGATGTTTCTTGGGCTTCCATTCTTTAGTTTCTGTTGAGAAACTTGGTAACCCCTTTCTCTTGATTAAAAAAAATTTTTTTTTTTTTCTGAGTAATGTGCTGACTTTCACTCCCTTGTCCATGTGGTTTGGAAGTTCCCTTTGGGCTAATCCTCCCTTTCCTTGTCTGTTGAGGTCATGGCTCGCAAGACTGGCCATACATCAAAATGATCTGGAGAATCATTAAAAGCATCTATCCCAGAGCCCACATACTAGGGCCCCAGAATCGGTATTTTTTAATGGGCTGCATATGATTCTCATGAAGATGGTGCCTGCACGATTGGGAATGACTGTTCTGGGGAGCACACACCCCAGCGCGGAGATTAGACCTCTCCTGCAGACTCACTGGGGGTAGTCCTGATGCAGCAGGTGCCTGATCAGCCCATGGTTCTGTGGTTCAAGGCACACATCAGTAACCTTCTGCTTTCTCAAGAAGTTGGTGTCAGAACCCACAGAAGGATTCTATTTTGCAACAAACTTCTGGCTTTAGTCCTTTTCCTCTTGCCTCTTCTGTGTTCCCAGGTGTGAACTAAAATGGTAGCCTCCAGGACTGTCCTCCAGTGTTTTGAATTCCTCAGGGGAACATGTTGGCTAGTGGGATGAGTGAGGGTTCTGGAGTCAGAGGAATCTGGGTTTGAATCCTATTCTGTTCGTTAGCAAATTGGCCCTGTTGCTGAAGGAGGGTTCCGGACAGCAGTTTTCTCATCTGTAAAATGGGACTGATTATAACTTCCTTGGAAGGCTGTGTGAAGGTGAGAGATAAATGTATGCCCAACACTCAGGACAGTGTCTGGCCCTTATTGTCTTCAACAGATCTTTAAAAATACATTTTAAAGGTCAGCATCCTTTAAAGAAGAAAATCGTGTCTTTGTGAAACTGTGTAGCAATAGAGAACAAAACTCTGTGTGTCACGAGAGAGACGTCTGAGCCATAGACTCAGACTTCAATTACTTGCCATTAGGTAGTTCAGACGGTAAAGAATCTGCCTGCAATGCCAGAGACTCAGGTTTTTTCCCTAAGTCGGGAAGATCCCCTGGAAAAGGGAATGGCAACCCACTCCAGTATTCTTGCCTGGGAAATCCTGTGGACAGAGGAAGCTGGTGGGCTACAGTCCATGGGGTTGCAAAGAGTCAGACACAACTGAGCAGCTAACACACAGGCTAATTTTTCCCCAAATATATTTTCCTGGCAGGAGTGACTGGGTCCCACTCTTCTTTTCAAGAGCAAAACCTAGAATAGGTTTCCTTTAATAATTTGTTCTTTATTTATTTCTTAAAAGGAGTAGAAAATATTTTTAAAAAAAGAAAGAAAGAAAAGAAAACTAGTGTCTTCCTGTGGGCAGGCGTGGATCTAGTCAGAGGCTGGGCTGATGGCAGGACCAGGCAGAGTCTTAAAAAAATTCTGCATAGGGAATTCCCTGGTGGTAGAGTGGGTTAGGACTCCATGCTTTCACTGCTGAGGGTGCAGGTTCAACCCCTGGTTGGGGAACTAAGATCCCACGAGACACAGCCTCCTCACCCCACCCAAAAAAGTATTCTGTATCAACACATGCAAGAGAACAAAGCCTATCTTGGGTAAAACAAAAACAGAAAAGCAAGCAGGTGAGGAGGGCAGTGGGGAAAATCCACTTACGGATAGAGAATCACAGGTGAAACAAATGCTTGAAGATGAGCCGACCCTCATTCCTTCCAAAGAAATCCCAGGGCTGATGTCCTTTAGAATGGACTGGTTGGATCTCCTTGCAGTCCAAGGGACTCTCAAGAGTCTTCTCCAACACCACAGTTCAAAAGCATCAATTCTTCGGCGCTCAGCCTTCTTCACAGTCCAACTCTCACATCCATACGTGACCACAGGAAAAACCATAGCCTTGACTAGACGACCCTTTGTTGGCAAAGTAATGTCTCTGCTTTTGAAGTTGAAAAATAATAATTCAGCTAGTAGTAGTGTTACTCAGTCGTATCCGACTCTCTGCCACCCTGTGGACTAAGCCTGTCAGGATCCTCTGTCCATGAAAATTTCCAGGCAAGAATACTAGAGTGGGTTGCCATTCCCTTCTCTAGGAGATCTTTCTGGCCCAGGGGTCAAACCCAGGTCTCCTGCATTGAAGGCAGATTCTTGGTATAAAATAGGGGTAAATGACATGTCAGAAATTGAAGTATAAATCCCAAGCTAGGACTTTTAGCCTGACCCTGTCCTCCACTCAAGTTTTCTGTATCCAGCTTTCCACCCCTCACTGAGAAACCAGATTTGTGGTCAGGAACTGTATATTCAGCTTAGACTTGAAAGAACCACATCACTCATTTCTGTTTTCCTCACACTGCAGGCGCACCTATTATTATGTCTTTCCCACACTTCTACCAGGCAGATGAAAAGTTTGTCTCTGCCATTGGAGGCATGCATCCAAATAAGGAATATCATGAGACGTTTGTGGACATCAATCCCGTGAGTACACACGTCTTCCTGGTTAAAAAGCAGACATTTTATTCTGTCTACATGGTGTTCACCAGTTTAGCCCTGAGCACTCTTGAGAAATATATTGTCTTCCTTTCATTTATATATTCAAGTGGAGGGAACTTGGCTCAGTGCAATGTGATGCATAGTCTCATGACCCGGCCATTAGAACGCTAAGCTCTATGAAGCTAATATGCAGAAAAAAACAGCAAATCCCCTTTAACACAAAAGCAACAATGAAAGTTCCATCATTGGAAACCACTGGAATCAGACAAGGTAATCCGGATCTTCTTCTGTTGCAAAAAGAGTGGCCTGAACATATATATGCGTTTCTCCCACTGCACCACAGATCAGCAGGGTGAAGATATTCCTCTGCTTACTTGCTGCCAGGAATGTTTTAGTTGAAATTTAAATATATATATATATAAGCTTTAGTCGCTTTTGGCAAAACACTTTATACAGGTGTTTTTGAGAGTTATTATATGCCAACATTAATTTAAAGGGCATCAGATATACATACACTGTAATCCCATGTTCACAGAGGAGAAAAACTAAAAACCATGTTAAAAGGATGTGAGTATCATTTCATAGCATGAGAGCCTCTCACTGTAGGGACTGAACGCAATATCGTCTTTCTTGGGATTCTGAACACATGCATGGAACAGTCACCCAAGAGCAAACACATTCTTTGAGCACAGCAATTTACGGGCATTTCGCTCATAACTACTCATTGCATTTACATTTGAGAAATTGGTGCCCTTATCTTCTTATGAGGGCTTCCCAGCTGGCTCAGTGGTAAAGAATCCACCTGCCAGTGAAGGAGATGAGGGTTAGATCCCTGGGTTGGGAAGATTCCCTGGAAGAGGAAATGGCAACCCATTCCAGTATTCTTGCCTGGACAATCCCCATGGACAGGGGAGACCGGCAGGCTGCAGTCCATGGGGTCACAAAGAGTTGGACACAACTGAGCTACTGAGCACACACAGCACATCTTATGAATAAGATCTGGTGTGGTTTTCTCCCTTTTCTCTCTTAACCATCAGTCAGTTCCTTTTCAGCAACCAAACTGTTTGCGGGTGCTTGTCACCAGGGCAAGGCACAGCCCCACACCCTTGGTGCAAAGGTGGAGTGGCCATGGGGGGATGATGCTGCATTTGCCCTCTGGGCTCTGTGGGGTGGGCCTGGCTGTGCATGGGCACCATTCTCTGGCTGTGACCACATCCTCCTCTTAGTGGTCTGACCCTCTGCCTGCATACCCAGGCCCAACAGTCCAGTTCAGTCCAGTCGCTCAATCGTATCCAACTCTTTATGACCCCATGGACTGTAGCACACCAGGCCTCCCTGTCCATCACCAGCTCCCAGAGCTTGCTCAAACTCATGTCCATCGAGTTGGTGATGCCATCCAACCATCTCATCCTCTGTTGTCCCCTTCTCCTCCTGCCTTCACTCTTTACCAGCATCAGGGTCTTTTCCAAGGAGTCAGTTCTTCACATCAGGTGGCCAAAGTATTAGAGCTTCAACTTCAGCATCAGTCCTTCCAATGAATATTCAGGACTGATTTCCTTTAGGATTGACTAGTTGGATCTCCTTGCAGTCCAAGGGACTCTCAAGAGTCTTCTCCAACACCACAGTTCAAAAGCATCAATTCTTCTGTGCTAGCTTTCTTTATAGTCCAACTCTCACATCCATACATGACTACTGGAAAAACCATGGCTTTGACTATACAGGACTTTTGTTGGCAAAGTAACGTCTCTGCTTTTTAATATGCTGTCTAGGTTGATTGTAGCTTTTCTTCCAAGGAGCAAGCATGTTTTAATTTCAGGGCTGCAGTCACCATCTGTGGTGAGTTTGGAGCCTGAGACCCGACAGGGTATCTGTTAAATCTCCTTCCTGCCCAGGTCCTCTAGTGCTTTGCTATTCAAAGTGACAGCATCCTGGGCTTCCCACGTGGCTCTGTGGTAAAGAAGCTGCCTGCTAATGTAGGAGATGTGGGTTCCATGCCTGGGTCAGGAAGATCCCATGTGCTGTGTAGCAACTAGGCCCATGTGCCACAACTATTGAGCCTGTGCTCTACAGCCCGAGGGTTGCAGCCACTGAACCGTATGCACTCTGGAGCCCATGCTCCACAACAAGAGAAGCCAGTACAATGAGAAGCCCATGCACTGCAGCTAGAGAGTAGCCCCAGTTTGCTGCAACTTGAGAAAGTCTATGCAGCAATGAAGACCCAGCACAATCAGAAATAAGTAAATAAAAAAAAAATTATTTTTAAAAACCCCAAAGTGACAACATCCTGCCCAATCTCAAGCCCCAACCCAGACCTACCAAATCAGAATCTGCATTTTAACAAGGTCCCCAAGAATTCACATGCGTAGTAAGTGTGAGAAATATTGGTCTCCCGGGCTCCTAACCCAACCCCCAGTTCTCATTCTGTCTTGGGGAACAGTTGTCCCTTGTTCCACTCTGCCTAGCAAGCATGGCAGTGGCTGCCCTGTTTATCAGAACTGCACAGAAATGGTGTTCTATTGAACAAAACTCTGTATGTGGTTTTAATAAATCCTAATGTTTTCTTTCTGCTTTTCTGATTTGCAGTTGACTGGAATTATCCTAAGAGCAGCCAAGAGGTTCCAAATCAATGTTTATGTCAGAAAATTAGATGACTTCATGTAAGTTTTGCTTCTTTCTGCAGAGGCAAAGGGTGGTTTTGCTACATTGACTTTCTGGTGGGGTTGCTGTCGGGAGGGGTACAGCGCACTTCTGAGTCTGTTCACCCTTGTCCTTCAGGGATGAGGCACAGTCAGCATTTTCATGGGCTGCCTTGGTCTTAGAATTTACTTATTTAAGCAAACATGTATAGAATTCTTTCCATGAATCAGCCATTGTTCTAAGTTCTTAACATACTTATCTATTCCTTACAATAACCCTGTGGGGCTTCCCTGGTAGCTCAGACAGTAAAGAATGAAGATCCCCTGGAGAAGGGAATGTCTACCCACTCCAGTATTCTTGCCTGGATAATCCCATGGACAGAGGAGCCTGGCCATGGGGTCGCAGAGTCGGGCACAACTGAGTGACTAACTTCAGTTCACTTCATCCCCATTTTACAGATAAGAAAACTGAGGCACAGAGAGGTTTAATAACCTGCTAGAACTAGAACTCACACAGCTAGTAAAGCCACAGAGGCTGTTCTTACCCATCCACTAAGCATTTCCCATGGGCTTCCCTGGTAGCTCAGCTGGTAAAAAATCTACCTGCAACACAGGAGACCCTGGTTTGATTCCTGGGTTAGGAAGATCCTCTGGAAAAGGGATAGGCTACCCACTCCAGTATTCATGGGCTTCCCTGGTGGCTCAGGGAAGGCTAGATATGGTATATCTACCTATTATATAGATAACATATAGATAAGGTAAAGAATCCACCTGCAATGCAGGAGACCTGGGTTCCATCCCTGGGTTGGGAAGATCCCCTGGAGGAGGGCATGGCAACCCACTCCAGTATTCTCACCTAGAGAATCCCTATGGACAGAGGTGCCTGGAGGGCTATGGTCCATGGGGTCACAGTCAGACATGACTGATTGACTAAGCACAGCACACAGCAAACATTTCCCACACCATGACTCTGGTTCCCTTCCTCCCTTCCTTTCTTTCCACTGCTCCCACCCAGGGCCAGCCATGAGCTTTCCTGTGGGTGATTTAAAACTCTATGGAGTTCAGTGTCCCCACACACCATCTAAAAACCACTACTTATTCAGGATTCCTGAGTAAAACTCCTGCTGAGACTTTTCAGTGGACACTGAGAAAATGCTAATTATGATTTAATGGCAAATGAAAAAACTGGATCCAAAACTGTAGTATATATCTATAATATCATATTTATCCATTTTTTCTGTCTGCCTGTCAATCAGACTTGGTTAGTTTCCCCCATCGAATTTGCCAGATTTAAGCCCAGGTGTTTTGCATCTTTTTAGGAAGCAAGTGTGGTTTGTAAGAATGTACTTTGTATGTGTATTTCTGAGGGAATATAATCTAGAGCCTTAGAATCAAAATGGAACTGCAGTCCTGGCTCCAGCACTTCTTCGTGGTGGTTCTGGGCAGCTTACTCTGAGCCATAATTTCCTTGTCTTAAACCTGGGGCAGTAATACCTCTGCATGTGAGAATTAAGATGTGTTCCCAAGATGCCCAGTGCAGAGCTGGTGCTTAGTACGTGCTCACTAGCTGATTGCTCCAGGCTCTTGGAAAGACAATACTTAGTCCAGTTCAGTTCAGTTGCTCAGTTGTGTTTGACTCTTTGTGACCACATGAATTGCATCATGCCAGGCCTCCCTCTCCATCACCAACTCCCGGAGTTCACTCAAACTCACGTCCATCGAGTCAGTGATGCCATCCAGCCATCTCATCCTCTGTCGTCCCCTTCTCCTCCTGCCCCCAATCCCTCCCAGCATCAGAGTCTCTTCCAATGAGTCAACTCTTTGCATGACATGGCCAAAGTACTGGAGTTTCTGGTTATAAAACATTCTGAGGAATGATAGCGTTGTTCTGCTGGAGCCTCCCCTCCCATAACTCTTGGGAGTATAGTTTTCATTTTGATGAATTTGCTTTCAGCATCTTGTGCTTTGGTAAAGACACTTTCCATAAATGTGCAGCACTTCAAATTGCTACAATGTTTGTGATCTAACTGCTGATTGTTATGTGTTTGCAAAGGTAAGAAGGCTGCATAAATTCTGGGTAATTTAATTTTCATGCTGGAATTTTCATATACACTTATCTCATCAGGCCAGTGTGCCATCATAATGAGGATGTCTATAAAATAATCTTTTTTGTTGTTTTTATAGTGAAACAGGAAACATTCAAACCCTGGTTTTCCCAGTGATGTATATCAATGAGGTAAGTCCTGGGAGGGAGCCATGGGTATATTTCTCCTATGGAAGCTTGGGGACCTTCCATTATGGTGTCTGTGATTGTAGCTATGTGTAATTTTAGATGTGAGAAAGGGCAAAGGTGATTTTTTAAAAACCTGTTTGTCCTCAGAAAATTTCTGTTTATATGTTTACATGAATCTGTCTGTGAGATTTGAAAATGACAGAAAGAAACTTGCCTTGTCAAGAACATTATATGGGTGAAGCTCCTTTCTGGAAGCTGGTTGTGTAAGAACCAAAATGTAAAAGTGATCAGTTTACCATTCATTACTTGAAAAATAGAGTGAAAAAGAGCGTGAGCTGGTTGAGAAATGATTAAATAAAATGGGATACTTGCCCACTGATTGCAGTGATATGTGGTTGCCTTATCCTTCATCACAGCATAGAAGTCTCTTCTACTTTGTGATAAACAAGCATACATCATGAATTATAGGAAACAGATCCTGTCTTGGTTCAAACAAAAGGAGTTTCTCTGAAGAAATTTCTTTGACAGTGCACCCAGAGAAATACTATCCCCAATTGTTAGGCATAAATTGAAGTTTTGTAAATAAAGCATATTCTGAAGGCTCAGAAAACACCTACCCACCATGTAAAGCACCTGTGATAACTTCGTCTCCGAATCACATATCACACGTACTGTAGGGATGTCTCCTCAACTTCCGTTCTCTCTTTCACCCAGTTTTGAGAGAAAAGTTGCAGGATTTTCCTCCTCAAATTCTTGACTGGACTGGCTTCCAGTGTTAACAGTAACATTTTTTAAAGTTTTGTGATTTTTCTGTCTTCCATAAAAATATTTTTTCTTTGCAGAAGATTTAGTAACGGAGCTTAGCAAGAAGAGACAAATTAACAATGATTTCTCACAAAACCTGAGCCAGACTGATAAACTGTTTTCAACTTGCTTTATTTTCCTCAACAATGTGTTATAGAAATTGTTCTCCAAAACAGCTTTGTAAAAATAATTTGATATTCTGCATTTTGTAAAAATAACACATGCTCTTTCTGGAACTCTTGAGAAATTAAAAATAACAATAAAAATGAACTGCTTAATAAGCAAGCCCATCCCTCAGAGAAAAATGCACGTGACATCTGCTTACATTTGCCTCAGTATTTTTCTGGTTTTGATATTACAAACTGGAGACCATACAGTAGATTGAGCTTGATATCCTTTTTTTTCCCACTTAGCATTGTATTGGTAGCCACACTGATAAACTTTTGAAGGGTTTGTGATTACAATTCTAAGACAAGGCTTTTATTGTTTCATAGGAAAAATTCAGGCAATATTTACCATTTAGAGGACCTATTTGCTGTTCCTCCTGGGTCATCACTGTTATTGTTTGTGGGGAGCGCCTTGGAAGTAGGGCTTTGTGAGAGTGTGGAAGGGCCCTGGTCTGTCCAGTTGGAGCATATCTGAAGTCCCCTCCACCTGAACCTTCACTCTGACTTTTTGCCAAAGACTGGATTGCGTCCAGGGAGTGATGGAGTGAAACCTCGTGCTTTTGCTCCCTCCCAGAAAGAACTTTACTTTTCTTTAGAAAAGTAAAACGTTAGACCCGGGAGCAACCTTGGAGACTGCTCTCTCACCCCTTTTTTTCCAGAGGAGACTCTGATGGGCCTTCACCTGCAAACTGAGCCTAAATTAAGCCTAAACTCCCAGTTGTTGCTAATAATTGTTATAGTATTAAGCTCTTCAGATACCTCAGCCATGACAATTTAAGGTGATAATACCTTTGCCTTTCATCCAGACAGTGTTATTCTAAAACAATTCCTTATTTATCAATACCCTGTGCAATTCTGGTTAGCCTGAAGACTTCTCCGAACACTCTCTGTTGAGATCTCTGGTCCCGATAAATAATAGCTAACTAAGAGAGAAATGATGGCTTTCCACATGCCATTTGTTGGGAGTATTTCATTCATTTATTCATCTAATCAACTGACATTAATTGAGCACCTACTGTGTATGGGGTTCAATACCCAGCTTTTAGTTGACTGAAATAAAAGTCTTCAGGAATACTTCACAGTCAAGAGGAGACAAATAGGTAAATAGACAGTTACAATGCAGAAGTGAAGACAGTGATGGAAGATTTTAGAATGTGAGATGGCAGCTCAGAAAAGGGGCCTTGAACGAGGCCTGATGTGGCCAGAGAAGACTTCTGAAAGGAAGTTATGCTGAGCTGGACTTTGAAGGATGAGCTGGAGTCTGATACAAAAGAAAAGCTGGTATCGTCCCAATATTTCCCCCTCCTTTATCAGGAGGAGGAAATACTTCCTGGTATTATCTGAATATTTTCTCCCTCCTTTCCCCCACCAATTTAGAGTAAAACATGGCTCAGGAGAAAAGAGGAGACATTAATGACTAAGTGCACCCCTCTGGCTATTCTAACTTATAAATGGATTTTCAGTATCTCTGGTTTGCTGACAGGAGGACATACCCAAATTGTGTTTAATGATTTGGAAGAAAGATAGCGCAAAAAGCTTTACCCCCTGGATATTTATTAGTAATCAAGGGAATACTATTTTCTTGCTCCTCTCCACAGAGTGTTCTCATTGATAAAGAGACTGCAAGTCGACTGAAGTCTGTGATTAACACTACACTGATTGTCACCAACATACCCTATATTATCATGGCGCTGGGTGTGTTCTTTGGTCTGATCTTCACCTGGCTCGCATGCAGAGGACAGGGATCCACAGATGAGGTGAGCAGTGGCTGGAGGAATGTCTGCCTTACTGGATTATGTTCCCTGAGGACTTCAGCTGTGCTTCATTGAAGGGGTGTCAGTGGGCTCATTAGGGTGGACTCTGAGGTTTGATGCTGGGCACAGTGATTTCATGGTTGTGTTACTTAGGCTGAGCTGAGCCAAAGGAGAGGCAAGGGAAGTGTGTCAAAGATGGAGAGGTGATAGAAAAATACTGTTCAGTGTTTCAGACTCTCTTGTTGGGACTAGAACCCCTAGGAGTAAGGATTATGTCTTTGAAAAGAAGAATATATAACAGCTGAGCACCCAGACTTTGGTGTCAGAGTG
This sequence comes from Bos indicus x Bos taurus, assembly GCF_003369695.1. NCBI lineage: Eukaryota > Metazoa > Chordata > Mammalia > Artiodactyla > Bovidae > Bos > Bos indicus x Bos taurus. The sequence goes on along the minus strand of NC_040081.1, from coordinate 90,609,866 downwards.
TCCAGGTTCAAATTCCAGTTTTGACTCTTAATAGCTATGTGATCCTAGAAATCATGCCTTAGTTTCTCCATCTGTAAAATGGGATAACTGAGCCTCACTTAGGAATTTTTTGTGAGGACTTGATGATACTTTAAACATAAACTGGGCACTTGGCCCAGTGTAAACATTTAGTAAGAGCTCAATAATTATTAGTTATAGGACAAAACAGCTCCATGATTACAGAGCAAGGCAGCCAGGGATCTGCTTGGAAAGAATCCCTAGTGTATCAGGAGATACCTACCACTGAGTCGTTACTGCACAATAAATGGTGGGCACAGGGGAGTGGTTCCTTTTCTGGAGGGATGGGAACATCCCCAAATGGATGGGATAAACAGTCAGTTTGGCTTCCCTAAGTGACCAACGGGCCAACCCAGGGGTCTAAATATCTTCAATGAGCCTTTCTTAAATTCCCACCAGCTTTCCAGTTGGCAACAAAGGCTTTTTCCCCTTCTCTCTTCACCACCTCCATTAAGTGTCTGAGGCAAATATGAAGGAGGAAATGAAACAGGCTGAAACCATCTAAGTCATGTTAGCTCAGATTTCCCTGTCTTCTGCATGTTTCCAGTATGCCTCTCGACCCATGCCCATCACATTAGCATGAATTAGGGGTGAGGCAGCAATCTTTTCATTTCTATCTATGGATCTTAACTGCTACTGCTAAGTCACTTCAGTCGTGTCCGACTTTGTGTGACCCCATAGATGGCAGCCCACCTGGCTCTGCCGTCCCCGGGACTCTCCAGGCAAGAACACTGGAGTGGGTTGCCATTTCCTTCTCCAAGGCATGAAAGGGAAAAGTGAAAGGGAAGTCGCTCAGTCATGTCTGACTCTTAGCGACCCCATGGACTGCAGCCCACCAGGCTCCTCTGTCCATGGGATTTTCCAGGCAAGAGCACTGGAGTGGGGTGCCATTGCCTTCTCCGATGGATCTTAAAGTCACTGTAAAATGGATCTTACTGCCACAGACACAGATGAAAGCCCACGTAAATGTCATGAGTGCTCCTACAGTTAACCAGCTTCACATATTCAACAAGCAAATAATTACTGCACCCACCACCTCCAAGACATTGTTCTCTGATGGGCTTCCACTTGAAGGAGGCAAATTAAATAATGTGTGATGAGGATTATGTTTCACATTGACACAGGGACGGGTACTGCTCCAGTGTCAGGGTGAGGGTGTTAGAGTAGGCCTCCTGGAGAGGATTAGAGCTGAAAGTTAAAGAAGGAACAGGAGGAAGCAGGCCAAGAAGGGGTGAGCGGGACGACATCCTTCCTAGCTGTTCTCCTCTTTCCACCTTCCTCCATCCCCTCCCACACCTTTCGTATCTGGGGAGAAGCTGGTGACGTGACCGCCTAACCCCACTGTCCTCTCTCTTCTGGTCTCAGGGAACTGCAGATGAAAGAGCGCCCCTCATACGAACCTAGTCAGACCGTGAGCCGTGTTTGGGGAAGGAAGCATGCGCACTGTTGTGACCTGGGCCACGATGACATGGGGCAACCGTCTGTGTCCTCACGGGCTTTGTCGCCTGGTGAGACAGGAGGAGGGCACCCCGTGCCGGCGTGTGACGAGCACCTTCCAGCAGAGGTTCAGGAACAGGCTGACCTAGTTGGCCGTTAGGATCCTGTGGTCCCTGACAGATTGTTTTGTTTTTCGTGTGTCTAGCAAGTATTTAATAAACGCTTGTAATTTTTTGTTATTGTTGGGTGCTGGTAGCTCCAGAATTTTGTGACCACTGTCGTGGTTATAATGTCTTTGCATCACTTGTTAATGCTACTTGGTCTAACCTTATTCAGTACTCTTCATTCACCAGACTTTGTGCTCAGAATACATAAATATTACTTATGTTGTATTCCTCCATTCATTTCATTCACCAAACAGAAGTAAATAAGAGTTCGGAATGCAGGGTAAAATGGTAAGCATCATTCAGTAGTATTCAAATGCATTTAATTTCCTCTTTTGAAAAAGTACATATTGCCTTTCTTGCGAATCTTCATTTCATAATTCCTCCAGGATAATAATTCAGTCTTTTGACCAACTTTCACCCAGGATAGGAATAAGTGGGGAAGGGGTTGTTGGGTGGTCCCCATGAGTTGATAGTGACAAGCACCTGAGGATTTTTGACTTGTACTTTTGTGAATTGAAAGAATGCATAAATAATGTTGATGAGGACAAGTACAGATATTTCATGTAGAATAGAGTGCTAGTTACGACTTTTGTGGGTAGTTTGTTTCTTTTTTTTATAGTCAGAATGATCTTGATGTGGAAAGGTGTTTCTGGGAAAATGTAATCAGTAACTGATTTTTCCCCCCGAACCACCCTTACCAAAATGACTGTATTAACTACAATACTACTGAGTGATTATTTGTAAAATTATTTATCAATATAGGAAATCCATCTATCCACAACCTAACTTACACTTAAATTTCAGGAAGTCTTACTGCACTAAATACACATTTCTTCTGGGGCAGTCTTCTTGGTAACTCTGAAATTGTTTTTGAGTTGTTCTCACCTCAGATTCAGTTCCTTCTGATGTTTTGTGGCTCACTATCACTCACTGAGTAGAGAAAAATGTGCCCTGCGGTTCCTGTGACAATCATTTTGCTGACAGAGTGATGGTGTTTTAAAATATTGCACAGGAAGTACTTTTAAGAAAGGTTGCTTGGTGTCAAAAGCAGAGCCACCTGTCTGCAGAAGACCTCTTGACTCTCAATGTAACCTGAGTCAGGATTGAAAACCATCCATTGTCACAGAATTCAAGCATATTTAAGGGCAGTTTCTCTAATTCTTAATGCTCACCATTCATTTTGGATTGAGAAACTTGTACAGTTAATCTGGCAGACCGCACAGAGAACTTCTCAACAATTGAATCATTCTGCAGGATTTTTTTTTGTTTAAAATGGGATTTCAGTGTAAGCAAATGAGGGAAAAAAGCCACAGATTTCACAAATATAGCTTCTGATCCCTGTATGGAGGCAATAAATCATTTCCTTGCCCCAATTTTCCTACTCTCTACACTAAAGCAATATGTAATGTTTCCCTTTTTTGAAGGAGCAATTCATTAAACTCTCAGTTTCTCTATAAATTAAGATAGAACCTATAGATACCCCAAATCACCAAAATGTGAGATGCTAAATTGAAGTTATTTTGTCTTTAGTAATGCCAAGTATCTAGATGTTTTAATTCATCAACATTTAACTAAATAATTTGTACATCTTATTGTTATGCACCCACTTATTCACACAAATAAAACTGATAAGTCAGTGCATACCCATTGATTCATTCTATTATCAAGATATAATCATCTGAGATGACATTTTTAAATAGTATGATAACAGTTAAAGATGTACACATTTTGACTGAATCCCACACAGCCAGAGACCCCAAAACATATTATTTTCATATGATTCTTAATAGTTACTTGGCTTAAAAAAAAATCACATTTGATATTTTCCTCCTAAAAAATCTGTGGCAAACCCATACGCTGCAGTTAAGATTACAGATTGGTTAAGAACGAATGTACCTATTTGGTTTTCGGTTGAAGATAACAAACGGTTCCTCATGATCATTTTTGTGGAGCTGTTATCCTAGACAGGCTCCCAAAATCTTTGTGACTGTCACAATCAAAGAATACCATGTCCTGTACTATGATGCCCAATTTACAGAGAAACCCAACAGAGAGAGGTTACCTCCCTTCTCTCGAGAAAAACTGGGAGTTGAACACAGGACAGGAAATGGGCTTTGCCACTTTCCACTCCAGGCTTATCCCACTAGACTTTATCTAGAAAGATCACTAATGGTCAAGCAGGGCAGGTACTACACAACTAACTTCTATTGGGGTTTTTACTTAAGAGAGACTAATTCTTTATTTTAGTTGCTTGAAATGAGAGTTCTGTAAAAGGTGACCTCCATCCTCGGCCCTCTGGGCACTATCACTGGGATTAATTACTTGTGACTATTAAAGAGAATGCTGCCCAGAATGTTCTTCCTGTAGTTTATACTGCTGGTTCCTTTCATGTGATTCTTGACATGTGTATTTCTACCCTTAATGCAATGGAATATTTCACTAATAAAAAACTTTCTATGAAATTGCACTGGAAACTGTATGTTATGTCATCAGGTGTTCAGTGGTCTATGGAGTTTCATTTGAAAGGTGCTCTTCGCCTGTGGATGGAATCAGGCTTGAGTCATACCCCTTAGGCCACCTCCAATTTGAGCTCAAACTGTGGTGGACAGTTATAGGCAGCCTGCCAAGCCTCACTTCAAGTAGGTCCCATGTTGTACTTTTTTGCCTCAAGTCTTTCTCCAGAGCCCTGGAAGCCCCTCAGGAGCATGGGGGTTAATACTCCCAATTACTCATGCTCTGGGGCTTCCCAGGTGGCTCAGTGGTAAAGAATCCGCCTGCCAATGCAGGAGATGCAAGAGACGCAGGGTTTGATCCCTGGGTCGGGAAGATCCCCTGGAGAAGGAAATGGCAACCCATTCCAGTATTCTTGCCTGGAGAATCCCATGGACAGAGGAGCCTGATGAACTAAGTCCTTGGCATCGCAAAGAGTTGGACAGGACTTAGTGACTGAACAGCAACAACTGATGCTCAATCAGAGTGGGCAGGAGTCAACTGGTAAGGGCTCCAGTTCTCAGAGGGCCAGTTCGCAGGCTCACTCTACTTGGTTCCTCAGCTAGGGTTGCCGGGACCAGAAACTGCTCCTGTTTATCACTCCTTCATCCCCGGCCTCGCCTGATCCCTGCACAGCTGCTTCCAACCAAATAATCTACCTGTTTTAACATCCCTATTCAGGTCTGTTTCCAGGTAAACATAAACTGAAATGCAGACAAATCCACCCCGAGGGTTCAGCAAGGTCAGAGAGCTGTTGGAGAAATACTAGACCTTGTGTCTGCAGACATTTGGACTGAAGTTATTAGCCCCAAAGTTTAGATTCTCTTTAAAACCTTTACCACGCCAATAATAGTGCAACTTACTTCTGAAGTCACAGCCAATCCAGACCAATCATATTTAGCTCAGTGTTACAAACATCTTTATATTATTAAGGATACTTGAGAACCTCAGTGTATGTGCTTCCTGCTGCTGCTGCTGCTAAGTCACTTCCGTCGTGTCCAACTCTGTGTGACCCCATAGATGGCAGCCCACCAGGCTCCCCCATCCCTGGGGTTCTCCAGGCAAGAACACTGGAGTGGGTTGCCATTTCCTTCTCCAATGCATGAAAGTGAAAAGTGAAAGTGAAGTCGCTCAGTTGTGTCTGACCCTCAGAGACCCCATGGACTGCAGCCTTCCAGGCTCCTCCGTCCATGGGATTTTCCAGGCAGGAGTACTGGAGTGGGGTGCCATTGCCTTCTCCGATGTGCTTCCTAGGGACCCCCAAAGCTGATTTCAACTGGCTTAAGTCATAGGAGAAGTTGTGGGATCATAAATGTAAACTTTCAATGAAGTTTCAAGATGTTCTGGGAACCTGACTTGGAGCTGAGGGAAGGCTTGACTAAGGAAGCAACATTTGACTGAGACTGAAGAACAGGCAAAGCAAAGCATTGCAGACAAAGGTAACTGGATGCGCGGGAGCAGGAAGGAACATGTTACATGTGACTGAGATAACATTTGTCTAGAATTCAGAGGAAGAATAGTGGGAGATTAGGCTGGAAAGAAAGGCAGCCTTATTGTGCCATGTTAAAGATTTTGTTACATATTGGATGATTCTACTTGCAAGTGGTACTTAAAATAGATTCATAGAGACAAAGAGTAGAAAGAGTGGTTACTGGGGGCTGAGAGAGCGGGGTTATTGTGTACCCCAGTTGTGTCCAACTCTTTGTGACCCCACTGACTGTAGTTCAGCAGGCTGCTCTGTCCTTGAGATTACTCAGGCAAGAAAACTGGCGTGGGTTGCTGTTTTCTCCTCTAAGCGATCTTTCCAACTCAGGGCTCAAACTCGCAACTCGAGTCGGCGGGTGGATTCTTTACCACTAGCACCACTATTTCTGAGGCCAACAGGAAGCCATTCAAGGGTTGTGAACTGGGCTGTTGGCCAGTGCAGGACAGGGAGAAGAATGGGATATGTGACAGGTTTGTTTAGGAAAAACTCACTCTAGCTGCGGGGTGAATAAAGTGGAAGAGTCAACCTGGATACAGGGAGGTCAGTTACGAGGCTGTTGTGATAGGTGGTTTCTTTGGGGTCCCCACTGACGTTTAAGATGGAATTTGTCTAGGTATCATGAACCAGCTGGCAGGGTGAATTCCGCAAAGCTGCAGAGCATGGGTTAAGTAATGGGTTTAATATGGAAAAAAAAATTATAGAAAAAGGAAAGCACAGACCCTCCATCTTCCTGTTATCCCATGGAGAGGCAAGCTGAGGGTCAGAGCTCTGTTTGGTCTCAGTGCAGAGAGCGTATTCACCTTTTTATAGGACGAGCATGAAAAAGTAGTCTTGTCGATGAGGAATACACAAGCAAGTGAAAACAGGCAGTTTGGACTTGGGCTGCCCATGGAATGTTACAATCTCCACTGCTGGGGTGAAGAAGACACCAGTTACACGGGACCTATCATTGGGTACAGCCTTTCCCCTCCCCTAGGAGAAGGGGGAACCCCAGTCACAGCTTGTTCATTCATCAGGCAACCGAGAATGAACAGCCAAGGTCACAGTCCAACAGTCCTGCTCATTGCACAGCAAGGCTACTGCAGTAGTCTAGGCAGGAACTGGAAAACATTGTTTTTTCTGTAAAAAGCCACTTAGAAAATAGGCTTTGCAAGCCTCTTTGTTACAACTACTCACCTCTGTTCTTGGAGCATGAAAGCAGTCATAGGCAACACGTAAGTGAATGCATATGTCTGTCACCCAAAGAAACTGTTTACAAAAATAGCAGCCCACATTTGGCCCCTGGGCTGTCATTTGCTGATCCCGGGTCTGGGCAAGAGGTTACAGAAATTTGAATCAGGGAGATGGCAGTGGAAATGAAGTATTTTTGAAATATTTGAAAGATAAAATATATAGGTTGTTGTTCAGTTGTTAAGTCGTGTCCGACTCTTTGCCACCAAAATAATGGGACTTGGAGATAAAAATGGGAAAGGCAAGGGAGAGAAACACATCAAGGAAACCATTCACTCACTCCACAGTACTGAATAAGAGCCTGTCATGTGGATGGGCACTCTGTTAGCATTAGGAACACCACCAGGAAACAAAGCAAAGTTTTCTGTCCTCATGGTGCTAAAATTAAGACCATACGTGCTATGTCACTTCAGTCCTGACTCTGTGCGACCCCATAGACTGTAGCCTGCCAGGCTCTCTGTCTATGGGATTCTCCAGGGAAGAATACTAGAGTGGGTTGCCAGGCTCTCCTCTAGGGCATCTTCCCAAGCCAGGGATGGAACCTGTATCTCTTGTCTCCTGCATTGGCAGATGGATTCTTTGGTGGTGGTAACTGCTAAGAATATTAAAATAGCCAGCGACAGGAGTGGAATCAGGGGAGGCTTCGTATTGAAGAAATGCTCGTCCATTCTTTTCCATCTGAAATTGTTCTTTCTATCCATAATTTTTGTGATTTGGCTCAGCTGGTTCTCTCTCTCGAGCTCTGCTCTGGTCATATTACTGGTGCTCAGCTGTAACCTCTTCTCACTTGATCCTCTCTCCCTGACAATCCCATTGGCTCCCAGGCTTCAATAACAACATAAACCTCATGGACCTCTGTTTAACCTCAGTCCCACATATCCAAGCACCTGCTGGATATCCTCAACCAGCTTGTGCTCAAATCCAGTAAGTAAAGCAAGGAACTCACTTTTCTTTTCCTTATCTTCCTCCCAAGTTCCAATGTCATCACAGTGTAGCTGGCTGTACAAGCCAGGAACCAGGGACTCTTGATAGACTCCTGCTTGCCTGCCTCTCCACACCCATCAAACATTAAGCCTACCTGCTCTTCAGTCTCCATTCCTGTTGTCCTCATCCATATACCAGTGTTCTCACTGAGACTCCTGGAATGACCACTTTTAGAATTACTTACTCACTTACATTTTCGAAACCCGTAATGGGTTTTATACTGCAAAGTTTTCCTCCACCCCATCTCCTTGCCACCCAGTTCATCTTCTCAGAAAACCAAAGTTATTCATTTTTAAAAACGTTAACTTTCCAGGTATATTTTATACAAATATGTGTAATTACATATTCTAGCCCTCTTTTTTTCCCCACCGAAATTGTAGCATACCATATTCAAGGTGTTGTTTATGTAATTTATCTTTGAGATCTTTCTTTTCAGTACACAGAGCTTTACTGTTCCTATTGCATCGCTGAACAGTATTCCTTTGTATGAATGCAACTATTTAGGCAAAACAGTTTCCAATCATGTGTTATTATAAACAGTGTTGTAACAGATAACCTGTATTCCATTAATTTTGCCAAACAATTTACAAAATAAATTCCTGGAAGTAGCATTGCTAGGTCCAAAGACAATTTTAATAGACAAATGGCTTTTTTGTTGGTTTTACTTGTATTAAAGTTACAAAAGCACATAGATTTAAGAATCACATAATTCTACAAAGTGTCCACCAAGAATTCTTTTCTCCCTCTACTCTCTTTTTCTAATTTAAATTTATTTTTAAGTGGAGGATAACTGCTTTACAATGTTGTGGTTTCTGCCATACATCAACATAAATCAGTCATAAGTACCGCTATGTTCCCTCCCTATTGAACTTTCCTTCCACCCTACCTACCAAGAATTCTACAAAAACAAAACAAAACAAAACAAACAAAAAAACCCCACCAAAACCTAAATTCCCAAAGGCACTTCTTTCTCCCTTTTTCTCCCCCCGCCCCACCCCCACTATTACCCCATAACTTTAAGTGACTTGGTGCTTGGTGAATGTTCCATTGACTCTCCAAGGGCGTCCTCGGGTAGCTCAAATGGTAAAGAATCTGCCTGCAATGCCGCAGAAGTGGGTCCGATCCCTGGGTCGGGAATCCCCTGGAGAAGGGCATGGCAACTCACTCCAGCTTCTTGCCTGGAGAATTCCACGAGGAGCCTACCGGGCTACAGTCCATGGGGTCGCAGAGTCGGATGCGACTTTCACATTGACTTTCCACTACGGAGGAGGATTTAGCTTTCTTTCCTACCCTGTCTTCATTAGACACTGGCATTCAGCCTGCTTGCACATCTTTCCCAAGGGGGCCTCCCAAAAGCCGTTTTTAAAGGCTCTCGGGCGGCAGGTCACAGCAAGCTTCCCGGTATCTCACTTAGGCTGTGAAGCTCCACGCCGGGTGAAGCCACAAGGCTCCCGGAAGCTAGCCGGGCCGGGGGCGTTCCCTCTCCACCCTCCAGCCGCTACGCCTTTCCAGCGTTCCGGCCTCTACGGCTAGGCCAGAAAAGAGGCGGAACTCCCTGGTCTGGAGGCGGTTTCTTCGCCGGATTGAAAAGCGGAGTGCACCGAGTGTCGCGGGAGCAGCACCTTGGTCCCCTGCTCCCGCGACATGGCCTTCAACTTTGGTACTCCGTCTGGCACTTCAGGTACCGCTGCAGCCACCGCGGCTCCCGCGGGTGAGTGACTGCCCCGGATCTTCTCCCGGCGAGGAGGGAGGTCTTCGGTCCGGCCGTTCCGTCCGAGACTCTTCGGCTTGGGGATCCTGGGGTCTTCTGCCCGCGCGGAGACTTTGGGGGCTTCGGAAAAGGGCGGGCGGCAGCCGAGCGGGCGACGGCGGCTCCTGAGGAGGCCACGGGAGGAATGGGGGCCCAACCCCGGTGCTCGCGCGCGCGGGTGGGGCCCCGCAGGCCCCTCTCCTCCTAGGGTTCGTTTCCCGCCATCCGGGAGTCGGGCTCGGAGAGACCCGAGGAGGCTTCTCTCACTCTGTGCCAGAGACCCGTCCTCCCTCCCCTCCCCGCCGCAGCCTCCGGGACTTGGGCGAACTCGTCGAGGGTTTCCCGCTGCTGGGTTCGGCGAGGATCCGGCTGGGGAGCCTGAGGCGCTGCCCTGCGGCTCCCTTGGCCCTGGCCCTTTAGCTTCTCGCTGCGGGACTGCAGACTCCTGCCCCTTCCTCCTGTCCCCGCCTCCTAGGCTTTCTTAACTCATGTTGGAGCAAAGTCAGGGTTTGTCTTTGTTCACTTCTATGAAACCTCCTGCAGACTCTTCTAATCCTTATCTTGCTTTCTTTTTCTTTTTTCTTCCCTCTCTCCCCTTTTAAAATTGTTTGTTTCTTTGCCTGCACGCCTATCAGGATTTGGTGGGCTTGAGACTGCCAACTCCACCGCCAGTGGGTTTAATTTTGGGGGTTTCGGATTAACTGCTAATCCTGCAGTGAACTTTAATATTGGGAATTTCGGTGTTTCTACCACCTCGGCGACTCCGTTCAATTTTGGTAACAGTCTGGCAAGTGCAGGTAGATATGCGGGTCGTCTGTGTAACGAATGTTGGGAGCTGGAGTCCAAGAATATTTTGTGGTTCCAGAGTTTGAGAAAGAACAGAGACTTGTTTAATAAGGAAAGGAAAATCATTTCCTAACGTCGAATCAAAAACATTTGTATTAGGTTTTGACTCTTAAAAGATTTGGTTTGGGGAAGTCTTGCAAGTTATTATATAATATTCCTTTGTTAAATTTGCATTTGAGTAGAATATACCTTCCGAGTGATATGAAATTGGAGTGGATTTTTATTTTGAGTGGAATACGTCTTCCAAATTATTAAATATCTCTTCAAAATATAAGTTCAACAGTCAGGCCCGTTTTCCTGGAATTCTTGGACTCCTGCAGTCATTTTTTTCCCCCATTTTTCCTGCATCTTTCATTGGAATTTCATTTGATTGTCTTTGTCTTTCCTGAGAGAAACAAATCTTATACGAACAGCAGCAACCTGTCTTGTTTTTGAATCTGTATAATAATAATAATGTCTTTCTTTAATAAACTGAGCAGATTAGGATACATTTCTGTAAGATAATGTAATTATAGTAAGAATCCCCAGTTCTTTACTGGATTTTTTGAGAAATGACCAGAGCAGTTTAATGTATTTTCAGGTAGCACTGACTTCTAAAATGTAGGCTAGACATCTTTGCACTAAAAAAGATAATTTTGAAGATTTTGTATCTATATAGATCATTTGAAGCTCATTGAAAATTCTGCAAAACACAACCTATAATATGTGTCTATATATATATATGAAAAAATTTTAAGTAGGTCTCTGTACCTTGCATACAATGACCCTATAGAAAAGTCTTGTTCTTCAGCTGCTCGTATATGAATTTATTGTTCATATTCTCTAACATATGCCACTTATGCCCATGCCAATTATATGCATTTGGTAATCATGATTTATTCCCTAAGACCTATTTGGAAGTCTGGCATTTTGTGCAGTCACTTGTTACTGCAATGTGAATATGACCTTGGCATTTGATTTGAAAACATTTTTGAAGAATACTTGAGTATTCCAAAGATTAAACAATCAGTTATCATTAAGGTATATTTAAAGTGATCACATATCACTGTTGTTTGGTATGTTTACTTTTCCTTCTTTGCTTAAAATTGGCACTGGGTAAAACAGAAACATTATTCTGAAATTTGTGTTTCCAAACAAACCCACCCAGCTTGTAACTCAACAACAATAAATAAACCAGTTGGTATTTGCTTGATTTCATGTTCATTTGGAGTTGTCACTGTTAAGTTTTGAGTTGTGATAACTGTTTTAACTACTTCTACGTACGTTCATTAACTTAGTCTTCAGCAAAGGATTGATTGAAATTCTTGTTTACTTTTTAAATTTTATATCCTGGCAGATCCATTATTATTAATAAGTATTTTTCATATTGTGGAGCATGTTAAGATACCAGTGCTTTTATCGTATAGCCAATTCAGACTATATCTTAGTTTTTCTGTGACACTTAGAAGTAATGAAAAAGATTAGGAACAATATTTAGTATTTTAGGTGATTTTTATCAAAATGTTTGCAGTTTGCAGTACCACAGTAGAATCTGCAAATAAATAGAGTATTTGGTTGTACCTGGATGCAACATGTAGTCTACTCTTGAATAATTTTCCCAGTCAGAATCATATGATGACTATCATGGGCTGTGAGTTTTTTCCTTTTTGTATCTCTTATATTACAGTATTAATGAATCTCTGTCTCTTATGCCAGAAATATATGAGATTGAAAATTAGAATCCCAGAAAGTCTGTAGTATAACTCAGAGAGGACTAATGGTTCAAACATCTGTCTTAAAAGTCTTTTTTGGCAATCTCATTGGTAATCAAATTCTGACAGTAAGGGGAGAAAAAGCAATTTTAGATTGGCTAGCATTCCACTCCACTCATATGTCAAGTTGCATCGGTAAAGATTAATTTTGTCTTTAGATTTATCTGAAAATGAAATTTGTGTATCTGTCAGTTCCCAAACTGTGGTGCAGGGTCTGGTGATGGCTCTGCTCTCCTTTGAGGCCACTACCGCCTTTGATTTTTTTTTTTTTTTTTTCTGTATCTCTTCAAGAGGTAACATTCTTGTTGTATAAAAGTCATTATATTGGTATGTTTAATTTGAAAAGTTGCTTAGTCTTGATGGAGACCAAGTAGAAATGTAAGTTAGAATATAAATTAATTCACCAAAACCAAGGTTGCAAACTGGCAACACAGTCTGCTGATACGATGTTTATCACACTGTCTTAAAAATATTTGAATTAGTTGCAAAAAATTAGTTGAATTCGGGTTTAAAATTATGTAAATTTCACATTTAAAAAATCTAAATTTTTCTATTTCTCTTGGGGAAAATGGGAACATAAAACACTACTCAACTACCATTCTCCTGTAGCAGTCATCTGTTGGAATTTAGGAACTGCTGCCTTTTAAAAAAACTGTCCACATTGATCAGTTCCACCAATCAGTAAACACCTAGCCTATTTCATTAATATTAACAGCCTGTGTCTTGTAGACATTTGAATTTGCAACCCCTGCTCTAAAAGTACATAGTCATTTTAGTGTACACAAACACTGACTAAATAGGCTTATTAACATGTTTTCTTAGCCATAACTTAATCACCTCTTTAGTTGAAAGGTATATATTGCATTGTGGCAAATACTTACATAATTTGGAAAAGAAATTACCTCGTATGTATTCAAAAATTCTTCATTTCTATTTTATTTATGCTTTTTTAATTAGGTGGGTTTGGAGGATTTGGGACAACGTCTACCACAGCGAGTTCTGCATTCAGCTTTTCTACTCCAGCTAACACAGGCACTACTGGTAAGAAGATATCTTATATCATTTGTAGAAGAAAATGAGCTACAGATCAGATATCTTTTTTAACTTAAAATTGCTAATTTTTCATTCAAAGGATTCTTTGGTAGTACTCAGAACAAAGGTTTTGGATTTGGGACTGGTTTTGGCACGACAACTGGAACTAGTACTGGCTTAGGTACTGGTCTGGGGACCGGACTTGGATTTGGAGGATTTAATACGCAGCAGCAGCAACAGCAGCAACAGACTAGTAAGTACAAGAGGTTTTCATTTTCAGATATGAAACCATAACAACGTAGATAATATTATTTAGTCACTGTTCAAAACATTTGAGTAGATACCTTTTTGGGGGGAGGAGTTATAAATATCATATTCCATAGGATTCCAAAAGCTACTTCTCATGTTCAAATATAATGATAGCAACTGGGGAGAAGACAGATTGGCATGATTATAAGACCTCTGTGTTTAGTGTCATTCTATTAAAGTTTTTGTTGTTCGTAAACATGACACAGGTATGTAAAGCTGTACAGAAATACAGCTTCACGGATTGTTTATAAGATGAATGCCCTTTGTAACCACTGCCCATGTCAGGAGGTGGACCCTAACCAGCCACTTCAGAAACCCTCCACATTCTCCTAGTCGTTTCCCCATCAGAGGAAATAGTTTTGCTTTTTATGTTGATCACTTCCTTACTTTTCTTTATGGTTTTGTTACTCAAGTGTGTGAACAGTATTGTTCACTTTGATTTGTCTTAAATCTCTGTAAGTCCCCCTTTTTAGTTTTCTTTTTTATTTTTCAATTTGTTGATGAAATCAGATCATTTGTCCTATAGAAGTTGACAGTCAGGACTTTATGATTGCATTCCTTTTGTATAGTTAACATACCTTTGTCCTCTGTATTTCTTGTAAATTGGGTTGGATGTAAGGGGTTATTTATATTGATCATTAAGTTTTTTGTTTGCAAGCCTACTTTATAAATAGTGTTATATTTTTTTTATCAAGAGGCATATAATGTCTGATTGTCTCTATTTTTTGTGATGTTACCAGTGGCCATTGGTGATGATTACCAAGATCCATTAATTCATTAGGGGTTGCCAAATGGCATTCCAACTGTGTGCTTCCTTTTCCCTTTATTTGTTGAAATACTTCTGTAAAGAGAAACTTCTCCTCATCTACTATTTGAATAAGTATTTCCCTTTATTCCTAACTTTCAAAATAAAGATTTGGTTCCCTATTCTTCTCCAAAGGTAACCTTTTTTTTAAATATCAGGAACTGAAGTATTTAAATTATTTGATATTTTTCAGTCCATTGCTATTTTCCATATTGATATTTAAATTGTTCCATCTTTAGCCAGTGTAAGCCTCTTCAGGTTGGTTCCCAAGTCATGTTGGTACATGTGTAGAATTAGTCTTTGATAACTTCCTTACTAGCTGGTGTGGCAGTATGTTCCAGGGTTATCTTGTATGTATGTATGTATGCTTATATGCTTAGTCACTCAGTTGTGTCCGACTCTTTGTGACCCCATGGACTGTGGCCCACCAGGCTCCTCTGTCCATGAAATTCTCCAAGCAAGGATACTGGAGTGGGTAGCCATTCCTTTCTCCGGGAAATCTTCCTGACCCAGGGATTGAACGTGGGTCTCCTGCATTGTAGGCAGATTCTTTACAACTGAGCCACCAGGGAAGCCCTTTATCTTGTATGGATTAGTATATTTAATTATCACAAGAACTCTATGAAATAGAACTCTTATTACCTCCATTTTATAGATGGAGAGAGATAACTGAGAGAATTGTGCCTTGTCCATACGTCTTCTGAGATGTTGTACCGGAAAACAGATACAGGTTCCTTGACTTCGTCTGTAATGCTCCGTTTGCTTTTCTGCAGTTCGCTACCTCCTAAAATCACTTCTGTTTCATTTTTCTTAGGTGACTTGATTGATTGGCTAGAATTCACTCTATTCAGTCATTGAAGCTTAGTAACTTATTAAATATGAATTTCAAGAATTATTAACCAATAAAATGAAGAAAATAGAATTTTTCATTCTTGTGTTACAATAAAGTAATATATCTTTCTTACTCTCCTCCTGCAACAATAGGAAGTTAGGTGGAAATCCAAATAGTTAAGAAGAAGAAAGGAAAAATGAAGTTTTTTCTTTGTTTCTTGGCATGAAGTCTCTTCAACTATGTTATTATAGTTACACTTATTTGTCTTTGGAAAAACAGGAGTTTGAATCTGGTGCTATTCATTTTCAGAATGGAAAGGGCTCATTCTCCTCTAAGTGTGTGTTGTTAGGTCAAGACTCTGGGTATATAGGGTATATATACTGGGTTTATAAGGTTACTCATAGTCTATAAGGAGATAGAGTAACAAACTTTCAATTAGATTGTCTAATAAACATTCAGTTATAAAAAATATGTGTGTGAAAGCACTAAAATACACCATACAAAGTGCTTTGGAATGTAGAGGAAAAGGCGACTCTTAAGGGACTTAGATGGCTGGATCAAGTCAGAAAAGGGTATTCTAGGCAGAGGGACTAACATTGACAAAGGCATGAATGCCTGGCACAGTGTGGTGAATTTGGGACCTGCTGTTGTAAGGAGTTTGAGTTTACTCTGTAAAGATTGTGAAACTTTGCATCATTTTTTAAAAACTCGTGTTTGTACAAGGTGCTTGCTGTCTGATTACACTGCCTCTGATATGCCTAATCTCGGTTATCTGCTGAGTTCCTGGACAGTACTTATTCATTGAACACTTTGGCAGCTGGCTCTGAGTTTTGCTGAGTGGCTCAGTCAGTAAAGCATCTGCTTGCAGTGCAGGAGACCTGGGTTCAATTCCTGGATCAGGAAGTTCCCCTGAAGAAAGAAATGGCAACCCACTCAGTATTCTTGCCTGGAGAATCCCATGGACAGGGGAACCGGGCAGGCTATAATTTATGGGATCGCAAGAGGTGGACACCACTTAGCGCTATCTTCTTCTTCTGAGTTTTGCTTTTCGACTTGTGCTGTCAGTCTGAGTTATTTTAGCATTCACGTACGTATGTACTCAGACAGTCATACCAGCATTTTAGCCCGAAGACCTCCATTTCACTTTAGCCACAATTCTTACCTTGGACTTTGGCAACATCTGAAACTGTTCTAATTCCATAATTCACTAATGTAAACATCCCACAACATTTGCTCTTTAAGCCTACCTTGTCAGGTACTTTCAACATAGCTGTTTTTAGACCTTGTTTTGATGTTTAGACCACTGACACTTTCTACACTTAATCACCTCCTTCACTGTTCTTTCTTACTAGCTTAAGAGTCCTTGTCCTTCCATTTCAGTCACTCTTACCAAGATGCTGAACTTTCTTATCCTTGTATCACGTTTCCCTGAAAGAACAAGATGAAGCCTGTGTAAGCCCGGTATCTATTTAGATACTGCTTGAAAAAATCATACAGTACAGGAGATTGAATAGTACCTCCAAATTGTTAATCACCAACCCAAGTTGGGCCCTCAACATTGCTTGGTAATCCTGTGAGGTTTCTATTTTCAGATTATTCTCTTGCTTTCTATAAGTTATTTTCAACCTTTATTCTCTTCAAATCTCAAATTCTCTGTTCTCACTTTTAGCAGATGGCCTCGACCTCTACTTCAGAGAGAAAACAGAAGCTCTCATTGTAATAGCTGCCCATTGCCAAATCTAGTTTATCTCCCTCTGTATCCATTCTTTTCTCTTTGCACCTGTGCTTTGGATCTCATATCCTCCCACCTTCTGCGGCCCCTTGTGCTGTGGATTATTTTTCCCAGCAACCCCTTGCCCCATTCCACCTCTTACTCCCCACCAAAAAAAAGTCTTCAGCTTCTCTATCCAAGGATTATTCTCATCCACATTTAAACAGTCTGAAATTTCTTTTTTTTCTTTTAACAGTGAAAACAAAACAACTTTTATTTCACATCTCACTTCAGCTATTGCTGCCTATCACTCTCTTCTCCCCTTCATAATCTACTTGGAACAGATGTAAAAGAATGGGATCCCCCGCTGCTATCTTCTGTTACCTCTTAGACTACACTGTTTGGTTTCTAAATTCTTTCTTTACCCATTCAAGTGTGTGTGTTAGTTGATCAGTTGTGTCTGACTCTTTGCAACCTCCTGGACTGTAACCCACCAGGTTCCTCTGTCCACGGAATTCTTCAGGCAATAATACTGGAGTGGCTATTATATCCCCTTCTCCAGGGGATCTTCCTGACCCAGCGATCGAACCCTGGTCTCCCACATTGCAGGCAGATTCTTTGCCATCTGAGCTGTCAGGGAAGCCCAATCAAGTAATTAAGGTCATTAATCTCTCAAATCCACTGAACATCCACTGTTCTTAAATTGTGAAAAAGTCTAACATACACTTATTTTACTGCTTTACTGTACTTTTCTCTTTAAAACCATGGAGTCATTCCAACTCACAACTCCTTGGTATCATCTAATACCCAGGTCTTAATCAGATTTCCCCTTATGTCTCAGTAAAGTTTTCTTCAGTTGGCTTGTTGAAATCATGATCCAAAGTCACACATTTACTTTCTTGTTATGTCTGTTAGTATAGAGAATTCTTTTTAGTATAGATAGTTTCTTACTTAAGGTTTCTTTTTTTTTTTTTAACCTGGCTCATGAATTGTTGAAGAAATTGAACCATTTGTGCTGTGAAATATCCCCTATTCTACATTTCTTTGTTTCCTTGTAGAATCATTTAACTTTATGCCCCATATTTCTGGTGAATGAAGTTAGCTTTTAGGTAATAAAGAATTAAGTTTGACTTTTTAGCATGAATACTCTGCAGGTGGTGCTGTGTGCTTCCCGTTAAGAGGCTGTCTCCTTTAGAGATGCTAAGATTGACCAGTTGGTTCAGGTGGTGAGAGCTGATCTATAAAGTTCCCCATCATTCTTAACGTAATGCGCTCATTAATTGATGGTCATCGCCTCAATCGTTTACTTTATTAGGAGTTGCAGAATGGTGACTTTAATTCTGCCCTGTCTTCCACACTGAAATTCTTCTGTAAAAGGAGTTTTTCTTTATCCCTTTTCCCCACAAGACTGCTTGGTCACCCTGAAATAGAATTTGTATAGGAAAGGCATAATAAATTCTTTCTTTTTAATTGATAGTATTTGTAAGAAGTTTTTGGTTCTTGATTATTTCCAGTGGTATCCAAGGAGTTGAGAGTTTTCTAAATTTTTTACTTTTACTTTTAAAAATTATCATTTTGAATGCATGAGATTAATAAATTGGATATGTTTGAGTTGGTTACATTCATTATTCTTTTTGATGCTGAGATTGTCACATTTTTGGCCTGTGTGAGCCCTCAGCTTCAGTTATAGTCTGATCTTTTTTTTCTCCTACCCTCTTGTTTAGTAGTCCATATTCCTTTTGCCAGCTCATCTTCCCCTCTTCTTTGACACATAGATTTGCATATGCTGTTATTCTTTGCTGCTACCCCTGGCCTGGCTGACTACTTCTTTTAGACCTTAGCTGAAGTTCTAATGGAGTAGCCTTCTCTTGACCCTCCTGCCCCAGGCTTGATTAGCTCCCTCATTTAGGACTCTCAGGGCCTCTACTTCTTTTTTTTTTTTTTTTAACACACTGTTCTGTGCTATGCTTAGTTGCTCGGTCATGTCCGACTCCTTGTGACCCCATGGACTGTAGCCCGCCAGGCTCCCCCGTCCATGGGGATTCTCCAGGCCAGAACACTGGAGTGGGCCGCCATGCCCTCCTCCAGGGGATCTTCCCAACCCAGGGATTGAACCCAGGTCTCCTGCACCATTCTATCTTTTCAGGGCAGGGCCCTCATGCTATTGAAAATCTTCAGCTTTCATGGAATACATATCCTCCTTGAAAAACTATTCTCCCTTAGATTTCCTGACAATATAGTCTCCTGGTCTTATATATCATACATATATGTTAATACATACTTTCATTTATTCTTGCACCATGTATTCATTCAACAAGTATTTACTGAATACTTCCTAAGTGTCAGACAGAGAGGCAAAAACTAAGGATATGGTGGTAAACAAGACTGGTTCTTTAAACAAACTGAACATATCAAACAAATACTCACGAGGCACTTATCACAACCGTGAGTATTTGTTTGATATGTTCAGTTTGTTTAAAGAACCAGTCTTGTTTACCACCATATCCTTAGTTTTTGCCTCTCTGTCTGACACTTAGGAAGTATTCAGTAAATACTTGTTGAATGAATACATGGTGCAAGAATAAATGAAAGTATGTATTAACATATATGTATGATATATAAGACCAGGAGACTATATTGTCAGGAAATCTAAGGGAGAATAGTTTTTCAAGGAGGATATGTATTCCATGAAAGCTGAAGATTTTCAATAGCATGAGGGCCCTGCCCTGAAAAGATAGAATGGTGTGAGAAGTCTAATATGGTAAGGCTTTCAAAGAATCTATTAGATTTTGTTATTTGTGTTTCTCAAATGCCTACTCGCTAGTGCACTCTGAGTAGACTAGTGTGGTTGGAATCCAATGTAAAGTGTAGATTAGTACAGATGATAGTTTGCTAATCTTACTTAAAAACTGAGGATGATAAAGCCTAGGGATTTTTTGTTAGAGGCTACAGAGAGCTTATAATAAATCAGTATTCAAGTCTTCTGGCTTCTCGTCCACTTCTTTTCCATTTTCATAAATGCCCATTTGGGAATTAATAATACTCGTGTGGAGGGTAACAGCAGCCTCTCTTTAGCCCTGTAGAAGGCCCACTGGCCTTGTGGTACTTAGAATCTTTAGAGCTGAAGGAAAACTTAAATGTCATCCAATGTAGTGGTCCTAAAACTTGGGTCATTTTGGTATTCATGATTTTTCTTTTATCTACATACTATTTGTATTCTTGTTAAATAATTTTCTTTAAATCAATTTACTTTTAAACATTAAATGTGTTTATTTTGAAAGAAAAGTTAATACTACTGCTACAAATGGAAAACCAGTATCACTTGCTATAAAGAAACAATAATTGAACTTAAGTCCACAGAAAATATAATAGTGTGAATTCTAGCTTGATACCTTTGCTTAAGCTCTTGAATCTTAGATTTGTTCACCCCTTTGTTACAAAGTGAGATAAGCAGATGACATGAGATGACAATTATATATATAATTAATTAAAAGAAGTTTTTGTTATATGATTTACTTCATTTAGTGATTCCACTATTGCTTGACATCTATAGTTTCATGTACCAAGGTTATTTCCTTATCTAGCACTCTGGAAATACTGATCTAACAACTCAGCCCTTCTTTAAATTGTAACACGGGGTAAGTGACTTGTCTAAAGTTACACAGCCAGCTAAAGCTTTAGCTTAGGATTTGTCCATTTGTTGATTTTTTTTCACTATATATTTCTTTGCACTAAGAAAATGAAATTGTTTATTAAGCTGATATTACATGACATTGATATAATTATTCTTTTTGCTTATTTTGTGTCCTCCAATTTGTATATATTATATAAATATAACAGTAGTAAATGTTGTTTTAAAAAATAATTCTGCAACTTCACAGACTTTAACCTTTTTTTGGTGTGGGTCTAGTATTAATTCATGAATCTAATTTGTGTCTAATGGAACTGGTTGCATTAAGATGATATTAGACATGCCACTTTGACATTATAAAGATTGTCCTAGCATATTAGTTTTCTGTTATTGCCATAGCTAAATGTCACAAGCTTTATAACTTAAAACATACTACCTTACAGTTCTGGAGATCAGAAAACCAGAAAAAAGTTTCACTGAGCTAAAATCAAGGCACTGAGAAGACTGCATTACTTCTGGAGGCTCTGGGAGAGAATCCATTCCCTTGCCTTGTCCAGCTTCTGGAGTCCACATTTCTTGGCTTATAGCTCCTTTCCCCATCTTCAAAGCTAGCAGCATAGCATCTGCAAATCTCACTTTGACTCTGACCTTCCTCTTCCCTTTTAAGGATGCTTATATTATGTTGAACTCACTCTGATAATCCAGGATGGTCTCAGCTTAATTAATTGAATCATGTCTGCAAAGTCCCTTTCTCTGTGCAAGGTAACATATTTACAGGTTCTGGGGATTAAGATGTGGATCTTTTGGGGTGAGGTGGTGGGGTTTATTCTGCTAACTGTATCTAGCATCTGAATTGATTGATTAAAAAAAAAAAAACTAACTAATTGGGGGGTAAATTTTTAGCATTAGGTGGTCTCTTCAGTCAGCCTACACAAGCTCCTGCCCAGTCCAACCAGCTGATAAATACTGCAAGTGCCCTTTCTGCTCCAACACTACTGGGAGATGAGAGAGATGCTATTTTGGCAAAATGGAATCAACTACAAGCCTTCTGGGGAACAGGAAAAGGATATTTCAACAATAACATTCCACCCGTGGAATTCACACTAGAAAATCCCTTTTGCCGGTTTAAGGTATTGATACTGCTTTTGATCATCACTTGAAGAGTGTATGAGAGAATGTGATATTTGGGTTAAAATAATACTAAGGAAACAATTGCTTGGTGTTTTTTTTTTAGTACTTGTTGAACATGGTACAGTAACACCACTTTGGTTTTAAAAGTACAGAAATACGAAATTGAGATAAAATTGAGTAATTTCTTATGTATGTGTGATTGAGATGGCTAGGATATGACTGAAGAAAAGTGTGACTAGAGTGTCGTTTTTAACAGGAAAAAAATGTTAAATGGTCTACTTGGCACCTGTAAAGGGGAGACCCAAAACTAGAATTTAGCTGGATGTGAAAGCCATTACAACAATATGGTCCATTTTCTTTGTTCTGATTCCATGCCTACCAAACAACTTTCTTGTTTGAATTTAACTTCTTAGACATTCTGCTCGTCAGTCAGTGAGAGTACTTAGGTCAGCTTGGTGATGTATTTTTCATAAAAAATTAGCGTATTACAGTTCAGTTTACATGGCAATCCAAGGAAAGTTTAATTTCGCTCCCTAGGTTAATGTTGTTCCTGGGAAACAGGATTACATTTTTAAATTTTTTACATTTTTAAATACATTTTTAAATTTTTAAATTTAAAATATTACATTTTAAATAATTACAAAGAAAGTTTCTCTTTGTAATTATGTGATCTTAGAGCACAGATTGGTGGAAAGAATCATTACATATTCCCATATTCTTCAAGTTTTGTTGGCCTATGTCAGCCTCTTAAACCTAATCATTGTGTATATAAGTCGGTGTTTGGAATTGCAAGGCTGAAAATTAGACCTTTGAACATGGCTAAACAACAAAAAGGGACCAACCTATCTTGTTAGAGAATATCTCTATCTCATCTCTCTGCAAAAAGAAAGTATGTCTTTTGAGTGTATATAGTTGAAAATTTAATATTAAGAGATATGTAGTAGACATAGGTTGAATATAACAATTTAATTTTTTTATAATTGCTATATTAATATACATATGGTAAAATGCATAGTGAAGTAGTCTAAAGTGAGTTTAGATTCTTTTTTAAAAATTGCATTATAAATGATGACAAAAGAGAAAAAAGACTTATGTCTAAAAGAATAATTCTAAAAAAGTATAGTTTGTCATATTTAATAAATTATGTAAACAGCTAACATGTTCTATATTACATGAAACCATAAAATAATGTAGACATTCTTTGTAGCATTTATAAGTTGATGGTATTATTATGGTACTTTAAAAGTATTTAGTAAATCATTTCTTTATATGTCTTTAAACTTTGCTTAAATTCCATGAGTCAGATAGATAGTAAAAAGTAAGTTACATTTGATCCATGACTTTGGCAGTCGTATTTATGGCATGCAGAGTTGTTTCCACAGTGTTCAGAAACACCCAACAATGGGTATCAGTTTTCAGAGGAGAAAGCTATTTAGTTACTCTGTAGGAGAGAAAATTTTAATTTCACTCTCTATGTTATTCTTGGGTAAGAAAGTTTCTCTTTGTAATCTTGTGACCTCCTAGGGCACAGAGTGGCGGAACGAATCATTACATAGTTCCTTCGTTACCAGACATTAAGCTGTTTTTCCCATTTTAGCAGATAGTAAGCTGTTAATATTAAACACTTGATTTGAGATCTGTACATGTTTTTGATATTGTTTTGTCATTCCACAGGCTGTAGGTTATAGTTGCATGCCCAATAATAAAGATGAAGATGGGCTAGTGGTTTTAGTTTTCAACAAAAAAGAAACAGATATTCGAAGCCAGCAACAGCAATTGGTAGAATCATTGCATAAAGTTTTGGGAGGAAACCAGACCCTTACTGTAAACGTAGAGGGTATTAAAACATTGCCAGATGATCAGTAAGTATACATTAAATGTTCTATTTGTTTCTGTGTACCTTGGCTCAAAAAGAGTGATCAACACAACAAAAACAGTGTTTTTGTTGTTAAAGCACACATTAAATCTCAAAGCAGAATGTTATTTCTTAGCTAGTGATTCTTCAGTATTTATAGAAACATTTATTTAAAAGTCTTTTTCTTAATCTTGGGTTTCTTAACTTATTAGATGCTAATAATTTCTTTGATTTTTCCTTTAGAAACAGGAGGAAACATAATCGTGGCTGTGTGCAAATTAGGGGCCACAAAGATGTTACTGCAGTGTTTTAACTGATGACTGTTCATGTTCATTCATGGATAAATACTAACTTCCCTTGTCCTGTGTATAATTGTCATACTTAGTGGCAAGACATTTGCTTTAGAATATTTTGGGTTAGAAGAATTATTAGTGAGATATAGGAACTGAAATCAGATTTTACTTTTTGTTCTATAAACTGCAATGAAGCAACCATTAAGTTTCAACAGAATCTCCAAAGTATTTCTTGATTCTGGTGGGGAAAAAAAATTAAAATAGGACTTGCAGCTAAACATACCTTTACAGATAACATCTTATTTGTCTGTCTCATTTCTGAATTCAGCTAGCTCCCTTCTAAAGTCACATACTGCGTTAATATTTGTGGCTGTGAGTTATATGCTCCGTATTTTATAACTTGGTTATCTTTCCCCCAGGACAGAAGTTGTCATTTATGTTGTTGAACGTTCTCCAAATGGTACTTCGAGAAGAGTTCCAGCTACAACATTGTATGCCCATTTTGAACAAACCAATATTAAAACACAATTGCAGCAACTTGGTGTAACCCTTTCTATGACTAGAACAGAGCTTTCTCCTGCACAGATCAAACAGCTTTTACAGAATCCTCCTGCTGGTATGTCTCCAGAGTCATGGGGTTGAGGAAATGAAAAGTTTGGAAATACATGCTTCCTCTATTTGGGGAGCTGTTGCTTGGTTATTAATGTTAATGAAACCAGTGTCAGCCTATCACGTCTGCTTATTTGGGACGTAGGTTTGAATGTTCTTATTGTACTTATTCATTTATTTAATTTTTTGTATTATATAGCTAATTATGTTTGTTAGAAATTTTGTTGGGCAGTGATGAACTAAAGGAAAATAGCCCATAATCCATCTACCCAAAGATAATTCAGTCTTAATATTTTATTTTTGTTTAGCTTATGTCTTATTTTAACTGAGTATTCAGGTAAAACCTGAATGTGTTCTCACTGTAAAAGATTCCAGATGGCATATCTCAACTGACTGAGTGACAGATCTTTACCTCTTCCTCAGAAGTAACTACTATTAATAACTTATTGAACTTTATCAATCCTTTATCTGTGATTTTAATGTAAGCATTTCTGTCTATATTTATATATAAAGTCCTTGAAAAAGGAATTCTGAACTACACATTTACTACAACCTGCCTTTCTGCTTATAGTATTCCTTAATGCTTTCCATGTCAGTACATAAAGATAAATCTTACTCTTTTTAAAAAACTGCGTGGAATACTGTGGATGTACCTTACTGGATTTAACCTCTAGGCTATTTCTACCTTTGCACTATTATAAACTATGTAACGGTTAACCTCCTTGTAAACTTGTCTTAAAATGCACAGCAATGTATTTTTTTTAAGAATAGATTCCTGGTAGTGAAATTTTCAAGTCCAGATTATGTATACAGTCAGCCCTCTGTATCCGGGGCTCCACATCTGCACCTTCAACTAACCACAGGTCCAAAACAGGAAATAAATTTTAGGAAGTTCCAAAAAAACAAAACTTGAATTGCTGTACCTTGGCAGCTATTTTCATAGCATTTCATTGTATTAGGTATTATAAGTAACGCACAAGTGATTTAAAGTGTATGGTAGGATGGGTGTAGGTTATATGCAAATATTATTAATACTATACCCTTTCTTACAAGGGACTTGAGCATCTGCAGGGAGTGGGGTGGGTCCTGAACCCCACCCTCTGCAGATATCAGAGGGTCGGCAGTACTTTATGTATTGTTCTTAGGTACTGCCAAATTGCCCTCCAGAGCAAGTTCAGCCATTTACATTCATAATAGGAATGTGTTACTTTTCCTCACATTTTTTATTTTTCTAATGTTTTCTCATTCTGCTCTATTTTTGCCAACAATGGAGATAATCAGTCTCTTTAATTTTTCCACTCTTTTGGCAAAAAGTTAATACTTACTTTCATTTGCATTTCCCTATTACTAAAGTTGACCAGCTTTTTGTATATTAGCCACATTTATAATATTTGTGAATTACCTAATCATGTTCTTTGCCCATTTTCTATTTAATTTTTTGTCTTTGTGATTTAGAGGAGCTCTTCCTATATTCTGGAGATTAATCTATTATCCTATTATAGATACTTGCTTTTGAGGTACTTTTTTTTTTTTTAAGCTGTATCCTACAA
The DNA here is from genome assembly GCF_003369695.1 of Bos indicus x Bos taurus. Taxonomy (NCBI): domain Eukaryota; kingdom Metazoa; phylum Chordata; class Mammalia; order Artiodactyla; family Bovidae; genus Bos; species Bos indicus x Bos taurus. The sequence continues at coordinate 90,583,910 of NC_040081.1, read as the reverse complement.
AACAATTTTTTGTTCTTGTTATGGTCATATTTGACAATCATTTTTCATTATAGATTTTAGGTTTTGTGTCTCACTTTAGGAGGGCCTTTCCCATACAAATATTATAAAAATGGGAAATAGTTCCTTTTAGAAAAAATATTTCTTTTTTATGGTAGGTGTTGATCCTATTATCTGGGAACAAGCCAAGGTGGATAACCCTGATTCTGAAAAGTAAGTGTATCTTCATCTTGTTTTTATATACAGACTAATATTTACTACCAGGGAAGCAGATGCAAGCTGTTAACTATAATTCTTACATTTAAAGTGAGTTTATCTTCCTTTTCATTCTTTTTTAAAGAATGCTGATTATAATCAGGCCGCATCGTGTGGTGAAAAGATTAAAATCTGAGTCATAGTGCCCTAATTATATATGTGCACTTAATACTGCAGATTTTGACCACACTGTATTTCCTCACTCATAAAATCAGATTGGATGAAATCTCTGTGGTGTAACACTTGATTTCATAGTCATAGATCTGCCTTTTAACCCTAGAAATGTAAATTACAGGAATGTTATTATGAAAACCTTACCTTGTATTTTGTAATAATATAGGCTTTGGTCTGAAAATTGACTATTTGTGTTTCTTCAGGTTAATTCCTGTACCAATGGTGGGTTTCAAAGAACTTCTTCGAAGACTGAAGGTTCAAGATCAGATGACTAAGCAGCATCAGACCAGATTAGATGTAAGGATCTAGCTTCGTTCTCTGGGCCTAGGAGTAGTAGTGGGGTTACAGACCTTGGTTCTTACCATGTGTTTTAGTTACTGTTTTGTCTTACGAGAAACAGTATAGTGTATACTACAAATTAACAATTATACTTTTACACAACTTATTTACAGAGCCTCCAAAAATCATGTAAATCTGATTTAACAATGAGTTTAGAATTGTTGACTTTAGCAAATAGACTTATTGATTCTTTGGCTGGAATTGAAAAGATTATTTTATTAAAAACTTTTATTTATGGGGCCTTATAAAAATGAGGGCTACAATTATGATTGTGTTGTCATAGTACATTATAATCATAGGTTAACGAAGCAAATTTTAAATTACTGAATGCTTAAATCTTAACATTTTTAAAGTAGACTTTTGTAATCAAATGCTTAAAGGTTCTAGAGGTCACCTCCAAGTCCTCTTATGTGAAACTCCTAATTAGATATTCATTCAGACTCTATTTGAGTAATGAAGCACTTCTGTTTTATGAAGCAACCCATTTCTTTGTCAGCTCACTGATTGATGCTGGTTCTCTTTCTTACATTGACTCAAAATCTGTCTTACTATAATTTATATCCATTTTCTCAGGCATGCTTTGTAGGTAACCACTATGTTTCTATGACATCCCTATAGATATTTGAACATCATGATCATTTTTTTCTTCTTAGTATTTTCTCTGGCTAAAAATTCCAACATGGTTTTTGAATGTTACATGATACCCAGGCCTTATCTTAGACTCCGTCAGTTCAGTTCAGTTGCTCAGTCGTGTCCAACTCTTCGCAACCCCATGAATTGCAGCACGCCAGGCCTCCCTGTCCATCCCAACTCCTGGAGTTCACCCAAACTCAGGTACATCAGGTCGGTGATAGCATCCAGCCATCTCATCCTCTGTCGTCCCCTTTTCCTCCTGCCCCCAATCCCTCCCAGCATCAGGGTCTTTTCCAATGAGGCCACTCTTCGCATGAGGTGGCCAAAGTATTGGAGTTTCAGCCTCAGCATCAGTCCTTCTAATGAACACCCAGGACTGGTCTCCTTTAGGATGGACTGGTTGGATCTCCTTGCAGTCCAAGGGACTCTCAAGAGTCTTCTCCAACACCACAGTTCAAAAGCATCAATTCTTCGGCGCTCAGCTTTCTTCACAGTCCAACTCTTAGATCCATACATGACCACTGGAAAAACCATAGCCTTGACTAGACGGACATTTGTTGGCAAAGTAATGTCTCTGCTTTTGAATATGCTATCTAGGTTGGTCATAACTTTCCTTCCAAGGAGTAAGCATCTTTTAATTTCATGGCTGCAGTCACCATCTGCAGTGATTTGGGAGCCCAGAAAAATAAAGTCTGACACTGTTTCCACTGTTTGCCCATCTATTTCCCATATAGTGATGGGACCAGATGCCATAATCTTAGTTTTCTGAATGTTGAGTTTAAGCCAACTTTTTCACTCTCCACTTTCACTTTCATCAAGAGGCTTTTTAGTTCCTCTTCACTTTCTGCCATAAGGGTGGTGTCATCTGCATATCTGAGGTTATTGATATTTCTCCCGGCAATCTTGATTCCAGCTTGTGCTTCTTCCAGTCCAGCGTTTCTCATGATGTACTCTGCGTATAAGTTAAATAAGCAGGGTGACAATATACAGCCTTAACGTACTCCTTTTCCTATTTGGAACCAGTCTGTTGTTCCATGTCCAGTTGTAACTGTTGCTTCCTGACCGGCATACAAATTTCTCAAGAGGCAGGTCAGGTGGTCTGGTATTCCCATCTCTTTCAGAATTTTCCACAGTTTATTGTGATCCACACAAAGGCTTTGGCGTAGTCAATAAAGCAGAAATAGATGTTTATCTGGAACTCTCTTGCTTTTTCCATGATCCAGCAGATGTTGGCAATTTGATCTCTGGTTCTCTGCCTTTTCTAAAACCAGCTCGAACATCTGGAAGTTCACGGTTCACGTATTGCTGAAGCCTGGCTTGGAGAATTTTGAGCATTACTTGACTAGTGTGTGAGATGAGAGCAATTGTGCGGTGGTTTGAGCATTCTTTGGCATTGCCTTTCTTTGGGATTGGAATGAAAAGTGACCTTTTCCAGTCCTGTGGCCACTGGTGAGTTTTCCAAATTTGCTGGCATATTGAGTGCAGCACTTTCACAGCATCATCTTTCAGGATTTGAAATAGCTTAACTAGAATTCCATCACCTCCACCAGCTTTGCTCGTAGTGATGCTTTCTAAGGCCCACTTGACTTCACATTCCAGGATATCTGGCTCCAGGTGAATGATCATACCGTCGTGATTATCTGGGCCGTGAAGATCTTTTTTGTACAGTTCTTCTGTGTATTCTTGCCACCTCTTCTTAATATCTTCTGCTTCTGTTAGGCCCATACCATTTCTGTCCTTTATCGAGCCCATCTTTGCATGAAATGTTCCCTTGGTATCTCTGATTTTCTTGAAGAGATCTCTAGTCTTTCCCATTCTGTTGTTTTCCTCTATATCTTTGGATTGATCCCTGAGGAAGGCTTTCTTCTCTCTCCTTGCTATCCTTTGGAACTCTGCATTCAAATGGGAATATCTTTCCTTTTCTCCTTTGCTTTCTGCTTCTCTTCATTTCATAGCTATTTGTAAGGCCTCCTCAGACAGCCATTTTGCTTTTTCGCATTTCTTTTCCATGGAGATGGTCTTGGTCCCTGTCTCCTGTACAGTGTCACGAACCTCCATCCACAGTTCATCAGGCACTCTGTATCAGATCTAGTGCCTTAAATCTATTTCTCACTTCCACTGTATAATCATAAGGGATTTGATTTAGGTCATACCTGAATGGTCTAGTGGTTTTCCCTACTTTCTTCAATTTAAGTCTGAATTTGGCGACAAGGAGTTCATGATCTGAGCCACAGTCAGCTCCCAGTCTTGTTTTTGCTGACTGTATAGAGCTTCTCCATCTTTGGCTGGAGAAGGGAATGGCAAACCACTTTAGTATTCATTGCCTTGAGAACCCCATGAACAGTATGAAAAGGCAAAATGATAGTATACTGAAAGAGGAACTCCAGGTCAGTAGGTGCCCAATATACTACTGGAGATCAGTGGAGAAATAACTCCAGAAAGAATGAATGGATGGAGCCAAAGCAAAAACATATCCAGTTGTGGATGTGACTGGTGATAGAAGCAAGGTCCGATGCTGTAAAGAGCAATATTGCATAGGAACCTGGAATGTTAGGTCCATGAATCAAGGCAAATTGGAAGTGGTCAAACAGGAGATGGCAAGAGTGAACGTTGACATACTAGAAATCAGCGAACTCAAATGGACTGGAATGGGTGAATTTAACTCAGATGACCATTATATCTACTACTGTGGGTAGAAATCCCTTAGAAGAAATGGAGTAGCCATCATGGTCAACAAAAGAGTCCGAAATGCAGTACTTGGATGCAATCTCAAAAACAACAGAATGATCTCGGTTCGTTTCCAAGGCAAACCATTCAGTTATCACGGTGATCCAAGTCTATGCCCCAACCAGTAACTCTGAAGAAGCTGAACAGTTCTATGAAGACCTACAAGACCTATTAGAACTAACAGCCAAAAAAGATGTCCTTTTCATTATAGGGGACTGGAATGCAAAAGTAGGAAGTCAAGAAACACCTGGAGTAACAGGCAAATTTGGCCTTGGAATATGGAATGAAAATAGAGTTGCCAGAACGCACTGGTCATAGCAAACACCCTCTTCCAACAACACAAGAGAAGACTCTACACATGGACATCACCCTATGGTCAACACCAGAAATCAGACTGATTATCTTAGACTAGGTACACTGAATTTATTGGCATCACTTTTAAAATGAGTTGTGCATAGTACTATAAATGGGGTGTGACCAAAGTTCTTGAAAGTAAGGACAAAGAAGCTATTATTTGTGCTTATTTTTGTCAGTTTTACTAGAAGTTTGTCAATTTTATTGATCTTTTCGAAGAGCAAGTTCTTGGTTTTACTTTTTTTCTAGTTTTCTATTTACAGTTTTATAAATTTTGGCTCTTAACCATTTCCTTTATTCTACTTGCTTTGGGTTTATTTTTCTCTTCTTTTTCTAGTCTCTTAAGGTAGCAGCTTAGGGTATTGAGACTTCTAATAAAGGCATTTGATGCTATTAATTTTCTTCTAAGTACTGCTTTACCTGAATCCCCCAAATTTTGATAATGTTGTATTTGTCATCTTTGATTCATTAAAATTTTTTTAAAATTTGTCTGTGTCGGGCCCCAGTTGCGGCACACGGGATCGTTCATCTTCCTTGAGGCGCGTGTGATCTTTAGTTGTGGCATGTGAACTCTTAGTTGCATCACGTGGGACCTAGTTCCCTGACCAGGGATCGAACCCAGGCCCCCTGCATTGGGAGCTCGGAGTCTTAACCATTGGACCACCAGGGAGGTGCCATATTTTTTATTTCCTTTGATGGTTCTATTTGACTATTGTGGTTTAAGTGTTTGGAGATTTTCCTTTTATTCTGTTGTTATCTAGTCTAACTCTGTTATGGTCAGAGAACTTTTGTTATGATTTCAGTTCTTTTAACTTTGTAAAGGTTTTAATCCATAGGCCTATGAAAAGAATGTGTGTTCTGCTGTTCTTGGAGTCTTCTGTTGGTGTCAGTGAGATCCGTTTGATTGCTCAGTTCTTCTAAGTTCTTGTTGATTTTTCTACTGATTGTTTATTTTTTTTAATTAATTTGTTTATTTTTGGTTGTGCCGAGTCTTCACTGCTACATGGCCTTTTCCAGTTGCAGAGAGCGAGGGCTGCTCTAGCTTTGCAGTATGTGGGCTTCTCATTGCAGTGGCTTCGTTTGTGGTGCACAGGCTTAACAGTTGTGGGCACAGTCATGGTCACTCCGTGGAATGTGGGATCTTTTCAGATCAGGGATCAAACCCATGTCTCCTGCATTGGCAAGTGGATTCTTAACCACTGAACCACCAGGGAAGCCCAGAAGTTCTATTTTAAGAGGACAGTTGAAGTCTCTGGCTGTACTTATGGATTTGTCTTTTTCTCCTTTCAGGTTTGCTGTTAGGTACATATGTATCTAGGATTGTTATATTTTCTTGGCATACACCATAATGTTCCTCTTTATGCTTAGCAATTATCTTTGCTTGGAAGTCAGCTTTCTCTGATATCACATAAAGCCACTCTAGCTTTCTTTTGACTAGTGATTTTGTATCTTTTCCATCCTTTTAACTTACCTTTATCATGTTTGAAGTAAGTTTTTTGTAGGTAGCATAAAATTTAGATTTAGGCCTGCAATCTTACTGTTAACTGTTCGCTCTGTTTTTCTTTCCTCTCTTTCCTCTTTTTTGTTTTCTTCTGGGTTATTTGGACATTTTTTAGTATTCTGTTTTTAATTTATTGTCATTTCACCTATCATTTGTTTTAGTAATTGGTTGAGTGTAGATCTTATTGGGGTGTGTGGTGATGATTTTGTCCCCCGGGACAGATTTGGCAGTATCCAGACACTTGTTCGGTTGTTACAGCTGGGCGAGGGTGGTGGTTGTGGTCGTGATGGTGGTGTGTGCTACAGTTATCTAGCAGGTAGAAGCCAGGATTCTGATAAACATCCTACAGTGTACAGAACAGTACCACTGAATTATCTGGCCCAAATTACTAGTGTTAACAGTGAGAAACTCTTCTCTGTATACCATAATGTATCTCCTTGCACCAGAGGTAATAGGTTTTCTTGGAGTTATCAGCATGATGCCTACTTCTAGGTTTTGGGCTGTGTTGAAACCAAACTGAGGGCAAAATTACGGTAAACTCACCGCTAGTTCAGTGGTACTTCAAATTCAGAGTCCTCAGATGGTTGCCCATGCATTCTGTTCATTTTACATCTATCTTCAACAGGAAAGAGAGAGCGGCATGTATCTAGTCATTTGGTCTAGATCAAAATTGTTCATATTGTTTGTCTGTTTTTCTGATGGACTGCATATCTTTTTTGAATTTCAGGAGTTCATCTTTTATTCCAGATTTTAATCCCATCGTCTAACATTTGAAAATCTCTACTCTTCTTATTTCTCTGCTAATTCTGTCTGTAGTGTCCATAGTTGAAGACTTTTATTTTGTTGTTATTTACAATGCTGTGTTAATTTCTCCTGTACAGCAAAGTGATTCAGTTTTTTTAATATATATTTATATATATATTCTTTTTCATATTCTTTTCCATTTTGGTGTATTGCAGGATATTAAATATAGTTCCCTGTGTGATAAGTAGGGTCTTGTTTATGAAAATCTTAATTTTAATGTAATGATAGCCATTGTTTTTTTTGGCCTTGTATCTTATTTTGGGGGAATTTTCTTAAGAAATCATTCCTCATCCAAGGTCTTTAGAGTCTGCAGGTTTTTTTCTATTATTGTAGAGTTTAACCTTTCACAGTTGAGTCTTCTGTCCTCATGGAATTCACTTTATATATACTATATGATATGAACTTTCTCTAAATAGTAGCTTATTTTTTCCAGTGTTATCCACAAAACACAGATACTTTCCTCAATGATTTATCAAAGCATTTACCAAACCAAGTTTCCATATATATGTGATATAGTCTGTTCTTAAATCAGTTTCACATTTTTTTTACTCTTACAGCTTTGCAGTATATTTTAAAGATATGTGGTAGAGTGAATCTCCAGCCTTTGTTCTTTTCACACTTTTAAAGCTCTTTATGGATCTTCATCCTCTATAACAGTTTTAGAATTGAGTTTGTCAGAATGCTAGAATTTTAGTTGGAATTGCATTAAATATGTAATTGAATCTTAGTAATATTAAGTTATTCCATCATGAACATGTTCCTTTTCTCATTGAAGTCTCCTGTGTCTTTTGTTAATAGTTTTAAAATAAATTTTAAAAATCGTAGGCATTTTTTCTTGGTTAATTTCTAGATTGTTTTAGTGTTTGTCAATAAATACTGTGAGTGGTAACATTTCTATTTTTTCTTACTATTGCTGCTATAGAATAATAATTACTCTTGTTGTCTAGAAGCCCTGCAAACTTTTCAGAATTGGGATGGAGAGGGTGCCTGGGTTACATAAAATTTGGTCACCTAATTGTGTCCCTTCAACATGGCCTGGCATTGAAGTTTCCTTAAAAGGTGACACGTGTAGGTAAACATGCTAAAATATGTCTTGTACAATCTTCTTACACTCTTACTTATAACATCTCAGTATAAGCCAGTGTCACAGAATGATTAATTATGATAGGAACAATCATAATGGGGTTAATTTTGATCAGGAATCTTTAATGAACTAGGATTTTAACTAATTCTGTAAGGTTAAGATAAGGTAGAACAGTAGGATTTTAGGCCAAGCAAAGAACAAATTAAATATCTGCAGAGACATAAAAATGTCTCAGTTGTGTAATTAATATCCTTCCTTTCTCCCTCCACTCTGAGCCTATCTCTCCATAGTATTCTGTTAAAATTGCTATTGGACCACATACTATACAGGGCTTCCTTGGTGGCTCAGACGGTAAAGAAGCCACCTGCAATGCAGGAAACTTGGGTTTGGTCCCTGGGTTGGGAAGATGCCCTGGAGGAGGGCATGGCAACCCACTCCAGTATGCTTGCCTGGAGAATCCCCATGGACAGAGGTGCCTGGCGGGCTACAGTCCATAGGGTCGCAAACAGTCGGACACGACTGAGCGACTAAGCATAGTGTATACTATACTTTCTTCAAGTAGTTAGATTTAATTGTCTCTTAAGGCTCCTGCATGTCACTTTATAGATCTTAACTTTTATACTTTCATGGCCTGGTTGTTGGCTCTGTTCCATAGTATTCAAATTCCTTAGTTACTTCGGAAGAATATGTTTTATTATTCTATACACTTTGCCTCATCACTGAAGTTCCTGGAGCTCTAAAGAAATTTTTGAATGGTACGTTTTAACTTCTGGATGTACAAAAGTGGAAGAAATACAAAAGTAGATTTAAAGGAGTTTATATTTTGAGAGATGAATCTCAGGCTCATCTTTTGAGTGTAGTAAACTTAATAGTTGTGATACTTTATTTACCTTAAAAAATTGTTTTAAACAGATAATATCTGAAGATATTGGTGAATTACAGAAGAATCAAACTACAACCATGGCCAAAATTGCACAATACAAGAGGAAACTTATGGACCTTTCCCACAGAACTTTACAGGTAGTGATTTGGATTTTTTTTTTCAACATTTATAAGACTATATACATGATGGAAGTGCTAAATATGGATTTTTGCGATAGAAAAAAAAATACTAAAAGGAAATAATAATAGTCTGAAAGTACCAAACTTTCTCATTAAAACTTAGAACTCTGAGGTTAGATCTCTGGAGAGGATTGGGTGAAGAAAGTGAAAATATTCTAAAACTTGCATTTTATTGAGAGGGTAGGAGGAAAGCAGTGAGAAAATGAATCATCTTTTATGATATAGCAAAAATATGCATCAGATCATTAATATCTAGTTTTCATAAAAATAGCGGGTATAACCATTAATGAATGAAAAGCAACAAAAGAACTTGCAAATTAACAAGGAAATAAAAGAATGAATACCAACTTGAAATTTATCATGAAATTGAAATTATCATGAAAACAAACATTATATAGCAGAAATTTGGATGAAAATTTATAGCCTTAAAAAACTTCATTTTTTAAAGATACAAGATGCAAAAAATAGAGAACTTAGTACTCAAGGAAAAATATTATCAAGATAAGCCAAAAGGAACCAGTAAGAGGGAAATAAAGATGATGTGGAATGATTGAAGCAGAAAACAATCATAGCAGAATAAGTTGAAGAGCTGTTTCTTTAAAAAGACCATTAAAATGGCTAAATATGAATCTGAAGAAGGAAAAAAAGACTCATCTCATGAGCCTAAAGACAGAAAAGAAAAATTAGAAGTAAGAAAGGAGATAATACCACATACATACACAAGAAAATAAGAAAATACTACAGTGGAATTCAGGGCAATAAATTTAGATGTTAGATTATTTTCTAGCAAAATGGAAATTATTTAAATTGACCTACAGAAAAAACATCTTAAATAGACAAACACCGTAGAAGCAATTGGGAAAGTTATTAAAGATCCAACAGCGGAAAAAGCACAAAGGTCAAGTAGATTCATTTGTCTAAACATTAATGAGCTAATTCTAAAGTTACTTTATTTCAGACAAAAAGAAAAATATAGCTGTTTTTTTTAACAGTTTAAGATATAATTCATATACCATACAATTCACCTATTTTATTTTTAGTATATTCACAACTTTGTACAACCATCATCACAATCAAGTTTTACAACATTTGCATCACTCTAAATTTAAAAAAACACCATACCCATAAGCAGCAACTCCCCATTTCATCCTAAACCCCCTAGCTGTAGGCAACAACTTTGCATTTTTATGGATTTGCCTATTTTTGAACACTTCTTATAAATGAAATCATAAAATATGTGGTATTTTTTGACTGGCTTTCTCAGAATATTTTCAGTGTTCATTCATGTTGTAGCATGTAACAGTACTTCCTTTTTATTGCTGAATAAATATTTCATTGTATGATTAACAGATTTTATCTCTTCATCAATCTATGAACATTTTGGTTGTTTAAACTTTTTTGGCTATTCTGAATGTTACTATTAACACTTGTGTACAAGTGTTTATGTGGATATATGCTTTTGTTTCTCTTGGGATACATAAACCAAGGTTGGCAATTGCTTGGTAATGTGTACCTCTGTGTTCAACCTTTTCAATAACCAAATTATTTTTCCAGAGCAGCTGCAGCATTTTACATCAGCTTTTAGTACCCCCAAATAAAAATTTATAAACAGATAATTCTAATAGAGGTGCAGATTATGCTAAGTAAGATAAACCAGACTGAAAGGCTATATATAATTCCATTTATATGATATCATGAAAAAGGCACAGCAACAGGTATGTAATAGATCAGTAGTTGCTAGGAGCGGCAGTAAAGGAGAGGAGACTACAAGGAGCAGGAGGGAACTTTTTGGGTGATAGAAATGTTCTATATCTTGATTGTGGTGATGGGTAACCTGTGTTCATCTAAATACATAGAACTGTACTCCTAAAAAGGGTGAATTTTGTTGTATGTGGATTATAACTCAGTAAATCTGACCAAAGAAAACAAGTGCAGAAAACCTAAGTGAAATATAAGAGAATCCAGCTATTATCAAATTCTAAAGGAATGTAATTTTTTTCTTAAAGGAATATACTTTGACTAAGGTTAATTTCAGGAATGGACGGTTGGTTCTATAACAGGATCTATGAACATAATTTATCCTAGCAACACATGGAAGGAAAATATGTAAGTTTTTGTAAATAAGCAGGGTAATTAAACTAGTATAAAACAATGAAAAGAGATTATCTCTTTGCTGATGATACGACTGTATCTAGAAAACCCAAGGAAATAAATAATAGAATTAATGTGGTAAGATGGCTAAATATGAGATTTTTAGTGTTTCTTTATACTAAATCAGTGTTAAGTGTTTTAAAATCAGTGTTTTAGAAATCAGTGTTTCTTTATACTATTAAAGGAAATAAGAGTATTCCATTCATTATCATGAAAAAATTGTAAAATACTTAGGAATAAATTTGTGAGGAAAATATACAATCTGAATTAAAGTTTTCACAGATAGATTAAACCATATTCTTAGATAAGAAAATATCTACTTTATAAATTTTAAGAGTGAATTACAGCTTTAAACAAACTGATTAAAATCTTTCAGTACATAAGTAAGGATAACTTTTGAGAATAGATTCAGGAAAACAAACAAGAAATAGTGTAGCGGAGTTGCTTTATCAAATTTTAGAAACTATTTAAAGTTCTTGTAATCAAATTAACATGGGCTTGGTGTAAGATTAGACATAAAGATCCACAGAACAGAATAGAGAATCCAGAAATAGATGCACATTGTATCTTAATATGAAAAAGGTGATATTTCAATTCATTGGGTTTAGTTAATAATGCTAGTAATTGTCTATCCATCTGGAAAATTTGACCACTGTATTACACCATGTACCAGTTAGCTCCAGGTTCTTCTGTCCTCGGGGATTCTCCAGGTAAGAATACTGGAGTGGATTGCCATGCTGTCCTCCAAGGGATCTTCCCAACCCAGGGATCAAACCCCGGTCTCCCGCACTGCAGGCAGATTCTTTACCATCTGAGCCACCAGGGAAGCCCATATACAAAAACAAGGGGTATTAAAGACTTACTTTAAGAAATTTATGAAGCTACATGAACAACCTAGGGATTGAAGAGACATGTAGCCAGAAAACCAGAAACTGTAAAACAAAATTGACTAACAAAAATTTTGTATAGCAAAAGAAAACAGAAGCCATTTGTTAGTAGTCAAGTGATTTTAGAAAAAGAAAATTGTGAATTTGGAAACAGCACTGATTTTCGTTGTAAATATTTCTATCTTACAAAGAAGTGCTACATTTTGACCCCTAAAACCCCAGCTGAAATACAGGCAAATGTGTAAAGGCAATTCACAGAAGGGCAGATGTGGAGTAGTTCTTACCTGGTGGAAGATGGTCCTTCAACATTCAAGGTAGGGGTGGAATCCCCTGGTGGTCCAGTGGTTAAAGCTCCCCAATTCCACTGCAGGGAGTCTGGGTTCAATCCCTGGTCAAGGAACTAAGAACTGAACTGATCCCAGAAGCCAAGTGGCCAAGAAAGAAAAAACAATCAAGAGGATGCAGATTTTTAAAAAAGAAAAATCGTGTGATGCTTTAGTACTCATCAGATTGGAAAAACTTTAAACGTCATTACCTATTGCTGACAGAAATGTGTGGAAAAGGTAGTCTTATGTGTGTCTTATGAATACATAAGTTGCTAGGATATTTGGGAAAGCAATTTAGCAGCTTCTGAAGACTGAACACACTTACCTTTAAACCCAGCAATCTTGAATTCATGGCAGTCTATACCAGTAAATAAAGATATTATATACACACACAAAACTATTATAGCATTGTTCAGAGTGTCAAAACTAGAAACTGTATATCCCCCTCGATATAAGAATGCTTAATTATTGGCTAATCATGAAAATCATGTGGTCATTAAAATTCATGTAACTTGCCTAATAAGAATGGGCAAACAATTCAAATCTTGAACTGTTATGATTCTATCTATTGTATTTAGCTAATTTCTTTCAACAGTTGATGTGTAATAAAATTACCTGCATAAATGAAGAGAGATAATTCTATTGTTATTGTTGGGCTTTCTTTGTGTAGGTCCTAATCAAACAGGAAATTCAGAGGAAGAGTGGGTATGCCATCCAAGCTGATGAAGAGCAGTTGCGAGTTCAGCTAGATACAATTCAGGGTGAACTAAATGCCCCTACTCAGTTTAAGGTAAGACCATAAAGCTAGAATTTGTTTCAGGTGGCTCAGAAATGTTACTTGGTCTTCAAAAAGACCAAGTACATGTTCTTTATTAAGTACATGTTCTTTTTAATTAAAACTTGCTTTCTAAAGTAGACTCTTAATCATGATATACTGGGCATGTATTAATTGTATGATTGTATTAATGTTTCAAATGAAGTACAAAAGGAGAATTGAAATGCCTTTAATTATAGTAGTATCCATCCTTTTAAAACATTCTCTTAGAAATGGTTGCTGTTGTGAGCAGTTAAAATTCAACTCAGTATTATTTTTAAGGGCCGACTAAATGAACTGATGTCCCAAATCAGGATGCAGAATCACTTTGGAGCAGTCAGATCTGAAGAAAGATATTACATAGATGCAGATCTGTTACGAGAAATCAAGCAGGTAAGTTTTCCACTGGAGTGCACTTTTTAAAAGGTGAATTCACGTCCATAAGGATGGCTATTATCCAAAACAAAACACCCTCCAGAAAATAACACGTTTAGAGGATGTAAAGAAAATGGAACTGTCGTGCATTGCTAGTGGCAATGTAAAATGATATACACAGGCACTGTGAAAAATGCTTCCTTAAAATATTAAATACAGAATTGTAGTACAGTCCCTCAATCCTACTTCTGGGAATGTACCTGTAAGAATTGAACGTAGTGACTCAGATATTTGCATGCCCATGTTCATAGAAGCATCATTCACAGTAGCCAAAGTGGAAGCAATCCAGGTGTCAACAGATGGATAAGTAGACAAAATATGGTATATGTATACAATGGAGTATTAGCCTTAAAAAGGCAGGCAGTTAATACACACACACACATCATGGATGAACTTTGAAGACATTACGTGAAATAAGCCGGTTATTTGAAAGGACAAAAGTTGTAGGATTCCATTCATATGGTGTACCCAAGAGTAGAATGGTAGTTGCTGAAGGGAGGGTTACTGATCCCATCAGCCCTCAGGGTACCTGGGTGGAGGCTACAGGAGCCAAGACCTCAGACCACTTGTCTAAGGCTCACTTCTATGAAAACATTACGAAGTACTACTCTAGCTTACTTTCATTAGTATAAATACAGATTGGTTTAATGAAAGCTGTTCATCCATTCAGCAACTGTCTAAAAATATTAAGATGGCAAACTTTGTGGAACATATTAGATAGGACTAATTGGCATGGCCTGAGGATTTTAGGTAGTTATAAATGTCCTTATTTATCTAATTTTATTATGTGCTTTAGAATGAATATTGCTGTTTTATGCAACTAAAAACTAGTTTGGCTCTTGGGTTCTCAAAAAGTTATCAGTTCAGTTCAGTCGCTCAGTTGTGTCCAATTCTTTGTGACCCATGGACTGCAGCATGCCAGGCCTCCCTGTCCATCACCAACTCCCGGAGTTTACCCAAACTCATGTCCATTGAGTCAGTGATGCTATCCAACCATCTCATCCTCTCTCACCCCCTTCTCCTCCTGCCCTCAGTCTTTCCCAACATCAGGGTCTTTTCAAGTGAGTCAGCTCTTTGCATCAGGTGGCCAAAGTATTGGAGTTTCAGCTTCAACATCAGTCTTCCCAATGAACACTCAGGACTGATCTCTTTCAGGATGGACTGGATGGATCTCCTTGCAGTCCAAGGGACTCTCGAGAGTCTTCTCCAACACCCCAGTTCAAAAGCATCAATTCTTTGGTGCTCAGCTTTCTTTATAGTCCCAACTCTCACATCCATACATGACCACTGGAAAAACCATAGCCTTGACTAGACAAACCTTTGTTGGCAAAGTAATGTCTCTGCTTTTGAATATGCTATCTAGGTTGGTCATAACTTTCCTTCCAAGGAGTAAGCATCTTTTAATTTATACATATACCTGATTATATTCATATTTATAATTAAATGAGAACAATTCCAACATATTAGAATGAGTATATATGCAGTAAAATTGGGAATAATATAAACACCTGAAATGTTAGCAATAGTAGTTACCACCGTTATCAGTTTATACTTTGTACTTGAAAACATGGAAATTCTCAGAATGATTATTTTGTTAATCTATATTTGAGTACCTTCTTACATTGTTTTAATATAACTGGTTTTTTATCACAGGTTGATAAAAGGAATCTGTAAAGATCTGCATCTTTTGTAAAATCTGTTATGTTTATTACATATTTGATTTTGCTTTTCACAGTATTTAACTGTATTTAAAAGTGTTAGCAAAAGATACAATGCAAATTTTTAAAATATGCATATGAGAGCAACTGAGTCCTGTGTTGCTAGTAAAATAATGAAAAATAAGCCTTTTTCTTGTAAGTAGCTTGCAGTTTAATAGAGAAATACATTGATTTTTTTTTGATTCCTTCTAGCATTTGAAGCAACAACAGGAAGGCCTTAGCCACTTGATTAGCATCATAAAAGATGACTTAGAAGATATCAAGTTGGTAGAACATGGATTGAATGAAACCATCCACATCAGAGGTGGTGTCTTCAGTTGACAGCTCACAAACTTATGTTAAAGGTTTGTGAAATACATCTTCGTGTTACAACAGGCCTTCTTTAAAAATGAAACTGACCACGTGGAAGGGGGGAAAAAACAATCCTCTCTCCTGACTTGGTTTTTGAGAAGGTTACTGAAAAATTATTATTCATCAAATCTGAAATAACAGTCACCTCACTTCAGAGATAGCCTTTTAAAGATTTATATCTAAAAGCTGTAATTACTTTAAAAGAGAAATACATAATTACCAAAAAATATTTACTATTCTACATTTTTACAACAGCAGTGTTCTTAAAAATAATCAATGTTTAATGATTATTCTCCATTGAGCCTGTACTCTGCTTTCCATAGCAAGTAAATATGAAATGTCTACTTTGCACATAACAAAATAAACTGTATAATTACTTGGCTGCTGGAGATTTGTACTTCAGAATGTAAATGTCAGTTTTTATATTTGTGAATTCATCTGTGGGAGGAGTAAAGAAAATCCAAGAGTATTTAATGATTAATGTGGTTTTCTTTTCATTCTATAAAGATTTGAATATATATTTTTATATTATTTTACTTATTTGGAATTTACAGAACACACGTAAGCAATTAGGATATAACAGAAGAATTACATTTTATCATTTTTGCACCGTTTTTTGTTTTTTAAACCTCTTTATTTCTAAAAAATATGAAAACATAAATAAACTCTTGATTATAATTACTTTTTATATAATTCTGTCTGGTGCTTTATTTGGTTCTGGGAGAAAGATGACTGATGTTCATACAAGTATTAAATCATAATCACAACTCAAGTATTTCAATTTTAACCTGGTTTTAAGTCTGACTTCACCCTCAAAGTGAAGGGCTTCCCTTGTGGCTCAGCTGGTAAAGAATCTGCCTGCAATGCGGGAGACCTGGGTTTGATCCCTGGGTTGGGAAGGTCCCATGGAGAAGGGAAAGGCTACCCACTCCAGTATTCTGGCCTGGAGAATTCCAAGGACTACAGTCCATGGGGTTGCAAAGAGTTGGACATGACTAAGAGACTTTCACTTCACCCTCAGTACTGATGTATTTTGACCAGGGTACAGCAAATAGAAATTACTTCATATATAAGAATTCTCTAATACATCATTAGCATCTGAAAACACTGGAAAATCTAAATTAGACATGGTAATGTGCAATAGTCATTCTTTAAAACCAGATAATTTAAGCAATTTCTCTGACTACACACGGTACATCTCACTGCATCATGTTAGCCCCTCTTGGAATGCTTTCACTCTGCATTTCTGCGTCATGCTTTGGCTTATGATGAGAGGTATCATAAACAGCCTGTGAACCCTGCCACTGTGTTACTATGAGGATGGCGAGGAGTGTGGTGTGCTGTGTATCCAGAGGCCCCCTCTGAGATACCACTGGAGGAATGTGTCCAGATGCAGACTAGCTAACAGTTGTGTAGGAGCCACAAACAAGGCTCGTGGGCTGTTTCTTCTAACACCTCTTTCTCATCCTTGTAGCCAAAGGTGAAAGGAGTTTGCCCCTCTGCACACCCTCTTACTGTGGGAAGAACTAGTGATTTAACAAATGAGAATTGCTCCTCGGTGAGCAACATCCTGTTGGACAGATGGCTAACCATGCTCACCTCTCTAGCCTTTAATTTTTTGTGCTGTCATATTCTTAATTTCTAATTTCACAAGCCCTAAACAGGGCTCAGGGTCTGCCTTTTAAAGACAGGTCCAGTTAGCCTCCTAAGTTTCAATTCTGCTGGTGACTACATGTGTAAGGCAGGCTACAGGCCTTGTTCATGCAGCTGGTTAGATAGCTAAGCAGCCCTGGTGTGTACCTGACTTGTGCTCCAAGCAAATGATAACCAAGTTCTAGATTTGGATGTAAATCAGACTAACTTTGGCCTCAGGACTAAGTTGTGCTCTCTAGCACAATTTATACACGTTCTGTGAACTACATAATGGTTCTTGTGGATAGTTCACTCAAAATTCTCAACATGAAGAGAGGTAAATGGTAGAATTAAAGCACACTGAACACTTAACACCTAGTTTAGACTTCAGGAAGTTTTTCTGTATCTCTGAAAATGGCCTAAGTTCTTTTTGAAACGTTGGCAAACAAGTGTCACTTATCAAAGCCCATGCCTAAATCAGTTACCATTCAACCACTCTTTTTCTTGGGGAAAAGAGCACCTTACTGTACTTCCCTCATTCTCCTTTCTTACTGAGCCCACATACTCATTTAGTACTGTCTGCCTTCCTAGGTTAATATGAGGTTCAAGTTAGGGACTGTGTATGTGTAATACTTAGTAAACTCTTGTGTTTGTAAAAATACAAAGTGTTCCTATATAGAAGGAAAATGAAGAGACTGAAAGAATATACTATTTGAAGTCAAAGTCTGATCCTTTAAAGATGAGTAAAACACCTTTAAAATTTTAATTCAGGAATTAAATTCATGTTAACCACTAGCATTATTGGTATTTTAGTATTGAGAGTCATTTCCTAGGCAGGTTGATAAGAAGCCTAGGGGTCCCCAAGGAGAGAGGGGTCTGGAATTCTCAAGGAGGAAGAAAGGACAAACTTTTTTCCCCTCTACATTCTTTAGGATTATATAACAATAATGTATCCTGCCTGAGGACAGTCTCTGGATTAAACCTTCTGGCTAATCCTGTTATCTTAAAATGTAAATTATGGGAGTAGGTCTGGTGAGGTCTTTACAACCTCCAGACATTCTTTTGATTCACTGGAGAGTATATATCTCCATTGCTAACACTAGCAAGCAGGTACTCTTTCTGCCCCCTTCTGATGCCTATGTCAGAAGCTTTCTCTATCTCCTTTAACTTTAATAAAACTTTATTACACAAAAGCTCTGAGCAAGCCTTGTCTCTGGCCCTGGATTGAATTCTTCTCCTCCGGAGGCCAAGAATCCTGGCATCTTTTCATGGTTTAGCAACAGCCTTTCAGTATCTGGCAATTCTACTGAAATTAAAGGTCTTTTATTGAATTAAAAGTATACAGTTTTTTTTACAATCATAAAATTAATATAGAAATAAGTGAAAAACAAATTCTATGATATCTGGGTTTACTACCAGATTTGCTAAGTGAATAACAAATTCACGTTTTATCAACTGAATGTTGACCAACAAGTGAAAAATACATCATTCCCTTCAATGATTTCTGTGGGATGCCTGTAGTTGTATTTCAAGTACAATGTAAAGTACAAGTAAAGAATGTATCAGACTACAGAGCGACCAAGATTTATAGCAGAAACACTGATTAAAATGATGAATGTCCCACACTGGGGAAGGAGCATTTTGCCAGAAGATGCAGAGGGATGGCTTTTGGGACCTGGAACTGGAACTGCTGGAGCTGGAGCTGTTAATGAGAACACACAGTCACTGACACATGTCATTCTGAGTATCACATTTCATCTACTGACAGCATATTTCCTGAATATATGAACAGACAAGTTAGATTTGAAACATATATCAAGTACTTCGAACCAGGACAACTTTAAAATAAACACAGTTCATTACAGGCTGGGGGCTATATTTTCATATGTATCATCAAGGTGTGTTGATCTAGGTTTTATCCAGGTTTCCACAGCCTTTTTAGTATTTAAGTAGACAAAAGTAATTTCTCATTGTTCAAGTTCACTAGAATTTCTTGGCAACTGAAAATTTTCATTTTCTGTATATAAAAGATAAAGTTTAATGCTGTGTCTTATCTATTTTGAGTACAATGGTATATTTCATATGTATATTCTACCAGTATACAATGGAATATAGCTGCATTTTTTAAAACACTAAGCCCTGCAAGCTGATTTAAAAAAAAAAAAAGAAAAAAATTTTCCCTTTATACATAAAACGATGCACGATACTGGATGTTTGGGGCTGGTGCACTGGGACGACCCAGAGGGAGGGTATGGGGAGGGAGGAGGGAGGAGGGTTCAGGATGGGGAACACAGGTATACCTGTGGCGGATTCATTTCGATATTTGGCAAAACTAATACAATATTGTAAAGTTAAAAAAAAAAAAAAAAACCACTACTCTGGAGAAAACCACTTCCCTTCCATCTGAACTAGCAGAGAGAGGTTCAGTAGAGTCCAGCCATCCAGGATGGTGTGATTCACACTGCCCTTAATGTAGATGTCTGACTTTTGACTGTGTTCTGGTTTAGACTACCAGGGAAGACTGACTGGAAAGACCCAGATGGGCTCACCATTCACATTTCATAAGTGAAACCATGGCAATATTATAAAACCTTCAAATCATAAATGTATTTGCTTGCCATAATCATAAACATGCAGTTATGGGAAAATGGACAGGCGGATGCACTCCTGCATTAGTTTGCTACTAGAGAGCAGTGATTCTCAAGGGGTTCTCAAGGGCCTACTAAGAGGCAGTTTGCAAACTTGTCAGGATATTTTTTGATTATCACAGCAGTGGGGTATAGAAGTAGAAGACCAGTACCATGCTGTGGACAGTCTTGCACAATGAAAAACGGACCCACTTCCACATAAATTTCAAATGCACTGGTAGACATATATGTAAATTAAAAATGTATTTATATCCAGAACCTGTTTTACATATAGGCAAAATATATTTGGATAGTTTTAATAAACATTAGTTTCTATATAATAAGTTTAGATTATTAGTTTAGTATCTAATTAGTTTCTACCTAATAAGCCCACAGTATTTCTCCACTTTCATTTTTCTTATATAGAATAGCTTCCAGGTTTCTCTTAAATCCAAATTTATTTGTGTAATTAAATAGAATCATCTGACTACTTCATTATGTAGAATAATGTAGGCATTTATTTACATACTGAAATGTTTATAATTTTGTTATATCATTAGGACATTACTTGATTTTTTTATGGGTGCAAGTGGGTCTTAACTAAGAATTTTATTTCAGAATACCTTTATAAAATATTTGTTCTAAAAGAATTGGGTTGATAGAGTTGAGAACCATTGCCTGAAAAAGTAGTCTCTATATACAGTTGAAAATCACTGCTTAAGAAACAAAATCAAGTTGCCCCCACCATTCACACATACAAGTATTTGGATGTGACATTATATTCTGTTAGGATGCTTTAAACTCGAGATTGATGTCTTTTTTTAAAAAAAACTTTCTCAGTTTTTGTATATTGCAGAAACAGACATTATCAACTAAGGAAAAGAAATATTTCTTACTAGGCTGTTTGATATCTTGGCTTTTGTCTTCTAAAATAGAAACAGATGTTCAGTTAATTGCATTGTACACCAAAGAGAAAAAAATCTCATTAAATGATTAAGCAAACTTGGTTATCTCTGGGTGTGGGACTGAAGGTCAGGATATTAGACTTACAGGTATTGGGGGGAGGGTCTAAGTTTACTTATTTGCATGCTTTGAAATTTTTTTTTACAATGTATGTGTGTTTCCATTTTAAAAAGTTAAAATTTTGTTTATAGAGAAGTCTTTTTTACATATTAACCTCAGATTCCCAAGTGCAACTACAGCACCTACCATTTACTGAATGCTTACTGTGTCACACATTGACCAAATACTTAATGTACATTAACACTTTTACTTCTTATAGCCCTACTAGGTAGTAGAGTTATCCATATTAATACAGATTTCCCCAAAAGTTGCATAAAATCACAACTTTTATGCTTGGTAATCAGTGGGAGCAATACCTGCTTTCAAAGCCTCTGCTCTTAATTACTATGCTATTCCAACTCCAAGTGTGTTAAAATTAAAATATTGCAATATTTCCATATTTTGATGGCTCTGAAGCCAAATGCCAATTCTAGAAGCCCAGATTAGAGGTGTATTTTCTGTAACTACATCCAGCTGGTAGACAAGTGTCATGCAACAGAAAATGAACAAAACTTGATAAGTTTGGGTCTTGATTGTCTCGTTCTAGCCTTTTACAGGTTCCTTAACTTCCCTATATTCCATGTTTTCATCTCTGAAATGGTAGCAGTACTTCTCTCATTGGATTATATGAGATTCTGTGTAAATGTTTTGACATCACCTTTAAAAAAGCCTGCACTATAACAGTTTTCTAAGAAAGGGCACAATACATACAAAACAGTCCCAGCAAAACTGAGCGGCTTATTGCTGGAGGACATGGAGCGTGCAGTAAGGAGTGCAGAAAGCATGTCCCACGCTGTGCAGGGCTCACACACCCCTCCTTGATGCTGCCATTCCTGTGACTACAGATTCCCTCAGTAGCCTGCTCACCTGGAGAAACCTGCCCCTTCTGGAATAGACAGGCGCAGCTGGAGGTCAACTGTCCCAGCTTCAGGTCAACTGTCCCAGCTTCAGGTCAACTGCCTTTGTCTCTGCCTGACCCAGGGAGCCCTAAGAGCAGTCCGCTGCTCACACTGAAAGGAGTCCTCAGCCCTCCCCTGTGGCTTGCAGACTGGATGTCAAGCTATACAGCCCAAGTGTCCAGACCCCTTAATATGGAGCTCAGTGAGCGATTACAGTAAAGGACTCAGACCCCATGGTGCCTCCACCGCTACATACATAAAAGAATTTTCTAAAAAGAATTTACCAGGTTTTTCATCCGGTTGTAACATTTTTATTCCTAAATGAGAAAAAGATTTATTATTCAGATAATAGTAAAGGCAACTACCATTTACTATTTTAACCCACCATTTGTTTTGTCAGGGCTTTATCTCGTTAGGGCTTTAATCCTAAATTAGGACTTTAGTTCTGCAAGACAGAAGCTTTCCTTGTTTTACAGATGCAGAGGTAGAGGTCCAGAAAAGTGAAATAATTTATACAAAGTTACCAAGAGGAAAATGGCAGAGGAGAGACTTCATGAAGTTGGATCTGTCTACACAGACCATGTGCATCCCCCATACCTTGCTAAGCAACTGCCTTTCAAAACCCAGTGTGCCTAGTACGGTGCCAATGAGAGTACTATGTACACTCGGGTCCAGCGAGCTGAAGAGATGTAGACAAAGTGTGCCATCAAGGTCACTAGAGGTTCACTTCCAAAGTTGTGGCCAAGTAAGTTCAATCATTCAAATCTGGGTGAATATAAAAGTGTTGCTGGAACCTCTCTCTCTTGGTCACAGTGAACTGTGAACGGCTGGTTCCTGCCCACAGCACGCAGTACCCAAAGGCAGCAATGTTAAGCAAAGCTCAGTGCTGTGTGGATGGATGCCATTTAGCAGATGCCAGAAATCTATTTCCTTAACAGATTATCATTCCATAATAACAAAACCTACCAAAAATTATTTTCAAAACACCTTATGAATTCAAAAGGAAGTATTTATAAGCACTGGATAGGGGCTTGCACCCTGAGATTTTGTGTTTTCATAGGCCTTACAGGTATCTCCATAAGGCAACATATGTGTGTTAGCCACATTTGAAAGATGACAATTCTTAGGCATAGAGAAGTTTTATTACTGTCCATAGCTCTCTGGTAAAATAGTAGATCATGTCTTTTTTTTTTTTTTTAACCTTCTCCTTGTCTTCTCCTTGTCTCAGAGATAAAAATTAAGTTTGAGGGCCTTTTAATTTTTTTTCCTCCCCTATTAGCATAAGTTCTGAGGTCCTTTTGACTTAACGGGAGTCACACTGTTCAGTTTCTCCGGCCATAGAAACTCAAGGCCCCTCACAAGCCTTGCATTCAGCAATAGCCTCACACTTTTTAAAATACTTGTTTTCATAGTTATATCTTAAAGGTAGGTTAAATATGCATGATAAATATACTGGAAAAACACTTGAGGAGCCATAAATTTTAAGAAACTGGTTCTTGGTCATAGCAGCTTTCCTAGTGGCTCAGACAGTAAAGAATCTGCCTGTAATGCAGGAGACCGGGGTTCGATCCCTGGGCCAGAAAGATTCCCTGGAGAAGGGAATGGCTACCCACTTGAAACTCCCATGGACTGCAAGGAAATCAAACCAGTCAATCCAAAAGGAAATCAACCCGGAACTTGGAAGGACTGATGCTGAAGCTCCAATACTTTGGCCACCTGATACAGAGCCAACTCACTGGAAAAGACCCTGATGCTGGGAAAGATTAAGGGCAGGAGGAGGAGGGGGTGACAGCATCACCAACCTGATGGCTGTGAGTTTGAGCAAACTCCAGGAAATAGCGACAGAGCAGCCTGGCATACTGTAGTTCACAGGGCCACGAAGAGTAGGACATGACTTAGCAACTGAACAACAATTTGGTTATAAGAACCTAGATCTTCCACTCATGTGATCTTGCGCAAAGTACTTAGCCTCCCTGCATATGTAATGGTGACAATTATATCTATACTTCCCAGACTGGCAGTCTCCTCTCCAGCATGCCTAACATTACTTACCAGGTAGTGAAAAAGATTCTGGAATTTTCATTCCTAAATGAGAAAGAAATTTTCAGTGACTTGCAGATTGTTCCAATAAGTACAATTTTCAAACTGCTTCTTGTCTCATGAACTCAAGTGATACAAGCACCGGAGAGCCCACCTGCACTGCAGTTTCTGGCTTTTACTTACAAAGTTCTGGCTACATGAACCCTCACTGTGCAAATCTATGCCAGACTCAGAAAAGCCTTCTGTCATGGCGCCTCACTAAGTCTGCCTCTATGCCAGGAGAATACTATGCTTAGTTACCTGCAGATCCTAGATGCCGAGATGCTTTTATTAATAGCTAAAGCTAACAATCAGCTTTTACATAAAGTCAGAAGTTTCTACTAAATACCTTTAACTGTGGAATCTAAGGCTGGGCTGCATGCATCCAGGTTGCAGCAGCCTGCCTTCTGCCTGCCCCCAACAGAGCTAACTGTCCTGCTCCAAGAATGCACACACACTAGGGAGGAACGGCACTTTCCTACTCTCTTCTCCAGCTAAAATTCTGTAGAAAGACAGGCAGGAAGGAGGCTGTAAAGGAAATATTAATGACTAGTTGTCTCATGACAATATTCTCTTTAATACCCGGAGAAAGCCTTCTTTCTCATATTTGGACCAAGAGTGTAAATAAAGCTGTCTTACCAGGTATCTGGGTGGCTTCCTGGCTTTTCATACCTGAAGACAGAAATGAATACTGGTTAATTTTAATCAACTATCTTGCATTGTTAATGCTCCCTTTTGTGTATACCAGCCCCCATCTCCAAGACTTAAAAAGGGGGGAGTGGGGGTGGGGAACAGTAACAATAAAAACACCTTCTAATTGCTCTTCATTCTCAGACTGGACAAAGCCTAAACTCCTGATGCTGGACTTCAAGGACTTCATGATCTAGCCAACCTTATCTTCGTAAGGCAATCTGAGTACACCAGTTTTTGAATGAAACAGTACTGGGTCTAAGACTCTGCTTGGTTTAGTTCTGTTGTCATTACAGTTATTAGCTCTCTGACTGGGCAGGCTTAATAAATCCCTGACCTTTATTTCCTTATTTATGCAAAAGAAAAACCTTGCAGGTTTGTAGTAAGTGATGATTATAAAAGTGCTAAATACATTATTACATGGAACATAAGCAGCTCTCAGTAACTAGAGTTCCTCTGTTTTGGCTTAACTTATTCCTCAAACTCTACATGTCCAGTAATGTCCTTGGTTCTAGGAGTCCTCACATCTCCTTCTAACCCTGAAGCTAGTCTCAGAGAGTAAATAAAGGATCACTTACCAGGAAAGACAGTGGGTTCCTGGCTTTTCATTTCTAAAGATAAGAATAGGAACTATGTAATGATAAATGCAGTAAGCTTGAAAATTAACCTTATATAACTATTTACAAGTGAGAGATGACCCATTCCCAAAGTTTTTAGAGTTTTCAGTAAAAAGGAAGGAGATTTAGCACACTGGTGCCTAAATTACAGAGAGAACTATGGCCAGTGATCCAGGCACTTTTTAGATAAAGCGAAATATCTCTATTGATTTATATTTTTTAGACTCTGACCTATACTTGTCATGATTTATTTTTTTAATAAAATTTCTTGATTATATAAGTAATATAATTATAGACAATTTAGAAAAATATAGGAATTTGTTAAAAATTACTCATAATCCCAGATATCAGAGCTATTCATTCTTAATACTGGTACATTTCCTGGTACAAGAAGGAAATATATGCTATAATATATGTATATGAGTATATGCTACATACATTGTCATTACTTTTTCAACTTTACTGAGATATAACTGACATAAAACACTGTATAAGTTTAAGGTGTGCAACATAATGGCCTGAGTTACATATATTGTGGCATGATTACCACAATAAGTTTA
Source organism: Bos indicus x Bos taurus (assembly GCF_003369695.1). NCBI lineage: Eukaryota > Metazoa > Chordata > Mammalia > Artiodactyla > Bovidae > Bos > Bos indicus x Bos taurus. Next base: position 90,558,132 of record NC_040081.1, on the reverse strand, counting down.
GTTTAACATCCAGCATCTCATATAAATACCAAAAAAGAAATTTTTTTTCCCTTGTGATGAGAACTCTTAGGATCTACTCTTTTAACAATTTTCAAATACACTACACAGCTGTTAACTATAGTCATGTTGTACATTATATTCCTTGTACTTATTTATCTTATAAATGGAAGTTTGTTCAACACTGTAAAATAAATTTGACATTATATTCCATATGCTATTTTTATCCTTTTTTAAAATTTTTATTGGAGTATAACTGACTTACAATGTATTAGTTTCAGAAGTACAGTGAAGTGAATTTGTTATACATACACATATGTCCACTCTTTCTTAGATTATTTTCCCATTAAGGCCATTACACAGTATTGAGCAGAGTTTGTTTTTATCCTGTGATTTTTACTGTCACTGTATTGTAAGTACTTTCTCTTATCTTTGGGCTTCCCTGGTGGCACAGTGGTAAAGAATCTGCCTGCTAAGGCAGAAGACATGAGTTCTATCCATGGGTAGGGAAGATCCCCTGGAAAAAGAAATGACAACCCACTCCAGGTATTCTTGCTTGAGAAATCCCATGGACAGAGGAGAATGGTGGGCTGCAGTCCACGGACTGACAAAGAATCAGACACAATCAGTGATTAAAAAACAGTAACATATCTTCAGATATTTTTTGAAAACATGATTTTTAAATTGGTTAGTGTTTCATAATAAGAATGTAACTTATTTAACAATGTCCAACTGTTGGATACTAAGTTTATTTATAAATTTTCGCTACTATAACACTGTACAAACATGTCTATACATATTTTGTACACAAACTTTTATGTTTATTTCCTTAGGACAAATATCTAAAAGTGTTACAGCTAGGTTAAAACGTATGGACATTTTAAGACTAGTGTTACAAATTATTGGAATTGTCCTCCAGAGAAGTTTGAATTTATAATCTCATCAGTAATTTATGAGCATGTTTGTGTCCCAGCACCCTTGAAAAATATTATTTTTAAAAAGACCAAAAAACTTGGGAATGAGTCATACTTTAGAATTTACTAAATATCAAATGAATACAGCTAATAGCAACTATACATATATATAGAAATAATTATATACACACACATATATACACATATATATATATTGGCATATATTTAAATATGTGTGTGTGTATATATATAATCATTTTAATTTAGGAAACAATGTCATTTTTATGCCCCTGATGAACACCCTAGGTTATAAGAGTTTGTGAAACAATTAATCACACCTTCCTCTATCCATGTAACAGCTAGTATAAAGCAAAAAATAATAGGTTTTCTAGAACTAGTTCCACATGTGATGTCTCTAACTGTTCTGCTGGGATGACCTATGGATTGTTAGCTAAGAGACAGAGAGAGCTGCTGTATCATCCTTATTAAGAAGGGTACCTGGAACTCAGGAGGGCCTCTGATACATCAAACTCGTAAGCTACAGGTGGGTTCTGCCTCTTCCCACTTTTCCTTACCATTCTATGCCCACCTGCTCCCACCCCTAAGGAAGTTGCCCTACAAATCTAAGCTCCCAGAGTTTATGAAAATGTCTTACCAGGGTTTTCCAGCTTCTGGTTTTCCTCACCTAAGTTACAAAAAGAAACTCATCAGTTTCAAAAACAGACCAAAGTAACTGGGAGTTATCATAGTTACAGTACAACTACTTTAAAGTAAAATGGCCATAAAGATCCACTTGATATCCAGTAAACTAATGCTACTAAATTTAAGTGTCAGCTACAAACTAAACACAGTTGGCTAATAGGGCTGAACAGTCCTCTGGCCCCTTCTACCAAGAAAAACTGTTACATATAGCAAGTCTTCTAGTAATCTCCACAAGCTAGAAAAACGTCTGTCTTGAAGAGGTAGCTGAAGTCCCTGTGAAGAGACCAGTAAAACTTGTGGCTGCCTGAGCCAATAAGAAGTGTTACTAACCAAGTCCTCAGATGCATGAAATGCTTCACACAAGGACAGGAAATACCTTCTAAACATCAAGTAACCTGCATACTTAAGCAAAGACTAGAAACTTTTCTCTCTTCACACTGTAGCCACATGGGCCAAACATGTCATCAAGGAACTTAGATACAAAGAAGTGACCTGAGCCATATCACCATATGGAAACTCAGCGGGGGGCGGGGGCGGGGGGGGGGGGGGCGGCGGGGGCGGGGGTGGGGAGTGGCACGTCTACATCCAGACGTTTTAGTCAAATGATATCAAACACCAGCTTATTTAAGAAAGGCAAAAATATTAACTTTTTACACTTTCATCTGGATGTCTGGTGTCACACAGGCTAACCTCAACGACTTAATATAGAGCTCTCCTATTAAAAGACCTTGGACCTGTCAAGAGTGCCTAGCTCTTTGGGTCCCACCAACCTTACTCCCACATTGTTCAGATGTCCAGAGAGCCCACCCTCTCATTTGAAGGGAGGTAAATTTCCCCAGAATAGATTCTTTTCCCCACTTCCTATCTGCCAAGTTACTCCTTCATAGGTGCAAAGAACTTCTTTTCTTCAGCTAAGAACTGAATTTGCTGAACAGGAAAGAGCTATTAAACACCCATGTACAGGTTATTTTTAAAAATTAGAGCATACTTACCAGGGTTGTAGACAGGTTGAAAATAGTCTAAAATACAAACATGCTTTCATTACATAGTACTATACTCAGAAGTGAATGTCAGGTTCAGTCTATTTTTACATGCTTATTAATTATAAAGATTTGAGTTGGCTTACATCCAAGATACAAACAAAATATGGCAATATGAGAAATAAAATTTCAATCTTGAAAACAAATGGTTACAGATTCATTTTAATTATGTGAAGAAGAATCCACAGAAAAACTAGCCAGGAAAACAGGTAGAAATGGACCCTTATTTTTCAAACTTTTTAAACAAAGAAATCTTCAAATAGGATCCATCCAAAGTATGTACCAGCCCAAGGCATTTTCTCGCAACTTCAGTTAAAATCTGTTGAGTCTAATTTGATGATGTCAGGAATATCATCAAATGTTCCTGAACATTCTTAGAATTCCTATTTACCTTTCCAATTCTTTCCCATGGCCCTCTAAGAAAGATTATTTTTGTTATATTCTCCTATTTTCCTCTGAGAAAGCAGACCAAGTTACCATTTTGTCCCCCCAAGTCTTTCCCCCTGAGCTATATTCACTCCATTCCTTCTTCAGTCTCCCAAATATTACTTCCCAAGATGCCAAAACATAGGAATATGAGTCTTACTCTGTGCATAGCAGTCATGTAGGGGTTTTCAGGAGCCCTTAAGTTCCTGTAATGATGGACTAGGGTCAGAGCTGGCAGAGTCCCAGCATGTATAAGGCAAATGCAGTGTTTGAGAGAACAGCCACAGGCAAAGCTGGGGTAGGGTTAAGGTGGATCCCTGCACCCTCCCCCTGAGAAGGTAAGAGAGGCAGCACAACTCTTCCTTAGGAAAGCAAGGGCTGACAGTGTGACAGTATAGTGGGGTGACTCTGACCTATTCCAGGGAGAAATAACACTGACAAAATTCCCATTACAGAGATAATACTTTAAAGCATATCTTACCCATGTTCTCAACACAACTTTCAGTTTTTAGTCCTGAAACACAAAGAGAAAGTTTTATTAGTTAGACATAATCTACCCTATTAAAAACTTCAAATTGGTCTGTTGCTACTGTAATCTGTCAGCTCTGAGACTTATAACTTAGTGGGAAGTAAATTACATTTTTGTTTCATAGTATAGTCACTAAAGAGCAGTAGATCTAGATACAACACTTATCTTTTCTGGAATTCAGTTTCCTCATTTATGTCTTTTTTGGGAGATTGCTTCAAATAACCTCCAGAATCCCATCCAAAGGTAACAATAACACTGATTAGTCTGAAAAAATTAGCAGAAAATTTATCTGTTTAACTAACCCTCTCTTCAGATACTAAATATCCTCAACAGTTAACCTATCCCTTTACTATGACAATTTGTACCCATTGGAGAAAAAGAATCTCAATCAGAGCTTCAAGATCCTGGAATATATGAACAGCATCCTTTGCATTCACATAGAGAGATGCAGTTGATGTGCCCCAGAACACTGATCCACGCGTAAGGAAATGCGCCATCTTCTGGAGAGCAGGAACATGAAATCGAATGGCACGTGTGGATAGGCCCGCGAGCCTCTTGCTCGTGATGCCCTAGAAAGAATCACCAATGAGTGCTGCAGTGACTCCTCTGAGACTTGACATAAAGGGGAATCTGCCAGCTTGCCCAACAAAGGCTAAGCCAAGAAATTCAATGAAAGGGTGTTTAGTTTTAGTGCCAGCATGAGTCATGGAGGGCTTCCCAGACACCACAGGAAGGTCTAGATGTCATATGTTCTCTTCTGTTTTCTTCTCTTAGTCTGGTTAGCTCACACACCTCATCTGGAACTTCAACTCCCTGAGAATGAACCTCTCAATCTAAGATGCAGATATGAAACACCTGGCTTCATTATGAGACATGCTCACTGACAACTGCCCTCAGATCCTGTTCCATTTATGGAGTTTCAACAAGAATCCAGGTGACTTGGTCCAGTTTCTACTGGCCCAGGAAATCTGTAAGAATCTGGATGGTACCCTGAGGCCAACCTTGGTGTTTGGCTATACAAGACATTTTTTTGAAAGTTCTAGAGACTATTAGAAAATGCTGTCTCAGCAGGTGATGAGTGGGTGCAAGCCTTACCCAGAAGTTTTAGTTGAGGGAAAGGTGAGGGTGAGGGGAGCTGTGGATGAAAAAGCTACCAACATGATAGATTCAGCCTGGGGACAAGCACTGGGGAATTTTAAACGCCTTCATCTTTTTTCTGTAGCACAAATTAAGAGCACGTTTCTCAAAGTATCGGGAAGATCCCCTGGAGAAGGAAATGGCAGTCCACTCCAGTATTTCTGCCTGGTGAATCCCATGGACAGAGGAGCCTGGCAGGCTACAGTTCATGGGGTCACAGAGTCAGACACGACTGAGTGACTAACACTTTCACATTCTCAAAACATAAGTCTTCCAATCATACACCTCAGGATCACCCAGGCACTTATTAAAATTGTAAATTCTAAGACTCTAGCCGGGGCTACTGATACATAATTTCTGGGAAAGATAACTTTATTGCATTAAAATCTACATTTTAAACAAGCACTCTAAGTGTTAGGCAAAAAAATTTGAAAGCTTATCCTTAGTAGATTGCTGTTGTTTACCTAAGTCAGAGACCCCACTGACTGTAGTCTGCTAGGCTCCTCTGTCCATGCGATTTCCCAGGCAAGAATACTGAAGTGGGATGCCATTTTCTTCTCCAGGGGATCTTTCTGACCCAGGGATCAAACCCCCATCTCATGCACTGGCAGGTGGATTCTTCACCACTGAGCCACCTGGGAATCCCATAGTAGAAGACAGATATCTCTTAATGTTTAACACAGATCCATTTATATGAGACTGCATTTCTCCTCCCGTTTTGAGCCTAGGTTTACGTTCCCATTAGGGTTTTCAGCAGCAGGAATCAAACTATTTTGGGTTAAAGCTCAACGTTCAGAAAACAAAGATCATGGCATCTGGTCCCATCACTTCATGGGAAATAGATGGGGAAAACAGTGGAAACAGTGTCAGACTTTATTTTGGGGGGCTCAAAAATCACAGCAGATGGTGACTGCAGCCATGAAATTAAAAGACGCTTACCCCTTGGAAGGAAAGTTATGACCAACCTAGATAGAATATTCAAAAGCAGAGACATTACCTTGTCAACAAAGGTTCGTCTAGTCAAGTCTATGGTTTTTCCTGTGGTCATGTATGGATGTGAGAGTTGGACTGTGAAGAAGGCTGAGCGCCGAAGAATTGATGCTTTTGAACTGTGGTGTTGGAGAAGACTCTTGAGAGTCCCTTGGACTGCAAGGAGATCCAACCATACCATTCTAAAGGAGATCAGCCCTGGGATTTCTTTGGAAGGAATGATGCTAAAGCTGAAACTCCGGTACTTTGGTCACCTCATGCGAAGAGTTGACTCACTGGAAAAGACTCTGATGCTGGGAGGGGTTGGGGGCAGGAGGAGAAGGGGACGACAGAGGATGAGATGGTTGGATGGCATCACCAACTCGATGGACCTGAGTTTGAGTGAACTCCAGGAGATGGTGATAGACAAGGAGGCCTGGCGTGCTGTGATTCATGGGGTCGCAAAGAGTCGGACACAACTGAGCGACTGAACTGAACTGAAAGAAGTAGCAGGGTTGGGGGAGAGATCAAGACGATGTGCTGGAGAACATGGAGCTCACCTCATACCAATGAATGCATCAAAAATACATCTACACATAGAACAATTCTCACAGAAAACCAACTGGAAGCTGTCTGAAGAGCTCTTACACAACCAAAGCGGTGAAAAAGATTCCCACGGATGGAATGAAAAAAGGCATCAGGATGGGACAGGCACCCTGCGGAGAGATCTGTGAAGCAGGGAGGGTCTGCAAAGGCAGGCCCTCACTCTGCGAAGGCCCTCTGTCTGCTGGGAGGTCAGAGGAGATGCAGGGCTTGGACTTTGATTGTGAGGTGTGCAAACCTACTGGCCTGCTAGGCCTCAAGGTGGACAGAGATACGCCAACAGCTTCCACCTCACAGCCCTTCTGAGACTGAAAGACATGCTGGGTGGGCCGCTAGTATGTAGAGTAGCTAGGTGGTGAAACTCCAGGAGGTGGACCCTGAGGGAGGACTCTGTCAAGCCAAGGGGAGACAGCCCGAAGGGCCCGTGGTGTTAGTTCAGTTCAGTTGCTCAGTCACATCTGACTCTTTGCGACCCCATGGACTGCAGCACACCAGGCCTCCCTGTCCATCAACAACTCCTGGAGCTTACTCAAACTCATGTCCATCACGTCGGTGATGCTATCCAACCATCTCATCCTGTTGTCCCTTTATCCTCCTGCCTTCAATCTTTCCCAGCATCAGGGTATTTTCCAAGGAGTTAGTTCTTTTCATCAGGCAGCCAAACTATTAGGGTTTCAGCTTCAGCATCAGTCCTTCCAATGAATATTCAGGACTGATCTCCTTTAGGATGGATGGGTTTGATCTCCTTGCAGTCCAAGGGACTCTCAAGAGTCTTCTCCAACACCACAGTTCAAAAGCATCAGTTCTTCAGTGCTAAGCTTTCTTTATGGTCCAATTCTCACATCCATACATGACTACTGGAAAAATCATAGTCTTGACTAGACGGACCTTTGTCGACAATGTCTCTGATTTTTAATATGCTGTCTAGGTTGGTCATAGTTTTTCTTCCAAGGAGCAAGTATCTTTTAATTTCATGGCTGCAATCACCATTTGCAGTGATTTTGGAGCCCCAAAAAATAAAGTCTGACACTGTTTCAACATCTGTTTGCCATGAAGTGATGGGACCGGATGCCATGACCTTAGTTTTCTGAATGCTGCGTTTTAACCCAAATTTTTCACTCTCCTCTTTCACTTTCATCAACAGGCTCTTTGGTTCTTCTTCACTTTCTGCCATAAAGGTGGTGTTATCTGCATATCTGAGGTTATTGGTATTTCTCCCAGCAATCTTGATTCCAGCTTGTGCTTCATCCAGCCTGGCATTTCGCATGATGTACTCTCCATATAAGTTAAATAAGCAGGGTGACAATATACAGCCTTGGAGTACTCCTTTCCCAATTTGGAACCAGTCTGTTGTTCCATGTCCAGTTCTAACTGTTGCTTCTTGACTTGCCTACAGATTTCTCAGGAGGCAGGTAAGGTGGTCTGGTATTCCCATCTCTTTCAGAATCTTCCAGTTTGCTGTGATCCACACAGTCAAAGGCTTTGGCATAGTCAATAAAGCAAAAGTAGACGTTTTTCTGGAACTCTCTTGCTTTTTCAATAATTCAGCGGACGTTGACAATTTGATCTCTGGTTCCCCTGCCTTTTCTAAATCCAGCCTGAACATCTGGAAGTTCACGGTTCAGGTATTGCTGAAGCCTGGCTTGGAGAATTTTGAGCATTACTTTACTAGCGTGTGAGATGAATGAGATTGTGCGGTAGTTTGAGCATTCTTTGGCATTGCCTTTTCCAGTCCTGTGGCCACTGCTGAGTTTTCCAAATTTGCTGACATACTGAGTGCAGCACTTTCACGGCATCATCTTTCAGGATTTGAAATAGCTCAACTGGAATTCCATCACCCCTACTAGCTTTGTTCGTAGTGATGCTTTCTAAGGCCCACTTGACTTTGCATTCCAGGATGTCTGGCTCTAGGTGAGTGATCACACCATCATGGTTATCTGGGTCATGAAGATCTTTTTTGCGTGGTTCTTCTGTGTATTCTTGCCACGTCTTCTTAATATCTTCTGCTTCTGTTAGGTCCATACTATTTCTGTCCTTTATTGTGTGCATCTTTGCAGGAAATGTTCCCTTTGTATCTTTAATTTTCTTGAAGAGATCTCTAGTCTTTCCCATTCTATTATTTTCCTCTATTTCTTTGCATTCATCATTGAGGAAGGCATTCTTATCTCTCCTTGCTATTCTTTGGAACTCTGCATTCACATGGTCTGGGCCAAACCAGAGCCGACTGCCAGAATTCATGGAGGGGCTGGGCTCCAGCAGTGGACTTTGTTGGTGTTCACAGTGGGTAGCAGGCAAGGTAGATAGTCCCCTTGGGAGGAGTACTCAGCTGGGGTGTTCCAGTTCTGCCCACCTCACATAGCAACTTACAGCTGGATCTGGGGTAGACAGGTTCTGGGGAGAACCCTATCACAGAGGCAGCCCCAATGCCAGGCGGCAACACAACCACCTTGATTCCTGCAGCCACAATGCCCCAGCCTCCAGCACCAGCTGAACACTGGGCAAGAAACGCATGAGACCTTGGACTGCTTCTGGGCAGAACTGTGGGGGCCTGCTTGGGCACAGATTCACTATGACCACATGGGCCTCACCTGATTAAGTGCTCACCTCCTTGGGGACAGATCACATACTTAAGGGCAATGGAGCCTTATAGAACTGACCCTCAGGATTTCCACTGGGGAGCAGATCCCACCCCACAAGAGGAGGGAAAAGGAGGCCCTGCCCAACATCCGGTGCAGGCTCTAGTCACCACACTTCCAGTCACCCCTTATCAAGAGGATAACAGTCAGAGCACTTTGAAAGAAAAGATGCCATGCCAAAAGAAGCCCTCACACCAAAATTACTGGACCCACAGTCTATTCAGGGATGCTTCCACATGAAAGCCAGCCCTTCAAAACCACAGAAGACAACTGTTTCTCCTAAATTTAAAGAGACAGGTAAATGTAAGTAAAATTTAAAAAGCACAGGAACCACTCCCAGTTAAAAGAACAAGAGAAATCCTCTGAAAGAACAAATAATGAAACAGACCTCTCCAGTCTACCTGACTCTAAGTTCAAAATGGAGGTTAAAAAAAAAATGTTAAAGGAATAAAGATTATTGACAGAAATGCAGAATCATTGTAACAAGGAACTAGAAACTATAAAGAAGATCCAATCAAAATTAAACAACTCAATTGCCAAGATAAAAATCAATCTAGAAGTAAAGAATAGGAGACTAAATAATGCAGAATGGATAAGTGATCTGAATAATGGAATACTGGAATTTCCAGAATAATGGAAATCCTCCAATCAGAACAAAAGACACAAATTTTAAAAAATGATAGCATTAAAGAAGGTCTATGAGATAAAAGTATGCCAATCTACACATAATAGGGGTTCCAGAAGAAAAGAAAGAAGGGTATTAAAAGTGCATTTCAGGGAATTCTCTGGTGGTCCAATGGTTAAGACTCAGCGCTTGCACTGCCATGGGCCTGGGTTCAATCCTTGGTCAGGGAACCAAGATCCCACAAGTTGCACGGTGTAGCCAAAAAAAAAAAAAAAAAAAGGATTTGAAGAAATTATGGCTGAAAATTTACCAAATCTAACAAAGGAAACAGATACCTAGGTACAGAAAGCACAGAGGGTCCCAAGTAAGATGCACCTAAACAGACCAATACCATGACATACTGTGATTAAAATGGACAAAGTTCAAGAGAGGAATGTAAAGGCAGCAAAAGAGAAACAAAGAGTCAGTTACAAAGGAACCCCCAAAAGGCTATTAGCTAATTTCTCTGCAGAAACTTTGCAGCCAGAAGGAAGTGGCATGATATATTCAAAGTCATGAAAGGGAAAGGTCCGCAACCTAGGTTACTCTACCCAGCAAGGTTATCCTTTAGACTAAAAGGAGAGATAAAGGATTTCTTAAACAAGCAAAAACCAGAATACAGCAGTACCAAACCCAACCTAAAAGAAATATTGAAAGGTCTTATCTAACTAGGAAAGAATCAAGAATCTACAGAAAAGGGAAAATCATAATAGGAAAGGCAAATACATAAAAGAATTGAAGATCACTTAAATAAGCGACATGACTGAGCGACTGAACTGAACTAAACTAAATAAGCCAGGTCACAGATTAAAAAATGATCAAAAAATTTCGTAGAAGTGATAACTACAATTAATAGCAAAAAGATAAACATTATGATGTAAAACAGGTCATCAAAATAAAAAATATAAGGGAAGGCAGGAAAAAAATGTATATCTTTTAGAATGTGTCTGAACTTACATAACTACCAATCTAATGCAAGTATAACCAAGGTAACCACAAATCAAAATCATACAACAGTCACAAAAACAAAAAGAAAGCAACTCAAGCACAAAAGAAAACCATCAAACAACAAAAAGAAGAAATGAACAAGCAAGAATTACAAAATCATCTGGAAAACAAGGTTTTAAAATGGCAATAAACATATACTTGTCAATAATTAGTTTAAATGTTGACACACTAAATGCTCCAATCAACAGAACAGAATGGCAGTTTAAAAAACAAACAAACAATAGTATGTTGTTAACAAGAGACTCACATTAGGGCAAAAGAGATACACAGATTGAAAGTGAGGGGATGGAAAAGGGTATTTCATTCAAATGAAAACAGCAAGAAAGCAGGGGTAGCAATATTCACATTAGGCAACACAAACTTTAAAACAAAGTCCATAAAGAAAGACAAAGACAAAAACTATATAATGATAATGGTTCAACACTAAGTAAATCAATGTGATATTCCACATTAACAAAAGGAAAGACAAAATCACACGACCATCTCAAAAGATGCAGAAAAAGCATCTGATAAAATTCAATATCCATTCATGACAAAAACTTTCACCAAGGTGGCACAGCTCAACACAATAAAAGCCATTTACAATAAACCCATAGTCAACATCATACTCAACAGTGAGAAGCTGAAAGCCTTCCTGCTCATTTAGGAATAAGACAAGCCAACTCTCACCACTACTATCTAATATAGTATTAGAAATCCCAGCAAAGGAATCAGATTAGAAAAACAAAGGTATCCAAATTTGAGGGGAAGAGGTAAAACTGTCACTATTTGCAGATGACATGATATTCGATACAGAGGGCCCTACAGACTTCACACAAAAACTATTAGAACTAATAAATGATTTCAACAAGTTAGTAGGATATAAGATTAATATACAGAAATCTGCTGCATTTCTTTATGCTAACAACAGAATATCAGAAAGTAAAAAAGCAATGCTCTTTATTCACTTCAGTTCAGTTCAGTCGCTCAGTCGTGTCCGACTCTTTGTGACCCCATGAATCGCAGCACGCCAGGCCTCCCTGTCCATCACCAACTCCCGGAGTTCACTCATACTCACATCCATCGAGTCGGTGATGCCATCCAGCCATCTCATCCTCTGTTGTCCCCTTCTCCTCCTGCCCCCAATCCCTCCCAGCATCAGAGTCTTTTCCAGTGAGTCAACTCTTCACATCAGGTGGCCAAAGTACTGGAGTTTCAGCTTTAGCATCAGTCCTTCCAAAGAACATCCAGGACCAATCTCCTTTAGAATGGACTGGTTGGATCTCCTTGCAGTCCAAGGGACTCTCAAGAGTCTTCTCCAACACCACAGTTCAAAAGCATCAATTCTTCGGCGCTCAGCCTTCTTCACAGTCCAACTCTCACATCCATACATGACCACAGGAAAAACCATAGCCTTGACTAGACGAACCTTTGTTGGCAAAGTAATGTCTCTGCTTTTGAATATGCTATGTAGATTGGTCATAACTTTCCTTCCAAGGAGCAAGTGTCTTTTATTTATTTTTTTTTTAATTTTTTTAAATTTTATTTTATTTTTAAACTTTACATAATTGTATTAGTTTTGCCAAATATCAAAATGAATCCATCACAGGTATACATGTGCTCCCCATCCTGAACCCTCCTCCCTCCTCCCTCCCCATACCATCCCTCTGGGTCGTCCCAGGGCACTAGCCCCAAGCATCCAGTATCGTGCATTGAACCTGGACTGGCATCTCGTTTCATACATGATATTTTACATGTTTCAATGCCATTCTCCCAAATCTTCCCACCCTCTCCCTCTCCCACAGAGTCCATAAGACTGTTCCATACATCAGTGTCTCTTTTGCTGTCTCGTACACAGGGTTATTGTTATCATCTTTCTAAATTCCATATATATGCATTAGTATACTGTATTGGTGTTTTTCCTTCTGGCTTACTTCACTCTGTATAATAGGCTCCAGTTTCATCCACCTCATTAGAACTGATTCAAATGAATTCTTTTTAATGGCTGAGTAATACTCCATTGTGTATATGTACCACAGCTTTCTTATCCATTCATCTGCTTATGGACATCTAGGTTGCTTCCATGTCCTGGCTATTATAAACAGTGCTGCGGCAAGTGTCTTTTAATTTCATGGCTGCAGTCACCATCTGCAGTGATTTGGGAGCCCAGAAAAATAAAGTCTGACACTGTTTCCACTGTTTCCCCATCTCTTTCCCATGAAGTGATGGGACTGGATACCATGATCTTAGTTTTCTGAATGTTGAGCTTTAAGCCAACTTTTTCACTCTCCACTTTCACCTTCATCAAGAGGCTTTTTAGTCCCTCTTCATTTTCTGCCATAAGGGTGGTATCATCTGCATATCTGAGGTTATTGATATTTCTCCCGGCAATCTTGATTCCAGCTTGACCCAGGATGGGCGGGTCATGGTGGAGAGATCTGACAGAATGTGGTCCACTGGAGAAGGGAATGGCAAACCACTTCAGTATTCTTGCCTTAAGAAACCCATGAACAGTATGAAAAGGCAAAATGATAGGATACTGAAAGAGAAACTCCCCAGGTCAGTAGGTGCCCAATATGCTACTGGAGATCAGTGGAGAAATAACTCCAGAAAGAATGAAGGGATGGAGCCAAAGCAAAAACAATACCCAGCTGTGGATGTGACTGGTGATAGAAGCAAGGACCAATGCTGTAAAGAGCAATATTGCATAGGAACCTGGAATGTCAGGTCCATGTATCAAGGCAAACTGGAAGTGGTCAAACAAGAGATGGCAAGAGTGAATGTCGACATTCTAGGAATCAGCGAACTGAAATGGACTGAAATGGGTGAATTTAACTCAGATGACCATTATATCTACTTCTGCGGGCAGGAATCCCTCAGAAGAAATGGAGTAGCCATCATGGTCAACCAAAGAGTCTGAAATGCAGTACTTGGATGCAATCTCAAAAACGACAGAATGATCTCTGTTCGTTTCCAAGGCAAACCATTCAGTATCACAGTAATCCAAGTCTATGCCCCAACCAGTAACGCTGAAGAAGCTGAAGTTGAACGGTTCTATGAAGACCTACAAGACCTTTTAGAACTAACACCCAAAAAAGATGTCCTTTTCATTACAGGGGACTGGAATGCAAAAGTAAGAAAGCTGCTTAGTTCTGTCCAACTCTTTGTGACCCCATGGACTATATAGTCCATGGAATTTTCCAGGCCAGAATACTGGAGTGGGCAGCCTTTTCCTTCTCCAGGGGAGAAGGGAACCCAGGGATCTAACCCAGGTCTCCTAAACTGCAGGTGGACTCTTCAGCTGAGCCACAAGGAAAGCCCAATAATATTGGAGTGGGTAACCTATCCCTTCTCCAGTGGATTTTCTCAACCCAGGAATTGAACTGGTGTCTCCTGCATTGCAGGCAGACTCTTTACCAACTGAGCTATCATTGATCCTCAGTGATTAATGTAAAGAAATAGAGAAAAACAACAGAATTGGAAAGACTATAGATCTGTTCAAGAAAATTAGAGATACCAAAGGAACATTTCATGCAAAGATGGGCAAATAAAGGACAAAACGGTATGGACCTAACAGAAACAGAAGATATTAAGAAAAGGTGCCAAGAATACACAGAAGAACTACATAAAAAAGATGTTAATGACCCAGATAACCACTATGGTGTGATCACTCAACTAGAGCCAGACATCCTGGAGTCCAAAGTGAAGAGGGCCTTAGGAAGCATCACTACAAACAAAGCTAGTGGAGGTGATGAATTCCAGTTGAGCTACTTCAAATCCTAAAAAATGATGCTGTGAAAGCACTGCACTCAATATGCCAGCAAATTTGGAAAACTCACCAGGCGCCACAAGACTGGAAAAGGTCAGTTTTCATTCCAATCCCAAAGAAAGACGATGCCAAAGAATGTTCAAACTACCACACAATTGCCCTCATCTCACACACTAGCAAAGTAATGCTCAAAATTCTCCAAGCCAGGCTTCAACAGTATGTGAACCAAGAACTTCCAGATGTTCGAACTGGGTATAGAAAAGGCAGAGGAACCAGAGATCAAATTGTCAACATCCGTTGGATCATAGAAAAAGTGAGAATTCCAGAAAAACACCTACTTCTGCTCTACTGATTACGCCAAAGCCTTTAACTGTGTGGATCACGACAAACAGTGAAAAATTCTTAAAGAGATGGGAATACCAGATCACCTTACCTGCCTCTGGAGAAATCTGTATGCAGGTCAAGAAGCTACAGTTAGAACTGAACATGGAACAACAGACTGGTTCCAAATTGGGAAAGGAGTACTTCCAGGCTATATATTGTCACCCTGCTTATTTAACTTATATGGAGAGTACATCATGCGAAATGCCAGGCTGGATGAAGCACAAGCTGCAGATGACACCACCCTTATGACAGAAAGTGAAAAGGAATCGAAGAGCCTCTTGATGAGTAAGAGGAGAGTGAAAAGTTACTTTAAAAGTCAACATTCAAAAAACTAAGATCATGGCATCCGGTCCCATCACTTCATGGCAAACTGATGGGGAAACAATGGAAATAGTGACAGATTTTATTTTATTGGACTGCAAAATCACTGCAGATGGTGACTGCAGCCATGAAATTAAAAGATGCTTGCTCCTTGGCAGAAGAGCTACGACCAATCTAAACAGCATATTAAAAAGCAGAGACATTACTTCACCGACAAATGTCCATCTAGTCAAAACTATGGTTTTTCCAGTGGTCATGTATGGGTGTGAGAGCTGGACTATAAAGAAAGCTGAGCACTGAAGGACTGATGCTTTTGAACTGTGGTGTTGGAAAAGACTCTTGAGGGTCCCTTGAACTGCAAGGAGATCCAACCAGTTCATCCTAAAGGAAATCAGTCCTGAATATTTACTGGAAGGACTGATGCTGAAGCTTCAGCTTCAGCACTTTGGCCACCTGATGTGAACTGGAAAAGATCTTGATGCTGGGAAAGATTGAAGGCAGGAGGAGAAGGGAATGACAGAAGATGAGATGGTTGGATGGCATCACTGACTTGATGGACATGAGTCTGAGCAAGCTCCCAGAGTTGTTCATGACAGGGAAGCCTGGTGTGCTGCAATCCATGGGGTCACAGAGTTGGACATGACTGAGCAACTGAACTGACTTGAACCATAAAACTCCTAGAAAAGAACATAAGCAAAACATTCTCTGGCATAAATTGCAGCAAAATGTTGTTAGATCAGTCTCCCAGGGCAAATGAAATAAAGGCAAAAATAGACAAATGGGACCTAATCAAAGTTAAAAGCTTTTGCACAGCAAAGGAAACCATCAACAAAATGAAAAGACAGCCTGAAGAAAGTAACTGACAAGTTACTATCAAAAATACACAAATAGCTCATACAACTCAATGTTCATGTTCATGTGCAAGTTGCTCAGTCGTGTCCAACTCTTTGCAACCTCATGGACTTTACTGTCCATGGAATTCTCCAGGCCAGAACACTGGAGTGGGTAGCCTTTCCCCTTTCCAGGGGATTTTCCCAACCCAGGGATAAAACCAGGGTCTCCCACATTGCAGGTGGATTCTTTACCAACTGAGCCACAAGGGAAGCCCAAGCAACTCAATAGCAAAAAAAAAAAAAGAAATGTAAAGAAGACTTCAATAGAAATTTTTCCAAAGACAACATTCATATAGCCAACAGGCACATGAAAAGATGCTCAATATCATAATTATTAAAGAAAGGCAAATCAAAACGACAATGAGGTATCACCTCACAACCTGAACAGAACAGCTATTATCAAAAAGTCTGCAAATAATAAATACTGGAGAGAAATGTGGAGAAAAGGAAACTCTCTTATACAATGTAAATTCGTACACCCACTATGGAAAACAGTATTGAGGCTCTTGAAGAAAATAAAAACTGAACTACCATACAATCCAGCAATCCCACTCCTGGGCAAATATCTGGATAAAATTCTAATTTGAAAAATACATGCACCCAAATGTTCACAGCAGCACTACATAGAATGAGCAAGACATGGAAACAATCTAAGCGTCCACCAACTGACTGCCTTAAGAAGATGTGTGTGTGGGGGGTGTGTGTGTATACACACACATACACTACACACACACACACACACACACAATGGAATATTACTCAGCCACAAGAAGGAATGAAATAATGACACTGCAACACAGAAGGACCTAGAGAATATCACACTAAATGAAGTAAAGTCTAAACAATAAGGATTTACCATATAACACCATAAGCTATATACATAATGTCCAGTATAACCTATAATGGAAAATAACCTGAAAAAATACATAAAACTGAATCATTCTGTACACTTGAAACTAAGACAATATTGTAAGTCAACTATACTTGAATAAAAAAGTAGCAGGGTTAAAAGTGGGTAAGAGATTGATTCAGAAATAAACAGGATAAGACACATATATAGAGACTGAAAAAGGGAATATAACTACAGATTCAACAGGTGTAAAAAGACATGAGGTTATTATGATTAGCTTTATGCCAATAAATTTGAAATCTAAGGCAAATGGACAGTTTCTAGGAAAATGTAGCTTATCAAAAATAACTCAAAAATAAATAGAAAACTCAAATGGTATTTTAACTATTTTAAGCAGTTTAAACTTTTTGCACAAAGAAAAAATATCAGGATAGTCTGGTTTTTACAGAATACTAAAGAGAAAGGAGCTGCATAGAGAACCCCAGATATCTTTAGGGTTTCCAGGACTCACCAAAGTACTGATCAGTTTACTTGTGTAAGGACTCTACCCAAGGACAGTGAAAGAACTCAGAGGATGAAGAATAGTGCCTATTCCTACCTGTCACACTGGAAACCTTGTAAGCTGTCATTTTAGCAAGAAGCTCTATGGTAAGAAGACTTAGAAGCAGTTCAGTTCAGTTGCTCAGTCGTGTCCAACTCTTTGCGACCCCATGAATTGCAGCACGCCAGGCCTCCCTGTCCATCACCAACTCCCGGAGTTCACTCAAGACTCACGTCCACCGAGTCAGTGATGCCATCCAGCCATCTCATCCTCTATCGTCCCCTTCTCCTCCTGCCCCCAATCCCTCCCAGTATCAGGGTCTTTTCCAATGAGTCAGCTCTTCGCATCAGGTGGCCAAAGTACTAGAGTTTCAGCTTCAGCATCAGTCCTTCCAAAGAAATCCCAGGGCTGATCTCCTTCAGAATGGACTCGTTGGATCTCCTTGCAGTCCAAGGGACTCTCAAGAGTCTTCTCCAACACCACAGTTCAAAAGCATCAATTCTTCCATGCTCAGCCTTCTTCACAGTCCAACTCTCACATCCATACATGAACACAGGAAAAACCATAGCCTTGACTAGATGGACCTTTGTTGGCAAAGTAATATCTCTGCTTTTGAATATGCTATCTAGGTTGGTCACAACTTTCCTTCCAAGGAGTAAGCGTCTTTTAATTACATGACTGCAGTCACCATCTGCAGTGATTTTGGAGCCCCCAAAAATAAAGTCTGCCACTGTTTCCACTGTTTCCCCATCTATCCACCATGAAGTGATGGGACCAGATGCCATGATCTTAGTTTTCTGAATGTTGAGCTTTAAGGCAACTTTTTCACTCTCCTCTTTCACTTTCATCAAGAGGCTTTTTAGTTCCTCTTCACTTTCTGCCATAAGGGTGGTGTCATCTGCATATCTGAGATTATTGATATTTCTCCCGGCAATTTGATTCCAGCTTGTGCTTCTTCCAGCCCAGCGTTTCTCAGAAGCAGTTCAGACAATCGTAAATAAAACCCTCCCTTGGGTTTCCATCTCCTTCAGATCTCAAACAATTACAGATGTTTCTGACCAAACTCCCAGCTGACTGGAATTTCTGGCACAACAGTAAAGCCACTGGGCTTTTGGACACAAGGACTTCTTCCCTTTGTAGGGCTACCACTACTAGCCTGTTACTGGGCCTAATGATGTAGACTATCTCACAGAAAAAGAAGCCATGACTCCCCAGCCCAATATTTCATTGTGCAAAGGGTTCTCTTTGAACCACATTTCCATGAAGTAGGACAAACTCCCAAAAGTTTCACTGTCACGTAGAAATTTAACAGCTAAACCTGGCTGCTAAAGCCTCAGCCACTTTCATAAATAAATGGCTGCCCATCCACTAGACCTGCAGTTCCCAAACAGTGGTAGAGGTGTCCCTGAATGCTCTAGCAAATTTACAGGGACACCAAAGGATATTTTAAAAATTTCAAGACAAACAGAGCCATATTTGATATCATTCAGATAGTGCATGAACTATCAGCTTTAGGTAGAACAGTTTCAAAGTTACACTACATTACATACAGTTCAATAACATCATATATTTGCAAAGCTAGGTTTTTAGCAATTGTGATAAAAAGCAAATACATGTGAAAATCAATGATCAGGAAATAAGGCAGTATCTACTCTGATACCAAAGTCTGAGAAGCTATGCAGTCAGTGTCCAACAGGCACAGAAATCACATTAGCAAGTCACTATGGTAAAGAACGAAATAACAGCACTTGAAATTTATATATATAACTTAAAACATCTACTAAGATGTTAAGACAAATACTGAGATGTTTGATTTGATTTTACTTAATAAACAGACCTTTTACGTATTTATTTCAGATTAGAGACACTGTGAAAAATTATGACATCACTAAGAACACCATGAACCGAGAAAATCTGAGAACCTCTGCATTAGACAATACAAAGTCTTACCTACTACTTTATCCAAACTACACTCAATGGGGTCCTTACCTGTAAGACATTACACCTGAAAAGATAGCACAGAACAAAACAGCCTATTGCAACGTTGGGCAAATCCAATGAAATGCTGCATTCATCCATTGTAAGGATGGACACAATAAAAGGACCGAAATCGTAAAGACCTAACAGAAGCAGAAGAGATTAAGTGGCAAGAGTACACAGAACAGCTGCACAAAAAAAGATTTTAATGACCTGGATAACTGTAGTAGTGTGGTCACTCACATAGAGCCAGATATGCTGGAGTATGAAGTCAAGTGGGTCTTAGAAAGCATTACTAGGAACAAAGCTAGTGGAGGTAACAGAATTCCAGCTGAACTATTTCAAATCCTAAATGATGATGCTGTTAAAGTGCTGCATTCAATGTCAGCAATTTTGGAAAATAAGCAGTGGCCACAGGACTGGAAAAGGTCAGTTTTCATTCCAATCCCAAAGGGTAATGCCAAAGAATGTTCAAACTACCATACAATTTCGCTCACTGCATATGCTAGCAAGGTTATGCTCAAAATACTTCAAGCTAGAATTCAACAGTACTTAAACCAAGAACTTCCAGATGTACAAGCTGGGTTTAGAAAAGGCAGAGAAACCAGAGATCAAATTGCCAACATATACTGGGTCACAGAGAAAGCAAGGAAATTCCAGAAATACATCTACTTCTGCTTCACTGACTACACTAAAGCCTTTGACTGTGTGGCTCACAACAAACTGTGAAAAATTCTTAAAGAGATGGGAATACCAGACCACCTTACCTGCCTCCTGAGAAACCTATATGCAGGTCAAGAAACAAGAGTTAGAACCAGACATGGAACAATGGACTGGGTCAAAACTGTGAAAGGAGTAAGTCAAGGCTGTATATTGTCAACCTTCTTAATTAACTTATATGCAGAGTACACCATGTGAAATGCTGGACTGGATGAAGCACAAGTTGGACAAATCACAAGCCAGAATCGACACTGCCGGGAGAAATATCAACAACCTCAGATAAGCAGAAGATACCATTCTAATGGCAGAAAGTGAAGAAGAACTAAAGAGCCCTGCATGAGGGTGAAAGAGGAGAGTGAAAAAGCTAACTTGAAACTCAACATTAAAAAAACTAAGATTATGGCATCTGGTCCCATAACTTCATGGCTAATAGAAAGGGGGAAAGTGCGAACAGTGAGATTTTATTTTCTTGGGCTCCAAACTCACTGCAGATGGTGACTGCAGCCATGAAATTAAAAGACACTTGCTCCTTGGAAGAAAAGCTATGACAAACCTAGACAGCATATTAAAAAGCAGAGACATTACTTTGCTTCTTACAAAGATCCATGGTTTGTAAGCATCCATCCAGTCAAAGCCATGGTTTTTCCAGTAGTCATGTATGGATGTGAGAGTTGGACCACAAAGAAGGCTGAACGCCGAAGAATTGATGCTTTCGAACTGTGGTAATGGAGAAGACTCTTGAGAGTCCCTTGGACTGCAAGGAGATCAAACCAGTCCATTCTAAAGGAAATAAGTCCTGGATATTCATTGGAAGGACTGATGCTGAAGCTGAAGCTCCAATACTTTGGCCACCTGATGCTGAGAAGGACTGAGGGCTGGAGGAGAAGGGGTGACAGAGGATGAGATGGTTAGATAGCATCACCAACTCAATGGACATAATTTCAGAAAACTCTGGGAGATAATGGAGAAAAGAAGAGCCTAGCATGCTGTAGTCCATGGGGTAACAAAGAGCTGAAAACCACTTAGCAACAAAGATGATGATTAATGACTTGTTCACTGTCTTGGGTGCTCTGTGTGAGAAGCTGAACTTCAAATGGTGATCCTGGTAGGGAGCACACCTACTGGGGTACTAACTGAAATCTGCCAATACTAATGCCATAGCTGTATGATTGGGTCATTTAGACACTCAGAACTGGGTTAATAAACTTCTACACAATTTCTCACTATGGAAAAAAATGCAGCAAATACAACTCATAAGCTCAGTCTTTATGTTAATCACATACAGGCTCATATTAAGTGACTGCATCTAAAGAAAAGCATCTGGAAACCAACAAAGGAAATCAAGCATGTGTGGTCACTGTCTCTATTACAGCTTCTGGCTATATACACAAAACTACTACACTAAGGAAATCACTTGTAAAGGATAAGGACTACAAATTAAAAATTCTAACAGCCTCCCCAGTGAAGATTTCTGTAGGGCTGACTGGATGGCTGTCTTCAGCTTTTTATAAGCTGCAAACAATCATGTTAATTTCTGCCTCGGCCAAGTTCCCAAGCGCCAAGGATATGCTTGTGTGGGTGTACTTGTTCTGACCTCAGTGGACATATGAACATTCATATAGCATCTGTTCTTACTTCAGTAAATGAACATATATTTCATATGACCTTGGCAAAAAGATAATTCTGATTAGATCAAAATCACCTGTATATGAAACAAGATGCTAACTTTGCTTCCCCAGTGATTCTGGGGCTGCTATCCTGACTGTAGAGGTTACCACAGAATTCATCATTATGGAAAGAAGACAGTCAATGTGAGTCATCCCCAATAGGAAGTGACAGACTATAATGGGTTGGGATGATAGCAGGCAGCTTCTGACATGTTTCCCAATGATCTTGCTGCCTAATATTCACACTCTAGTAATCCTCTCAAGTGTGGACTGAACGTAGTAACCTACTTCTAGCAAAAGGAATATAGCAAAAGTGATGCAATGTCACTCCTGTGGTTAGACTGCAAGAGACTATGACTCGTTGGCTCTCTCTGGCTTACTGGCATTTTGATAAAGAAAGGTGCCATGCTGTGAGACAGTCTATGGAGAGGCCTAAGGAACAAGGGAGGCCTCCAGTCAATAGCTCATGACGAACTAAGGCCTTAGTCAACAACCCAACTGAAGCAACTTAGCATGCACATATACAACAACCCACAGGAAACTGAATCCTGCCATCAACCATGTAAGTGAGGTCGGAGGTAAATCTTCCCCAGCCATGTATTATGAAGACTGATCTCTCAAAAGTCTTTTTAGAGAGATCCTGAGTCAAAAGACCCAGCTACAGTGAACCCAGATTCCAGACCCACAGAAGCTATGAGAAGAAATTCTGCCTATGGACACAGCTTCAGCTCATGACAGCCTGACCTATGGATTTCAGACTTGTCTTGCTAGCCAATACAATCACGTAAGCCAACTCCTTACAACTGATTTTGTTTCTCTGGTTGAGCCTTGACTGATACAACAGCATGAACAAGTCTGGTGGGTGAAAGTCTGGAAGGGGTTGATAATAAAAGAGGTCTCCCTTTTCCTATAAATATGAAATAAATAGTCTGAACAACCTTCCAAATGTTCTAGGCATTTGATTCACAACGTGAATTTCATGGTGATGAACGTGATATATCGCTTCCTATCTGGTCTATCTATACAGAATCTTACTGAATCCCCAATCCCAGACAAGAGCACAGAAACTGTGCTACTTCCAGAGAAGGCTAAAAAAGAGTCTATCAGAACCAAGGAAGGTACTTATATTTGAGGAGCCCTCAAGTGCTAGGGGTGAATTTATAAAAAATAAATCTGGATAGCTCCTTCCCCCTTTGGATGGCTTAGCAGAGAGATGGCTCAACAAGTCCGAGAAAGCTCAACAAAACAGACTAACCCCAGCCACTGGAGTCCAGGGGCTCTTCCTTTCTAACAAGGTTACTTTTCGAGTCAGAGAATGTTGACATTCCTTGCCCCGATCACTCTATTAACAGGTAGAGTGTATTTACATATATATAGTCTGGTCCCTTGCTATAGAAACACTGTCCAAAATGCCAGATGATCTATGACCAGCCTGTTCAGTAAAATAATGAGAGTTCAGAGGATGATGTATGCACTACTATTTCTCTTATTAGTTTTCTTCCAGTAAATCATACTATACCTACACTGTAAGGTACACGAAATCTCAAAGCTATGACTTCCTACCAGGAATTTATTTATTAAAAGTTTCTTTTATTCATTTATTCACTGCTTATTTATCTCTGAATGGGTTCCAGGGCCAGACACCTTTCTAGACTCTTGGGGTAGGTCATAGGTCAGTGGAGGAAAAAGTAAAAAACAAAACAAAACAAAACAAAAACTGCTCTTTAGATGTTTTCATTCAAGTAGAGGAAGATAACAATAAACACCTAAGTATCATATATAATCCATAGGCGAATCTGCTGCTACTGCCTCACTCCCCTTGTCAGCTGTCAGTCTGCTTCCAAAGGTGCTGGACCACAATCTTTTCTGTCGTCTCTGATGATACTTTCTTCCAAGCTGCATTTTTTTCCTCAGTCCTGTTCAAATGCAACAAGCAGGCTCTTTTGGCCACACAATTCGTACCAATTGCTATCTCTAAACTTTATTTATATCTGAATTCTCTATCATGAAATGCATACACGCACACTCATTCAGATTTAGCATTGCTGAGGTATTTATGGATGTGTAATGGTCTAGTTTAGGGGTACCAGCTTCTTTCTGCTTAATGGTTAAGTTCTTCCAAGTAGATAATTTATTCCGGAGTCATCTTTTCATAACTATTCTACATCAAATTTACATTTCTCTGCTCACACTCAAAACATGTTTAGCTTCTTGCTCACATCAGTCCACACTGGTGCAGCATTTTCCAGTCTGTTCCTCATTAGTCTAAGTCTAAGAGACAGACCACGAGAAAAGTATTCTGTGATCAAATAGTTTAAGAAAAGTCACATTCTACATCACCTACTTAGAAATTCACATTGGATTACGTTGGTACAAAAGTAACTGCAGTTTTGGACTGTGAATTTTAAATCATTATTACTAGGCTCAAACACATCTTTATTCATCAAAACAGCAACCATTACAATAATATTTTTGCCAATGAGAAATAAGTTTGTCTATTACTGCAGCATAAAAATCCATGCTTTGGGATTCAATAAACTCTTAGAAAGCATTTTCTGCCTCTTTTTGGTTATGGAAGTGCTTTGCCTGCAAAAAGTTGTCGAGATGCTTGAAGAAGTGGTTGGTCAGTTGGCGAGAGGGCAGGTGAATATGGCGGATGAGGCAAGACTACATAGCGCAACTCATTCAACTTTTGAAGCACCGACTGTGCGACATGTGGTCAGGCACTGTCACGGAGAAGAACTGGGCCCTTTCTGTTGACCAATTCTGGCTGCAGGCGTTGGTTTTCAGTGCATCTCATCAATTTGCTGAGTATACTTCTCAGATGTAGTGGTTTTGCCGGGATTCAGAAAGTGGTAGTGGGTCAGACTGGCAGCAGACCATGAACAGTGACCATGACCTTTTTTTGGTGCAAGTTTGGCTTTGGGAAGTGTTTTGGAGCTTCTTAGTCCAACCACTGAGTTGGTTGTCACCGGTTGTCATATAAAATCTACTTTACATCACACGTCACAATCCGATTGAGAAACGGTTCATTGTTGTATAGAATAAGAGAAGACAACACCTCAAAATGACAATATTTTGATTTGCAGTGGTGGCTCGGAGGGTAAAGCATCTGCCTGCAATGCGGGAGACCCAGGTTCGATCCCTGGGTCAGGAAGATCCCCTGGAGAAGGAAATGGCAACCCACTCCAGTACTCTTGCCTGGAAAATCCCATGGACTGAGAAGCCTGGTAGGCTACAGTCCATGGGGTTGCAGAGTCAGACACAACTGAGTGACTTTGCTCACTCACTCATGACTCAACCACTTATCAAGCTTTTTCACCTTTCCAGTTTGCTTCAAATGCCAAATGACTGTAAGATGGTCATTGAATTCTTCTGCAACTTCTCATGCAGCTGTTAAAAGGATCAGCTTCAATGATTGCTCTCAACTGGTTGTTGTCAACTTCCGATGGCTGGCCACTACACTCATCTTCAAGGCTCTCCTTTGCAAAACTTCTTGAACCACCACTGCACTATACGTTTGTTAACAGTTCCTGGGCCAAATGTATTGTTGAGGTGGCAAATTGTCTCTGATGCTTTATGACCCATTTTGAACTTGAATAAAAAAATCACTCAAATTTGCTTTTTGTCTAACATCATTTCCCTACTCTAAAATAAATATAAAACAAGCAGCAAATAAGTCATTAGCAAAAAACATAAAGTGAGAAATGTGCATTAAAATGATGTATAACATAACCACATTTGTTCACATATTCCAACATCACATGGAATGTTGAACGTCAAATGTTCAACAATGTAAAACCGCAATTACTTTTGCATCAACCTAAAACATCATCACTTTTAAGGCTCTGAGAAATCTCGCAGTAATAAACCGTTTAACTCTGTTCACTCCACATGTCCGACACTTACTTCACCATAAAACAGAAATTTGCTAACGTTCTACAGAACCAGTGTTTCAGAGCTCAGCTTTGGACAAATGCTGAGTGGGTTGATAGCATCATAGGCAAGAAATCCAGAAAAATGTGTTCCAATGTTGAGGCTGACTTTGTTAGTGTAACCTCAGGCAAGGGATCTAACCTCTCGATTCCTAGACTTCCCATTGGTAAATGGTAATTACAGGCTATCCTAGGCTTGCTTTAGGTTTCTCTCAGTATCTCTAAGTATAAAACATGAATGAAAGCACTTTGTACAAGCTTAAATAATACAGTTTTAAATCTTACTTTTTGTGTCTCTTCAAGCATTTAATTTATATCTCATGCACATTCTTAAGTAATATTTATTCTTAAATAGTAATTTTATTGCCAAGTTCCTCTTATCAATGGTCTAATTTGTACTGTGATCCACAGCTAAGCGTAAACTATCTCCCCTCCTGTAGGAAGTTATCCTCAATTTGGCCTCCTCTCATTTCTCCCCTCTTTACTCCTTTCGTCATTTGTTGGGAAATTCTGCCTCTCCTCTGGTATGGAGTTCTGCAAGGGCACAGACCCTATCTTCAGTACCTGGCCCATACCAAGAATTCAGTTTAAAACTGAGCTGAATCCTAGATTGTTCCATTTTTAAGAATTATATCATCCTGTTTTCAGTTATGGTACCCACAAAACTGGGGGAGCCTACCACATATTTATCCCTGGAGAAGGAACTGGCAACCCACTCCAGTATTTGTGCCTGGAAAATCCCATGGACAGAGGAGCCTGGTGGGCTACAGTCCATGGAGTTGAAAAAAGTCAGACACGACTGAGCAACTGAACACACACACCCCACATATTTATAATTCATCTACAGTCCTCTCAATCCAACTTTTCAAATGGGGTCATTTTAAACGATGAATGTAACCTGATTACACAGCTGACATTCTACTTTTATCAGGTCTTCTAAGAAAACAGTACAAAAGAGGTTTAACCTGTGGCGATTTTCCCATAAGGATAAATCTAGTGTTTGTTACCACTTACTCCTATATTCTTGGATTAATACGAGTATCTCTTTGACTACCAGGAATTATTTTCTCCATTCCCAACCAACTGAACTATTTTCTTTAGCTAGCTAGTTTTTGTAAGGCCCACAAACGTTTTATCTTGGAAATCACAAACAAGTTTAAAGTAATAGCACAGGACTGTGTCAGCACACTAAATTTAGCACAGCACAATTTTTAAATCACTTTTAGAAATGTTGCCTTTTTCCATCCAGAGTTATCTTCAGTCACAGTAGAACAAGGTTCTGACCACATCCTCCCCCGTGAGCTTTTAAAACCCCTGGTTATCATCCTAAACAGTGTTTCAAACAGCCTAGCTTTAATGATCACTTCAGGCTGTTTTCGATCCTGAGTTACCATTAGTTATCTCCAGATGGCAGCAGAGGACATCAGTTGAGACTCCAGTTTAGAGGTAAAAATGAAGTTACTCAGTTGTGTCTGACTCCTTGCGACACCATAGAGAGAGACTGTAGCTCTCCAGGCTCCTCTGTCCATGGGGATTCTCCATGCAGGAATACTGGAGTGGGTGGCCATGCCCTCCTCCAGGGGATCTTCCCTATCTAAGGATTGAACCCAGGTCTCCCACATTGCAGGTAGATTCTGTATCATCTGGGCCACCAGGGAAGGTAAAGCAACACAATCAAATGCAGGGGCCTGACTTTGTCAGAGCTCTCCAAACAGGATACACGTGAGTCTCCAAAAAAGTTTTTCCCTTGTAGCTGGTTTGAAGATTAACCTGCTGTGCAGCCTCTGGCTAACTTTCTGGGCAGGGCCTCAGAAGTTTGCCCATTCTCTTCCCCTTTCCTCACACTGGGCTAGTAACACACTAGCCCACGTACGTCTGAGTCCTGGCTCATTCTGGATCAACCCGATGGCTCCACCCCTTTTATCGTAATCATACTCACAAATGTGAACTCTGTGCGCTCCACTGCCACCTCTGTGCTTCAACCAGATACCAGATTTGGCCTACTGTAGCTATTGTAGCCGGAGAAGACAATGGCACCCGACTCCAGTAGTCTCGCCTGGAAAATCCCATGGGCGGAGGAGCCTGGTGGGCTGCCGTCTGTGGGGTCCCTAAGTCGGACATGACTGAGCCACTTCACTTTCACTTTTCACTTTCATGCATTGGAGAAGGAAATGGCAACCGACTCCAGTGTTCTTGCCTGGAGAATCCCAGGGGCGGGGGAGCCTGGTGGGCTGCCGTCTATGGGGTTGCACAGAGTCAGAGACGACTGAAGCGACTTAGCAACAGCAGCAGCAGCTATTGTAGCCATGGCTTCTGTGTAAGCAATGCCTCCCCAAAGGGCCTTTGGCTGAATGCACCACTGAAAGTGGCATCACTTAGTCAGCCCAGCTGCAACTGGGTTTCTGGCCATAACATGCTGGTAAAATTGAATAGGTTCTGGGGTGGAGAACGCAGGTCCCGATTTGTAGTTTTTGCTAATGTCCATGGTATAACTCTCAACCATGGCCAATTTCAAGCCACTGTGATGTACTGAGGAACTGGGAAGAGAGAAATGCCCACAGTTAGCGACCATGAGCTGCTTTGAGGGGCTTGGTTTTGGTCAGGTCCAATGTATGTTCGGTGAAGGAAATGGGCACTGTTCCTCTCAACCTAAACTTGCTCACTCCAGCCTTCATCTGTCCCTCAAGGAGAACAGTTAGTCTTATTTCCAACTCAGGGTCAGGACTAGAGTGAGGCAAAAAAGCTATGTAAAGTGCAAAATTTAAGGAAGCACTCATTCTCTGGATCATGCAGGTGCAAATGGTGCATGTATATGACTCTAAACATGAAGACTTTCTTAAAGTCTTCCTTTTGTGCCCCAGGGATCTCAATGGTTACACAGCTTCTGCCATTAAGTCAAAAGTGGACCAGCTCCCCTCCCCACTCCATCCTCCAGGTATAACGTCTCATCAGCGCTTCTCCATCTGTTCTTTTTTTATCTCATAATGTGCTGGCACATTTGAGTTTCAGTCTAAACTTCTATCCCACTTCCAAGGCCCTACTTCAGTACTTTCTCTGCTTGATAAGCAGCCATGGTTTTGGGTTCAGCTAGACAATCACATTCACGAGACCCCAAAGGCATCCCCTCACGAGTTTACTTGGTTTTGTAGTCAGAGAACAGAGCATACTACTTCAGAGTGACACGGGATATAAACCTTCAACACAAGTCCTCACAACAGCCCAGGGCTATTCTTCAGGCCCCAGAATGACATCTCAGGTACAAGACAACAAGATTACACAGGTGGGTACAGGACCCATCCTAGCTTAGTATCCTCGTGCCACATACAGAAGACAACATCTCTTACATCAATCAGTCCATGAGTACACTCCAGCACTCAGCAAGAAGAATACTTCAGTACATCACACCACATTCAGGAATGCCCAAAGCTATGGCTTCCCTCCAGTTATTTATACTTCATTCACAATCTCTCAGCTCATGCACTCTAGCAATCAAGGGTTGCGTTTACCATTAGGCAGTGTTGCATGGTTACACAGTTGTCGTTCCCTCTGTAGTAGATTACAGAGAAACAGTGCTAGAAGATCAACAAGGGGCTATTTTCATAGGACGAAGGAGAAAGGGTTTTGTTAACCCTTTACTCTCATACAACAAGGCACAGTATCATAAAATTTCAGAATGCTGGGGATAGGAAAATATCTAGAACCTCCCAGAGGAAAAAATGGGTCTCACTTAAAGTTTCAGTGATGAAAATTGCTTCACATTCTTTAACAGCAACATCAGAAAGTAAGATAGTGGAGGAATATCTCCAAAATTCCAAGAAAAATAATTCCCCAAACAGAAATACAAATCTACAAAAAATACAAATTCAAGTCTTTAAAGGTAGATTTTTCAGATGTACAAAGTCTTAGAAAATTTGCCTGTCTCTTTCCTCAGAAAGCTTAAGAATCTCTACTCCTTCCAAAGTAAGGAGTAATTCAAGAAAGAGGAACAAATTCAAGATTCCTCATAGGGCAGAAACAAAAGAAAGTCTCAGAACAGCAGTGACGAGAGATTTCAGGATATTTTCACAAAGCAGGATGATGGAGTACAAGGAGGGTGGGGCGCGGGGGAGAGTATCTGATACACCTAAATTTTATTAAGAGAAGATGTGCATTTCTAACAGTTCAGGGGGTGAATTACTGATGGCATATAAAAAACTAAGGAAACAAAAAAATCATACAACTAATAACTCTGGAGTAAAAGAAGTACTTAAAAAGAAAAAGTAGCAGTCTTGACTACACTGGGAGAATGGGAAGGGAAAATGCACAAATACTGAGGAGGGTGGTGTTTATCAGATACTTTTAATTTACTAACCTAACAGCTATTTCTTATTCCCTTCTCCCCTGCCTCCTTACACGACAGAGGCTGGAAAAGCTAATTACCCTCTTGGCAAGATTTTCTTGCAGTTGAGTTCAGTTCAGTTGCTCAGTCGTGTCCGGGACTCTTTGCAACCCCATGAATCGCAGCACACCAGGCCTCCCTGTCCATCACCAACTCCTGGAGTTCACCCAAACTCATGTCGGTGATGCTATCCAGCCGTCTCATCCTCTGTCGTCCCCTTCTCCTCCTGCCCTCAATCTTTCCCGGCATCAGGGTCTTTTCAAATGAGTCAGCAGATGACCAAGTAGCTGTTCCAGTCAATAACACACAATCTGGTGAAGTCTACCTGGAGTTTCTGGGAAGCTTTACCCTCTTGGTTAAACAGGCAGATTTGGCTGCCATCCTCCTTTCCCTTCATCTTGGACATGGACTGATGCCTAAATCTGCCAACAGTCACACTGAAAACACGAATCAACAAACTCAATATGCTAAAGTTGGTGGGCAAGAAACAAAGAGTCTGAGTCACTCATGATGTAGCTGAGTTCCTGTACCAACTCTGGACAGCCCACCTGTAGTTTTTTGATTAAATGAGAGCCACCAGGCAGGTTTTCTGTTACAACTGAATGCAATAAAGAACTCCTAATTAATGTAGGGTATATTAGAGCTAAATACTTATTCTCTATCAGTATTGGGAAGTCAATAAATAATGTCTAACATTTTTAAATCAAGAAAAACATGCTGAAGCATGTTATTTACTTAGAAACATGCAGTAAGTATCTAAAAAATAGTTAAAAAACAAAAAGGATGCCACTGAGGAGTGGGAATTGGGGACAGAAATGGGTAGGGCAAGAGTAGGGCTATTTTTCACTGTAGCCTTATATGAAGGGTTCTGAACCAGACACTTCTTTGTTGCGGGGGCTGTCTGTGAATAGTTTGGCAGTGTTCTTTGGCCTATACTCACTAGATGGTACTAGCACAGGGAGATGGTGTAACAATTAAAAATGTTTCCAACTATGGCCAACTTATCCTACCAGACAAAACTGCTCCTGGTTGAGAACTATTACCTTATATTACTATTTTATTTTTTAAATTTTCAATAATACTGTATGATTTTGATAAAACTAAATTATAGAAAAAGAAACTAATGGTATGAAGAGAGCTAGACAGGAGACCACCAATGACTCTTCTCCCTTCAAGACTCCCACCTTCCTTTCTGACTTCTCCCTGGGCCTAAGAGACTCCCTGCTCCCCTCCCAGACACAGACAGACAGAACAGAGACACTTACCACCTAGAAACGCACACTCATAGTGGCTGCAGGTCTTGTTTGTGCTCTGAAGGATAAGGTTATTGCCAGCCTCATCCTGTGACACATGAAAAACCTCATTCAGAGGTATTAAAACAATTCCTTCACTTTCTTTATCAAAAAATTTTTCAACGGCAACTCCAAAACATGTTTTGATGGTTAACAGAACATGTTGGTCATCAGTAGCTTGAGGTTTGGATGAATACGCTAAGGTGAAATGGCCAAGTCGGGCCTGGTTCACCCCTCCAAATGTAAATGAAGTATTCAGCCTTACGCTGTACACCACGTTTTTGTAACTGTTCTCACAAGATCTTCTCAGCAGCTGCAGAGCTTTTGTCAGGTAAAAATGGAAAGCTTTGAACTGGAAGCCATAGACATAATCTTTTCGAGACTGGCCAGCCATCTCCATAGCTTCATTGAACAGATGGTAAAAGGAAGACTGCTCTTGAGCTTCAGAAATATAGGCCATCAGGGCAATACCATAGTTATCCTTGAAATTCACAGGGAGAAAGAGCTGAGGCTTCCGAGCTTCCCACTTGGCTTCTGCATTTTCCCACACGTCTTCTAAGAGCTGGAGGCTTGCTTTTTCCTCCTTGAACAGTTGAGGAACATATTTGATTTCCATCCGGTTAGCACATTTCAGGTATTCATCATCAAATGCATTATCTGCCATATCTAACATTTCAGCTTTTACCTGCAAAGGAAAAGGAAATTAGTACTCTTGAAATAAAAATATTTAGTGTATATCATTTTCTTTCAATTTTCTGCAAAGAATCCTGCATCCTCTCAAACCCTGCCAAGACTCTCTTCCTTGCTCACAATGAACTTCTGATATCTTTTTATATAGGAACTATATTCCACTGTTAGTCATAGCTTCTCCCAGCTGTGACATATTTATATGAAAAGAGTAAATGGGAAGTATGAGCATGACCACACCTGTAAGTCATTCATCTGAACCCTGTAGTAGAGGAAAGAAAATGAGTGTGAAACAAAAGAAATGGGTGGCAGTCCTGGCTCTGAATGATATTCTTAGCTAGATTTCCTCAACCACTCAAGACTATTGAGTGAATCTGAAATACCTTGTATGAAATACTTTACTAGATGGATAAATACATGAAGGTAAATATTACCCCTTTTTCTTTGAGGACACCCCTCCCTTTTCTGTATGGTTTGGCTAGGACTAATTCTGCATCTTCAGCCCCTATTATAAGTAATGATGCGGGCTTAAAAACCAGAGCACTCCCAGATAAACAAAAGGCTTTCTTTTCCTTCAACCATAAGCTCTAAGCATAATATTGGCTTGGGGAAGCCAATAGTTATCCTTTTAGTCCCTTGAAGAATCCTGTCTGCAAATGAAGCCAACAAAGAAAGGTTTGTAGAGCTTAGAGGTGAAGAGAGATGAGGTCCTGATAACATTACTTAAGGCCTGAGTCTAGCATTACCTGAAACCTGTATTTTGCTTCAGCTGTTCGAAACAGTAAATTCCCTATTCATCTGGGCTTTATATTCTATTCAACCGGAAAAGGACTAAGCATCTTTAAATGATACGCAGAACATAAGCAGCAGGGTAGTGTAGTATAACTAACACTAGCTTTGAGCCAGATAGATCTGGGTTCTAATTCCATTTCTGTTACTAACTAGGTACTAATTACTTACGGGACTTGACATTTCTGAGCTTCAACAGCTCTCACTAAGGGAATACTTCTTAGACTCCTTTGCACGTCCAGCATATTCCAATTGGCCATTAAAGGTCAGTTTCTCAAGGCTATTTATTTTCCAAATCTCAAGTCTACCCTTAGGCAATGATGTAAGAACCACAGTTTCAATGATCATCTTAATATCTCTGACCTGTTGTGTAAGTGTAAGATCTACATATCAAATACATAATTAATAACTCCATTTGACTTCTGTATATCAACTGCCTACTTAATAATTTCACTTGAGGTGCTCAAAGATCCTTCAAACAAAACAATCTAAGAGCAAGGCCAAACTTACAACCCTACTGTCTACAGCTGGCATCAACCTAGTCCTTATATAAAAACATCCATTCATTTGTGAAATTTTCTTAGATTTCTCCTTCTCACTCATGCCCTGCACTCCTAAGGCCTAAAAAACTTCTCCAGAGTGCTTTCTGTGTGTGCAGCACTAAGTGTTCATATATATTAACTCATTTAATCTTCGTGGTAACCCTGTGAGGTAGGTTCAGTTCAGTCACTCAGCCGTGTCCAACTGCAGAACCCCGTGGACTGCAGCACACCAAGCTTCCCTGTCCATCACCAACTCCTGGAGTTTACTCAAACTCATGTCCATTGAGTCAGTGATGCCATCCAACCATTTTATCCTCTGTTGTCCCCTTCTCCTCCTGCCTTCGATCTTTCCCAGCATCAGGGGCTTTTCCAGTGAGTTAGTTCTTCACATCAGGTGGCCAAAGTATTGGCGTTTCAGCTTCAGCATCAGTCCTTTCAATGATTCAGGACTGATTTCCTTTAAGATAGACTGGTTGGCTCTTCTTGCAGTCCAAGGGACTCTCAAGAGTCTTCTCCAACACCACAATCAAAAGCATCAATTCTTTGGCACTCAGTTTTCTTCATAGTCCAACTTCACATCCATAGGTAGGTAGGTACTATTATTAGCCCCTCTTTTAAAATGAGCAAACTAAGGCAAGGAGATTAACTTGTATGGAATTCAGATTTGAACCCAGGCAACCTGGCTCCAGAGTCTGTTTCTTAACCAAAATATGTTTCTGATGATAAAGACCACTGACATTTATATAGTACTTAGAAAAAAAAGAGTTTAACTTTGTCTTTATAACAACACTTATGAAAGGTCTGGAATAAAACTCACTACACCATCTTACAAGTAGTGCTAGTAGGAACTGTACTGGCATCAGAAACTGTCTGATTAGCAGCCACAAAATATTCTGTTGGGAAAGTCACTGAGACCCCTGAAATTCTAGGTCCATGGGTCAGTTTCTTGAAGTGGGAATTTGAGCTGTACTAGACCAAATCATTGCCATCTCCTAGCCAAGAAATGCACTTTCCTCCACAGCACAGAATGTACCAGAGTGCATCCTGGACACCAATGTCTAATTTATTTTCAAGACTTCAACATATTATAAGACATCATGCCCTGAAACCACCTCCCACATTCCTCACATCATATCCAAGAGTTGATCCACTATGTTCCTGTCTTTCCCCTGTGCCTCTAACCAGTCTCCACATGTCTAATTTTAGACTTCAAGTCTTTCTGGCCCAAGGCCACAGCTGATTGTGTGTTCTGAACAGTGAGTACCTTGAGCAATGAAAAAGCCCACAAATGCCACCACCATTCAGGGAAAACTGAATGGATATTAAGGAACAGGTACAAAGGCTAGGTGAACCCACTAATTATATTTTCTTCCTCAGTTATCCACTGAAACAAGGCTATATGGATGAAGCTTAATTACCAAAAATTTATTACAAAAATGTAAAAATGATTTAAAAAGGTATCAGTTAAATTATGAAACATTCATAAATAAACACATCAAAATTATGTTGCAGAAAAATATTAAAAAGGCAAATCAAAATCACAGTGAGATACCACCTCATATCCATTAGGATGGATATAAAGATAAGGAAAAAAGGGAAAATAGCAAATGTAGGCAATGATATAGAGAAACTGAATCCTCATACACTGCTGTGTAAGTAATACAAAATGTGGAAGACAATTTGGCAGTTCCTCACAATGTTAAACATTGAGCCACCATATGACCCAGCAATTATATACTTTTGGTATAAACCCAAGAGAACTGAAAATATGTTCACACAAACAAAAATCTGTACACAAAATTTGTGGCAGGACTATTCATTCATAAGTCCTGAATGAGGAAATGGCAACTCACTCCAGCAGTCTTGCCTAGAAAATCCCATGGACAGAGGAGCCTGGGAGCTCCAGTCTATGGGGTCACAAAGAGTTGGACATGACTGAGCATGCATGCTCACATTCATTCATAAGAACCAAAAAGTGGGGCCAACTCAAATGCCCAACAATTAATGAATGGATAAACAAAATGTGACATAACCAAGAAATGTAATATTACTATACTACAAAAAAGAACAAAGTACTAATATACACTGCAACATGTATGAAGCTTGAAAATGTTATGCTAAAAGAAGCCACC
Source organism: Bos indicus x Bos taurus (assembly GCF_003369695.1). NCBI lineage: Eukaryota > Metazoa > Chordata > Mammalia > Artiodactyla > Bovidae > Bos > Bos indicus x Bos taurus. The sequence continues at coordinate 90,522,651 of NC_040081.1, read as the reverse complement.
AAGAAGGCCAGATATTGTTATGATTCCATTCAGATGAAATGTCCAGAATCTGCAAATTCATAGAGACAAAGCAGATTAGTGGTCTCAGGGGATACAGGGAAGAGGGAATTGGAATTGACTACTAACAGCTACAGGGCTTCTTTTGGGGTGACAGGAATCCTATAATGAGATAAAGTGATGATGGTTGCACAACATAGTGAATATATGACAATCACTCAACTATACACTTTAAAATGGTATCATTTTATATGGGAATTACACTTCAATTTTTTAAAAGTCACACTGCAAAACAGGTAACAGAATATACAATGATTCTATAAACAATATTTCAGATTTCAAAATGGATTAAGTTTTTAAGAATTTAACACATTTTAAAGAAGGTGCTTCAAATCAGTGGACAATACTCAGTAGTGATGTGAGAGCTAACAATGTGGGAGAAAAAAACCAAGTGAGATACCTGGCTCATATGTTACATAAAACATGTTACAGAATGTTTAAAGATTCAGTTGTAAAAAATAAAATCATCAAAGTTCTATCAGAATAAAAAGAATACTGAACAGGAGAAAAGAGCCACTATATAAAACACGGGAAACAAGTAGACATTGCATTGTCAACGTATATGAAGAAAAATACAAGTTTTTAGAATATCCGATGCCATGGACAGACACCTGTAGCATAGTATTAACTTAAAAAAGTAAAAACAAAATACTATATGTAGTGTGAATCTATCTTGTAAATTACAAACACAAATACATAGAAAAAAGCTGAGAAGCCTACACACCAACAGATTAAGCCTCACTCCCTCTGGGTGGAAAATTGTGGATGATTTTTACTTTCCTCCCTTTGTCTACTTTTAATTTTTAATTTTCTACAGTTAACATGTATCAGTGTGTAAAAGGTAAGATCTACATTTAAAAACACTAACTTATTATTATTCTATCTGTCTTCATTTCTATCATCAACACACACAAATGCCTCAGGCAACCTTATACCAAGAGTTCCCGTTCCAATGACCACGTGCTTCCCATTCCTAACATTACCTGGAGGATGTCCATTAGAATCATAGGTGCCAACAGCAGGGTGACCATTTCAAAATGTCCTGTCTTCATTTTTCTCTTCTAAATTAAAATGAAGGAATTCCAATTTAGTAGAAGTTTAGAGAAGTAGAACAGGATGACACACACGATACACATTTTTTCATTCTGGGTAAAAGCGGTATCATGATAGTTAGGAAGTGATTATGAATAAATTTCCAATGGCTGAAAGGGTCATTAGATTTTGTCTGGTGATCTAACACCTTCATTCTACACATGAGGAAACAAAAGCTCAGAAAACTTTAGATATTTGCTCAGGATTAAATCTGTCAATTTCCATTCTCCTTAGACATGTTGTCTCTCCCACCAACAGTCACTGAGAGTCAATTATTCTTCCTCCCTCTCAATCTCCCCTCATCATACACACGAAAACACAAACTGAAAAAAAAAAAAAAGAAAGAAAGAAAAACACAACACCATTGCAGATTGGTCTCCTAGCTCCCAGTCTCCAAGAATTCTCCAGGAGTTAGTATCCACACACATCATCCATTCTTCATCCTCCCTGCAAACCAAGTGACGCCCATTTGGTAGGATGGAGACAGGTAGTGGTAAAAACCAGAAAGTTATCCGGGGTGTTCTCTTCCTCCCAAATATTCACATTTAAGAGAAGCTAAGGATAAAACAAGCATCCTGAATAATGTGCTGAAAACAGGAATGAGAATAAAAAGGAGGTGAACAGGAAGCAACTCTGGTAAGATTATATAACTCTACTGGCTGTGTGCCCAATATTCATCCCAACATTCATGAGACATAAGTAGGTAAACAGGAGGGTAAGAGGCCATCAAGGGCTGAAGATGTCCCAGAATCACTAACTGATTCAATTAATTAAAGACTGCTTTTCAGCTTTTTCCACACACCTAAAACAAAGTTGACATGACTGGAACTGAACTGAAATCTCTTTTTCATCCTACCAATCACCATATTCTGGCACCTCAAAGTGGGGATGAACAGCACAGGGGAAAGAAGATAGTCTTCCCTTTGGCCCCAGATCGCCATCTTTATTCACAAGCAGTTTCTTTCATTAAAGATATTAAAAGATAGCACAAAAATGCCACTTCTGTGTTAATCATCCCTTTAGAAAAGCGATTTTGAAAATAACACTTGACAGATAACTGTCACAAGACAAGCTCTGAATGAGGATTTTCTTGAAAAATCTTCACTTCCATAGTCTGAACGTAAATAAGTCAAAATGTTTACCTGGCTTTTCTCCCTGTGGAGTTTTAAATGATGCTAGGTCTGTTTCCCCCACTCTCTCAGTTGTGGTGAGGGTGTCTTCAGGATAGGAGGTTGTTGACACTGAGAGCTGAAAAGGGAATGCTTTTCTTTTTATAAACATCCCCAGCAGTAGCTTGGCAGTGGCACATTACCTCATTTGTGTTCTGCTATTTATATCTGGCCCCCACACTATCCCTTGGAATCACCACAGTTAACACATGAAATCTCCAAGAGGCTTGTAAAGCCACAGCAATTCCCTCCAACCACACAGCACGTTCAGTCTGAGCCCTCAGATCTGGGCTTCTCAGAGAGTGATCACACTTCCCATTCCTAACCTTTTGACCCTTTGATTCTGAGATGTCAAGCTAAAGCAAGGATTTTACCCTTGCCAGATGGTTCACATAACTCAGAGGACTTCCTGTGTTAATCACCGGCAACGGTGATGGCTATCACCGTTCACTCAACCGGCTTACTGTATTTTAGGTACTGTGCCAGGTGCTGGGATGCACAAGGAAGACAAATCTGAAAAGCACTCAGACTAACAGAAAATGTGAAACTTATCCAGAATACATGTTAAGAATCTTAAGTACAAAGCCCAGTGAGAGCACTAAGAAGGGAAGGATTGGGCAGCATCTGCAACTATAGCTCTCATTTGAGTCAAGTACACCTAGTAAATACATTGCCTGCAATGCTGAAGACCATATGTTATTTGTTTTTCTCTCCCTGACTTATTTCTTGGCATAATGCCCTCAAGAGCCATCCACGTTGTTACAAATGGCATTATTTCATTCTTTTTATGGCTGAGTAATATTACATTATATATGTACCACATCTTCTTTATCCACCTAACTGTCCATGGACACTTAAGTTGCTTCTGTATCTTCTTCTTGTTCAGTCGCTCAGTCCTGTCCAACTCTTTGAGATCCCATGAACTGCAGCACACCAGGCTTCCCCGTCCTTCACCATCTCTGAGAGTTTGCTCAAACTCACGCCCATTGAGTTGGTGATGCCATCCAACCATCTTGTCCTCTGTTGTCTCCCTCTCTTCCTGCCTTCAATTTTTCCCAGCATGTAAATAATGCTTTTAAGAACATGAAAGTACAGAAATCTTTTCAACTGTTTTCATTTTCTTTGGGTTAATACTCAGAAGTGGAATTGTTAGATCATTTGTTGTTACTGTTGCTGTTCAGTTACTAAGTCATGTTCAACTCTTTGTGACCCCATGGATTACAGCACACCAAGCTCCTCTGTCCTCCAATATCTCCCAGAGTTTGCTCAAACTCATGTCCACTGAGTCGATGATGCTATCTAACCATCTCATCCTCTGTCACTCTCTTCCCTTTTTGCTTTCAGTCTTTCCCAGCATCAGGGTCATTTCCAATGAGCTGGCTTTGGCATCAGGTGGCCAAACTACCAGGGTTTCAGCTTCAGCATCAGTCCTTCCAGTGAATACTCAGGGTTGATTTCCTTTAGGATTGACTGGTTTGATCTCCTTGCTGTCCAAGGGACTCTCAAGAATCTTATCCAGCACCACAATTCAAAAGCATCAGTTCTGGTGTTCAGTCTCCTTTATGGTCCAACTCTCATATCCATATATGACTATTGGAAAAACCATAGCTTTAACTATATAGACCTTTGTCAGCAAAGTGATATTTCTGTTTTTTAATATGCTATGTAGGTTTATCATAGCTTTCCTTCCAAGGAGCAAGCGTCTTTGAATTTCACAGCTGCAGTCACCCTCCACAGTGATTTTGGAGCCCAAGAAAACACAGTTCTGGTTTTAAATTTTTGAAGAACTCCCCATATTTCTCATAGCGAATGCACCAACTTGGATTCCCACCAAGAGTGCATAAGTATTTCTTTTTCTTCACATTCTCCAATATTTGTCGTCTTTTTAAATAACAGCCATTCTAACAGGTGTGAGGTGATATTTCATTGTGGTTTTGATGTGCATTTCCCTGATGATTAGTGATACTGATCTTTCCACGTGTCTGCTGGCCATCTGTGTATATTATTTGAAAAAATATCTCTTCAGGTCTTCTGTTATTTTTATGTGCATTATTTCTGATTGAGTTGTTATGAGTTCTTTACAAAGTTTGGATACTAACCCTTTATCATATGTATGATTTGCAAATATTTTCCACCATTCAGGTTGTATTTTCATTTTTAGATGGTTTCTTTTACTGAGCAGAAACTCCTTAGTTTAGCTGAGTACCATTTTTTGATTTTTGCTTTTACTGCCTTTGCTTTTGGGGTCAAATTAAAAAAAATCACTGCTCAGACCAATGCCAAGGAGCTTACCACTTATGTTTCCTCTAGGAGTTTTATGGTTCAGGTCTTACATTCATGTCTTTAATATATTTTGAGTTAATTTTTGTGTATGATGTGAGAAAGTGGTCTGGTTTCATTCTTTTGCATGTGCCTGTTCAGCTTTCCCAACACCATTACTGAATACCATTCCCAACACCATTTACTGAAGAGATTCCTTTCCCCATTGTATATTGGCTCCTTTGTTGTAAGTTAATTGACCATATATGCATGGGTTTATTTCTGGGCTTGCCATTCTAGTTCACTGATCTATGTGTCTGTTTTCATTCCAATATCACACTGTTTTGATTACTACGCATGTGTGTTAGTTGCTCAGTTATGCCCAACTCTTTGCGACCCCATGGACTGCAGCCCACCAGGCTCCTCTGTCCATGGGATTCTCCAGACAAGTATACTGGAATGGGTTGCCATTCCCTTCTCCATTTGATTACTACAGCTTTACAATAAAGTTTGAAATCATGGCACACAATACTTTCAGCTTTGTTCTTTCTCAAGATTGCTTTGGCTGTTTGGAGGTTTATGTGGTCCCAAACAAGTGACTGCGGCCATGAAATTAAAAGACGCTTACTGCTTGGAAGGAAAGTTATGACCAACCTAGATAGCATATTCAAAAGCAGAGACATTACTTTGCCAACAAAGGTCTGTCTAGTCAAGGCTATGGTTTTTCCTGTGGTCATGTATGGATGTGAGAGTTGGACTGTGAAGAAGGCTGAGTGCCAAAGAATTGATGCTTTTGAACTGTGGTGTTGGAGAAGATTCTTGAGAGTCCCTTGGACTGCAAGGAGATCCAGCCAGTCCATTCTGAAGGAGATCAGCCTTGGGATTTCTTTGGAAGGAATGATGCTAAAGCTGAGACTCCAGTACTTTGGCCACCTCATGCAAAGAGTTGACCATTGGAAAAGACTCTGATGCTGGGAGGGATTGGGGGGCAGGAGGAAAAGGGGACGACAGAAGATGAGATGGCTGGATGGCATCACTGACTCGATGGACGTGAGTCTGAGTTGGTGATGGACAGGGAGGCCTGGCGTGCTGCAATTCATGGGGTTGCAAAAAGTCGGACACTACTGAGCGACTGAACTGAACTGAAACAAGTTTTGGGCTTCACTGGTGGCTCAGATAGTAACGAGTCCACTTGCAATGCAAGAGACCCGGATTTAATCCCTGAGTCAGGAAGATCCTCTGGAGAAGGGTATGGCAACCCACTCCAGTATTCCATGGACAGAGGAGGCTGGCAGGATATACAGTCCATGGAGTCACAGAGTTGGACAAGACTGAGCAACTAATGCTTACTTACTAAACAAGTTTTAGAATTTTTTTTTGGTCCTATTTTGTGGAAAATGCCATTGGAATTTTCAAACAGACTGCACTGAATCTATAGATTGCTTTGGGTAGTATAGACATTTTAACAATATGGATTCTTCTAGTCCCTGAGCATGGAATATCTTTCTATTCATCTGAGTCTTCTTCACCTTCTCTCATCGCCTTGATTAAATTTATTCACACTTTATTATTTTTGGTGAACTATAAATGAGATTATTTTTATTTGTTTCTCTTTCTGATGATAGTTATCGGTGCATTGAAATATAAGAAATTTCTGTGTATTGATTCTGTATCCTGCAACTTCACTGAATTTATTAGTTCTAGTTTTTGGAGGAATCTTTAGGACTTTCTGTATATAGTATCATGTCATCTGCAAACAGAGACAGTTTTACTTCTTCCTTTCCAATTCACACGATTTAATTTCTTTTTCTTGCTGGACTGCTCTGATTAGGACTCCCAATACAATGCTAAGTAAGTGTCTAGAGTGGCCATCCTGGTCTTGCACCTGATTTTAGATGAAAAGCTGAAAAGCTTTCAGGTTTTCATCACTGAGCATATTAGCTGTAGATCCATCACAGACAACCCTTACTACATGGAGGTACATTCCCTTTATACTTTGTTGAGAACTTTTTTTTTTTTAATCAAAATGGGTGTTAAATTTTGTTAAGTGCTTTCCCTACATCTGTTGTGATGCTCACATGATTTTTATCTTTCACTTTTTTAATCTGCAGTATTTCACTGACTGATTTATGACTCTGAACTATCCCTGCATCCCTGGAATAAATTCCACTTGATAATAGTGTATAATACTTTTAATGCATTGTTGAACTCAGTTTGCTAATAATTTGTTAAGGATTTTTACATCTATGTTCATCAGGGATATTAGCCTGAAATTTTCATTTTTTGTTGTGTCTTTGTCTGGATTTAGTATCAGGCTAAGAATGCCCTTATAAAATGAGTTATGAACTCAGATGTATTTCCTCCTCTTCTATTTCTTGGAAAAGTCTGAAAAGGAGTGGTGTTAATTCTTTTTCAAATACTTGGTAGAATTTGTCATTGAAACCATCTGGACTTTTATTTGGGACAAGTTTTTAATTACTGATTCAGTCTGCTTACTAATAATCAGTCTGTTCTGATTTTTTATTTCTTCCTGATTCACTGCTGGAAGGTTGTTATTAGGAATTTATCCATTTCTTCTAGGTTGCCCAGGTTAATAGCATATACTTTATTTGAAGCAGTCTCTCACAATTCAGTTCAGTCATTCAGTCGTGTCCGACTCTTTGAAACCCCATGGACTGTAGCATGCCAGGCTTCCCTGTCCATCACCAACTCCTGGAGCTTACTCAAACTCAAGTCCATCAAATCGGTGATGCCATCCAACCATCTCATCCTCTGTCATCCCCTTCTCTCTCTGCCTTCAATTTTTCCCAGCATCAGCGTCTTTTCCAATGAGTCAGTTCTTCGCATCAGGTGGCCAAAGTATTTGGAGTTTCAGCTTCAGCATCAGTCCTTCCAAAAAAATATTCAGGACTGATGTCCTTTAGGATTGACTGGTTGATCTCCCTGCAGTCCAAGGGACTCTCTAGAGTCTTCTCTAACACCACAGTTCAAAAGCATCAATTCTTCAGTGTTTAGCTTTCCTTATGGTCCGACTCTCACATCCATACACAACTACTGGAAAAACCACAGCTTTGACTAAACGGACCATTGTCGGCAAAATAATGTCTCTGTTTTTTAATATGCTGTCTAGTTTGGTCATAGCTTTTCTTCCAGGGAAAAGCTTTTCTTACAAGTCTCTTACGATACTTTATATTTCTGTGATATCATCTGTAATGTCTTCTCTTTTGTTTCTGGTTTTGAGTTCTCTCTTTTCAGTGAGTCTAGCTAAAGATTTATCCATTTTGCTTATTTAACAAAACAGCTTTTGATTTCATTCATCTTCTCTATTGTCTTTGTTTCTTTTCATTTATTTCTAGTATGAATTTTGCTATTTCCTTCCTTCTAACTTTGGGCTCTATTTATTCTATTTCTAGTTCCTTGAGATGTAAAGTTAGGTTGCTTGAAATTTTCCTTGCTTCTTGCAGTAGGGATTTATCACTATGAACTCTCGAACTGCTTTTACTGAATCCCACAAATTTTGGTATATTGCCATTTTTGTTTGTCTCAAGGTATTTTTTTTATTTTGCTTTCAACTTTTTCTTTGACCTACTGACTATATAGGCATATGCTGTTTAATCTTTCAGTTCAGTTCAGTTACTCAGTTGGGTCCACCTCTTTGAAACCCCATGAACTGCAGCACGCCAGGCTTCCCTGTCCATCACCAACTCCCGGAGCTTCCTCTAACTCATGTCCATTGAGTCAGTGATGCCATCCAACCATCTCATCCTCTGTCCCCTTCCCCTCCTACCTTCAATCTTTCCCAGCATCAGGGTCTTTCCCAATGAGTCAGATCTTCACATCAGGTAGCCAAAGTATTGCAGTTTCAGCTTCAGCATGAGTCCTTAAAATGAATATTCAGGACTGATTTCCTTTAGGATTGGACTGGTTTGATCTCCTTGCAGTCCAAGGGACTCTCAAGAGTCTTCTCCAACACCGCAGTTCAAAAGTTATCAATGTGGTGCTCAGCCTTCTTTATGGTCCAACTCTCACATCCATAACAAGACTACTGAAAAAACCATAGCTTTGACTAGATGAGCCTTTGTTAGCAAAGTAATGTCTTGGCTTTTTAATATGGTGTTTAGGTTGGTCATAGCTTTTCTTCCAAGGAGCATGCATCTTTCAATTTCATGGCTGCAATTACCATCTGCAGTGATTTTGGAGCCCAAGAAAGTCTGTCACTGTTTCTATTGTTTCCCCATCTATTTGCCATGAAGTGATGGGACTGGATGCCATGATCTTAGTTTTTTGAATGTTGAGTTTTAAGCCAGATTTTTCAGTCTTTCACTTTCATCAAGAGGGTCTTCAGTTCCTCTTAACTTTCTGCCATAAGGACTTAATCTTTACATATTTATAAATTTCCTAGTTTTCTTCTTATAACTAATTTCTAGTTTCATGCCATTGTGATTAGAAAAGATGCTTAATATGATTTTGATTTTATTAAATTTTTAAATTTTGTGGCCTAACATATAATCTACCTTAGAGAATGCTCCATATACACTTGAGAAAAATGAGTATTCTACTGCTTTCAGGTGGCATGTCCTGTATATTTCTGTTAAGTCTATGTCATTTAAGGCCATTGTTCCCTTATTCATTATCTGTCTGAATGATCTATCCACTGATATAAGTGGGATATTAAAGTCCCCTACTATTATTGTACTGCTATCTATTCTTCCTTTAGGCCTGTTAATATTTGCTTTATATATTTAGGTGCTCCTATATTGGCTGCTTCTCTGGTGGTTCAGATGGTAAAGAATCCGCCTACAATGTGGGAGACCTGGATTTGATTCCTGGGCTGGGAAGATCCCCTGGAGGAGGGCATGGTAACCCACTCCAGTTCTCCTTCCTGGAGAATCCCCATGGACAGAGAAGCCTGGTGGGCTACAGTCCATGGGATCGCAAAGAGTTGTACACAACCGAGCAACTAAGCACACAGCATACTGGGTGCATAAACATTTACAAATGTTATGTCCTCTTGTTCAACTGACCACTTTATCACTACATAATCTCCTTGTCTCTTTTTACAGTCTGTTTTGTATATTTTGTCTGATATAAGTGTTACTGAACACAAGTTTGCATGCCCTATGCACAGTGAGGCCAAGTGATATCAGAACATCAGATGCATAGGGGCTTCAGGTGGGAGCAGTGCCAGGTCCCAGGCCAGGGCTCTGCTGCAAGCCTGGTAGGCAGCTGGACATGAGCCACAGCCTTGGGTACCACATTTAATAGAGTCAGCTTGCCCAGTGCCACCCACCCTGTGCTACCACTGCTGCCCCCCAGACTGGCCTGGCCAAGCAGTCCCTGACTCCTACTGGGCTCTCTGCAAGGACAGCTATGACAGGAAGGTGAAGCAGGCAGTGGGGAGAAGGCAAGGAGGTGGCATGCCCCCGCGCCCACTTGGCCAATGAGACCCTGACCTGCAGGTATGCCTGCCACTGAATAGGGGTGAAGCAGCACACGGCTGTTAGCATGCAAGAGATAAGACGTGGTGGTTAGAGGACCCATTCCACCAACAGTCAGCCAACAGTGATTCTGGGATAGAGACTGCGGGGAGAGGCGAACTGCAGCCTTCTCCCAGACCCTTGGGGTCAGCAGGTAAGCTGGGAAGGCCGAGAGACAGGTTGAGGGCTGTGTCCTGCAGAGCTCCAGAGCCCTCACAACAGCCACCAACTGGCTGGACCAGGCCTTGAAGCAGCAGTGAATCTCTCCCCAATCCTCACCTCTACAACCTAACGGTGGTAGCAATTTCCACAGGTCATAAGCCGTGAAGGCCTCAGATCCTCTCCAGCTTAAATGAAAAGCCTGAGAGCTGGCTGGGTCCCAGATGCCTTGGCCCCTAAGTGATAGTGACTGAGCAGGGTCTGGGAACCTGGCCCTGAGGATTCTGCCAGCTGAGATCTGCCTCTTCAGCCAGACCAGAGACTGGCAAAAGGACCCAGGCTGGGTGTTGGATGAATGCTCCAGACAGGTCCCACATAGGGACCCCCTCCTTTTAGCCAGGACCTGGACCTTGGAGGGCAGAAGTTGAGCACTGGGACCTCACCCTTTCTTTCCAGAACAAAGAATACCATTTTCTTCTTTGGAGATTTACAAGAACATGGTAACGTGACCTCTAGAACAAAGGATCTGACACCAAGAAGTCTGAAACAACTTGATACCCCCTCCCTCACCTTTCCTATAAAAGGTTTTTGCCAAAAGTTTTGGGGAGCTCAGGATTTTTTTCAAGGCATAAGCTACTCATTTCTGTGCATGGCTCTGCAATAAACCTTTCTCTGCTCCAAGTTCCAACATTTTGGTGTTGTTTCACCTCCCTGCGCATTGGACACACAGACTTGCATCCAGTAACATAAGTATAGTTCTTCCAGCTTTCTTTTGGCTTCTATTTGCATGGAATATCTTTTTTCCATCCTACTTTGAGTTTGTGTGTGTCTTTAGGTATTAAGTGAGTCTTTTGTAGGTAGCATATAGATGGGTCTTGTTTTTGTATCCATTCAACCACTCTGTATCTTTTGATTGGAAAATTTAGTTCATTTTACATTTAAAGTAATTATTGAAAGACATGTCCTTATTGTCATTTTGTTAAATGTTTTCTGACTGTTCTGTAGTTCCTCTCTTCCTTCTCTTGCTCTCTTCCTTTGTGGTTGATGATTTTCTTTAGTGGTTATCTTATATTCATTTCTCACTTCCTTTTATGTATCTAGTATAGGTTTTTGATTTGTGGTATCAGGAAGCTTACATATAACAACTTATAACAGTCCATTTTAAGCTGATAACAACTTTTGAATGCATTCAAAGTTCTACATTTTTATTCTTTCACTCTCCACATTTTATGGTTTTGATGTTACATTTTATATCTTTTAATTGTGTGTATTCTTTAACTAATTATAGTAGTTACAGTTATTTTTACTACTTTTGTCTTTTAACCTTCATACAAGTTTAACAGTGACTAATCTACTACCTTTACCATACAGCCGTACCTCACCTCACTGAACTTCGGTTTATTGTGCTTCACACTGTGCTGCATGTTTTACAAATCAAAGGTTTGTGGCAACCTTGCCCAGACCAAGTCTGTAGGTGCTATTTTTCCAAACAGCATTTGCTAACTTCATGTCTCTGTGTCACATTTTGGCTAATTCTTGAAAATTTTCTAACTTTGTATTACATCATGGTGATCTGTGATTAGTGATCTTTGATGTTACTACTATACTGCTTGCTTAAGGCTCAAATAATGATTAGCATTTTTTAGAATTAAAGTATTTTTAAATTAAGGTATGCACACTGTTTTTTTAGTCTTAATGCCATGGCATACTTAACAGTCTAAAGCATAAAATAAATAAAACTTTTATGTGCACTGGGAAATCAAAAATTCATGTGACTTGCTTTATTGTGGTAGCTTGGAATCAAGTCAACAGTATCTCTGAGGTATGCCCATATATTTACCTTTAGCAGTGAGTTTTATACTTTCATATGTTTTGCTGTTATTAATTAGCATCCTTTCTTTTCAGCTTAAGTAAGTCCCTTTAACATTTCTTGTAACGCTGGTTTAGTGAGTGATGCACTCCTTTGGCTTTTGCTTGTCTGGAAAACTCTTTCTCTCCTTCAGTTCTGAATGATAACTTTGCAGGCAGGTATTCTGGGTTGTAGTTTTTCTTCCTTTCCTTGCCACTCCTTTCTGGTCTGCAAAGTCACTGCTGAAGAAAATCTGTTGGTCTTATGGAGGTTCCCTTATACATAAAAAGTTGTTTTGCTCTTGCTGCTTTTAAGATTCTCTCCTTGTCTTTAACTTTTGACATTTTAATTATAATGAGTCTTGTGGGTCTCTTTAGGTTCATCTTATTTGGAACTCTTTTAGTTTCCTGGATCTAGATGTCTGCGTCCTTCCCCAGGTTAGGGAAGTTTCAATCATCATTTATCCAAGTAATTTTTCTCCCCTTTTTCTCTCTCCTGTCCTTTTGGCGCTCTTATAATACAAATGGTAGGCACTTGATGTTGCCCCAAAGTTCTTTATGCTATCTTCACCTTTTTACTATTTTGATTTGGTGAGTTCTTCTACCGTGTCTTTGAGTTCACTTGTCCTTTCTTCTGTTTCACCTCATCTTCTGTTGAATCCCACTAATGTATTTTCCAGTTCAGTTACTGTACTCTTCAGCTCTGTGACTTCTGTTTGGAATTTTAAAAATATTTTCTAATCTCTTTGATAAAGTTCTCACTGTGTTCATCCATTCCTCTTCTGAGTTCAGGGAGCATTTTTATGATTATCACTTTGAAATTTTTATCAGGTTAACTACTTATCTCTATTAAGTTTTTTTTGCAGTTTCATCTTGTTAATTTGGAACATGCTTCTCTGTTTCTTCACTTTGTTTGACTTTCTTTCGGTTTCTATGCATTAGATGAACAGCTGCCTCTGCCAGTCCTGCAGGGTTGGCCCTGTACAGGAGACAAACCTTATCATTCAGCTCTGCCCTGGCACTCTTGGTTGCTTCTCAACACCATTGTGATTATCCAAGCAGCCTATTTTATTTTTAATAGTTGAGGAAGAACCAAGATCAATTAGTGTTCCAAAGGGAAAGATCTCACTCAGCATCTAAGTTTAGCCTGATTAGAAGCCAGACCCCCACGCAGCAGCTTTTATAAATACAAATAAACAGTTTTGTCAGACCACAAGTACAAGCCCTGCTGGCCCCCAGAGCCAAGTGATCTAGTGCCTAGGAGGTATCCCCTAGGCAGCTGTCATAAAGATCAGGGCTCCAGATGAGTATGTAAGCTCCTTTCGGTGAGAAACGAGTTAAGCTGTGGCATGGTAAAGGGAGGGAAGAAAGATAGTATTCCTCAGCCCACATCACCTGAGAGCACCTCTGTAGCCTCTGGAAGTGTTTTGTACCTGAGACTTGTCCTATAGCCAAAGCTCCTGGACTGGCAAGCAGGACTCTTTCACAGAAAGACTAGGGGAATGTTTTAGTCCACTATCTGTGCAGTGACCTTGGAGTGGTAGCCTTCCAAGAACTGTATCTCTGACAGTCACAGTCCTGGGGGACCCAGGAACGTCCCTGGCTCCCAGACAATTAAAGGATATTCCCTGGGCAGCAGATATAAAAATCAGAGTACCAGATGCAAAAACTGGTATACCAGATATTTATAAGCACTCCCTTTCAAGAGATGCTGACATTCAGGAGTCTAGTAGGAGAAGGGAAAGACAATGCCTCTCCTTCAAGGTCTCAGGTTTACAGTTAGCTTATGTATGTTTAATTAGAAACCTGTCCCTCGGGTTGCAGCAATAATAAGCTAATATTGGCCCTTTTCACAGAAAAATTGAGTTCCTAAGTCTGCTACCTCCTGCTGTGCCCTGGGGGTGATTGGTTACAGTCCCATGGAGCCTACAAACTAAGCCTGGCTGGCCACTGGAACCAAGTGATTAGAGGTATCCCCTGGAAGCATCTGAAACAATTAGGGCACCAGAGAAGGATATAAGCTTCTTTCTGAAAGATACCAGCAAGCTGGAACAAGGTAGAGGGAAGGTGCAAAGATGTAGTCCACCTGCCTCCATACCCTGCAAACAGCTCTATAAGCCCCTATAAAGTATGCCAAATCAGAAGTCTGTCCCTCCAGCCAAAGCTCCTGGACAAGCAAATAGATCTCTTTCTCAGGACTAGAAGTGTGTTTCAGTCTACTCTCCGTGTAGTGCCATAGGAGTGGTAGTCTTTCAAGAAATAAATCTCCAATTGTTACAGTCTAATGAAACCCAGGAACACAAGTTTTCTTGGCCTCCAAAGCCAGGTGATCTCCCAAGTGGCAGCTGCAAAAACTGGGTCACCGGATATAAAAATGGAGCAGCAGATGTGTACATAACCTCCTGAGAAATACTGGTGCTCTGGACTGCAGCAAAGCAAGAGCACAAAGATGGCACCCACTGGCTAGAGCAATTGCTGTTGTTTAGTCACTAAGTCACGTCCAGCTCTTTGTGACCCCATGGACTGTAACCCACCAGGCTCCTCTGTCCATGGGATTTTCTAGGCAAGAATATTGAAGTGGGCTGCACGTCCTTCTCCAGGGGATTTTCCCAACCCAGGGATCGAACTTAAGTCTCCTGCATTGGCAGGCCGTTTCTTTACCATTGAACACCAGGAAAGCCCAGCTACAGTGAAGCAGAGTACAAGAATGGAACATACCAAAGAGAAAAAAACAAATACATGTTTTTTTTAAGAGTTGGGGAAGGAAGTCCTAGGAGTCCAGTGGTTAAGACTTCACCTTCCAATGCAGGAGGTATGGGTTTGATTCCTGATCAGGGAGCTAAGATCCCACATTCTTTGCAGTCAAAAACCCAAAACAGAAACAATACTGTAACAAATTAAAAAAAAAAAAGACTTTAAAAACAATGGTCCATATAAGAAAATCTTTAAAGAAAAAAGATTTGGGGGAGATGGTACCCACTGGTTTTAGTAAGGCAAAAATGGATTGTGAAAAATGGTACCCAGTGACTACAGCATAAAGATGACACCCATTGGGAGCAGGAAAATAAAGAAATAGTGGCACCTGTGGGTTTTAGCAAGGCAGAGCGAGGGCATGATGAAAGCACCCATTAGCCTCCTTCCCAGAAGAATACTTCAGCAGGCCTTTGCCGCTCAGACCAATTGCTCTAAAATTAACAAACAAGTCTTTTATACATAAATCTGGATGCTTTTCAAAGGGCTCCTTCTGCACTACTCCCTAGAGCAGATGAGTCTGCACACAGGCCCTTTAAGACTGTACCTCAGTTTGTCACAGCCCCACCAGTCTTGTATGTGAGCCCTGCTAGTCTTTAAACCCAAGTGTTTTGAGGGCTTGTCTCTCAGGTGACTGTCTTTAAAGTTAGGGTGCCCAATTTGAAGTAAGAACCCTTTACTCCCCAGGACAAAATTCCAAGTTATGAGCTACCTTCCAATTGTGGGCTGCAGCACCAGAGTTGGGAGTTTATGGCAAGATTGTGCAATGGTCTTTCCTACCCATTTAGAAGTGGCTTCCTTCACATTTGTCTGATGTGAAGAATTGTTCCACCAGTTTTTAGTTTTTCCCTAGAAGCAACTATTCCATACATGGCTGTAGATTTGGCATGCCCCTGGGAGGAGGTGAGTTCAGGATCTTCTTATATCGCCATCGTGAACCAGAATCTCCAATTTTTGACTCTATTTCATTCATCCATCCATTCATTCAACAAATATATGAGTCTTCAAAATGTGCCAGGCACTGGTTTAAGTACTGCAGGTATATCAGTGAACAAAACAGACATCGTGCCCTTGTCAAATTCATATTCTTGTGGAAGGTGACAAACAACAACTAAAACAAATAATTATGAAAGTATGTTAGAATATAGTAACTGTTATTTTTTAAAAAAGTAATACAGAAGAGACTGGTTTCCATGGGGAGTCTGCCATTTAAATCGGATGGTTTGGAGGATGAAAATATGATATATGAGCAAAGACCTGAAGGAGATGAGGGAGATCAGTCACAAAGACTATGGTGGAAGAGTGGTCAGGAGGAAGAAATACAAGAGGCTGCTATGGCTGGAATAGAAGAGTCGTAGGTAAGGAAGAGCTGTGGAGATGAGATCAGCAAGGTAAGGGTGGTAGTGGGAAGATAAGAGTTTGTAGGCTATTATAAGAATCTCAGATTTTATTCTAAGAGAAAGGGAGTAAATCACAAGGTTTGAATGCAAGTATGACAAGATTTGACTTATTTTTTAAGATGATGACCCCCTGGCTGTTCTGCTAAGAATAGTCTGTAGGGTGAAAGCCAAGCACTTTACAGGTTATTATGACAATGAAAGCAGAGACTATGGTGGCTTGAACCAAGCCAGTAGGAGTAAAGGTGGTGAGGTTGTGACTGGATTCTTAGCATAATGCTTTGAAATCCATCCATGTTGTTGCACACATCAACAGCTCTAAAATACTACAGTGATGATTCCACAATTCTGTGAATAAACCAAAGACCACTGAATTAGCTACTTTATTGTATTTTTTATTTTATTATTATTATTTTGGCTGCACTATGCATCACTGGGGCATTAGTTCCTCAACCAGGGACTGAATCTGGGCCCCCAGCAGTGAGAGTGCAGAGTCCTAACCACTGACCCACCAGGGAACTCCCTGAATCATATACTTCAAATGCATGATGTTATTAATATATGGTATCTGAAGTGAATCTCAGTAAAGCTGTTCTTTAAAAGAGGAATGACCTACTGATACATACAACATGGATGAATCTCAATAGCATTGTACTAAGAAGTTATTCACAGAAAGCTACATACTGTATAATAACGTTTAGATGACATTCTAGAAAACATAGAAACGTAGTGACAGGAAGCAGTGATTCCTTGGACAAGAGCCTTGGACAAGGAGACTGACTACAAACTTTTTGGGGTGATGAAACGTTTTATATCATGATAGTATTGATGGTTACATGATAATATATACATTTGTTGCGGGTCATAGAATTGTACATTTAAAGTTGATGAATTTTATTTAAAAAATCATACATAAACAGTTGATTTTTAAAAATAGCAACAACCTCACCCACATACTCCTTGGAATGTCTTCATGTACCTCCAGAGTTGTATGTATCCCAATTGAAGACTACTACCGGAAAGCACCTAAATGATGCAATGGTCAAAGGAAGAGGCTTGAAAGAGAGCTAGGAAATCCAAAGGAGCTCAGGATTGTGACCAGATAATGCAAAGTACATGTATCTTAGAAACTGGAGGCCAACGCAAGATTTTACAGCAGAGAATGGAAATTATCACCATCCAAAGACCAGCAGGATAAGACACTTCAGGAAAGGTCAAAGACCACTAGAGGGCAGCAACAGAACAAGTGACCTCGACCTACACTGGCAGGACTTAGCTCGCTCTTGGGAAGGACAGTTTCCCAGGTGGTGCTAGTGGTAAAGAACCCACCTGTCAATGCAGGGGACATAAGAGACATGGGGTCCATCCGGAAGATTCTCTGTAAGAGGACATGGCAATCCACTCCAGTATTCTTACCTGGAGAATCCCAAGGACAGAGGGGCTTGGCAGGCTACAGTCCATAGAGTCACAAAGAGTCTGACATGACTGAAATGACTTAACAAGGCATGAGAAAGACAGAAGGGAAAAAGAGAAAAAAAGAATTCTGAATTTAACTAATTTTTTTACTTAAAGAATACTGCTTCAACTCACAAGTAACTAAATTTTAACTGGCAGGATTAATGTTCTATTATTAATGGACATGAAAGTGAAAGTCACTGAGTTGTCAAGAATACTGGAAAGGGTAGCCATTCCCTTCTCGAGGAGATCTTCCCAACCCAGGGACTGAACCCAGGTCTCTCAAATTGTAGGTGGATTCTTTCCCGTCTGAGTCACCAGGGATGCCCCAATGGACATAAGAGTTTGTAAATTACATGTATTTCCAATACAGATAAATTAGTTTCCTTTTTGCATATGGTTCCCACCTACATTGTGGCACCCTGCTACTGGGGAACACTTTAGCCTGTTCTCTGCTAGCTCAAGCGGTTGGTATGGTCTCCAGAAATGATGACATTTAACTGCTGGCTTAATGAGTTAGTATTTTCTACAGATTGTTGGGTGCCCTGTTGGCAAATCCCCCCATCAGTACAGTATATCCCTCCCAGTACAGTCTCCTGGCACTGGGGATTCTAAATATGTCCTCTCACCTGTACTGAATGTTCCTACCACAAACTCTAGATAAGCTTCCTTGGCCTTGCTGGGCATCTTCTTATAAAAGATGAGAGCTGGTTTGTGCCTCAGTTACCTTTATAGGCCCCAAGGGAAACCTAGGAATTCTATCACAACCTTTTGTAGAAAACTGGAGAGAAGGAACCTTTGCCTGCTCCCTACCCATCCTATTACTTTGCTATTACCAACTTATTGCTTGGGTGGTCTCATGTTATACATGATGCTTTTCTAAAAGACCTTGAAAACAGCCCAGTTTGCCCAAGGAGAGGCAAAAGAAAACAATCACTACTGTGTTAGGATCCCAGAAACTTGTTTCTAAACTCCTACACCAGCCTTTTCCAGAGTTTCAGTCAGAGGAGCCAGGACACGGGAGTCTGATCTTTCCCCCTTCTTTTCTGTTTTACTCTTCTACTCCCAATTCCTATTAGGGGTACTTTCTACATGCTATTTCTTCCTCCTTTATCCTATGAACCTCTCTGTTCTGGCGTTTTCTGCCTTTTCCTTCCCTTGGACTATTAATGACTTAATCTTAAAGGTGTTTGGAGAACAGACAGAACATAACTTATAGAGGGAATGAAAGCATATTTAGTATTTTCAAAACAATCCAAAACATTACCCCATAACATTCACTATTAAATGATTAAAATACATTATTCTATTTGTAGACATGTCTCTGTTGGTACATTTTAAGCCTCTACGCTTTAATTCTCAACTTTTTTTCCTACTGCAATGAGACCCATTCTTATCAAGGAAAATGGATTTCTATGACAATGATCTCAAAGTGTTTGTATGTATGGGTGGAGTACGTTTAATTACATTTTTTCAAATGCCTTCAGAATACTTTCACATGTCCCTCATGATGCTGTAACTTATCTTTGAATCTCTTAGCATGCTTCTAGTATACATCTTTTACACTACGAGTATTTCAAAGTGTTTATGAAATAAGGAAAAAGAGGGAAGAAAGAGTCAGTGGCCTTACTGAGCTTAAGATTTGAGGATAAATATTAGTAGGAACAGTATTACCATCTACAGATGCTAAGGGCAACAATTTAGCTTCTGCAACAAAATTTAAGGTGCCCACTTCCTTGGGGAAGAAGTTTTACTCATTGGGACTTTCCAGTAAAAGTGTTAAGATGTCTTGGTTTTGGTAAGCTGGGCTTTCAATTTCAGCTTCAATGAACATTTAGATGAACTATGACTTGAAACCATATACTTCATCAGTTCAGTTCAGTCTCTCAGTCGTGTCCAACTTTGTGACCCCATGAACCGTAGCATGCCAGGCCTCCCTATCCATCACCAACTCCTGGAGTTTACTCAAACTCATGTCCTTTGAGTCAGTGATGCCCTCCAACCATCTCATCCTCTGTCATTCCCTTCTCCTCCTGCTTTCAATCCTTCCCAGCATCAGGGTCTTTTCAAATGAGTTGGTCTTTATAGTCCAACTCTCACATCCATACATGACTACTAGAAAAACCATAGCTTTGACTAGATGGACCTTTGTTAGCAAAGTAATCTCTCTGCTTTTTAATACATTGTCTAGGTGGGTCATAACTTTTCTTCCAAGGAGCAAGCATCTTTTAATTTCATGGCTGCAGTCACCATCTGCAGTGATTCTGGAGCCCCCCAAAATAAAGTCTGTCACTGATTCCACTGTTTCCACATCTATTTGCTATGAAGTTATGGGACCAGCTGCCATGATCTTAGTTTTCTGAATGTTGAGATTTAAACCAGCTTTTTCACTCTCCACTTTCACTTTTATCAAGAGGTTCTTCAGTTCTTCTTTGCTTTCTGCCGTAAGTGTAGTGTTATCTGCGTATCTGAGGTTATTGATATTTCTCCTGGCAAATTTGAGTCCAGCTTGTGCTTCATCCAGTCCAGCATGTCTCATGATGTACTCCGCATATAAATTAAACAAGCAGGGTGACAATATACAGCCTTGACGTACTCCTTTCCCAATTTGGAACCAGTCTGTTGTTCCATGTCCGGTTCTAACTGTTGCTTCTTGACCTGCATACAGATTTCTCAGCAGGCAGGTAAAGTGGTCTGGTATTCCCATCTCTTTAAGAATTTTCCACAGTTTGTTGTGATCCACACAGTCAAAGACTTTGGCATAGTCAATAAAGCAAAAGTAGATGTTTTTCTGAAATTCTCTTGCTTTTTTAATGATCCAACACATGCTGGCAATTTGATCTCCGGTTCCTCTGCCTTTTCTAAATCCAGCTTGAACATCTGGAAGTTCACGGTTCATGTACTACTGAAGCCTCACTTGGAAAATATTGAGCATTTTTTGCTAGCATGTGAGATGAGTTAGATTGTGCAGTAGTCTGAGCTTTCTTTGGCATTGCCCTTCTTTGGCACTGGAATGAAAACTGACCTTTTCCAGTCCTGTGGCCACTGGTGAGTTTTCCAAATTTGCTGGCATATTGAGTGCAGCACTTTCACAGCATCATCTTTCAGGATTTGAAATAGCTCAACTGGAATTCCATTACCTCAACTAGCTTTGTTCATGGTAATGTTTCCCTAAGGCCCACTTGACTTTGCATTCCAGGATGTCTGGCTCTATACTTCAGTAGTTTTGTACTATTTATCTATACCTGTTACACAGACAAACTCAGTCACAAGTTCACAGACAACACTATGTTCCAGACCATAGAGTTCAATGTCATGCTCTAATAATAGTAAAATTAACTTTATTTTCTTCACTGTTATGATAGGAGCACTTCCAAGTTGGAAACACTAAGCTATATGGTGAGCATTTTCCTATAAGCTAGAAGAAGGCTACAGCCAAGTGACATTGTGACTGTCGTTAATTAACCTGTTATCAGTTCAGTCACTCAGTCATGTCCATCTCTTTGCCACCCCATGGACTGCAGCACACCAGGCTTCCCTGTCCATCAACAACTCCTGAGCTTGCTCAAACTCATGTCCATTGAGTCAGTGATGCCATCCAACCATCTCATCCTCTGTCGTCCCCTTCTCCCGCCTTCAATCTTTCCCAGCATCGGGGTCTTTTCCAGTGAGTCACTTCTCTGCTTCAGGTGGCCAAAATATTGGAGCTTCAGTTTCAGCATCAGTCCTTCCAATGAATATTCAGGACTGATTTCCTTCAGGATTGACAGGTTTGATCTCCTTGCTGTCCAAGGGACTCTCAAGAGTCTTCTCCAACACCACAGTTTAAAAGCATCAATTCTGTGACCTCAGTTTTCTTTATAGTCCAATTCTCACATCCATACATGACTACTGGAAAAACCATAGCTTTGACTGGACGGACCTTTGTAGGCAAAGTAATGTCTCTGCTTCTTAATATGCTGTCTAGTTTGATAATACCTTTTCTTCCAAGGAGCAAGAGTCTTTTAACCTGTTATAGTTTTACAAATCTCTTTTGCAGTACTAGTTTTCACCCAAGGAACTTTTCTTACTACACTTTGGCCACCTGAAGCAGAGACACTTCCGTATCCAGTTCTTCTGTTTATACTATTAGCATTTGCCTATACCACTTCCATGGGCTTCCCTGATAGCTCAGTTGGTGAAGGATCTGCCTGCAGTGCAGGAGACCCCAGTTCAATTCCTGAGTCAGGAAGATCCGCTGGAGAAGGGATAGGCTACCCACTCTAGTATTCTTGGGCTTCTCTTGTGGCTCAGCTGGTAAAGAAACCACCTGCAATGTGGGAGATCTGGAGTCAATCCCTGGGTTGGGAAGATCCCCTGGAGAAGGGAAAGGCTACCCACTCCAGTATTCTGGCCTGGAGAATTCCATGGACTGTAGTCATGGGGTTGCAAAGAGTCGGACACGACTGAGTGACTTTCACATACCACTTCTATACTACTGGTGTATTAACTCCAAAGTACAGTACACACAGACTTTTAAGTTGTGAACTCTCAAAGATGTGAACATGCATTTGCATGAGCAGTCACGTAAATCAGCTCATGTTTTTGGCATACACTGTCAAGTGCATGCATCCTCCACAAACGGGGGGGGGGGGGACTCTGTGACTTTACAGTACTCTGTGGGGTTTCCCAAGTGGGGCAGTGGTAAAGAATCTGCCTGCCGATGCAGAAGACTCAGGTTCAATCCCTGGGTCAGGAAGAGCCCCTGGTGTAGGAAATGGCAACTCACTCCAGAATTCTTGCCTGGAAAATTCCATGGACAGAGGAGCCTAGAAGGCTACAGTCAATGGATTCGCCAAGAGTCAGACATTACTGAATGACTAAGCATGCATGCACAGTATTGCATAAAGTACAGTATTTTTATTTTAAGCCCAGAATGTCCAGAAGCAAAGGTAAAGGCAGCAGTGATACAGCTGGAATTGCTAAACACACACACACACACACACACACACACACACACACACACACACACACACCAAGAGATAAAAATGGAAACAAAAGTGAAAATAACTGAGAGAGTGAAAAAAGATGGTAGATGTCACTCTACCATCTACATGAATTATCCAACCATCAGCATGAGTCTAAAGAACAGGACAAGATCATGAACATATGAAGTCAGCTGTGCTGATGATGTCAACAATAATATCAAAGCATACAAAAGTGATGGAAGAAATGGAGAAACTTTTCAGTGTGTGGACGCAGGATCAGCATCAGCATTGAGTCCTGCTCAGCTTAATGCTGATTCGAGAGAAAGCTAAAAGCCTTTTTGAAGACCTGAAGAAGAAACATGGTAAGGAATCAGAAGGTGCATCTTTTAATGCTAGCCATGGCCCAGGTGGCACTAGTGGTAAAAAAAAAAAAAAAAACAAAACCCACTTGCCAATGCAGGAGATAAAAGAGAATGTGGGCTCAATCCCTGGGTTGGGAAGATCCCTTGGAGGAGTGCATGGCAACCGACTCCAGTATTCTTGCCTGGAGAATCCCACGGACAAAGGAAACTGGCAGGTATAGTCCATAGGGTCACAAAGAGTCAGACACAACTGAAGTGATTTAGCATGCATGCATGGCTGGTTTTATCAGTTTAAGGCTAGTGTGGAAGTGGTAAATGACAGGAACAATCCTATGCCAATTCTGAGAGGACTATGACATCTACAAACCCATAAAAAACACTGACTTTGCTTGGCATGAGGTTATGGCCATCACTGCAATGGGGTTTGGAAGAATCTGTGCTCACAGTCTGTTCCCAATTTTTGTGGATTTGAGAAGACAATGAGGAGTCTGAAGAGGTCTTTATCAATTTAGTGATCCTCAGCTGGAGCTAGATCTGCCAAAGGAGAGCGTCACCGAATGCCCTGCTGTGCAACACGAGGAGTTTGCTAATGAAGACCTGATGGGATTGGAGGCCCAGAGAAAGGACGAAGAGAGACAAGAGGAAGAAGTAGTAACTGAGAAACTGAAAATATGCATGACACAGGAAACAGCCAGAGGATGTTCTGTATCTGAGGAGGCACTGTTAGTTTTTGAGGCATGGGACCTGAACACAGAACAGTACGGGAAAGTTGCAGGAGCTGTTCAGAATGCAATCCAGTGCGATCATGTCATCTATGATGAGGAAAAAGAGCTACTCCCCAGACATCGCTGGACTGTTTATTCAAGAGGGTAGTAGTGTTAGTTGTTCAGTCGTGTCCGACTCTTTGCGACCCCATGGACTGTAGCCTGCCAGTCTCCTGTGTCCATGGGATTCTCCAGGCAAGAATAGTGGAGCGGATTGCCATTTCCTTCTCCAGAGGATCTTCCCAACCCAGGGATCAAACCCTGGTCTCCTGCATTGCAGGCAAACTCTTTACCATTTAAGCTACAGAGAAGACCATTCAAGAGGGTAGAGAGAATTGAATCCAGCAGGGAACCACACCTGTGCATCAGTGTCAGGTGTGAGTGAAACTGCAGCATCGGACTTTATTTCCATCACCAGTCACATTTACAACTAGGCGCTGTTTTCATTTTGGCTCAGGCTCTTCATTCTTTCTGGAGCTATTTCTCTACTCTTCTCCAATAGCATATTGGGTACATATCAACCTGGGAAGCTCATCTTTCAGTGTCATATCTTTTTGTCTTTTCATACTGTTCATGGGGTTCTGAGTGGTTTGCCATTGCCTTCTCCAGTGGACCACATTTTGTCAGAACTCGCCACTATGACCCATCCACCTTGGGTCATACACGTCTTCAGCCTACACGGCATGGCTCATAGTTTCATTGAGTTAGATAAGGCTATGATCCAAGATCTTAATGACCCAGATAATCACGATGCTGCGATCACTCACCTAGAGACAGACATCCTGGAGTGTGAAGTCAACTGGGCCTTAGGAAGCATTACTACGAACAAAGCTAGTGGAGGTGATGGAATTCCAGTTGAGCTATTTCAAATCCTAAAATATGATGCTGTGAAAGTGCTGCACTCAGTATGCCAGCAACTTTGGAAAACTCACCAGTGGCCACAGGACTGGAAAAGGTCACTTTTCATTCCAATCCCAAAGAACAGCAATGCCAAAGAATGTTCAAACTACCACACAATTGCACTCGTCTCAAATGCTAGCAAAGTAATACTGAAAACTTTCCAAGTGAGGTTTCAACACTACATGAACTGTGAACTTCCAGATGTACAAGCTGGATTTAGAAAAGGCAGATGCACCAGAGATCAAATTGCCAATATCCATTGGATCATCGAAAAAGCAAGAGAATTTCAGAAAAACATCTGCTTCATTGACTATGCTAAAGCCTTTGACTGTGTGGATCACAACAAACTGTGGAAAATTCTTAAAGAGATGGGAATACCAGACCACTTTACCTGCCTCCTGAGAAATCTGTATGCAGGTCAAGAAGCAACAGTTAGAACCAGACATGAAACAACAGACTGGTTCAAAATTGGGAAAGAAGTATGTCAAGGCTGTATATTGTCACCATGTTTATTTAATTTACATGCAGAGTACATCATGCAAAATGCCAGACTGGATGAAGCACAAGCTGGACTCAAGATTGCCAGGAGAAATATCAATAACCACAGATATGCAGATGATACCACTCTTATGGCAGAAAGTGAAGAGGAACTAAAGAGCCTCTTGAAGAAAGTGAGAAGAGAGTGAAAAAGCTGGCTTAAAAGTCAACATTCAGAAAACTAAGATCATGGCATCTAGTCCTATCTCTTCATGGCAAACAGATGGGGAATCAATGGAAACAGTGACAGATTTTTTTTTTTTTTTTGGACTCCAAAATCACTGCAGATGGTGAGTGCAGCCATGAAATTAAAAGATGCTTGCTCCTTGGAAGAAAAGCTATGACCAACCTAGACAGCATATTAAAAAGCAGAGACATTACTTTGCCTACAAAGGTCCGTCTAGTCAAAGCTATGGTTTTTCCTGCTGGACCATAAAGAAAGTTGAGTGCCAAAGAATTGGTGCTTCTGAACTGTGGTGCTGGAGAAGACTCTTGAGAGTCTCTTGGACAGCAAGGAGATCAAATATGTCAATTCTAAAGGAAATCAGTCCTGAATATTCATTGAAAGGACTGATGCTGAAGCTGAAGTTCCAATTCTTTGGCTACCTGACGTGAAGAACTGTCTCACTGGAAAAGACCAAGATGCTGGGGAAGACTGAAGGCAGGAGGAGAAGGGGACAACAGAGGATGAGATGGTTGGATGATCACCGTCTCAAAGGACATGAGTTTAAGCAAGCTCTGGGAGTTGGTGATGGACAGGGAAACCTGGTGTGCTTCAGTACGTGGGATCACAAAGAGACACAACTGAGCAACTGAAGTGAACTGAAATTTTAAAATTTTTGAGAAGCTGAAGCAGTAGCTATATTTTCCATCTGCATTTTTCTCCATACAATCCAAAATTGATTAAAGATTTAGAAAGAAAAAAGCTTTTAAATTGGATGGGAAAAAAAGCTGTTTTCATTCACTTATCAGCTGTACGATGTCCAAAACAGCATGGGGCCTTGTGGATTCAGGACACAAACAAGGTAAATAAGATCTGATTTACTGATTGGAAAACCCTGTGGAAGTTATACATTCCTAAATAAGAAGGGGTAAAAGGAATAATAATTTTTACTTTCAGTCCTGTACCTTTTTTAAATGCATAGAAGAACACTATTTTAAAAGATGAACATTTTACATAACACAAAGAACACAGAAAAATTCTGTCCCTAGGCATGGCTAATGTTGTAATCAAGAGTTTAGTTAATAACTTTTTTTCTCAAAGCTGGAAACTCCCATAAAGCAACTACTATTGAAACATCATTTACTTAAAAGAAAACTGAAGATAACTTACCACTATTTAATTTAAGCTTCCTCTCTTCTGGAAGAGAAATTTTTTTTTTTTTTTTAAAAAGGGAATCAAAACTAAAAGGGGTATTCCCTTAGGAAGACAAGAGAGTTAATGATTACATGAATAGGTCTGGTAGCTTTCTTCTATGTGACTCATCATCCTTTTTAAGGGCTCCAGGGGAGAATCCATTTCTTTTCTCATTCAGATTGTTGGCAGATTTCTATTCCTTGCTGATGCAGGACTGAAATCCCTATTTCCATGGTCGTCAGTTGAGAGCTAGTCCCAGTTTCTAGAGGATGTCACACTCCTTGGTTGGTGGCCCCCTTCCTCCATCTTCAAAGCCAACAACAGGAGATGAAGTCCCTCACACACTTGAGTCCTCACTTCCTCATCTTTTTTTGTATCTTTCTGACTGTTCTGTCTTCCTCTTTTATTCTTAAGCACCCATATGATTACATTGGTTCCACTTAATGAATGCCTGTATATATTTTAAGGTCCATAACCTTAATTCCAATTGCAACTTTCCTTTTGCGAAGTAATGTAAAATATTCACAGATTCAAAAGTTTAGAGCATGGACATTCGTGGAGTGCATGGGGTATTATTCTGCTTACCATATTAGCCAAATGGTGTGGCAGACTTGAATGCAGGGGAGAGTGCCCTGGAAAACACTGGTTTTTAGATGCAGCTGGAGACAAGGTTCAAGATGGAAATCTAGTAGGAAACTAAGCAGAAAGTTTCAAGAAAAGAGATTTTTTAGCGTTACCATATGATTCAGCAATCCCACTTCTGAGCAAATATCAGGAAAAGATAAAAACTCTAACTCAAAAAGATACACACAGCCCAATGTTGATAACATCACTATTTACAATAACCAACACATGAAAGCAACGTAAGCGTTCATCAACAAATGGATAAAGATGTGCAATGGAGTATTACTCAGTTATACAAATGAATGAAATAGTGTCATTTGCAGCAACATGGATGACCTAGACAATACAATACTAAGTCAGTGAAAGACAAATATATATCACTTACATGTGGAATCTAAAAAGTAATACAAATGAATCTATTTATAAAACAGAAACAGACTCACAGACATAGAACACAAACTTATGGTTAACAAAAGGAAAAGGAAGGAGGAGGAGGGACAAATTAGGAATATGGGATTAAGAGATATACATTACTATATATAAAATATATAAGCAATACGGATTTACTATGTAACACGGGGAACAATATTCATTATTTGTAACAACTTATAATGGAAAATAATCTGAAAATACATATACATAATTGACTCACTCTTCTGTATATCTGAAACTAACAAAATATTGTAATGCAACTATGTTGCTGTTGATTAGTCTCTAAATCATGTTGGACTCTTTTAGGACTCCATGAACAGTCGCAGGCCAGGCTCCTCTGTCTATGGGATTACCCAGGCAAGAATACAGGAGTGGGTTGCCATTTCCTTCTCCAGGAGATCTTCCTAACTCGGGGATCAAACCCACATCTCCTGCATTGGCAGGAGGATTCTTTACAACTGAGCCATACTTCAATTAAAAAAAAAAGAGAGAGAGATTTTTATGAAAGAGAAAACAGTTGACTTTCAAGGACCACAAAAATGTCAAGCTATATAAGACATAAAAAGAGTCTTTTGAACTTAGTTATATAAGAATAACCAATACCTTATGACAGCTCCACAAGAGAAAGAACTTGACATCAGCAGGTTAAAGAGAAAATGGGAAAAAGGATGGGATCCTTACTAAAGGGACAAAATGACGATGATGGTGATGGTGGTGGTGGTTAGCCCACTAGTGCTGCCATAACAGACAGTACACACTGGGTGGCCTAAACAACAGAAATTCATTTTCTCACAGTCCTGGAGGCTGGAAGTTCAAGATCAAGGTGTCAACAGGTTTTCTTTTGAGGCCTCTCACCTTGGCTTGCAGATGGCCATTTTTTTCTCTGCATCCTCATGGGGCCTTCTTCTTTGTGCACTTGCTGCTGGTGTCTCTTCCTCTTGCAAGGACACTGTTCCCATTGGATTAGGGCCTCTACTCTTATAACCTCATTTAACCTCAGTTATCTCCTTAAAGGCCTGATATCCAAATACAGTCACAATGGGGTTTAGGGCTTCAAGCTATTTATATAAATTATGAGGGGATGCAACTCAGCTTGTAACTATGAAGGTGACAATGATGACGACAATGATTGCTGCTGACATTTATGAAGTGCTAACTGTATGCCAGCTATAGTACTAAACACTTCACATGTATTGTCATTTGATTCTCAAAGAAACCCTATAAAGGGCCATTATTTCTTTCATTTTATCATGTGAAAAGCTGAAGCAAAATCATACAAGGGGCAGAGCTTAAACTTGAACCTTAGTCTTTCAGCTTAAACCCATGTTTTCAAACATGATGCTATCTCTACTTTTTATATAGCTGTAATGGAAAGGAAAAAAATAAGACAGCGTCCAGGTGAGAATATGAAAATGAGGAAGGTTTTTGTTTTTTCCTTTGCTTTTGTCTTCTTTTTACTAGCCCAAAGCTAAGAGTAGCTTGAAAAACAAGGTAATATACTAAATAGAAAAAAGTCCAGAGAAAAAGGCAGCAGTTGAAGACAGAATCTTCCACTTTTAGCTTCTGCCCTGATCCTGATAAAAACTGAAAAATAAAACTTATATTGCACAGCTAGTTAAATCATTCTCTCTACAAGTATTCTTAACTACCTATCATGTGACAGGCACTGTACAAGAATTTCGTTAATAGTGAGCAAAATCTAGAAATTGTCCTTATCCTTATAATACTTACAGTCTAGTGGAGTAAGTAGTACTAATCAAATAATCAGAAAAGATTATATAGTAATAAACTGAGATAAGTGCTATGAGTGAAAAAAGCATACTTCTAAGGGAACACATAATAAAAGAACCTGTTATAGATGACAGAGGGTGTACTACTAAAGGCTACTCTAAAAAGAGAGTTAATACTGGGCTCAAAGCAAAAGGATGAGTAATATGTGCAATGGGGAAGAGGACGGGTAATATTCTGGGCACAGGGAAGAGCAAGGCAAAGGCCCTGAGAGATGTGTGGGAGGACTATGGCATACTTGAGGAACTGAAAGGAGTTTAGCACAGCTGGTGTTGAACTAACAAAGAGCAGAATAGCGGAAGATGAAGCTGGGAAGGCAGGCAGGGCTATAATAACGAATTTGGTCTTAATCTTAAAGGCTGCTGGAATATTTTAAGAGTATCACAGAGACTCAAGATTAGATCTGCCTTTAAAAAGTCCCTCTGGCTCCACTGTACAAAATAGATTAGGAGGAATAGAGAATTGGATGCAGGTTGATCAATTAAGAGACTACTGCAGACTCCCATGTTTCTAGCTCGCAGAGTTGGTTGTTAACTGATGACTGATGGTGCCATACACTCAGATTAGGTATGCTGTAGAAGGAAAGATTTTAGGAGTTTGGTTTTGGATACATTTAGTTTGAAGTGCCTCTTAATTACTCAAATACAGGTGGTTGGAATAGGCAGTTTATATACAGGTCAAAACTGAGAGGTCTAGATTAGAAGCATAATTGGGGAACAACTGATGTATATATGCATAATTACTGAAGCATGACCATTGACTACAATGCCTAAGATATAGCTAGTGATACAGAAGACACAGGATAGAAAGTGATAAAAGACTGCCTAGGTCTTAATCTTGAAAATATATACAACATTTAATTAACAGGGAGAAGATGATGAGCCTGCAAAGAAGGAATAGCAAGACAGACAGGAAGAAAATCCTGAGTACAAGATCACAGAAACCAAAGGAAGACAGTATCAAGGAGGAGGGGTTCAAAAGTATGAAATGCTGCTGATAGACACCAATTCACAAACTACCAGAGTGGAAAGGGAACGTAGAAATCGTCCAGTGCCCCATTATCTTCCAAATTATGGAATTAAGATTCAGGTAATATGCTAGTTAACCAGTAGAATCTAGATTAAACCCGTAATTCCTAATGCATAGGCCAATACTCTTTTCATACACTTATTTGCCTGATGACCATTACTTGACTCAGCTTTTCTTTTTAAATTAAATCACCTCTACTACTTTCATCGTTCACCAAACCTCTGTCTACTTCTGAAGCTTCTCTAAGTTAACAAATAATAATCCATTCTAAAATAAGCCTTCACTAAACATTAAATTAGAACGTCGATCGATCTGGCTCTGCAGCCAGAAAATAAGTCGCCACCCACTCCTTCACTCCTCCCCCATTCACCCACTCCTGCTGCCCCTACTAAAGCTGTCACACCAGTGTCTCAGCACAGCATCCTACACTCTTTGCATTCAAAGCAAAGACTGATTAACTGGGGAAACTACTGGAGGAGAGAACTGGAACCTAACGCTTTGACTATCAAGTTGGCATACTCAGTCACCCTCTCTTGTCCAGGTAAAATGAAAGCTTCATCCCCAGAGAAATGAAAGGAAGGGGAAAAAAAAGGAAGGAAGGGGTGCAAAACAATAATAATACTGTTTTGCATATTTGCAAGTTGCTAAGAAAGCTGCTAAGTGAGTAGGCCAAACAACTAATAGGGAGGGAGCACAGCTCCACCCATCAGCAGAAAATAAACGACCCAATCAAAAAATGGGCCAAAGAACTAAGTAGACATTTCTCCAAAGAAGACATACAGATGGCTAACAAACATGAAAAGATGCTCAACATCACTCTTTATCAGAGAAATGCAAATCAAAACCACTTTGAGGTAGCATTTCATGCCAGTCAGAATGGCTGCGATCCAAAAGTCTACAAGCAATAAATGCAGGAGAGGATGTGGAGAAAAGGGAACCCTCTTACACTGTTGGTGGGAATGCAAACTAGTACAGCCACTATGGAGAACAGTGTGGAGATGGCTTCAAAACCTGGAAATAGAACTGCCATATGACTCAGCAATCCCACTGCTGGGCATACACACCAAGGAAACCAGAATTGAAAGAGACACATGTACCCCAGTGTTCAACACAGCACTGTTTACAATAGCCAGGACATGGAAGCAACCTAGATGTCCGTCAGCAGATGAATGGATAAGAAAGCAGTGGTACATGTACACAATGGAGTATTACTCGGCCATTAAAAAGAATACATTTGAATCAGTTCTAATGAGGTGGATGAAACTGGAGCCTATTATGCAGAGTGAAATAAGCCAGAAAGAAAAACACCAATACAGTATACTAACGCATATATATGGAATTTAGAAAGATGGTAACGACAACCCTGTATGCGAGACAGCAAAAGAGACACAGATGTACAGAACAGTCTTTTGGACTCTGTGGGAGAGGGAGGCGGGGGATGATTTGGAAGAATGGCATTAAAACATGTATAATATCATATAAGAAATGAATTGCCAGTCCAGGTTCGATGCAGGATACAGGAAGCTTGAGGCTGGTGCACTGGGATGACCCAGAGGGATGGTATGGGGAGGGAGGAGGGAGAGGGGTTCAGGATGGGGAACACGTGTACACCCATGGTGAATGCATATTGATGTATGGCAAAACCAATACAATATTGTAAAGTAAAAAATGATAATAATAATTTTTAAAAAGGAAAAAAAATTAAAAAAAAAAGAAAATTGGATTAAAGACTTATTGAGCATGGCCCTGCCCACCAGAGTAAGACCCAGTTTTTCCCACAGCCAGTCCCTCTCATCAGGAAGCTTGCACAAGCTTCTTATCCTCATTTATCAGAGGGCAGACAGAAGAAGCAAGAACTACAGTCCTATGGCCTCCAGAACAAAAACCACAATGACAGAAAACTAACCAAAATGATACCATGGATCCCAGCGTTATGTAACTCAATGAAACTATGAGCCATACCGTACATGGACATGCAAGACTGACAGGTCATGCTGGAGAGTTCTGACAAAATGTAGCCTGCTGGAGAAGGAAACGGCAAACCACCTCAGTATTCTTTCCTTGAGAACCCCATGAACAGTATGAAAAGGCAAAAAGATATGGCACTGGAAGATGAGCCCCCAGGACACTAGGTGTCCAATATGCTACTTGGGAAGAGTAGAGAAACAGCTCCAGAAAGAATGAAGAGGTTGAGCCAAAACAGAACCAACAGCCAGTTGTGGACATGTCTGGTAGTGAAAATAAAGTCCAATACTGACAATACTGTATAGGAACCTGGAATGTTAGGTCCATGAATCAAGGTAAACTGGATGAAGTCAAGCAGGAGATGGCAAGAATGAACATCGACATTTGAGATATCAGTGAAAAGGTGAATTTAATTCAGAAGACCATTATATCTACTACTGTGGGCAAGAATCCCTTAGAATCTAAGAAATGGAGTAGTCCTCACAGTCAACAAAAGAGTCCAAAATGCAGTACTTTGGTGCAATCTCAAAAACAACAGTATGATTTCAGTTTATTTCCAAGGCAAACCAGTCAACATCACAGTAGTCCAAGTCTATGCCCCAACCACCAATGCTGACGCAGCTGAAGTACAATGGTTCTATGAAGACTCCCAACACCTTCTAGAACTAACACCAAAAAAAAGATGTCCTTTTCATGATAGAGGACTGGAATGCAAAAGTAGGAAGTCAAGAGATACCTGGAGCAACCGGAAAGTTAGGACTTGGAGTACAAAAGGAAGCATGACAAAGGCTAACAGAGTTTTGCTAAAAGAACACACTGGTCATAGCAAACACCCTTTCCAACAACACATGAGACAACTCTACACACGGACAACACCAGATGGTCAATACCGAAATCAGACTGATTATATTCTTTGCCGCCGAAGATGGAAAAGCTCTATAGAGTCAGCAAAAACAAGACCAGGAGCTGACCATGGCTCAGATCATGAACTCCTTGTTGCCAAATTCAGACTTAAATTGAAGAAAGTAGGGGAAACCAGTAGACCATTCAGTTATGACCCTAAATCAAATCCCTTATGATTGATTATACAGTGGAAGTGACAAATAGATTCAAGAGACTAGATCTGATAGAGTGCCTGGAAAAACTATGGACAGAGGATTGTGACATTGTACAGGATGTGGTAACCAAAACCATACCCCCTAAAAAGAAATGAAACAAGGCAAAATGGTTGTCTGAGGAGGCCCTACAAATAGCTGAGAAAAGAAGAGAAGGTAAAGACAAAGGAGAAAAGGAAAGATATACCCGTTTGAATGCAGAGTTCCAAAGAATAACATGGACATATAAAAAAGCCTTCCTCAGTGATCAATGCAAAGAAATAGAGGAAAACAATAGAATGGGAAAGACTAGAGATCTCTTCAAGAAAACTACACATACCAATGGAATGTTTCATGCAACGATGGGCACAATAAAGGACAGAAATGATATGGACCTAACAGAAGCAGAAGATATTAAAAAGAGGTGGCAAGAATACACAGAACTGTACAAAAAAGGTCTTAGTGACTCAGATAACCACGATGATATGATCACTCACCTAGAGACAGAAATCCTGGAATGTGAAGTCAAGTGGGCCTTAGGAAGCATCACTACGAACAAACAAAGCTAATGGAGGTGATGGAATTCCAGTTGAGCTATTTCAAATCCTAAAAGATGATGCTGTGAAAGTGCTGCACTCAATATGCCAGCAAATTTGGAAAACTCAGCAGTGGCCACAGGACTGGAAAAGTTTCATTCCAATCCTAAAGAAGGGCAATGCCAAAGAATGTTCAAACTACTGTACAATTTCACATGCTAGCAATGTAACTGCTCAAAATCTTCAAGCTAGGATTCAATAGTACATGAACCAAGAACTTCCATATGCACAAGCTGGATTTAGAAAAGGCAGAGGAACCAGAGATCAAATTGCTGACATCCACTGGATCACAGAAAAAGTAAGAGAATTCCAGAAAAACATCTACTTCAGCTTCATTGACTACACCAAAGCCTTTGACCCTGTAGACCACAACAAACTGAAAAATTCTTAACAAGATGGGAATAACAAGCCACACTACCTCCTCCTGAGTAACTTGTACACAGGTCAAGAAGCAACAGTCAGAACCAGACATAGAACAATGGACTGGTTCAAAACTGAGAAAGGAATATGTCAAGGCTATATATTGTCACCCCGCTTATTTAACAGGGTATATGTATACATATGTATGATGTATACATACATGGTGTATATGCAGAGTACATCATGCAAAATGCCAGGCTGGATGACTCACAAGCTGGAATCAAGATTGCTGGGAGAAACATCAACAACCTCAGATACACAGATGATACCACTCTAATGGCAGAAAGTGAAAAGGAACTAAAGAGCCCATCATGAGGGCGAAAAGAGATGAAAAAGCTAACTTGAAACTCAACATTAAAAAACAAAGATCATGACACCCAGTCTCATCACTTCACGGCAAATAAATGGGGAAAAAATGGAAAGTGACACATTTTATTTTCTTGGGCTCCAAAATCACTGTAGTGACTGCAGTCATGAAATTAAGACGCTTGCTTCTTGGAAGGAAAGCTATAACAAATCAAGACAATGTATTAAAAAGCAAAGACATCACTTTGCCGACCAAGGTCCATATAGTCAAAGCTATGGGTTTTCCAGTAGTCATGTATTGATGTGAGAGCTGGACCATAAAGAAGCCTGAAAGCTGAAGAATTGATGCTTTCAAACTGTGGTGCTGGAGAAGGCTCTTGACAGTCCCTCAGACAGCAAGGAGATAAAACTAGTCAATCCTAAAGGAAATCAACCCTGAATATTTATTGGAAGGACTGAAGTGGAAGCTCCAATACTTTGGCCACCTGATACGAAGAACTGATTCATTGGTAAAGACCCTGATGCTGGAAAAGATTGAGGGCACGTGGAGAAGGGGACGACAGAGGGTGAGATGGTTGGATGGCATCACTGACTCAAAGGACATGAATTTGAGCAAACTCTGGGAGATAGTGAAGGATGGGGAAGCCTGGCATGCCTGCAGTCCATGGGGTCGCAAAGAGTTGGACACAACTTAGGGAATGAACAAGAGTATATCTTAAAAGTTTTCATTGCAAGGAAAAAAAACGATATATTATGGCGATATTTACTAGACTTATTTTGGTGATCATTTTGCAATGTATACAAATACCAAATCATTATGTCTTATACTTCAAATCTCGACTTATTCTCATACATACACTTTATGCAAGGGAAATAAATAGGATATAAAAGATAAGTCAGACAAGGTTCTTTTCCCAGATAAAACCTCTCAAATTTAACAATCACCACCATCATTTTAACATCTATAGGAAAGTAGGTTCTGATTTCCTAACCAATGTGCCATCAACAATCCTTTTGCTAATTTTATAAATGTTAGTGATACACACTTAACTCATATTTAGCTATCAGTTTATTCTGCGTCCCTCATCCCTCTCTGTCAGACATGCACAAACACAGTAGTTCTCCACTTCGTATTTATATAGTTTACTTGTTTATTTTCTTAAGTATATCCCTCTGCCCTTAATGCTACTGAACTTCACACTAATCTATTTCTCTAAATTGCCACAGTCACTGAGTAGTTAAGTTATCCACACAATCTGGAATGCCCTGAATATGTAAGGAGCATACTGAGTGGCAAATAAAAGACATTTCTTTTTCCCTAAAAGGGGAAAAAAGTCAATTGAGAACAATTGAGAATATAAGCAAAAAGCCACTTAATACTAAGTTTTTAGAGAAACAAGAAAGGTGCAACTCACAATCTTTAAATTTAAAATCAAGAAATGTCTTTTTTCAAGAAGTAACTTTTTCAAAACAAATTTTACAAATATTTTAAAAAATTCAATTCCATATTACAATCAATTAAAAAGGATGAGAAAGATGGAGAGATGAACAAATTCTGAAATAAAAGCAAGAGAAAGAGAAGGGAAGATAGTTCAAAAATTAAAAGAACTTTGGACTTTCCAAAGCAAATATCTGCTATGAGGTTCTTTCCTTGCACCATGAGCACAAAGCTAACAGGAAAAAGTCACTATTGTGCTGTTTACAAATTTTAATTCAAAACATAGGGGGAAAGTTACTTCTGCAGCAAAGACTATGTGCCTGCTGCATTTGTGTGTGTATATTAATAGGCAGAAAATTCCTACTCTCTTTTTTCACCTTTTAAATAGTTTCTCTTGGCCCAGGGTGAAAGACAGAAATGAATTTCTTTAAACATACACATCAGCAATGATTAATTCTTAGAATAATGAAACTCAGTGAAACTGTAAGTATTAACATATATATTTTACCAACTTTCAATTTCACTCAAAGATAAAATCTTTTCTTCAAAGCAGTATGTTCCTGTGGAAACCTCCACCTCTAGCAGTTACAGGAAGCTCTAGTTCAGTCTCTACCTTATCTGGTAACCAGACTCAAGTAATTAATTCATTAAAGGTCCTATCTACAGTACTCCACATGTCATAATCTTTCTTTTTTAAGAAAACAAACAGAAATTTACAATACCATATGTAAAATAGATAGCGAATGGGAATTTGTTGTATGACTCAGGAAGGAAATGGCAACCCACTCCAGTGTTCTTGCCTGGAGAATCCCAGGGACGGGGGAGCCTGGTGGGCTGCCGTTTATGGGGTCGCACAGAGTCGGACACGACTGAAGCGACTTAGCAGCAGCAGGAAACTCAAACAGGGGCTCTGTGACAATCTAGAAGGGTGGGATGGGAGGGAGGTTCGGGAGGGAGGGGACATGGGTGTACCTATGGCTGATTCTTGTTGATGTATGACAGAAAACCACAACATTCTGTAATTTTAATCCTTCAACTAAAAAAACAGAATACAAACAACGCCATTGTTATTACAAGTTGGGGTTTTTAAAATATAAATAATCTCAACTCTAAGACGAAAAGGCATTTATACTAATTAAAGCATTCATGAGAGCCACAGCAGAAGCTCTTGGCTAAATTCTAAATGAAATTTGGTTCTACTTAATCTTATGGTACAGAATGTACCTTGTTCTTATGAGCAATTAGCATCCTGTTCATAAAGGTGTCCTGTCCAACTATCTCAGAAGGGATTCCCTAAGTTTCCAACACAGCTGTTATCCATAATTGTCAGCATACCACAAGAAGCTTCTGAAGAGAGAAAAGAACACTGCCACAGAACAGCTTTGAATATTATGGATAAAAACCAAAATGGGCTGTTATCACTGTTTAAGAAGAAACTCTTTTCTGAAGGTTTAAAACTAACAAAAAAACCCTTAGCAGCAGAGACTGCCTCAGGGGAAGATACTGTGGCCTTTTTTTTGCATGTTTGAATTATTTTTAAACCACGTGTGTATATATACACATGCATATATACCACAATGAAAGCTAGTATATTACACAATGGATTTCTGGATCCAGAATACCTCAGTTCAAATCCCATCTCATCCACCACCTAGCTATGTGATCACTTACTAACCATGTGACACTGGATGTGTTTCTTACTTCTCTGTATCCAATTTCATCACTTGTCAAATGGTGATAATAATAGTTCCCCTCACTGGGTTGAGAAGAATTAATGAGCTAAAAGATAGAGTCTGGTGCACAGTAGGCACCATGTAAATATTAGATATCACTATTTTTAACTTTTGGAGTTAATTTTAGACTTATAGAAAGTTGCAAAAATATTCTTAGGATAAGGATAAGGAAAGGTATCCTTATCTCATCACTTCCCTTCCCCTAATGCTAACATCTTATATTACCATACCAGAATTTTCAAGAACAGGAAACAGACATTGGTACAATTTTGTTAACAAAATGACAGATTTTAAATTCCACCAATTCTTCCACTAATATTCTTTTTCTAAGATCCTGTCCAGGACCCATACTAAGTCAGTTATTTCTACTTAGTTTCCAAATGGGACAGCTTCTCCTTGCAGACACAAACTTAACCCATGATCAAAGTAAATATCACTACTTTACTAGTAGTAAAAGTCTTATGTTTATGACTCTTTACTAGTCATAAAACATATCAACAATATAAGCTCCTTGATATGATACACTAAACAGGACATAATAGCATTTGTTTGTTTTCTTGCCAAAAATGCATAACTTCATTCCAGTTATGAGAAAATAGAAGACAAGCCAAAACTGAGAAACATTCTATAAAATAACTGATAAGCATGCTTCACAAGTATCACTATTATTTAACTTTTTAAAAATTAAAAGTAAATTATCTTTTTAAATCAATATCTATAAGTCATGATAACATCCCAAAGTCTGGGTAACTTTTCTTTAATTCTAATTTGCAGGTAGTTCCCCACTTATCTACGGAACCTAATTCATCTGAAGACCCATTATTTTCCACCAAGATGATTTTCTTCATGACAGAGCCTGTATTTCAAGTTCATTAAGAGGTAACTCTACTTTAGCAGGCTACCTTATAAACCTAACTAACCTAATATATATCATTTTTCTAGGGAGAAATGTATTATAGGTCTCAATTAGAAATGTCAGGAATACATCTCTTTCCCTTATTCACTCTGTCCCCAACATGATGGGCAACAGGAACTCTGCCTCTTTCCTGGTCTATCTGAATACATCCAGCACACCCTTGGTGGTGCTGATTTAGTTGCTCAGTCAGGACTGACTCTTGCGACCCCAAGGACTGTAGCCCACCAGGCTCCTCTGTCCATGGGATTTCTCTTTACTCTACCACTACTAAACAACAATGCTGGCTCTTGGCAATTCCCAGGACCACTCCCCTTTTACTCTAAAACTGCTTCTCTTTTCCCTTTCCCTAATTCTTGGACTTCTGGCAATTTAAGACATTTCTGGAGCCCTCAGGTTTGGCAATATGTTCACATGCTTCTCTTCTGAGGCTATCCAGACTCAGGCCTGGACTCTACACATTCCTCAGATTTTGAGAAGATGCCACAGGTATAAGTTAAACTTACTAGTGCCTCCACTAGTTTAACTCTTACAGAGCTCCATCTACTAGCTGGGCTGATCCTTGGTATTCTCCCAAATATGTAAATTCAGACTTAGAGATTCCAGAAGGGACGTGGGATGAGGGGAGGTACTAACTAGTACTCTAGAAAGGGTTAAGAATGTAGGCTAGAAAAAAACTGTTAGTGGAATGGAGGGATGGGAACAAGAGAGCAGGGATGTAATAGTACCAGTGTCATAAAATAGTTTCCTTGCCCTATTCCATCCTTCCCTGTTTTTCCCAGAAGGCTGTAAGGTCTTCATATGGTACAAATTCCCAGGGACAGGGACTGCTGGCTGCCTAGTGCACTGACATCGACTATTGTCTCCAACCAGAGTTTCTGTCCATATCAGCTAATTGTAAAAAAGAATACAGACTTCTCAGAAGCAGGAAGCGTAACTCCAAAACTTGAAAACATCAGAGAACTCCTGGGAACTCCAGGGAACATTAATAGACAAGAGCTCATCCAAAATCCTCCACCCAACCTGAAACCAACCTCCACCCAAGAGCCAACAAGTTCCAGAGCAAGACATACCACACTAATTCTCTAGTAAAGCAGGAACACAGCCCTGAGCATTAAAAGACAGGCTGCCCAAAGCCATACCAAACCCACAGACACCCAAAACTCACTACTGGACACTTCATTGCACTCCAGAGAGAAGAGATCCAGCTCCACCCACCAGAACACCAACGCAAGCTCCCCTAACCAGGAAACCTTGACAAGCCACTCGTCCAACCCCACCCACAGAGAGCAGGCTCCACGATAAGGAGGAACCACAAACTTCCAGCTTACAGAAAGGGCACCCCAAACAGAGCAATCTAAACAAAATGAAAAGGCAGAGAAATTTTCAGCAGGTAAAGGAACATGATAAATGCCCACCAAACCAAACAAAAGAGGAGGAGATAGGGAGTCTACCTGAAAAAGAATTCAGAATAATGATAGTAAAGATGATGCAAAATCTTGAAAACAAAATGGAGTTACAGATAAATAGATTAGAGACAAGGATTGAGAAGATGCAAGAAATGTTTAACAAGGACCTAGAAGAAATAAAGAAGTCAATCAATAACAAATAATACAATAACTGAGATCAAAAGCACTCTGGAGGGAGCCAACAATAGAATAACCGAGGGAGGAAGATAAGTGAGGTGGAAGATAGAATGCTGGAAATAAATGAAGCAGAGAGGAAGAAAGAAAAAAGAATTAAAAGAAATGAGGACAACCTCAAAGACCTCTGGGACAATGTTAAATGCCCCAACATTCAAATCATAGGGGTCCCAGAAGAAGAAGACAAAAAGAAAGGGCATGAAAAAATACTTGAGGAGATAACAGATGAAAACTTCTTTAAAATGGGGGAAGGAAATAGCCATCCCAGTCCAAGAAACCCAGAGAGTCCCAAACAGGATAAACCCAAGGTGAAACACCCCAAGACACATATTAATAAAACTAACAAAGATCAAACACAAAGAGCAAATATGAAAAGCAGAAAGGGAAAAGCAACAAGTAACACACAAGGGGATCCCCATAAGGATAATAGCTGATCTTTCAAGAAACTCTTCAGGCCAGAAGGGAATGGCAGGACATACTTAAAGTGATGAAACAGAAAAAGCTACAACCCAGATTACTATACCCAGCAAGGATCTCATTCAAATATGAAGGAGAAATCAAAAGCTTTACAGACAAGCAAAACCTGAGAGAATTCAGCACCACCAAACCAGCTCTTTAACAAATGCTAAAGGATCATCTCTAGACAGGGAACACATAAAAGGTTTATAAACTTGAACCCAAAACAACAAAGTAAATGGCAACGGGATCATACTTATCAATAATTACCTTAAATGTAAATGGGTTGAATGTCCCAACCAAAAGACAAAGACAGACTGAATGGATACAAAAACAAGACCCCTATATATGCTGTCTACAAGAGACCTACCTCAAACCAAGGGACACATATAGACTGAAAATGAAGGGATGGAAAAAGATATTTCATGCAAATGGAGACCAAAATAAAGCAGGAATAGCAATACTCTTTTCAGATAAAATACTTTGAAATAAAGGCCAAGAAAAGAGACAAAGAAGGACACTACTTAATGATCAAAGGATCAATCCAAGAAGAATACATAACAATTATAAATAAATATGCACCCAACATAGGAGCACCTCACTATGTAAGGCAAATGCAAACAGTATGAAAGGGGAAATTAACAGTAACACAATAATAGTGGGAGACTTTAATACCCCACTCATACCTATGGATAGATCAACCAAATAGAAAATTAGCAAGGAAACACAAACTTTAAATGATACAATGGCCCAGTTAGACCTAACTGATATCCATAGGACATTTCACCCCAAAACAATGAATTTCACAAGTGCACACAGAACATTTTCCAGGATAGATCACATCCTGGGCCATAAATCTAGCCTTAGTAAATTAAAAAAAACTGAAATCATTTCAAGCATCTTTTCTGATCACAATGCGGTAAGATTAGATGTCAACTACAGGAAAAAAACTATTAAAAATACAAATATATGGAGGCTAAATAACACGCTTCTGAATAACCAACAAAGCATGAAAGAAATCAAAAAGGAAATCAAAATATGCCTAGAAACAAATGAAAATGAAAACATGACAACCCAAAACCTATGGGATTCACTAAAAAGCAATGCTAAGAGGAAGGTTTACAGCATTACAAGCTTACCTCAAGAAACAAGAGAAAAATCAAATAAATAACCTAACTTTACACCTAAAGCAACTAGAAAAAGAAGAAATGAAGAACCCCAGGGTTAGTAGAAGGAAAAAAATCATAAAAATTAGGCAGAAATAAATGAAAAAGAAACAAAGGAGACCATAGCATATATCAACAAAACTAAAAGCTGGTTCTTTGAGAAGATAAATAAAAGAAACAAACCATTAGCCAGACTCATCAAGAAAAAATGGGGAAAAAAATCCAACAAAATTAGAAATGAAAATGGAGAAATCAAAACAGACAATACAGAAATACAAAGGATCATAAGAGACTACTATCAGCAACTGCTGCTAAGTCACTTCAGTCGTGTCCGACTTTGTGTGACCCCATAGACGGCAGCCCACCAGGTTCCTCTGTCCCTGGGATTCTTCAGGCAAGAACACTGGAGTGGGTTGCCATTTCCTTCTCCAATGCATGAAACTGAAAAGTGAAAGTGAAGT
Source organism: Bos indicus x Bos taurus (assembly GCF_003369695.1). Taxonomy (NCBI): domain Eukaryota; kingdom Metazoa; phylum Chordata; class Mammalia; order Artiodactyla; family Bovidae; genus Bos; species Bos indicus x Bos taurus. Next base: position 90,480,036 of record NC_040081.1, on the reverse strand, counting down.
CGTTCAGTCATGTCTGACTCTTAGTGACGCCATGGACTGCAGCCTTCCAGGCTCCTCCGTCCATGGGATTTTCCAGGCAAGAGAACTGGAGTGGGGTGCCATTGCCTTCTCCACTATCAGCAACTATATGCCAATAAAATGGACAAGTTGGAAGAAATGAATGAATTCTTAGAAGAGCATAACCTTACAAAACTGAACCAGGAAGCAACAGAAAATCTTAACAGACCCATCACAAGTACAGAAATTGAAACTATAATCAAAAATCTTCCAACAAACAAAAGCCCAGGACCAGATGGCTTCACGGCTGAATTCTACCAAAAATTTAGAGAAGCTAACACCTATTCTATTCAAACTCTTCCAGAAAATTGCAAAGGAAAGTAAACTGCCAAACTCATTCTATGAGCCCACGATCACCCTAATACCAAAACCAGACAAAGATGCCACAAAAAAAGAAAATTACAGGCCAATATCACTGATGAACACAGATGCAAAAATCCTCAACAAAATTCTAGTAAACAGAATCCAACAACATATTAAAAAGATCATACATCATGACCAAGTGGGCTTTATCCCAGGGATGCAAGGATTCGTATTTGCAAATCAATCAATGGGATATACCACATCAACAAATTGAAGGATAAAACCATACGATTACCTCAATAGATGCAGAGAAAGCCTTTGACAAAATTCAACATCCATTTATGATAAAAACTCTCCAGAAAGCAGGCATAGAAGGAACATACCTCAACATAATAAAAGCTATAAATGATAAACCCACAGCAAACATTATCCTCAATGGTGAAAAACTGAAAGCATTTCCCCTAAAGTCAGGAACAAGACAAGGATGCCCACTCTCACCACTACTATTCAACAAAGTTTTGGAAGTTTTAGCCAGAGCAATCAGAGAAGAAAAAGAAATAAAAGGAATCCAGATTTGAAAAGAAATAAAACTATCACTGTTTGCAGATGATATGATCCTCTATATAGAAAACCCTAAAGACACCACCAGAAAATTACTAGAGCTAATCAGTGAATACTTATAGTAAACTTTCAGGATATAAAATTAATACAGAGGAATCCCTTGCCTTCCTGTACACCAACAATGAGAAAATATAAAGAGAAATGAAGGAAACAATCCCATTCACCATTGCAACGAAAAGAATAAAATAATTAGGAATAAATCTACCTAAAGAAACAAAAGACCTATATATAGAAAACTATAAAACACTGGTGAAAGAAATAAAAATGATACAAATAGATGGAGAAATATACCATGTTCATGGATCAGAAGAATCAACTTAGTGAAAATGAGTATACTACCCAAAGCAATCTATAGATTCAGTGCAATCCCTATCAAGCTACCAATGGTATTTTTCACAGAACTAGAACAAATAATTTCACAATTTTTATGGAAATACAAAAAACTTTGAATAGCCAAAGCAATCTTGAGAAAGAAGAATGGAACTGGAGGAATCAACCTGCCTGACTTCAGGCTCTACTACAAAGCTATAGTCATCAACACAGTATGGTACTGGCACAAAGACAGAAATATAGATCAATGGAACAAAACAGAAAGCCCAGAGGTCCGACTCTGTGCGACCCCATAGACGGCAGCCCACCAGGCTCCCGTCCCTGGGATTCTCCAGGCAAGAACACTGGAGTGGGTTGCCATTTCCTTCTCCAATGAATGAAAGTGAAAAGTGAAACTGAAGTCGCTCAGTTGTGTCTGACTCTTCGCGACCCCATGGACTGCAGTGCACCAGGCTCCTCCATCCATGGGATTTTCCAGGCAAGAGTACTGGGGTGGGTTGCCATTGCCTTCTCCATGGACACCTTATCGTTGACAAAATATATAATGGAGAAAAGACAATCTCTTTAACAAGTGGTGCTGGGAAAACTCATCAACCACCTATTAAAGAATGAAACTAGAATACTTTCTAACACCATATATATAAATAAAATGGATTAAAGCCCTAAATGTAAGACCAGAAACTATAAAACTCCTAGAGGAAAACATAGGCAAAATACTCTCTGACATAAATCACAGCATGATCCTCTATGATCCACCTCCCAGAGTAATGGAAATAAAAGCAAAAATAAACAAATGGGACATAATTAAACTTAAAAGCTTTTGCATAACAAAGGAAACTATAAGCAAGGTGAAAAGACAGCCTTCAGGGTGGGAGAAAATAATAGCAAATGAAGCAACCGACAAAGAATTAGTCTCAAAAATATACAAACAGTTCATGCAGCTCAATACCAGAAAAATAAATGACCCAATCAAATATGGGCCAAAGAACTAAACAGACATTTCTCCAAAGAAGACATACAGATGGATAACAAACATGAAAAAAATCTCAACATCACTCATTATCAGACAAATGCAAAGCAAAACCACAATGAGGTAACATCTCACAACTGTCAGAATGGCTGCTATCAAAAAGTCTATAAACAATAAATGCTGGAGAGGGTGTGGAGAAAAGGGAATCCTCTTACCCTGTTGGTAGGAATGCAAACTAGTACAGCCACTATGGAGAACAGTGTGGAGATTCCTTAAAAAACTGAAAATAGAACGGCCACACGACCCAGCAATCCCACTGCTGGGCATACACACTGAGGAAATCAGAACTGAAAGAGACACGTGTACCCCAGTGTTCATCACAGCACTGTTAACAATAGCTATGAAATGGAAGCAACCTAGATGCCTATTGGCAGACGAATGGATAAGAAAGTTGTGGTATTTATACATAATGGAATATTACCCAGCTATTAATAAGAACACATTTGAATCAGTTCTATTGAGGTGGATGAAACTGGAGCCTATTATAGAGAGTGAAGTAAGCCAGAAAGAAAAACACCAATACAGTATATTAACTCATATATATATGGAATTTAGAAAGATTGTAACAACAGCCCTATATGTGAGACAGCAAAAGAGACACAGATATAAAGAACAGACTTTTGGACTCCGTGGGAGAAGGTGAGGGTGGCATGATTTGAGAGAACAGCACTGAAACATGTATATTACCATATGTGAAACAGATCACCAGTCCAAGTTTGATGCATGAAACAGGGCACTCAAAGCTGATGCACTGGGACAGCCCAGAGGGACGGGATGGGGAGGGAGGGGGGGAGTGGGGTTTGGGATAGGGGACACATGTACACCCGTGGTTGATTCATGTCAATGTATGGCAAAAGCCACCACAATACTGTAAAGCAATTAGTCTCCAATTAAAAATAATTAATTAATTAAAAAAAGAATACAGGCTTCTTCCCTTTTTCTCTTTTCTTGGAATAAGCCAAGTTTTCTAATGGTTACTACTACTAGTCATGATGGGAAAATAAGAGTAAAAACATTACTAACAAAGGTTAAGTTTTAAGAAGTCACAATAATCATTCTCCTGGTATTCAATGAAATATAAATTAAATGGGGTTCTAGACTTTCTCAAGGTTTCCTGATTTCTCTCACCAGAAACCTCAGATTCTATTTATATCCTGAATTGTTCCATACTTAGTCCTCTACTCCAATACTCTTGAACTTTCTATTGTCTAGGGAGGTCTGGATCTGGAGTTACACAGTCAAACCTCAGAGGTTGCCTTTCACTTCCCTGTTTCATCACAGAAGAAAGAATTCGAGTAGGCTTTTGCACTGCTGCTGTCCCTTGACTCTAGTACTTATTAAATGTGTTAAATGACTAGGAAGAGTTACATAATTTGTGGGATGTAACTCTTCTAAACTACCTTTAAAAAGAAGACACTGGTGCTCTTACAGAATTACTGCAAGGACTAGTGAGACACTAGGTGCGACACCTGGCACGTGGCAGGCACCCGACAAGTGACGACAATTACACGGTCTCCATCACCGCCCCGCTACCTCCAGCTGGCACGGGTGCGAGGTTGAGAGGGAGGAGGCCAGAGCTGAGGAGCGAGCTGTTTCCCTCACCACACCTCTTACTGCTCACCTACCCACATATTAAAAGACTACAGAAGCAAGAAGCATGGAAAGTAAGCTAGATTACTTTTGTTGGGTTTTTATTAAAAAGGGAAATAGCATTCAGCATAATCTATAAAATACAGACAATACACAGCCTATCTAAATATTTTTAAGTGTTGTTCTTGTTTTGACTCCAAGACATTCATTTATTCTAAGTATCAAGATAATATAAGAAATAAAATATCTGCACTAAAAAAGGTCCTTCCAATTCTTTTTTCACATTCCTCATTTTATCTCCTATTTAAAACATTACATTTAAAGTTTAAATTGGCAAGCCATGTGTACTGAAATACTTCCTACAAATCACCATTTTAGATATCCTATTTCTAAACAACACAAACAAATGCAGTGCAACTTCATACCTTACATACATAGCTCCTCTAACATTCACATGCAGGACTCATTTCTCCAGGCAAGATCTTTTCGTGCACACTCTTTCCAACTAGCTCTGAAATAATATCTGCCAGATCTGTTCTTTCCTCTCCTTCAGCTTTTCTGAGTAGCAGAAAACCTGAACTAATGATAATAAGGGAGACTACTGCACAATTTTTCTTCCTCTTATTGAATCAAGCTTCTTTCAGTTAGTTGTTTGTAAAGTTGCTCATCGCTAATCTCTCACATGTTTCTATCCCCTAACAATAAGCATGTTGTTTTCCAACTTGGAAAATTAACATGAACGTCCACATTGACCTGGCAGTTGTAGATTGCAGTCATTTTCCAGGCGGCCAATTTAAGGCCATGAATAGAGATGCCTTTGTTGTGAGAAAAATGATTTCTTTGAAGTTTATGGCGATGCTGAAGCTGCTTTATACAACCCACTGGTCCTGGCTCAAATAGCAGCAAACATTCTGTGAGGAGTACAGAGGACATGGAAAAGAGGGTTGATAATCTGTTCAGTGAGATAACAGAATTTCTCTGTCTTCTAAATTTCAACATATGAGGTCTTAAAATCATACCTAAAATACTAAAGGAAAGCAATTCACTTTCAAACCCATGTTCTTTGTTTCCTTCTGAATTATCTGACACTTAACTAAACTTTGGAGAAGGCAATGGCACCCCACTCCAGTACTCCTGCCTGGAAAATCCCATGGATGGAGGAGCCTGGTAGGCTGCAATCCATGGGGTCGCTGAGGGTCGGACATGACTGAGCAACTTCACTTTCACTTTTCACTTTCATGCATTGGAGAAGGAAATGGCAACCCACTCCAGTGTTCTTGCCTGGAGAATCCCAGGGACGGGGGAGCCTGGTGGGCTGCCATCTATGGGGTCACACAGAGTCGGACACGACTGAAGTGACTTAGCAGTAGCAGTAGCAGTAACTATACTTTAATAAAATCAACTTGGCAAAAAGTAACATTTCAAGGCAAGTAAATTTGGTTCTACATAAAACAAACAGGTTGAAAAAAGTGAATAATGGTTGTTATTTCATAACTCTTCCTTCCTCAAAGGTAAAACATTAAATTTCCTTTTCAGAAGAATGGTAGATTGAAATCTTAACTTATTTCCAAGAAAATGAAAGAGTTACAGTTTAATAAATCACCTGCAGCTTAGCTGTTCCAGGAAACCCTTTCCTTTGCAATAAATCTAATTAAGATAATGGGAAGCCATCCAACTCCAGGAACAAGATACAGGTAGCCTGTGTCTGACCAGCACAAATAGACACAGATAAAAAGCAAAATAAACTGAACTGACAGTAACTTTGAAATCTTCAATCTCTGAAAGCTAAAAGCTCTTTTTTTTTTTTTCTTTTTGTGCTCATCTTTTAGAGTACCAATAACTGTCTCTCCTTTAACATCAGAAATTTGGTAGAATTCAGTCATCTTTCACACAAGGTGCATCAGGTTCTGATTCCTTCTATCATTCTGAAAAGGAGAGGAAAAGTAGATGGCTAGCGGTGGGTCAGCTGGGTCAGTATGGAGATGGAGGCCACTGAAAACTGGCCCTTCTTTTGTGCGTGTATTTGAGACTGCAATGTTTGGGGCAGTGCATATCACAGATGAAATCATCCTTATGAAATGTGAGTTCTTGTACATCTCACTCACAAATACCAGATTACATTACACTACATTTTGAAAATGTCTTATGTCAAAGTCCCAGAAGGAGACTAAGTATAAGCTCAGAAAAATCCTTTTCAAAATTCATTATTTCTGTGGAATGCTTTCAAATAGCAATAAAATATACACTACTCCTTAATGCCATAATGATTTTTTTATTGTCTATACCATTTTTCCCAAAATTTAATTTGGAAAAAATACAGTCTTGCCCAGTGCCTAATAGCAGCAGGATCTTCTGATTTCTGGAAAAGGTATTTATTAATGTTAAAGGAAAGTCACAGAAGTAGAATTCCATTAAGGGTTTCTGAAAAAATCCACTGGCAGCTCCCTAAATGCCTTCAGTTCAGTTCAGTTCAGTCGCTCAGTCGTGTCCGACTCTTTGCAACCCCATGAATCACAGCACGCCAGGCCTCCCTGTCCATCATCCATTCCCCTTAATCCCTCTATGAAAGAGCATCAGGTTTTGTACTACTGTACTTTTAAGAGTTAAGGACTCTACATCAATCTGTTCAACCTATTCACATTATTTTAGGTGCCTATCACATGTGTGGCAACCTCTACCCTAGGAGTGAGTCATCTTTCTATAAACTCAAAACAACAGGATTCTGTTACATAATGCATGCATGGTAAGTCATTTCAGTCATGTCTGACTCTGTGCGACCCTATGGACTGCACAGGCTCCACTGTGAGTGGGATTCTCAGGCAAGAATACTGGAGTGGGTTGCTGTGGCATTCTCCAGGGATCTTTTTGATCCAGGGATGGAACCTGAGCCTAACCTGCATTGGCAGGTGGGTCCTTTACCACTAGCACCACCTGGGAAGCCCTCTGTTACATTATACTGCTTTATAATAAATGAGAACTGTTCTATTTCTAACCCACTTTTCATTAATTTAACTAGCAAAACAGTCTTAATTTTTTCTGCAAACAATATGTTATTCAAAGACTTAATGAATGCTGAGTTGGGAATTATTTTTAACTGCCTTGCACTAATCTCTCCCCATTTGAAAACACTTTAAAACTCTATATTAATTGCATAATTGATAATCATAATTAAAACTTCATATGAATCACAGATTATAGAACTGTTATGCTGCAAAGTTTTTTGGAAATTAATCGTAAGAACTACATTCAGGGATTCTCCTTCAAATTCAAATGGAAACTTGTTTGAATGGATGAACTTAAAATAGTTCAATTCCAGAAACAACAACAACAACAAAATGGCAAACACTACTACAAACAGAGAGAATGAAGTTTAATCTTTGTCTTGCTTAATCAAAGAGAAGACACAATGAGATATAACCACTTAGTGAAGAGAGAAAGAACAAAAGGACCAGGAAGATTTAGAGAAGTTTCTAAAACAAACTAAAAAAATTTTAAAAAGCATAGTATCTCTTCTTAGCTCTATCCCCATCTTTATTTAAAATATAATATCAAGGTAGTATAATATGCTAAATGAATAACTAGACAAGTACTGTCCACATTCAAGGTCAGGAGGGGCGGCTGTGAGGAGATATCCCTCGTCCAAGGTAAGGAGCAGCGGCTGCGCTTTGCTAGAGCAGCCATGAAGAGATATCCCACGTCCAAGGTAAGAGAAACCCAAGTAAGACAGTAGGTGTTGCAAGAGGACATCAGAGGGCAGACACATGGAAACCATAATCACAGAAAACTAGCCAATATGATCACATGGACCACAGCCTGGTCTAACTCAATGAAACTAAGCCATGCCATGTGGAGCCACCCAAGACAGATGGGTCATGGTAGAGAGGTCTGTCAGAATGTGGTCCACTGGAGAAGGGAATGGCAAACCACTTCAGTATTCTTGCCATGAGAACCCCATGAACAGTATGAAAGGCAAAATGATAGGATACTGAAAGAGGAACTCCCCTGGTCGGTAGGTGTCCAATATGTTACTGGAGATCAATGGAGAAATAACTCCAGAAAGAATGAATGGATGGAGCCAAAGCAAAAACAACACCCAGTTGTGGATGTGACTGGTGATAGAAGCAAGGTCCGATGCTGTAAAGAGCAATATTGCATAGGAACCTGGAATGTTAGGTCCATGAATCAAGACAAATTGGAAGTGGTCAAACAAGAGATGGCAAGAGTGAACGTTGACATTCTAGGAATCAGCAAACTAAAATGGACTGCAATGGGTGAATTTAACTCAAGATGACCATTGTATCTACTACTGCAGGCAGGAATCTGTTAGAAATAATGGAGTAGCCATCATGGTCAACAAGAGAGTCCAAAATGCAGTACTTGGATGCAATCTCAAAAACGACAGAATGATCTCTGTTCTTTTCTAAGGCAAACCATTCAATATCACAGTAATCCAAGTCTATGCCCCAACCAGTAACACTGAAGAAGCTGAAGTTGAATGGTTCCATGAAGACCTACAAGACCTTTTAGAACTAACACCCAAAAAAGGTGTCCTTTTCATTATAGGGGACTGGAATGCAAAAGTAGGAAGTCAAGAAACACCTGGAGTAACAGGCAAATTTGGCCTTGGAATACGGAATGAAGCAGGGCAAAGACTAATAGAGTTTTGCCAAGAGAACCCACTGGTCATAGCAAACACCCTCTTCCAACAACACAAGAGAAGACTCTACACATAGACATCACCAGATGGTCAACACCGAAATCAGACTGATTATATTCTTTGCAGCCAAAGATGGAGAAGCTCTATACAGTCAGCAAAAACAAGACTGGGAGCTGACTGTGGCTCAGATCATGAACTCCTTGTTGCCAAATTCAGACTTAAATTGAAGAAAGTAGGGAAAACCACTAGACCATTCAGGTATGACCTAAATCAAATCCCTTATGATTATACAGTGGAAGTGAGAAATAGATTTAAGGGACTAGATCTGATAGATAGAGTGCCTGATGAACTATGGACGGAGGTTCGTGACACTGTACAGGAGACAGGGATCAAGACCATCCCCATGGAAAAGAAATGTGAAAAAGCAAAATGGCTGTCTGAGGAGGCCTTACAAATAGCTATGAAATGAAGAGAAGCATAAAGCAAAGGAGAAAAGGAAAGATATTCCCATTTAAATGCAGAGTTCTGAAGAATAGCAAGGAGAGATAAGAAAGCCTTTCTCAGTGATCAATGCAAAGAAATAGAGGAAAACAATAGAATGGAAAAGACTGGAGATCTCTTCAAGAAAATTAGAGATACCAAGGGAACATTTCATGCAAAGATAGACTCAATAAAGGACAGAAATGGAATGGACCCACAGAAGCAGAAGATATTAAGAGGAGGTGGCAAGAATACACAGAAGAACTGTACAAAAAAGATCTTCATGATCTAGATAATCACGATGGTGTGATCACTTACCTAGAGCCAGACATCCTGGAATGTGAAGTCAAGTGGGCCTTAGAAAGCATCACTACGAACAAAGCTAGTGGAGGTGATGGAATTCCAGTTGAGCTATTTCAAATCCTGAAAGATGATGCTGTGAAGGTGCTGCACTCAATATGCCAGCAAATTTGGAAAACTCACCAGTGGCCACAGGACTGGAAAAGGTCAGTTTTCATTCCAATCCCAAAGAAAGGCAATGCCAAAGAATGCTCAAACTACCACACAATTGCACTCATCTCACACGCTAGTAAAGTAATGCTCAAAATTCTCCAAGCCAGGCTTCAGCAATATGTGAATCGTGAACTTCCAGATGTTCAAGCTGGTTTTAGAAAAGGCAGAGGAACCAGAGATCAAATTGCCAACATCTGCTGGATCAAGGAAAAAGCAAGAGAGTTCCAGAAAAACATCTATTTCTGCTTTATTGACTATGCCAAAGCCTTTGACTATGTGGATCACAATAAATTGTGGAAAATTCTGAAAGAGATGGGAATACCAGACCACCTGACCTGCCTCTTGAGAAACCTGTATGCAGGTCAGGAAGCAACAGTTAGAACCGGACATGAAAAAACAGACTGGTTCCAAATAGGAAAACGAGTATGTAAAGGCTGTATATTGTCACCCTGCTTATTTAACTTATATGAGAGTACATCATGAGAAACGCTGGGCTGGAAGAAGCACAAGCTGGAATCAAGATTGCCGGGAGAAATATCAATAACCTCAGATATGCAGATGACACCACCCTTATGGCAGAAAGTGAAGAGGAACTAAAAAGCCTCTTGATGAAAGTGAAAGAGGAGAGTGAAAAAGTTGGCTTAAAGCTCAACATTCAGAAAACTAAGATCATGGCTTCTGGTCCCATCACTTCATGGGAAATAGATGGGGAACAGTGGAAACAGTGTCAGACTTTATTTTTGGGGGCTCCCAGATCACTGGAGATGGTGATTGCAGCCATGAAATTAAAAGACGCTACTCCTTGGAAGGAAAGTTATGACCAACCTAGCTAGCACATTCAAAAGCAGAGAAATTGCTTTGTCAACAAAGGTTCGTCTAGTCAAGGCTAGGGTTTTACCAGTGGTCATGTATGGATGTGAGAGTTTCTGTGAAGAAAGCTGAGTGCCGAAGAATTGATGCTTTTGAACTGTGGCGTTGGAGAAGATTCTTGAGAGTTCCTTGGACTGCAAGGAGATCCAACCTGTCCATTCTAAAGGAGATCAATCCTAGGTGTTCTTTGAAAGGAATTGATGCTGAAGCTGAAACTCCAGTACTTTGGCCACCTCATGCGAAGAGTTGACTCATTGGAAAAGATTCTGATGCTGGAAGGGATTGGGGGCAGGAGGAGAAGGGGACGACAGAGGATGAGAGGACTGGATGGCATCACCGACTCGATGGACATGAGTTTGAGTGAACTCCAGGAGTTGGTGATGGACAGGGAGGCCTGGCGTGCTGCGATTCATGGGGTCACAAAGACTCGGACACGACTGAGCAACTGAACTGAACTGAAACACATGTGGCTACTAAGCATCTGAAATGTGGTTAGTCCAATTTAAAAGTGTAGTACACAATAGAGTATTACTCAGCCATTAAAAAGAATACATTTGAATCAGTTCTAATGAGGTGGATGAAACTGGAGCCTATTATACAGAGTGAAGCCAGAAAGAAAAACACCAATACAGTATACTAACACCTATATATGGAATTTAGAAAGATGATAACGATAACCCTGTATGAGAGACAGAAAAAGAGACACATGTATAGAACAGTCTTTTGGACTCTGTGGGAGAGGGAGAGGGTGGGATGATTTGGGAGAACAGCATTGAAACATGTAGAATATCATATATGAAACAAATCACCAGTCCAGGTTCGATGCATGATACTGGATGCTTGGGGCTGGTGCACTGGGATGACCCAGAGGGATGGTATGCGGAGGGAGGTGGGAGTGGGGTTCAGGATGGGGAACACGTGTACACCCATGGCAGATGCATATTGATGTATGGCAAAACCAATACAATATTGTAAAGTAATTAGCCTCCAGTTAAAATAAATAAATTTATATTTAAAAATAAATAATAGTACTAAAAAAATTAAAATCTTAATGATTTTATAATGGTTACACCTTGAAATGATAATCTTTCATGTTTTAAAATAAAAATATTATTAAAATTAATGTCACCTATTTCCTTTTACTCCTTAAATGTAGCTACTAAAGATAATAATCTGGCAGTCCTGTGGTTCAGTGAGTAAAGAACCTGACTGCAATGCAGGAGACACCAGAGATATGGGTTCAATCCTGAGTCGGGAACTTCCCCTGGAGGAGGGCACGGCAACCCACTTCGGTATTCTTGCCTGGAGAATCCCATGGACAGGGGAGCCTGGCGGGCTACAGTCCATGGCTCACAACGAGTCGGACACGACAGAAGCAACTGAGCACGGCACCAGTGGTTAGGACTCTGTACTTCCACTGGAAGAGACCTGAGTTCAATCCCTGGTCAGAGTACTAGGACCACATAAGCTGCACAACAAGGCCAAAAAAATAAAGAGAAAAAAATGTGGCTACTAGAATATTTAAAATTAAGTATGTGGTTAATCATTATACTTCTAGATAAAGCTAGACAAGACAGTAAATGCTATAAAGCCAGAAGAAATCAAGGTATTAAAGAAAACTTTATGAAGATATCAAAACTTAAGGAAAGGATTCAGGAAAGCTGAGGAAAGTACATTCCATCTTAAAGGAACTATATTATATGACAGAAATAAGAGGGATCTCTCAAACTCACTAGAGAAGGGGATGTTCTCAAAGAATTAATCCTCCTCATGTGATAATAGAAAGTGTTTAGGTCATAAAAAGTCATAGGGTTAAAGACACATTTAAAGAACACATTTGAAATTAGGCAGACTGCCTTCTACAATAAATTAGAACACTGCAAAACTTTAAAGACACAAGAAGGAACTTGGTTTTGTCCACTGCTCCATCTTCAATACTCAAGAGTGCTAGGCATGTAATAAAATAAATATTTGTCCAATGAATGAATGAACAATGAACTATTGATACTATAGAATGGGGTGGTGCTTTCCAGTAATCTTTAAGGCAGGGACCCTGGGAGGAAAAGGCAGTAAAAAGGGAAAGAGTGTGAAGGAAGGAGAAAGCATCCATATTAGTACCTGCCAGAGTCTAATTAAGTTTACTTTTTTTGTATAGCTCAAAAAAAGAAGTGAAAAGGTTAGAGCACGAAACCAACTCTGCATAATTTTGGTTCTACGTATTACCTAAGAACTTGAAGAAAAAATAATCGATAAGGATTTATGAAATCCAAGAACATATTCCTTTTACTTTGTTTTCCTGTGAGAAAAATGTTAAATGAATGAATGAGAAAGAGAAATAATATTCCAACCATTCTGAGATTAATTAAAATAAAGACTAAGAGGTTTTAAAGACTTGAATGATTGATAAATGTAGGACCTGTTGGCTGAGATGGTAAAGAATCTGCCTGCAATGCAGGAGAACTAACTGGGTTCGACCCCTGGGTTGGGAAGATCCCTTGGAGAAGGGAATGACAACCCACTCCAGTATTCTTGCTTGGAGAAGTCCATGGACACAGGAGCCTCGTAGGCTCCAGTCCATGGGGTCACAAAGAGTCGGACATGACTGAGTGACTAAGACACACACATCTAAATAAGTATGTGATTTCAGAATAAAATGTAACGATAATTCCCAAAAAAGAAGTTGAATAATGTGAAATAACCATCTGAAAATACAAAACTAGGAAATAGGAAGAAAGGTTTGAAAATTACAGTGATTTTTCTCATCTTACAAACATAGGAACCAGAAGATTCTATTTACGGTTGATGTAAATTACCAGAAAAAGTCAGGTTAAAAAAAAATTAGGATTACTAGCAGAACACAAAACACTCTGTCCAAATCACATAAGAAAATGTTAAAAAAATATATATTTAAAGTTAGAAAGAAATCACAGGAAACATAAAGAAAGAAAAGAAACATCAAGGAAGCATTTTATAAAGCTTGCTGCTGCTACTGTTGCTAAGTCACTTCAGTCGTGTCCAACTCTGTGCGACCCCAGAGACGGCAGCCCACCAGGCTCCCCCATCCCTGGGATTCTCCAGGCAAGAACACTGGAGTGGGTTGCCATTTCCTTCTCCAATGCATGAAACTGAAAAGTGAAGTCACTCAGTTGTGTCCAACTCTTCACGACCCCATGGACTGCAGCCTACCAAGCTCCTCCGTCCATGGGATTTTCCAGGCAAGAGTACTGGAGTGGGTTGCCATTGCCTTCTACCAATTACATAGTAAATAATTACATTCACCTATTAAAAATCCCTTTGATATGATATTTTAAGTTTTTGCAAAAGACATTTAAAACAAATAGATTTAGAAAGCTTAAGAGGAAAGTGAAGTGAAAGTGACGGTCACTCAGTCTGGTCGATTCTTTACTACCACATGGACTACACAGTCCATGCAATTCTCCAGGCCAGAATACTAGAGTAGGTAGCTGTTCCCTTCTCCGGGGGATCTTCCCAACCCAGGGATGGAACCCCGGTCTCCCACTTTGGAGGTGGATTATTTACCAGCTAAGCCACCAGAGAAGCCCAAGAATACTGGAGTGGGTAGCCTACCCCTTCTCCAGGGGATCTTCCCAACCCAGGAATTGAACCAGGGACTCCTGAATTGCAGGTGGATTCTTTACCTGCTGAGCTACCAGGGAAGCCCCTTAGGAGGAAACAGTAAAGATAAAAAGAAAACAGGGTTATATCAAAGTAGAATCTAAGAAATACAAACACAGCATGAGAAAGAACCGTTTTTTAAAAACAACTGTTTATAAATAGATAATTTTGAAGGAAATAATAGACCACATGGGTATCAATCATGGCAAACAAGTTAGGAGTATAATCAAAACTAATTTACTCCACAGAAGAGCTGAAAAAAATACCATATCCCCATTTCAGTTGCTTGTAGTTTTTTTTTTCCCAACTCATTTAAAAATAGTAGTATCACTAGTATTCTATAAAACTGTGCACACAAGAAAATGAAAGCATATTTCTAACCAAATAATTTAGAGAAGTTGACTTCTCTAGCTGTTCTTTAATCTGCCTTGATTTATAAAATAATGTTGATACTATATCTTTACTTTTTTATAATATTATACATGTTTTAATGCCATTCTCCCAAATCATTCCCCCCGCCCCCCACAGAGTCCAAAAGACTGTTCTATACATCTGTGTCTCTTTTGCTGCCTCGCATACAGGGTTGTCGTTACCATCTTTCTAAATTCCATATATATGCGTTAGTATACTGTATTGGTGTTTTTCTTTCTGGCTTACTTCACTCTGTATAATAGGCTCCAGTTTCATCCACCTCATTAGAACTGATTCAAATGTATTCTTTTTAATGGCTGAGTAATACTCCATTGTGTATATGTACCACTGCTTTCTTATCCATTCATCTGCTGATGGACATCTAGGTTGCTTCCATGTCCTGGCTATTATAAACAGTGCTGTGATGAACATTGGGGTACACATGTCTCTTTCAATTCTGGTTTCCTTGGTGTGTATGCCCAGCAGTCGGATTGCTGAGTCATATGGCAGTTCTATTTCCAGTTTTTGAAGGAATCTCCACACTGTTCTCCATCATGGCTGTACTAGTTTGCATTCCCACCAACAGTGTAAGAGGGTTCCCTTTTCTCCACATCCTCTCCTGCATTTATTGCTTGTAGACTTTTGGATCGCAGCCATTCTGACTGGCGTGAAATGGTACCTCATTGTGGTTTTGATTTGCATTTCTCTGATAATGAGTGATGTTGAGATTTTTTTCATGTTTGTTAGCCATTTGTATGTCTTCTTCGGAGAAATGCCTATTTAGTTCTTTGGCCCATATTTGATTGGGTCATTTATTTTTCTGGAATTGAGCTGCAGGAGTTGTTTGTATATTTTTGAGATTAGTTGTTTGTCAGTTGCTTCATTTGCTATTATTTTTCTCCCATTCTGAAGGCTGTCTTTTCACCTTGCCTATAGTTTCTTTTGTTGTGCAGAAGCTTTTAATTTTATTCCAGGAAGATTACAGAGGAAAAATGTGGAAAACTTAATATTTTTCTTTCAGCCTTGATTGCAAAAGCAAGTTTAGAAAGGCTGAGTATTTGTTCTTTACTGCCACTTAAATATGGGTACTTTAGACTCAAAAAAATGGTTATAATGTTGGCAGTGAACATAGCAATTATTCAGGGGAGTTGGGGGGTGTGGAGAAGGGAGTGGTGTGCCATAAAACTGTTTCAGAACTTGAAGGGAAAAAAAGCCCTGCAATTAAAGAGTACTTTTACAACAGCAAGGTGTATTTATTTAGATTTTTAAAAATCATAACCTTTGAATAATGATTTGCTAGTGAATGTCTTAGCACAGGTGTTCAGGTGTTCTGTATAAATGATTTGTCAAGAGTAATTGGTTGTTATGTTACCTTAAAAATAGGTAGTTATTTCACTGATGAATATTAGAGGAGTGTATGGGGAAGCTTTATATTCTTCTCAGTGCTTTAGGTTTTTTAAAAAGTCATCCATAGATTACAAAATTTCTCTGTATGTTCATAACTATAATTTAAAATAAAATAGGTGACTTTTTTTTTGAAAAAAATAAATAAAGAACCGTTTTTTAAAAATCCACAATTCACACAACTTGATGTACTAAACAATAATGCTTGAGAAATACATATATGCAAAAACTGTTAAACATGCAAAAATAAATGGATATAAATTCAGAAGTACAAGTCTTTAGAAGACTTCTTCAGACATATAGTCAAAAATTATAAATAAATAAATTATAAATTATAGTAAAAAAAAAATAAGTTGAAATAAAATGTCATTTGATGTCAAACAAAAATAGGCCTCCCATTCAAAAGTTTGGACTTAAAAGCAAAAGTATAATTTGTTTTAAAGAATGTTCTTTTATATAGTTCTGAGAAGGATGGAGGTGAAAGGACTGAAAATCAGAAGACAATCTTCCTAAATGGAAGAATGAATGGCAATCAGAATTCACTGCCCAGGGTAGTCCAATAAACAAATACATTTCTAGGAAATGCTACTGGAAGGCTGGTTCCCATCTGGGAATACTCTATATAGCTCTTTACTGTCTACAAAGTGCTTTCACATTCATATTACTTTCAATACTGTAACAAAAGGAAGGAACGGCAGATGAACAAAATAGAATCTCTTGGAAGAAAGGAACATGACTCAAGGAGGGAAATTCCTCTTGCCAAAAGAGAGGACTGCTGGTGTATAAAGTGCCTTATATATGCCAGAAAGAATTCTCTTACACGATCTGCTTTTCTCCTCCCTCCAAGAAGAATATCAAAGCCAAAGCAGCAGCAACAAGCATGAGTGTGAAGGGCATGGCTATAGTCCTGACTGTGATATTATGTGCTGCAATTGTTCAAGGTATATGGTACCTTTTATTTCTCAACCTATAAATGTCTTTTCTAATGCTTCAAATGTCTTTTCTAATGGTTCAAATGTCTTTTCGTTCACTTTTATCTCAAAGTATACAGTGAATTTTTATTTACCCTCAAACATTAGCAGTTGCTACAGCTTTGGCAGAGAATATTGGAAATGTTTAACTGAAACTAGAAATGATACGTTTAACAGAATTTATTTAGCTACAAAATCTGGCAAGAGCCTTTAGGAACAGTTTTAAACGTCTGCCAAGAAGATTTTAAGAGATAATGTTATTTGCTTTCTGGAAAAGTTCTTGAGCATAAAAGCAATAGGCAAATAAGCTTGATCTCTAATAAACTTCTTTTATTTTTCTCTTTATTTTTTAATAGTTTGCTTACAAATTCAAAGAGAAAACTGTCACTTCTTAAGTTCTTCCCTAGTAACAGCAGTGTTGAGTGCTATTTGTCAAATTACTATTCTAGTCTCACTAAAAACCTGGCTCACATTCTTCATCAAGATTATAAAACAGAGCCCACTGCTGCAATCAAATGTATTAGTAACTGATGCTGTGATCTGTTCTAGGTTTCCCTATGTTCAAAGGCGGACGGTGTCTTTGCATAGGCCCTGGAGTAAAAGCAGTCAAAGTGGCAGATATTGAGAAAGTCTCTATAATTTACCCAACTAATAACTGTGACAAAACAGAAGTGATGTAAGTAATGGATGTGGTGAAGATAATAGTGGCGGGGGGAGCTTTTTTGTGTTGTTTTTGTTATGTTTTTCCATTGAAAATTTAAGACTGTTTTGGACCTTCCCTTAACAGTATCACCCTGAAAACACATAAAGGACAAAGATGCTTAAATCCCAAGGCAAAGCAAGCGAAAGCTATTATCAAGGTAGGTTACCAGATTACTTCTATTTTATAATCTGCTTTATCCAAGACAAATCTTTTGGGAAAAAAAATTGACAACTGCAGAATGGTTTTGTTATGATCCTGTGTGAAGTGTTCTGATAAGAGATCTCTGGTTATGATTGACTTTCCTTTCCTGCTACACATTTTTGCATATCAACTCTTAAATCACTAGGAAACAAGAACGTCCAAGTCTGTAAAATTCTCATTTTCTCATTACAGAAAGTTCAAAGAAAGAATTCTGAAAAATATAAAAATATATGAAATCCTGGAAAAGAGGATCTGAAAACCTAGAACAAGTGTAACTGTGACTACTGAAAAGATAAGAACTCTGCAGTAAGGAAACTGACTTTCTCCTGCCGGCTGCAATGAACATTCACACATTTCTAGGTTAGGAAACTCTCCAGGAGATTTGATACTTTTAACTATTTTGCTATGGCTATGAATGCACTTCTGTCTCTAGAAATTATCTGTCTATACCTGACCTGTATTTCATATTACAATATATTATTATTACTAGAATTAACACCATGACACATAAGTCAAAGCATCCATGTGTATAATAATCATTCCTTAGATAATTTTTATGTCAATTCATATTCCTTTTCCCAGAAGTTTTTATATATATATATATATATATATTTATGGAGAAAGTCCTTAAACATCATCTTATTTTATAAAGAAGGCTGTAATTCATGAAATGTACTATGAAAACAATTATAAACTAATGGTAACTGGTTAAGAGTGCAAATATTTCATAAGAAAATGAGTAGCTTTGGTGTTTTGAATTTTTTAAATAACCGTTTTTTCATTGAGATATTTGAAGCAATTAGGATGTATGTGTTAACCATGAATTTTGGTTTTATCCATTCTTTAATACGTTGGACACATTTTAAATGACATATTTTTGTCTACCAAAGAAAAATACTGAAAAATAAATAATATGTGCATATCTCGCAACCACATTTACTTTCTGTGATTCTTTTTCTTAGAAAAATATCTATTTTTTAGTCATGCCTGTACTATAAAATTTAGAGATATCTAAGGTAGTTTCACTTTGAAAGTAATCAAATAATTTTTCTCTAATAAGCTACCACAACCCTCCTTAAAACAGAAACAAATACATGTTTTCCAGAAACATAAGATACCATAAACAAGTTTATCTTGTAATTCAAGAGGTACATCGCTACCTGTCATCACAAAGAATTGTTTTGAAATATATTTTAATGAGTAGTTGTGAAGGACAGCTATCTCTTTTCTTTTTTTTAAAGGATCTTCCTGCACTCAAACTGCTTTCTTACTCAGGGCAAATTTCTTCTTATTTGAGCTTTGGCGGGAGGCCAAAAGGAAAAAGCCAAAGGAAGGCGTTCCCTGGAGGCCAGAACAAGGTCTCAGCAAGACCATTCCTACCCTAGACTTTGAACTCCAGCAGGCACCACAAAGATGCTATCAGTAAGATATATTTAAAGCAGCAGTAGTAACAGCATAAGTCAGAGTGGTGACTCCTTAACGTGTCCCTGTAGCATGACTGTGGCTATAATCCTTCCTGCCACCTAGCACCCTTAGGTTTTGTACATTTTCCAAATCCAATTCTTCAGTCTTTTTGTGAATTTTTCAACGACCAATTAAATTTCTTTCCGCTGAAGTGAGCCAGAGTTGGTTTCTCTGTGTGGATCCAAAAACCTTAGCTGTTACAGCACTCTTTAGATAGACATCCATACACTGGGAAAACTAAAATATTTATAGAATTACCAAAAATCATGTTATGTTTGTTTATTTGAAAACAAAAGAACAATTTAAATGCATCTTTTGTGTATCCTTCTTATCAATATCAAAGAGCCAACCATAAAACAGATCAGAGAATGAACAGAAAAGTAAAGAGCACAGTAGGGTGCCTAGAACCCAATAGTCCTACTGACTAACTTTTGACTGTGCCTACAAGCAATAATGAGAAGCAAAAATGTTATCCAGAATATCTGTATATAAATAAATAAATAGCTGAATCATATATTTATTCTATGGTATACTGTATAGATATACAGCATAAATATTATGTGTGTATATATCATAAATCTACATAGATTTCTATACAGATAGAGGACTTCTATAAGAATTCCCTGGATAGTTTTAAAACTTGGATCTAACATTTGACTATTTACAGTGATTTTTTTTTAAAGAATATCTTTGAAAATAAAAAAACTGAGTAAGAGCTACATTATAAATTTGATTTTTTTTAAAGTAAAGTAGCATAGATCAGTTGGGGAAGGCAATGGCACCCCACTCCAGTACTCTTGCCTGGAAAATCCCATGGACATGGACAGAGGACCCTGGTGGGCTTCAGTCCGTGGGATTGCGAAGAGTCAGACACAACTGAGTGAATTCACTTTCACTTTTTACTTTCATGCATTGGAGAAGGAAATGGCAACCCACTCCAATGTTCTTGCCTGAAGAATCCCAGGGACAGGGGAGCCTGGTGGGCTGCCGTCTATGGGGTCGCACAGAGTCGGACACGACTGACGCGACTTAGCAGTAGCAGCATGGATCAGTACGTTATCATTGGGAAACAATATAATACTTAAATTTGTTCACAGCAAAATAAGACATAAAAGAATTAATGCTGTTATTGTTCTGTCGCTAAGTTGTGTCCGACTCTTTGTGACCCCATGGACTACAGCACACCACACCTCCCTATCCTTAACTACCTACCAGAGTTTGCTCAAACTCATGCTCACTGAGTCTGTGATGTCATCCCAACCATTTCATCCTCTGTCACCTCCATCTCCTCCTGCCCTCAATCTTTCTCATCATCATAATTAAAATGCTGCTGCTGCTGCTGCTGCTGCTGCTGCTAAGTCACTTCAGTTGTGTCCGACTCTGTGCCACCCCATTGACAGCAGCCCACCAGGCTCCCCCATCCCTGGGATTCTCCAGGCAAGAACACTGGAGTGGGTTGCCATTTCCTTCTCCAATGCATGAAAGTGAAAAGTGAAAGTGAAGTCACTCAGTCGTGTCTGACTCCTAGCGACCCCATGGACTGTAGCCTACCAGGCTCCTCCATCCATGGGATTTTCCAGGCTATAGTACTGGATTGCCATTTCCTTCTCCAGGGGATCTTCCAGACCCAGGGATCAAACCCGGATCTCCGGGTCTCCCGCTTTGTAGACAGACGCTTTACCATCTGAGCCACCAGGGAAGTCCTAGTACTTTTACACATACCAGTCCCTTAGCCCGTTTCTTCATTAAACTAATTCCTACTTGTCACTTACATCTCAGCTTAAATGACATTTTCTTCCCTATTTGTCTTCAGAACACTGCACTTTTTCATGACACTATTTGTTGCAAATAAAGAAGTATTTCTGTGCTTAATATATGCTCTTCCACAAGTGCAACCTCAGTAAGAAAGTTACTATAATCCTAGCCCATAGTATACTGTCCAGCAGATATCAGATTCTTGATAAATATTTAAGAATGGAATAACTAAATGGCAATAGAAACTAAAGGAAAGGAACTTACATCAAGGAATATTATGAAGGAATGCATAATGGTAGAAAAGTATAAGTTGAGTTTTAAAAATAATAATTAAATTAGTTTGGTTGAAGTGAGGATGAAGGATATCAAATGTCTAACTGAACAACCTTGAATTTTACTATCTATAAAATGGGGATTCATTAAATGTTCATGAATAAGATAAGGACCCTAATTAAGTTATTTCCTAGTTATTCTAAATAATTCTGGGGATGGCTTAGAAGATTGACTGGAACTAGGAAAGCTTGGGAAAAGGAGTATGTTGCCACAGCTCAGGTCTGTATTTCCCAAACTTCAAGTTATTCTCATACCATCATCACAAATTTTCTTTTATCATATTTCTGATCAATCTTCATTATTCTCAGCAACTTCTTAACACTTTTATTTTGCTTTCATGTTCATAAAAAGCAAATTTTCACTACTGTACATATGAAATCAACATCACTTCCTATAGAAATAAAATGTAACAATAAAAGGAAACAAGACAAATTTTTAGAAAGGTACTACCTCCCAAGACTGAACCAGGAGAAAATAGAAAATATGAACAGACCAATAACAAGAACTGAAGTTTAAACTGTGATTTAAAAACTCCCAACAAACAAAAGTCTAGGACCTGATGACTTCACAGCAATTTCTATCAAACATTTAGAGAAGAGGTAACACCTATCCATCTGAAACTATTCCAAAAACCTGCAAAGGAACATTTCCAAACTCATGCTATGAGGCTGCCATTATCTTAATATCAAAACCAGACAGAGATACCACAAAAAAGAAAACTACAGGCCAGTATGCAGAGAAGGCAATGGCACCCCACTCCAGTACTCTTGTCCAGAAAATCCCATGGACAGAGGAGCCTGGTGGGCTGCAGTCCATGGGGTCGCTAAGAGTCGGACACGACTGAGTGACTTTACTTTCACTTTTCACTTTCATGCATTGGAGAAGGAAATGGCAACCCACTCCAGTGTTCTTGCCTGGAGAATCCCAGGGACGAGGGAGCGTGGTGGGCTGCCATCTCTGGGGTCGCACAGAGTCGCACATGACTGAAGTGACTTAGCAGCAGCAGCAGCTCAGGCCAGTATCACTGATGAACACAGACACAAAACTCCTCAACACAGTAATAGCAAACAGAATCCAACAAGACAATAAAAGGATCAGACACCACAATCAAGTGGAATTTATGCCAGGGATGCAAGGATTTTTCAATATCCACAAATCAGTATGACACACAACACTGGAAAAAACTGGTGAATAAAAACTATACGATCATCTCAATAGATGTAGAAAAATCATTGTGACAAAATTCAACACCCATTTATGATAAAAATTCTCCAGAAAGTGGGCACAGAGTGGAAACTACCTCATCATAATAAAGGCCATATATGACAAATCCACAGCTAAAATCACACTCAATGGTAAAAAGCGGAAAGCCTTTCCTCAAGATCAGGAAGAAGAGGATGTCCTCTCTCACCACTTCTGTTCAACATAGTTTTAGAAGTCCTAGCCACAGAAATCAGAGAAGAAAAAGAAATAAAAGGAATCAAATTGGAAAGAAGAAGTAAACTGTCACTATTTGCAGATGACATGATACTATACAAAAATAACCTTAAAGATGCTACTAGAAAACTACTAGAGCTCATCAATGAATTCAATAAAGTTGCAGGATACAAAATTAATATACGTAAGTCTGTTGCATATCTATACACTAACAACAAAAGATCACAAAGAGAAATTAAGGAAACAGTCCTATTTACCATCATATCAAAAAGGATAAAATATCTATGAATAAACCTACCAAAGAGGGCAAAAGACCTTTACTCCAAAAACTATAGAAACTGAAAATGACACAAACAGATGGAAAGACATACCATGTTTCTGGACTGAAGAATCAGTATTATCAAAATGACTACACTACCCAAGGCAATTTACAGATTCAATGCAATCCCTAACAAAACACCAGTGACATTTTTCAAAGAATTTTTAAATCTATATGGAAACACTAAAGACTCTGAATAGACAAAGCAATCTTGAGAAAGAAAATGGAGCTGGAGGAATCAGGCTCCCTGACTTCAGACTATACTATAAAGCTATAGTAATCAAAACACTATGGTACCATAAACCATAAAAGAAATATAAAAGAAATATAAATATAGTCTGACTTCAGACTATACTATAAAGCTATAGTAATCAAAACACTATGGTACCATAAACCATAAAAGAAATATAAAAGAAATATAAAACTGGTCAACCACTTGTAAAAGAATGAAACTAGAACACTTTCTAACACCATACACCAAAATAAACTCAAAATGGATTAAAGATCTAAACATAAGACCAGAAACTATAAAACTCTTAGAGGAGAACATAGGCAAAACACTCTCCCACACACATCACAGCAGGATCCTCTATGACCCACCTCCAAGAATACTGGAAATAAAAGCAAAAAAAACAAACAAACAAACAAATGGGATCTAATTAAAATTAAAAGCTTCTGCACAACAAAAGAAACTATAAACATGGTGAAAAGACAGCCTTCAGAATGGGAGAAAATAATAGCAAATGAAGCAACTGACAAACAACTAATCTCAAAAATATACAAGCAACTCCTGCAGCTCAATTCAAGAAAAATAAACGACCCAATCAAAAAATGGGCCAAAGAACTAAATAGACATTTCTCCGAAGAAGATATACAAATGGCTAACAAACACATGAAAAGATGCTCAACATCACTCTTTATCAGAGAAATGCAAATCAAAACCACAATGAGGTACCATTTCACGCCAGTCAGAATGGCTGCGATCCAAAAGTCTACAAGCAATAAATGCAGGAGAGGATGTGGAGAAAAGGGAACCCTCTTACACT
This sequence comes from Bos indicus x Bos taurus, assembly GCF_003369695.1. Lineage (NCBI taxonomy): Eukaryota > Metazoa > Chordata > Mammalia > Artiodactyla > Bovidae > Bos > Bos indicus x Bos taurus. The sequence goes on along the minus strand of NC_040081.1, from coordinate 90,455,905 downwards.
GTTGGTGGGAATGCAAACTAGTACAGCCATGATGGAGAACAGTGTGGAGATTCCTTCAAAAACTGGAAATAGAACTGCCATATGACTCAGCAATCCCACTGCTGGGCATACACACCGAGGAAACCAGAATTGAAAGAGACATGTGTACCCCAATGTTCATCACAGCACTGTTTATAATAGCCAGGACATGGAAGCAACCTAGATGTCCATCAGCAGATGAATGGATAAGAAAGCAGTGGTACATATACACAATGGAGTATTACTCAGCCATTAAAAAGAATACACTTGAATCAGTTCTAATGAGGTGGATGAAACTGGAGCCTATTATACAGAGTGAAGTAAGCCAGAAAGAAAAACACCAATACAGTATACTAACGCATATATATGGAATTTAGAAAGATGGTAACAACAACCCTGTATACGAGACAGCAAAAGAGACACAGGTGTATAGAACAGTCTTTTTGACTCTGTGGGAGAGGCAGGGGGGTGGATGATTTGGGAGAATAGCATTAAAACATGTAAAATATCATATAAGAAATGAAACGCCAGTCCAAGTTCGATGCAGGATACAGGAAGCTTGGGGCTGGTGCACTGGGATGACCCAGAGGGATGGTATGGGGAGGGAGGGGGGAGGAGGGTTCAGGATGGGGAACACTGTACACCCATGGTGAATGCATGTTGATGTATGGTAAAACCAATACAATACTGTAAAGTAAAAATATATATATAATAATTAAAAAAATTTTAAAAGAATGATGGTGAAACAAAGACATTTCAGTCAAAAAAAAAAAAAAAAAACGAAATGCAGATCAACAGGGTAGGATAGAAAGTCCAGAATACAGTCACATACCTATGGACAATTTATGCAAAGGAAGCAAGACTATACAATGGAGAAAAGATAGTCTCTTCAATAAGTGGTTCTGAGAAAACTGGACAGCTACACATTAAAAAATGAAATTAGAATATTCTCTAATACTATATACAAAAATAAATTCAAAATGGATTAAAGACCTACATGTAAGACCAGACTATAAAACTCATAGAAGAAAACATAGAACACACTTTGACATAAGTTACAGCAGTATCTTTTTGGATCTACCTCCTAGAGTAATAAAAAATAAAGGCAATAGTAAACAAATGAGACCTAATTAAACATAAAAGCTTTTTGCATAGCAAAGGAAACAAACAAAACAAAAAGTCACCCCACATAATCAGAGAAAATATTTGTAAACAAAGCAACTGACAAGGGATTAGTCTCCAAAATACACAGTTCATGCAGCTCAACATATTAAAAAAAAGAAAGAAAAACAATTCAATCCAAAGACAGAAAACCTTCCTCCAAAGAAAAACCTTTGGAGAAAAGATATTTCTCCAAAGAAAACAAACAAACAGCCAAAAAGCACATGAAAAGACGTTCAAGACTGCTAATTATTAGAATGCAGGTGAAAACTACAAAGAGGTATCACCTCACACCAGTCAGAATGGTCATCATCAAAAAAATCTACAAAGACTAAATGCTGGAGAGAATGGAGAAAAGGGAATCCTCTTACACTCTTGCTGGGAAAGTAAACTGGTACAATCACTCCAGAGAAACATATGGAGGTTCCTTAAGAAACTAAAAACAGAACTGCCACATGGTCCAGCAATCCCACCCCTGGGCATATATCCAGAGAAAACTCTAATTCAAAAAGATACACACTCCCCAGTGTTCACAGCAGTACTATTTTCAATAGCCAAGACATGGAAGCAACCTAAATGACCATCAACAGATGAATGGATAAAGATGTGATTTGGGGCTTCCCTGGAAGAATTGATGCTTTCAAACTGTGATGCTGGAGAAGACTCTTGAGAATCCCTTGGACAGCAAGGAGATCAAACCAGTCAATCCTAAAGGAAATCAACCCTGAATATTCATTGGAAGGACTGATGCTGAAGTGGAAGCTCTAATACTTTGGCCACCCAAAGTGAAGAGCCAGTTCACTGGATAAGATTCACAGAGTCAGATACTACTTAGTGACTGAACAAGTCCCTTTCTGAATAGCACAATGATTTAAATCCATCAGTCACTCTGTTAAGTCAAAACATGGCTACAATTTAATTGAGATCTTGGAAACTTCCAATTTTTAATATATGAAATGACTCAGAAAAGCAGCGGCATAATTATGCCACATTTCTTCTGGTCCTCTCAAAAGGAGGAACCAGGAATAAAAACTTACTCTCACACTTTCTCTGAAATGAGAACTTTATAGTCAATTAATTTTTCAGTGGACCACTGGTATACAGACTTGGATTAATCACTGTAGTTGATGATACATACATTGTCACCTCTGAGGCATATATATATATATATATATATAATAAAATGAAGACCCATGAACACACCACCCAAATCAAGAACTAGAACATTAATAACTTAATGTAACTATGTGTTTCTTCCCTATCCTATTCCCTTGCCTTTGCCAACCCCAAGACAATCACTATTCTGAACTGTTTCTTCCCTTGCTTTTTTAAAAACTGTGGTAAAATACACATAACCTAACATATCACACACTAGTAAAGTAATGCTCAAAATTCTCCAAGCCAGGCTTCAGCAATATGTGAACCGTGAACTTCCAGGTGTTCAAGCTGGTTTTAGAAAAGGCAGAGGAACCAGAGATCAAATTGCCAACATCCTCTGGATCATGGAAAAAGCAAAAGAGTTCCAGAAAAACATCTATTTCCACTTTATTGACTATGCCAAAGCCTTTGACTGTGTGGATCACAATAAACTGTGGAAAATTCTGAAAGAGATGGGAATACCAGACCACCTGACCTGCCTCTTGAGAAACCTGTATGCAGGTCAGGAAGCAACAGTTAGAACTGGACATGGAAAAACAGACTGGTTCCAAATAGGAAAAGGAGTACATCAAGCCTGTATATTGGCACCCTGCTTATTTAACTTCTATGCAGAGTACATCATGAGAAACGCTGGGCTAGAAGAAGCACAAGCTGGAATCAAGATTGCCGGGAGAAATATCAATAACCTCAGATATGCAGATGACACCACCCTTATGGCAGAAAGTGAAGAGGAACTAAAAAGCCTCTTGATGAAAGTGAAAGAGGAGAGTGAAAAAGTTGGCTTAAAGCTCAACATTCAGAAAACTAAGATCATGGCATTTGGTCCCATCACTTCATGGGAAATAGATGGGGAAACAGTGGAAACAGTGTCAGACTTTATTTTGGGGGGCTCCAAAATCACTGCAGATGGTGATTTCAGCCATGAAATTAAAAGACGCTTACTCCTTGGAAGGAAAGTTATGACCAACCTAGATAGCATATTCAAAAGCAGAGACATTACTTTGCCAACAAAGGTCCATCTAGTCAAGGCTATGGTTTTTCCAGTGGTCATGTATGGATGTGAGAGGTGGACTGTGAAGAAAGCTGAGCGCTGAAGAATCGATGCTTTTGAACTGTGGTGTTGGAGAAGACTCTTGAGAGTCCCTTGGAGTGCAAGGAGATCCAACCAGTCCATTCTAAAGGAGATCAGTCCTGGGTGTTCTTTGGAAGGAATGATGCTAAAGCTGAAACTCCAGTACTGTGGCCACCTGCTGCGAAGAGCTGACTCATTGGAAAAGACTCTGATGCTGGGAGGGACTGGGGGCAGGAAGAGAAGGGGACGACAGAGGATGAGATGGCTGGATGGCATCACCGACTCGATGGACGTGAGTTTGGGTGAACTCCAGGAGTTGGTGATGGACAGGGAAGCCTGGTGTGCTGCAGTTCATGGGGTCGCAAAGAGTTGGACACAACTGAGCGACTGAACAGAACTGAACTGAAACATTTTTAAGTGTTCAGTTCAGCAATATTAAGTACATTCATGTTATTGTGCAACCATCACTCCCTTGCTTTTTAAAATTGTGTGTGTTCTGCGCTCAGTCATGTCTAACTCTTTATGACTGTAGCCTACTAGGCTTCTCTGGCCATGGCATTCTCCAGGCAAGAATACTGGAGCAATTTGTCATTTGCTCCTCCAGGGGATCTTCCCAACCCAAAGATCGAACCGATGTCTCTTGCATCTCCGGCATTAGCAGGAAGAGTCTTTACCACTGAACCACCTGGGAAGCCTTTTTAAAATTAGTTTTTATTTATAAACACACAGTTAAAATATTATTAAATTTTAGTTTTGCTTAACTTTATCAAAAGGGTAATCTTTCTGTATTTAATCTCAACATTATTTTAGAAAAATTCACCTACATTTTCTGCAAACAAGTCTTGCTTGCCTTTTGTTAGTTTCACTCCTAATATTCATGTTTTTAAGAATTTGTTTCTTCTGTAAATTTTTATAAAATAACATTAAAATTATTTTGTTTCTGATGGAGAAAGCGTAGTACACTGATCTTGTAGCCACCTACTTTGATAAATTCGATCATTTCTAAATTTGAAGGGGTGGTTCCTATGCAAAAATATCTTCTATGCAAAATTTTATTTCTTCCTTATCAATACTTCTGGCTTGAATTTCTTTTTTTTAAATTTTTCAGGCTATGACCTATAGCACAAAGAAGAAAAGTAAAAAATGAGCATCTGTGTCTTGTTTAGTAAATTCATGGTATACTCTTATGCACTGAAGGTAAAACAAGTTACCTAAATAAGCCCTTTCCTAAGACTAAATTCCACCAGAAGAGGCATGCTATGGCTGGTCAATGCTGTAGACTAATAGACACATCTGATCATACGAATTACTACATCATCTAGAAAGAAAATACTACCTGTTGCACTTAGGAGATAAGCTGAAACTTGGAGAAAGACTTGGCTATATTTTTAAAATGCTGGCCAGTTAAAACTTCATTTAGACTTCTTAAAATACATTTTTAATAATCTGTCATCTTTAGAACAATGTGAAAGATATGTATTATAATGCATATTTGAAAATAAGAAAACTGAAGCACAGACCTACCTAACAGTTTGTCCAGGTTCACAGAGCAGGTAAGAGACCAAACTATACACTGCTATCTGTAGAGACCCAGACCATCTCATCATCCCATTAAGTGTGAGAAAAGCAAAGCACGGCATGGTTTCAGTATGCATACAAACAGAAGTTATTTATTTGCAGGCCTTCCCAAGCATGCTCATTTTAAGTATACATCACCAACTTTGCCCTAGCTGTGAATGATGAGACGCCCTGGTAACTCAAAAGTATATAACCAGTATTACCAGCCACCGTTAGCTAGGAGGATCTTTTGACAACTCAGTCAAAACTTTGAAAGGCAAAGCTTTACCCTCCTCTCCCAGACTTTCCAAAATGTACTATAAATCAGCTGAGGGCATTCTCAGCCTATGGAAATCACTGAATTGCTCCTGCTCACTTTTTAGGAAATTTCTTCTAAGCACATTAGTTTCTCGGAAAGCATTTTTTTTCTGGGTCTGTAACAAGTCTGTTAGGGCAGACACTTTCTTTTGGCCTGATGCCATAGTCTTAAATCAAAAGCAAATGAAACTGAAACTACAGATGTACTTTTCCCCTTAATTCTTTCTTTTAAAAACTAGACTCAGATCAGTGAATACTAAGAAAGTGAATATATAAAAAGTCATGCAAAATTTAAAATTTAAAAGTTATTTAGATTTTTATTCACATGATTCATGTAAGGCTGCCAGTGGATATAACAATAGCTGGCTTACTATTGTCTCTAAAGGTTTGTTTTTCAGAATTCTCCTCCACATTGATCACACTTATAAAGGTTTCTCTCCTGAGCAGAGCCCCACTAAAAACAAGGAGAAAACAATCCTTTGTTTTCATTCTGTTTTCACAAGAAAACAACCCGATAACTAATTCAACTTCTCAGGTACTCTGATACTAGAAAAGAGTGAATTGGTTATCAGACTCAATCATTCCAGTCACTGGAAGGTCTTCATATAAATGAATAAACTGTCTTTAATTTTCATCTCACGTTCTTGTGTATCTGGTTTGCAGAATTAACTCTAAGAACATGTTTACCCTGAATTATTAGAAAAAAATGAGTTTACAGACCTGTAAACCTCAGGACCAGATCCTACAGAATCCTAACAAGATATTACCAACCCTATGAGACTGAAGCAATCTGCCTGATTGGCTGGCTGGCATCTCTCTAGTGCATTTTTGGTGACACTTGTCTAACTGCGTATGCTTCCCTTCCTGGCCACTTGTCTAAATACAATCCACACTTTAAGGTTCATCTATTACTGGTCTTAGTAAATATAATCACCTATAACCCCCCATATCATATATTACCTATACCACTCATTTGTCATCGATCACACAGTTTTTTAAATTGATATTTACTGTTTCATATTTGTGGCTTTTCTAGTTAGAATGCAAATCCATCAAGGACAGACACTGGATCTTATCCTAGTATCCCATGAGACTAGCTTGGTTCCCTTCATAAAGTAGAGAGACAATAATGAGAAGAAGTACAATCCTCCTTGTTCTTCTGCTTCCAAAACCATCAATGAACACATAAGCAATATGCACTGAAAAGACCTGCATTCTTTCATTCATTCAGTACATAATTGCAGAGAACCTCCAACGAATAATTTAAAAGTTTTAGTGTACCACCTTTTACTTATTTACTCCACTGTCTAGAAATAAAGATTCTGACCTATAGCTAGCTGAGAATACCTGTATTTATTCCACTTATCTGAATCTATGCTAACTTCTGGGGAAATTATAGCTTTCTTAGGTTAAACATGATTTCTAAAACTAGGAAACAGTAGTATTTATTCATGTCTTAATGTAGACATGTGATGAGTCAATGGAAATTCTTTTTGATGATGTATAATTCTTATTTGCATCATTGCTTAAAGTCTGGAAAGATGTATACATCTATCCATCCATCCAGTATTTATTGAGTACCTTCCATATGCCAGGTGACATGCTAGGTGAAAGGTATGAGCTCTGAAAAAGACTGATAAGGTCCCTGTTCTTTGAGGGCTTATAATTGAATGAGACAAAACAGACATTAAAAAGTAAGCTAAGAAAGTATCAGAGCGTGAGAAATGCCAGAGAATTAAAATAAGGTCATGGATGTTCTAGATTGTTTGGTAAGAGAAGGGACTATTTAGATAAAACCCAAACGTCCAGAAGGAAGCACCAATGCAAAGAACAAGGGGAAAAACATTCCAAATAAAGAAAATTGCTAGTATAAAAGCCTCCATGACTGGAGTATAGTGGCTGAGAGGGAAAATGTGAGATAAGGGTGGAGAAATCAGTAGCAACCAGATTACAGAGAACTTAGTAAAACAAGATACAGAATTGGATTTAATTCTAAATATAACTAAGTTATTGAAAGGTCCTATGCAGAAGAATGACATGACAACTTATGGATTTTTTTTAAATTTTATATTGGAGCATAGTTGATTAACAATATTGTGTTAGTTTCAAGTGTACAGTGATGTGATTCAAATTATTTTCCTAGTTAGATTATTACAGAATATTGAGCCCTGTTCCCCGTGCTATACTGTAGGTCCTTGTTGATTATCTGTTTTACATATAGTGGCTGGAGACTTCCCTGGTGGTTCAGTGGTTAAAACTGCAGTCCTACTGCAGGGGACACAGGTTTGACATAGACAGCAGTGTGTACATGTCAATCCTGAACTTTGAATCTATCCCTTTCCCCTGGTAACCATAAGTTACCATAAGTTTGTTCTCTTCTCTAAGTCTCTGAGTCTGTTTCTGTCTGGTAAGTAAGTTCACTTGCATCTTTTTTTTTTAAGATTCTGCATATAAGCAATATCATATATTTGTCTTTGTCTGATGTACTTCACTTAGTATGATTATCTCCAGGTCTATCCATGTTACAGCAAACAGCATTATTTCATTCTTTTTTGTGGCTGAGCAATACTCCATTGTTATGTATATACCACATCTTTATCCATTCATCTGTCAATGGACATTTAAGTTGCTTCCTTGTTTTGGCTATTGTAAACAGCGCTACAGTGAACATTGTGGGTACATGTATCTTTCCAAATTAGAGTTTTCTCCAGATACATGCCCAGGAATGGGACTGTTGGGTCATATGGTAGTTCTCTTTTAGTTTTCTAAGGAACCTCCATATTGTTCTCCATAGTGGCTATCCCAGTTTACATTCCCACCAACAATGTAGGAGGGTTCCCTTCTCTCCACTCTCTCCACCATTTATTGTTTGTAGATTTTTTGATAATGGCCCTTCGGACTGGTGTAAGCTGATATCTCACTGCAGTTTTCATTTGCATTTCTCTAATAATTAGCAAAGTTAAACATCTATTCATGTGCCTCTTGCCCATTTGCATGTCTTCTTTGGAGAAATTTAGGACTTCTGCCCATCTGTGGATTGGGTTTTTCTTTTTTTTGTTGGCTATTGAGCTACATGAGATGTTTGCATATTTTGGAGTTAATTCCTTGTCAGTTTCTTTGTTTGCTAATATTTTCTCTCATTCTATGGGTTGTCTTTTTGTTTCATATATGGCTTCCTTTGATGTGCTGAAGTTTTTAAGTTTAATTATGTCCCATTTATTTTTTGTTTTTATTTCAATCACTCTAGGAGATGGTGTGAAAAAGATATTGCTGTAATTTATGTCAGAGTGTTTTGGCTTATGTTTTTCTCTAAGAGTTTTATAGTATCCAGTCTTAAATTTAGGTCTTTAAGCCATTTTGAGTTTATTTTTGTGTGTGGTGTTAAAGAATGCTCTAATTTATATTTTTACATGTAGCTGTCCAGTTTTCCCAACATCATTTGTTTGAAGAGACTGTCTTTCCTCTACTGTATAATCTTGCCTCCTTTACTGTAGATTAATTGACCACAAGTGAGTAAGTTTATTTCTGGGCTTTCTGTCCTGTTCCATAGATTTGTATTTCTGTTTTTGTGATGGTTAACATACTGTTTTGATTACTGTACCATTGTAGTATAGTCTGAAGTCAGGGAACCTGATTCCTACAGCTCTGTTTTTCCTTTTCAAGATTGCTTTGGCTATTTGAAATCTTTTGTGTTGGAGCTCAGAACTCTCACATTTAAGGGAGAATCTCTACAATATAATTATTCTCTGGTTTGTGGGTTGCATTCCCAGGGCAATGGGATTTGATTTTTATCACAAGTCTGCCCTTCCTACTTATCTTGTTATGTTTCCATCTTTACGTCCTTGCTGTAGAAGATATTTTCTGGCAGTTCCAGTCTTTTTCACTGATGGTTGTTCCGCAGATAGTTGTGATTTTAGTGTGCTCATAAACGGAGGTGAGCTCAGGATCTGTCTACTCCACCATCTTGGCCACTATCCTCCAGAATGGATTTTTTTAAAACATGATCTAACTGTACAGTTTTTACAAACGATGTAATTTATATTCAATGACATAAACATGTTAAAAGTTAAGTAACAGAAAAAGATATTTCATGTTAACAGTAACCAAAAGAGAGCTGAATAGTTGTAGCTACACTTAACAGACCAAACAAAACACTGTTAGTACAGGCAAAGAAAGATAATTTATAATGATTCATTAAGTCGTAACAGTTAAACACAAGAATACAAAAAACTTTGGGAGGTGTCTATATTTCTGATGAAAGAGACGTTGAGCAGGCTCATGAATATAGCTGAGGAATTATCTAGCTGAATAAATGACAAGATGCTGAATGATAAAATCTATCTGCAGTATTTTTAAAACCACAATAAAACTCAACTCATATAAAATTTACATATTTTAACAGAATTAAAATGCAAGTATCAGAACTAGGAAGAAATAAATGTCTTTTTCCCCATCACAAAAATCCCAGGATATACAATGTTCAATATATTCTAACACAAATCCAATAGAACATGATCTGTTTCAGGAAAGGAAACTACCATATAAAATAGTATAAGTAAATAAATGTGTATCTGTGTGATTGTTTACTGGCTAACACGTGTTTATCTGAATATATGTGTGTAACATACCTATACAATACCGTATTTTTCATTTCAGTATGGGATTCAGTGTAAAACAGACCCATCTTAAACCCTAGGTGTTTAATTATTGAGGCACCAAAATAACCTCAATGATGTCTTCAGCTAATTAAGACAGAGAGAACAAAAATCAGAAATCCAAATCAAGGAAAATGTTCTCTCCGGAAAGACAACACAACAAAGTTGTCAAGAAAATGGACCCCAGAACTAAGGATTAAGTCAGTATTCATAAAGCACTTCAAACAATGCCTGGCATATAGTTAATGCTATGTAATATTTAACTGTGAGAGGGCTGAGCACCGAAGAATTGATGCTTTTGAACTGTGGTGTTGGAGAAGACTCTTGAGAGTCCCTTGGACTGTAAGGAGATCCAACCAGTACATTCTGAAGATCAGCCCTGGGTGTTCTTTGGAAGGAATGATGCTCAAGCTGAAACCCCAGTACTTTGGCCACTTCGTGCGAAGAGTTGACTCATTGGAAAGGACTGTGATGCTGGGAGGGATTGGGGGCAGGAAGAGAAGGGGACGACAGAGGATGAGATGGCTGGATGGCATCACTGACTCGATGGACGTGAGTCTGAGTGAACTCCGGGAGTTGGTGATGGACAGGGAGGTCTGGCGTGCTGCAATTCATGGGGTCGCAAAGAGTCAGACACGACTGAGTGACTGAACTGAACTGAATATTTAACTAAAAATCAATTAAATGAGTAATAAATATTTTCTTACTAACAGTCCATTAATGGGCATCTCTACCTCAACTCTCCTACTGTGCTATATAGATAGCATCTTATTTGTGAAATTAGATACTAACAAAAATAAAATTATCACCATGTATCTGTTTATTGTTTAATGTTGAACTGTCCAGTGCCTCTTCCATCCATGATGTCAAGACATTTCCCCAAAAATGTTTGGCATTTTTACTCACAGTCCAATTTTTATTCTACACAAACAGCTATGGAAGGGCTCCTCCATGTCATTGTCTCTCACACCCCTTTCCTTCATCAGAAGAAGGCCTTTTTGCTGGATGAAAGTCTTCCCAGTTCTATCAGTCTCTGCCTCACTTCACTCTCCTTTTGACTTTCCAGTTTCCCCACAGCTAAGTCTACTGACTTACCCACTTGCAAGCTTAGCTCTACCCCAGTCCTTAGAACAGACCAACCTGAGATTCAACAATCCAGAAATTTCTGCATCCCGAAGCAAAACTCATACACTGTTCTGATGACGGAGCCCCTGCATACGAGGTTCCAAGTTTTACATGTGTTCAGTTTACAAATATGGGCTTTTATCTTGGCCTCTATGCCAACTTTTAGGCCAGTTCCTGCCAGGTACACTAGTCTAACCCTAGTGTGGAAGCCCTACCTTTCCCTGGACCATTCCTACATTGCTGCAGCCAGGCTGACTATGAAAAGACCCCCCCAGATATTTTCCTAGGTCCCAAGTACCACCTGCATCTGGATGCCTGCATTTAGAATAGTATTTAATTTTGTATCTCCTGTTGTCAATCACTTGCCAAGAATACAACCAGACTATTTGTCTTTTGAATACTGGTGAATTTCTAACACATGTTATATAAAAGGGTATTACCTATTTCTTACTAATAATGTCTGCTGTGAATAATCAGCCAAGCATTACTGAATGCTAAAATAAGAAACCAAGTTTTGACCCTATTTGCCCAGCTGAAAGTGTGCTTATTTTAGTTATCAATGTTACCAGCTCTAAGGCTATCACATTTTTGCCTCTGCTTTGCATGTGACATTCTCTTAGAGCTGTACCCATCTTAAACCAATCTCTGTTTCCATTCTGTTCTCCTAAGGTCTGTCTTTACTTATGCCCCTATTTTAAATTTATTTCCTCAAAAAGCTTTTAACCCTACTATAGCTACAAATCCTTTTCTTACTCCATTCTCGATCCTATGATGTTTTCATTCAGGGATGGACTGTAGTACATGAAACTTGTTTACTAACATACAAGAAATCAGATATTCAAATACATAGTGTTTAACCTAGAAATAATTATGTTGGAGGTTATTCACTTATTTTAGTGATGTTAATGAATAATTGGAGCACTTCTAGAATTCCTTGAAACTTGCCAGTTCCATGTCTTTGACCTTCTCCAGAAGACCAAACCTATTACTTGGTACTATTTGATCAAACACTCCGCTATTTGATCAAATACTGCAGTGCTTGGCGAAATTATTGTTTCCAAAAATTAAATTTACCTCCAAAGGAGGAGAAATTGCTATTACTAAGGACATTTTTTAAATTGCTGAGCCTCTGAAAGTATTACCAAAATTTAAAATGTTAAGAGAAAAGCAACATAGTTAAAATAAATGGATGAAAACCTAACACTATTATTTAATCTTTAAAATTACTCTTCCACATATAAAATAATTTCCTATCTTCTTACAGATTATAGAAATAAAATGAGAACATATATGACATCGCTGAAACCCATAAAAAGTGTAAAAAGTGAATAAAAGTAAGATTTCCTATTTATGCCTTACTGATGCAAATTTAAATGGATTTGAAACAAATATTAAGGCTTACTCATTTTAAAACTGTATTTAGGCATAAAACATTAATATAAATTAATTTTAATGGACACAAATGTATAGATATATTTGTAAGAACAATAAAATAAAGGAGAGATGGATCTGTGCAACACATAGTTTAAAAAAAAAACAAAAATGTATTTAGGACTCTGATTTGAGTTTAAGTTGACATTTTGCAGGAAGTGCAAGAATATAAGTTCCTTTTTTTAAAGTAATTCTACTTGCAATAAAGTTATCTTTTTCGAGAAACTGTTCATCTTTTAGAAAGTGAAACCTAACTCACTCTTATTGAAACAAAGGAGGGAGAGGGAAATTCCGTACCTCAGAAGCCACAATAAATATAAACAATATCTTCGATTCTGCAGTGTGGGACTTCCCCAAAGAACAGATTGCAGGTTTTGCCAAGTCAACTGTACTGTCATCCAATCAGAGTTAGAGAGGGAAAGTGCCTTTGCAAATATATACTGCATCTGAGATCGATGTTTTCTGAGACACTCCTCAACTGTTCAGGCAGTCTGAGCCTACTGCAGAAGTACCTTCAGTTGCAGCACCATGAACAAAAGCGGTTTTCTTATTTTCTTCCTTATCCTTCTGACTCTGAGTCAAGGTAAGGAACATCAAGGGATACTTAATTTATAAGAACAGAAATAGGACTAGGGTATAGATTTTTGAAGTACAGAAATAATGTATTTGCAAAAGTTTTACAGCCTGCCTAAAAATGAAGGGTAAATGAACAGAGATTGCTTCTGATCAGAGCTTATTATCAGAGAAGCAAGTGGAATAAAAGAAGAGAGGAGGAGGAAGGTGGGAGTGGAAAAGAAAGAGGGATATTCAGAGAAAATATGAGGGAAGGAAGAGAAAGAGAAAGAGACAGGTATCTCCTTAGTTAACTTAAGTGTAATTAACTATATGACTGGGGCTCAATGTATCTTACAATCAACAAGTTACAATTCCATTCTTTCAGGGAATCAACTAATTAAATCAAACAGAGCTGTATGATCACAGATTGACTATGTGATTACACATGGAGGCAGAGGTTCTGCTAAGTACTACCAAATCCACATTAAATGCCTAAAATGAAAACTGTGCTAATGTCCTCTGCTATACATCTGTCTCTTTTCCTGCAGGTGTACCTCTCTCTAGGAATACACGCTGTTCCTGCATCGAGATCAGTAATGGATCTGTTAATCCAAGGTCCTTAGAAAAACTTGAAGTCATTCCTGCAAGTCAATCCTGCCCACGTGTCGAGATTATGTGAGTAAAACCTAATGATCATCTCCCTGGCTGTAATCAAACAATAAATATGTGATGATTATTCCAAACATCAGTAAAGGGTTTATGTTGATCCTAAGACTTCCATAGAGCAAAGAGAAACATCTAAAGTGAAACCTAAATGCCTGACTTTAAAACTATATATTCCATCTGTTTTATTGGCCCAACATTGTTTTAAATATTTTCACTCTTTTTTACTCCTACAGTGCCACAATGAAAAAGAATGGGGAGAAAAGATGTCTGAATCCAGAATCTAAGACCATCAAGAATTTACTGAAAGCAATTAACAAGCAAAGGTAGGTTTACTATTGCTTTCAGAAGAACTGCTTTTTAAGAAATTTCAATTTTGGGAAGTTAGAAATATTTGCATTGGGCTTTCTGGTGGAATTCTTGGCTTAAAACGGTGTTACCACCATGCTTCCACTACCTCCATCTGCTTCTATACTTCAGGTGTCATCTTGTTTGGTATCAAAAGTTACTCTAATTACCTGTCTGGAAGTGTCATTAGGCCACTTCAACCTTGAAGCGGAGCTATAACAATGCAAGCAAAGATAAATTTCCCATAAGCTTTTCCTGGCCTTAAAAAAGCATCCTGTGTAACCCACAATGATTGTCTCACCACATTTCATCTAAGGACCTAGGATTACCTATGAACTCAGTATGTTCCTAGCAGAATTTAGACTGGACTCATTAGAGTCTCTTACACCCTCTTTCTCTTCTTACAGGACTAAAAGATCTCCTCGAACACGGAAAGAGGCATAATCACTGCACTACTGATAAGGATGGACCAGAGAGAAGCTACCTCTACAACTGTTTCCCTGTGTACAGTATATGTCAAGCCCTAATTGTCCGTGGACTTCGGTTTTCCTAAAAGGTGACCAAGCCAGTCACCATATCAGCTGCTACTACTCCTGCAAGGGAGAGGGTGGCTCATCACCCTGAGCTGTTCAGTAGTAACTCTGCCCTGGCACTATAACTGTAAGCTACACCGAGGCACTACGTTCTCAGTCAATGTGCTAAGTCCCAGCCTTGCTACTGACAGTTTCCTCCCCTTTCCAATCTTTCTAGGTAATTAAGGGATCTTTCCAGCTCTGGGCTTATTAGAGACCTTAGGATCTCAAATAACTAAGAGATATTCAAACCAATAACACAATCTGCTTTTTAAAGAAAGATCTTTACTGCAGGGGCTTCCACTGCCACCCCTCCAAGGGGCCCATATTCTTTCAGGTGTTATGTACATAGTTCCAAATATATAGAAGCAGCCAGAAATATTTGGAAATGTAGGTGAAAACTGTAGTACTTAGTCAAAAACTATACAAAGTAGAATTCTTAAGGATATATGTTTTTTATACGATTTTCAGTGTTCATGGAATAACTTGTATACAACTATTAACTTGTGTAATTATTGCAATGGAATAAATTTTTAAATTTAGATACATGTTCTGCATGCTATGTAAGACAAATATGCTAAATGATTTCCAAAATAAAAGTAATGCTCTCTCCTAGAAAAACTAAGAAAGATTATGCAATTGTTTAGAAACCAAAAACATAATAAATAATTATAACTAAGATGAAGTGTCTGGTGGATCATTTGACTGGGACATTTATTTCATAAAAAGCATACATCGGAGAATCCACAGCCAAAGAAGCAGGGGTGGGTGGAGGACAAATTAGTTTGAGGATTACCACATTCCTTCCAACTATAGTCTCATCATACAGGATTGGAAGGCCCATCATACAGGATTCTTCCAGGGCTTATGTGGCAAAGCAGAGCTTGGCCTAAGCTTCAGATCCTTAAGAGTGAACTTTCTATGAGACATTTGCAACCTGATAACATCAAACTCCAAAATATCTTAAATTAATGCCTCTTTCCCCTGCGCCCAGATCTATTTCTCCTCCTCTATTTTACACCCTAGATGAACAGCAGCAGCATCCATTCAGCTCCCAAAACCAGACTTTTCTGAGTACTTCTACACTGCTTCTCCCTCACCTCCCATATCCAATCAGTCACTGAGAAGGTATTTGCAAAGCATTTAGTTGGCACATTATTAGTATCTGAAAAGGAAAGGACAGACAACTAGCTGAAAAACAGGAAACAAATGAACAGGATTCCAGAAAAGAAAAAAACACAATCCCTTAACATATGAAAAGATGCTCAATTTCATTAGTAATCAGGGACACATACATTCAAATTATTATGGTATACCATTTCATGCCACCAAATTAGAAAAAAACTTTATGTTGGGTAATATCAAGTATCAGGAAGGTATCTAGAGTAAAGAGATAACTCCACTTTTGATGAAAGAGAAAACAGCTATGACTACCCTGAAAACCAGTTTGTTATTATTTCATACAATTTAACATGTGCACACTCTATGCTCTACCAATTCAACTACTATGTAGACACCGCCGATAAATTCTTATATAGGATATACAGAGAGAATGTTCTAGCAACACTGTTTACAATAGTAAAACTCTGTATATAAAGCCACATGTTCATAAATAGAATGGATAAGTAAACTAGAGTATTTTAATTCAATGGAATATTATACAGTGTGAAAATAAATGAAGTACAACTATACACATAAACATGGATGAATTTCAAAAACAATCTTGCACAAAAGAAGCTTGCCACAGAAAAGTACATGCAGCATGGTTCCATTTACTATATAAAGTTTTAAAACAGGGAAAGTAAACACTGACAAAGACTCCTGAACACACAAGTTCCAACTACGTGGTTCCACTTACATCGAAATTTCTTTCAATACGTACTACAGTACTACATGATTTGCAGTTGGGTAAATCCCCAGATGTGGAACCACAGATATGGAGGTGGTGGTGGTGGTGGTTTAGTCGCTAAGTCGTGTCTGACTCTTGCAACCCCATGCCAGGCTCCTCTGTCCATGGGATTCTCCAGGAAAGAATACTGGAGTGAGTTGCCATTTCCTTCTCCAACAGATATGAAGAGTCAACTATAAAGTTACATATGGATTTTTGACTTGGGTGGGGAAGAGGGTCAGCGCCCCCATCCTTATGCTGTGCAAGGGTCAGCACCCCAATCCCTATGTTGTGCAAGGGTCAACTGTAGAGACATATACGATGAAGACAAATACAAAGGAATGATTTCCATAAAGTTCAGGATGGTGATTATTTCAGGAGGTGAGAAGGAAATGAAACCAGGGAATAGCACATAAGGGGCTTCTGGACTATAGTAAAGTTTTATTTTTCACCTAAATAATGGGTACATGAGAATTTGTTCTTTAATCTGTACCTACACATTTAATTTTTAAATACATGCTCTATTTTACACTTAATAAACCAAAACAAACTAGCAAAGAAACAAAGAACTTCAGAATATTACCAACTCTGAGATGTCTTCACGAACATCAAGCAACTTCACATAGCAAAAATGACAGAATAAGAGAGCTATCGCTGGGGATGTAATGTACAGCAGAACGACTGTAGTTAATAATGCTGTACTGCATATGTGAAAGTTATGCAAGAGAGTAAATGGTAAAGGTTCTCATCACAAGGAAAAAAACTGTAACCATGTGACAGTTACTAACTAGACTTATTGAGGTGACATGACGATCGATCATTCCACAATATATACAAATACTGAACCATTTGGTTCTAAACCTGAAACTAATATGATAGTACCAGTTCAGTATGTCAACTGTACCCAATGAAGGAAACTTAAAAGATAGATAAAAATCTAATGCAGAGAAAGCACAAACACTAACACCATATTACATGGCCCTTAGTATGAAAACCTTAGGGGATCACAGCAAAATCGAAGTGGCAGAATTTCTCCTTCCTGCCCTCTCATTTTCTTTTTCTTCCTGACCCCATGAATTTACACAAAAGATCACCTATTTTATTCTCAACCAACTGCCAACTACTTTTCAGGAAGGTATTAACCAACAGAGCTTTAAATTGTTCTCTGTTCAAAGGCAGGGCATTCGTTTAACAAACATTTATCCCCATTATATACCCAGGTTAAAAGAAATTACTACTCTGTGAAGTTTATAATTTACTATTAATGACAGAAACAAAGGTAAATAAATCTGAACTGAAAAAACCCCAAATGTACAAAGAAAATAGAGGAAATCAGGGAAGCCTTTCCTGGGAAAGTGATGGCAATCTGAAATTTGAAAGACATGTATGTATCTGATAGGTAGAAAAATAAAAGTGAATTCTAGTAAAGGAAACAGCATGTACAAAGACACAGGTGTGAAACAGCATAGTGTATTCAGTCTGGAAGAATGGAAGTTTAAATGGATATTGTGAGAAATGATTTTGAGGAGACAGACAGGAATTAGATCATGAAAAATTCTTTCTAAGTATGCCATCATTATCAGTACATATTTATAAACTATATACATATTATAAAACATACATGAAAAAATGTTCAAGACTGCTAGACTATGTTGTAGTAACAAAGCTCTCAAAATATTAAATACGCACCGCAATAAAAATTTATTTCTTGTTCAAACCAAGTTCCATGCAGTTGGGCAGGGCCTCTACACCAACTCAAGAACAGTCTCCCTCAATCTCAGTTGAGAGTCGCGATGACAGGAAGAGAAGGATGGAAGTGACATCTTGGCTCTTAAATGCTATACAGTCTACACCGCCTTGTCCAGAACAAGGGACTCCCTTACTTAATTGCCATGAGGGATATAAATTTGGAAGGGAATGTGTACTTGTCTCTTACACAAATAGAAAAAAATTTAATGAGATTTTTAAAAATTATAAGCCAGAAAACAAGGCTCATGCAGAACTCTAGTTCAGGAAGAGAAATCTATGAAGATATTTTAAAAAATAAGTCTCTATTCTTAGGGAAGTTAAGAGGTGAAAAAAGAACGTCTTTTCTAAGCAGAAAGCTGATGTAAGTAAAATTTGATGTACACAGTGAACAAAATGGACGTATCTACCGTATTACAGTCACGTTGTAAATCTCAGGGAGAGAATCTCTTTTTTTGGCAGGGGGAGGGAATATATGGCCTACAATGACCAATATATTGCAACCTGATTTAAGAACACTGGCTTCCTATAAAGAAGGGAAAATGGGAAAGGGAAAAGTAATTGTAATTTTGCCTCTTAATTTTCTTTGTCAAACCATATTTGGTTAATTCATGTCCCATATCTAGACCTTGATAACTGATTAACACTGTTCTCCCTCCATTCAGAGCCTGGCTGAAACCTCAATAAAGCAGTAAGAATATAATATTTAGTAAGTCATTACAGCTTGTATGGACCTCTGTTTTCTCAAATAAAAGAGCAGTAGAAATCCTCCATAAATGTTGCTAAGACAACAAACTATCAAGAGCTAATTAAAATACTATTTCTACATTACTTTGCTGACAAAAGTCTGTCTAGTCAAAGCTACGGTTTTTCCAGTAGTCAGGTATGGATGTGAGAGTTGGACCATAAAGAAAGCTGAACACTGAAGAACTGATGCTTTTGAACTGTGGTGTTGGAGAAAACTCTTGGACTGAAAGGAGATCAAACCAGTTAATCCTAAAAGAAATCAGTCCTGAATATTCATTGGAACAACTGATGTTGAAGCTCCAATACCATAGTCACCTGATGCAAAGAACTGACTCCTTCGAAAAGACCCTGATGCTGGGAAAGATTGAAGGCAGGAGGAGAAGGGACAACAGAGGATGAGATGGTTGGATGGCATCACTGACTCGAGGGACATGAGTTTGAGCAAGCTCCGGGAGATGGTGAAGGACAGGGAAGCCTGGCATGCTGCAGTCTATGGGGTCACAAAGAATCAGGCACAACTGAATGACTGAATGACATGATAGGATTATATATGATTTTTTTAAATTTTATTTTCCAAGTTTCCTATAAGAACATGTTTACTGTTTTTATTTAATTATAATAGGAGGGGAAAAGTTAAGCAATTTTCAAAGACACTGAATTTTAAGCATCAGTCTTAAAGGACTAAGATTTATGCTGTCAGAGACCTTTATGAAACTAATCATCTCTGAAAAAAGATCTGAACTGAAAACAGAGTCATATAGATACCAGAATTTCTTTCTCCATGCTAGACTAAAACTTAACAGCTCGTGTTAAAAATCACCAACCTATTAGTGAATGTATTTTGGATCATCATATAATAATGTATGGTGATCCAAATGTATTTGTTATCAGTCTCCTTGCTTAACCTCTTGCCTGCTACAGGTTATTCACTATACAAATCATTGCCATATTTATAAAAAATTAATATAATTATATTTCTCCCCTGGTTTCATCCTTCCAATACCATTCCACCACACTTGACATGAAATCCAAAATTCATCATGGTCTGTAAGGCTCTGCATAACTCTCCTGCCTCATTCCTGCCACTTTCCACCTCTACCTTTCTACTTCAGCCATACCAGCCTCCTATACTTCTCAAATACAGCAAGCATATTCCCATCACTTCCACAGCATTCCACAAGCATTCCACAAGAACACTGGAGTGGGTTGCCATGCCCTCCTGCTGGGGATCTTCCCAACCCAGGGATTAAACCCAGGTCTCCTGCACTGCAGGCAGATTCTTTATCACTAGTGCCACCTCAGTTCAGTTCAGTTCAGTTCAGTTGCTCAGTCGTGTCCGACTCTTTGCGACCCCACGAATCGCAGCACGCCAGGCCTCCCTGTCCATCACCAACTCCTGGAGTTCACTCAGACTCACGTCCATCCAGTCAGTGATGCCATCCAGCCATCTCATCCTCTGTCATCCCCTTCTCCTCCTGCCCTCAATCCCTCCCAGCATCAGAGTCTTTTCCAATGAGTCAACTCTTCGCACGAGGTGGCCAAAGTATTGGAGTTTCAGCTTCAGCATCATTCCTTCCAAAGAAATCCCAGGGCTGATCTCCTTCAGAATGGACTGGTTGGATCTCCTTGCAGTCCAAGGGACTCTCAAGAGTCTTCTCCAACACCACAGTTCAAAAGCATCACTTCTTTGGCACTCAGCCTTCTTCACAGTCCAACCCTCACATCCATACATGACCACAGGAAAAACTATAGCCTTGACTAGATGGACCTTTGTTGGCAAAGTAATGTCTCTGCTTTTGAATATGCTATCTAGGTTGGTCATAACTTTCTTTCCAAGGAGTAAGCATCTTTTAATTTCAACCTGGGAAGCCCCAAATACAGGAGCATCCCTGGGTGGGACACTCTTAAACCTTAGGAGAAAGTCAACTTAGAAATAAAGAGAAGCTTACTAGTTTTGTTGAATCATCACAGGCACAGAAGGCATGACAACCTTCTCCCATTACAATATCCACTATGTGTACTGGCAAACTGTTTACTAAACTATGAGAGGCCCCAACTGGAAACAGAATTAGGGTTAGGTTTTAAGCAGTGGCTTACATGACTTTCAAAAATAAGTGTGCTTTAAAACTAAATTTAATGCTCTAACAGCACCAAAAGCTGTTAAGAGTAGGGGAAATCCATGCTCCTCACAGGGTTTCATTCTGAAAGACACTTATTTCAAAACCAAAAATAACTTGTCTTATTTTCACTTGTGATAGAGACAAGCATGTTGTTTACATATAATGCAACATTTTCCCAGTTTGTTCAAATTTAATTAGAGCCAGAACAACATGGCCATCTCATTTCCTAGGCTCAGATGCAAGAGAAAAATTCCCTTACTTTTACTTTAGTTACTGCTGCTGCTGCTGCTAGTTGCTTCAGTCGTGTCCGACTCTGTGCAACCCCAGAGACGGCAGCCCACCAGGCTCCCCCGTCCCTGGGATTCTCCAGGCAAGAACACTGGAGTGGGTTGCCATTTCCTTCTCCAATGCATGCAAGTGAAAAGTGAAAGTGAAGTCGCTCAGTCATGTCCAACTCTTAGCGACCCCGTGGACTGCAGCCCACCAGGCAAGAGTACTGGCGACTTCAGTTACTACAGAATAGGAAAAGAGGACAAAAGGAGAAATTGAAGAAAGTTTAACATCAATCTCATCTTAAGGAGAGTTAAAGAGTCTGTCCAACTCCATCATTCCCAGAAGACTTTTACCTTGGTATGTGTGGTTTTCAAGGCTCAACAGTTTCCTAAAATTATAAGCAAAACATACAAATGCACACATATAGGGAGCCTTTACCAGACTGTCAGAGAGCTCAACAACCTCCAAATGGCTAAAATCCATGAGTGTACTAATTCATTCAAGACCTTGAACAGACCATTTCAGTTTGCAGAACATTCACTTCAGGCCACAGGGACATCAATATACACACTTCAATCTGGGTAATCTTACATGCAAATGACTCTGGACATATTTGGCAGTCTAGGGATTTAGAAACCTGAGCTGACTTCAAGATCTGGCCCTAAAGGAGATATAAATAGTCATTATTTCCAAGGTATTCCTAGAATTTCAAGACTATCTGAACTATTAACCATAATACCACCTTTTTAAAAAACTTCTAGAACCACTGAGGGCACAAACTTGCTGTTAGAAATTAAAGACATCCTTCAGATTACTATATGAGACTAAATGGATTCCTGGCATATTCTCAACTCAATCAAATTCAACTTAACGAACTGTGCACCTACTATCTTCAAGATCCAATGAGGCAACAAAGACAACATGATATCTGACCTTAAAATTTTTATACTCCAGTGGGAAAAAAGCACATATATAAACCAAATATCACCAGCAATCAAAGGTAGGAAACACTAATGTTTAGATAACTGGTATTATAAATAATGCTGATGAAAAAAGAAATCTATTATGTTGGAAGTGATAAACATCTTACATACAGTTAGTAGAAATATCTTGTGTTAAATTCAAAGGAACATGTAAGTTATCACTAAAACACTACAGGGATACATATTAACTTTCCTCAGGATAAAAGAATGCTTATATTATTACAATCACAGGAGATATAAAGAGATCAAAGTCATATTCGGCCTATATGAATAAGGGTAAAATTGAGACTAAATCATGAATGTGCCATTCTAAATTGTGTAGGTAACTGGACTTCTCATCTTGTTAATTTTGTTTTATTAAGAAAAGCCCACATAGTAACGAAGTCAACCATAAACAGAGGCAGAACAATATGTAGTCTAGCTTGGTTGTTGTTTATTTGCTAAGTCATGTCAGACTCATTTGTGACTCTATGGACAGTAGCCTGTCAGGCTCCTCTGTCTATGGAATTCTGGAGTGGGTTGCCAGGCAAGAACACTGGAGTGGGTTGCCATTTCCTTCTTCAGGGGATCTTCCTGACCAAGGGATCAAACCCACATCTCCTGCAATGACAAGTGGATTCTTTACCACTCAGCCACCTGGGAAGCCTAACCTAGCCAGATCCACCTTATAGTGGTACCTGGAAGGCGTTTGGGAAGCTTCTATACAACAAACAAAGAGAGTCTTGTTAAAAGGGAAACTGAGGCACACACATTCATATTTTTCAAAAGTCTATTTGAGCAAACATTAATTCAAATCAAGCAGCACCAAACCAAAGCTGGTTAGAAACACTCCATTGACAGGAGCTAGGGCTGAGGTTTTTACAGAGAAGATGCAGAAGCAAAGCAAGGAAAGTATTCGATTGACCACAGCTTAAACAGCTGCCTTACTTGGGAAAACCTAGTTGACTGGTTTTCATTTTTTCAGATTCAAGTGTACTGACTCTGGTTTTAGTTTGCTGGTTTAGGCTACCAAGGCACTAAAGCCACCTCAATCTAACGGCCTCCTTGTTTAATTACCTTAACAATTCATTTTAAAAATTTTGATTACAGTCATAAGAGTAAGTATTTATGCTATTGAATTTAGATCATGCAGATCAATTATACCTCCTGATGACTAATAGGTACAAAAAAATGAAATGCATGTGGATCTACATTGTCTCACTCTAACTGATGCTCATCATCACTCAGAAGGAATTCTAAAGGGAGCAGGATAAGACAGTCAACATAATAAATTCTAAACTAAGTTTAAGAGCTACTGAGGAAAAGGAAAGACGACCTAGGGCTGTGGTGTGTTCAGGGAAGATTTGACAAAGAAAACAGAATTCTAAGTGAAATTCTTATTGAGGAGCTTGCTGAAGTTCAGCCTGGTCAAGAAGCAAGAATCACAGCATTAGCACTGTAGACAGCCACCATTCATATACACACAAAGACCTCTGTAAATAGCTCACCATACTTTAGGACTAAGTAAAACAATTATTTAGCTTGCAGGGAAAGAATGGATTGAGATAGAAAATAAAATTCCAAGTCAAAGACCATCATTTACTGAAGTATCTCATCTGTGTTTTAGAACATAAAAACAGAACCTAATTAAATTGGAATTATACATTTTGGTAGAAACAGAATTATGAGTAATAACACAATGCATTACATCTAACTAAATGACTCAAAATAAAAATTCACCTAACAAAATTGTAAAGTAACTATACTCCAATTTAAAAAATTCACAATTAAAGTAATAAATGAATTTTCACAAATTACACATCAGCAACCACAAAGCCTGACTAACAAATACCACAAATACCAGAGGAGAAAAGACAGACAAGATATATTCACAGTGACAGACACTATAACATTAGTTGAAATGTTAGATCATAATTTTCAACTGGGAGCACATACCAGGAGAAATATATTTGAATCTTGGAATGAGTAGCAAATACAGTTTGAAACACCCAATTTTGTAATCTGGAAATCAGCAACATTACTTTTTTAATAAAAACTACAAAAAAAAAAACAAAGTTTATACAATCATCTTGGCTTGCTGTAGAAATTCTCAAAGATAGGATAAGGAAGTTTTCAGAGTAAGCCTTAGCATAAATGCTATATATTAATATTTGCTTCCTACTAACATAACAGGCATTGTTTGTTTCAAGAGAGTATATGTTTTATTTTAAAATCAAGTTTGAAATTTTGGGTACTATAGTACAATACAAAAGGTGCTCTTAGTTCCCCAAAGCTAACTTCTGTCACATCTGCTACTTCCTCTATTTCAAGACTTCCAGATCCTCTTGAGCCTGCAAGGTGTAAACCAAGAACATTTTCAAAATTATACCACTTAGATTCTGACTTGAGGTACCAACAAGTGATGGAATTAAAAGGGAATGGTTTTAGGTTATGGGCTGCTGCTAAGTCACTTCAGTAGTATCCAACTCTGTGCGACCCCAGAGATGTCAGCCCACCAGGATCCCCCACCCCTGGGATTCTCCAGGCAAGAACACTGGAGTGGGTCGCCATTTCCTTCTCCAATGCATGAAAGTGAAAAGTGAAAGTGAAGCTGCTCAGTCGTGTCCGACTCTTAGCGACCCCATGGACCACAGCCTACCAGGCTCCTCCGTCCATGGGATTTTTCAGGCAAGAGTACTGGAGTGGGGTGCCATTGCCTTCTCCGTGGTTATGGGCACTGACATGCAAAAGAAAATATTCACTTATTTCCCATATAAATTTAGTATATATTGCAAAGGATGCAATCTAATCTCATTTTGAGAAAAGAAATTCAAAAGTAATATCTGGAATTCAACTTTAATTCAGATCTCTAAGATAACTTCCTGAAATTCATTTTGGATAAAATTTATCCTAACATACATGAGCACACTTTGTATGTCATTCTACTTGTCTTGACCTACATTTATAAAGTCATGTCAGGTCACTAGTTGACCACAACACAAGTAAACAAATTTCAGTGACTACATGTAACAAAGAATACCCACTTTGCAAAAATACTTGGTAAAGAAACAAATGGATGGTTTCAGTCATCAAGTGAGAGAATTAGATTTTCAGAGTTCCTACTATACTCAGAATGTCTAGTTTTCAACAAGAAAGGCATACAAAGAAACACAAAACACAAAATACAGCCCTTTCAAAAAGGAAGAACTGACGAAAAACCATTCCTGAAGAAACCCAGACATTCATGGGACTTACTAGACAAAGATTTTAAATCAACCACCTTAAAATATGCTCAAAGAGCTAAAGGAAATCATGTACAAAGAATAAAAGGAAACTGGGAAAAATGCTGTGTGAAGAAAATGAGTGTATCAATAGAGACAGAAATTACAAAAAGGAGCCAAATACAAATTCTGGAGCTGAAAAGTAAAAAACTGAAATGAAAAATTCACTAGAGGGGTTTATCAGCATTTTTGAGCCAGCAGAAGAAAGACTTAGCAAATTTGAAAGTAAGTCAATTGAAATTACTGCATCTGAGGAGCAAGAAAAAAAAAAGAATGGAAAAAAGTGAACAGAGCCTAAAGGACCTATGGAATACCATAAAATAAAGTAATACAACGCAAGTCCCAGAAGGAGAAAAGAGAAAGGGATAGAAAGAGTATTTGTAGAAATAATGACCAAAAATTTCCCAAATCTAGCAGAACACATGAGTCTACACATCCAAGAAGTTCAGTGCACTTCAAGCAGGATAAACTGAAAGAGATAGATAATAATCAAATTCTCACCAATGAGAGAGAATCTTGAAAGCACTGAGAAGTGATTCATCATATACAAAGTATCATTAATAAGATTAATAGTCAACTTCTCATCAAAAGCCATGGAGACCAGAATGCTGAGAGGTGACGTATTTTAAATTCTGAAAGAAAAAAAATTCTGTCAATCAAAAATTCTAAATCTGGCAAAACTATCTTTTAAGAATGAAGGAGAAATAAAAGCATTTCCAGATAACAGAAACTACGGGAGTTCACTGCTATTAGACTCGCCTGACAAGAAATGCTAAAGGGAGTCCTTCAGACCAAAGAGAAAGGACACTAGACAATGAACTGAAACTATGACAAAACAGAGAACACTGGCAAAAGTGATTACATAGCGAAGAAGAGAGAAGAGGAGCAGTGGAGTCACCACCACCTAAACTATAGTGCTGGAGAGGCAAGCCACATGGAGGAGTCTTCAGGAGCCATTTAACAGCCAGGACTATACCGCTGAAGAAAGAAGTTACACGGATAAGACCTGTGATGTCATTTTGGACATCCAGTCCAGTAAAGCCTTCAGATGACTCTAGCCCCAGTCGCTGATTGCAACAGAGAAAAATCACTAACAAACTTCAGTGGGAAAGTTAGGTATTAATTTAGAGATCAAGTAACTTAAATTCACACTATATCAGGCAATAATTCATAGTTTGAAACAATCAATTATGGACAATCTCTATTTTATAGAAATAAAAATCAGTATTTTATAATAATGAAACACTTCTAAATCATTAAAAGCATAAAAACTAAGAAAAAAACATTGAGCCTGATGAAATATATATGAGGATGGAGGGTCAATGAAACTCTCATTCACTCACTAACAGTGGAAGCATAAATTGGTATGACTTCTTAAACTGAATATATATACACACTATGAACTAGCAATTCCACTCCCAATGATGCACTCAAGAGAAATGCATATACGTGTGGACCAAAAGATGCACACAAGAATGCTCATAACACCAAATGGGAAACAATCAAAATGTCCGTCAACTGGATGTATACCCCATTGTAAGTCATACAACAGAATATTATAAAAAATAAAATGAACAAACTCCTCCACACATAACATGAATGAATCTCAAAAATATAATATTTAGAGAAAGAAATAAGGCACTAAAAACATATCATATAATGCCATTTATATAGTTCAAAAATAGACAAAACTCACCTAAGATACAAGTTACCTTTGGGGAAGCTGGGAAGGGTACTGTCATACTACTGACACTCTGTTAAAAGTCACTGAGCCATACCGGTACACTCTTCTATATATATATATATTTTTTTTTTTTTTCCTCCAGTATGTATGTTGTATTATTCAGCCAAAGCTGTCATAACAAAAGATCACACACTGAGCAGCTTAAGCAATAGAAATTTATTTTCTCACAAATCTGGATACTGGAAGTCCAAGACCAAGGAGTCGTAGGGTTGGCTTCTTCTGAAATTTCTCTCCTTAGCTTGCTGATGGCCATCTCCTCCTCGTGTCTTCTTCACGTGGTCTTTCCTGTACCTCTCTGCATCCTCATCTCTTCTAATAAGGACACTAGTCATAATGGTTTAGGAACCATCCTAATGATCCCATTTTAAATTAATTATCTCTTTAAAGATCCTATCTCTAAATAAAGTCACATTCTGAGGTACTGGCAGTTAGAACTTCAACATATGAATTTTCAGGGACACAATTCAGCTCATATAACATGTCACACTTTGAAAAAATTATGCAAGAAATGAAGGCAACAAAATATAAAAAGCAAGTATTTTAACTACAAATGGATTAGATCTTCCTATTCAAAGTCTGTAAAGAAATGACATACATTTATAATGTTAATATCCTGACTCCACTTGACAACTGTTCCTCACAATATAGATGATGCAGAAATTAAGCCAATACAAACTAAAATGTCAATAAGTAAAAAAAAAAAAAAAAAAAAAAAAAAACTGAAATAAGCTCTGATCTTGAGTTTCATACATTAAACTAACAAAAGCAAATGAAATGACAAGGGAATTGGGAAACTGGTATATCTACACACTGATGAAGATATTACAAAATCAGTCCAGTCTTACTGTCAGATTGTTTCAAAAGATATAAAAATGTTTTTAATCTTTGTGTCTAAGCTTCTAAAGAAAGAAAATATCCCAAGAAAGTAAAATCTCTGAAAAAAATAAGAGTACCCCTATTATATCTTCTTCCACTTTACTGACTACGCTAAAGCCTTTGACTGTGTGGATCACAACAAACATCTCTTGAAAATTCTTCAAGAGATGGGAATACCAGACCACTTTACCTGCCTCCTGAGAAATCTGTATGCAGGTCAAGAAGCAACAGTTAGAACCAGACATGGCATAACAGACTGGTTCCAAATTGGGAAAGAAGTATGTCAAGGCTGTATATTGTCACCCTGCTTATTTAACTTACATGCAGAGTATATCATGCAAAATGCTGAGCTGGAAGAAGCACAAGCTGGAATCAAGACTAGAGGGAGAAATAGCAATTACCTCAGATATGCAGATGATACCACCCTTATGGCAGAAAGCAAAGAGGAATTGAACAGCCTCTTGCTGAAGGTGAAAGAAGAGAGTAAAAAAGCTGGTTTAAAACTCAACATTCAGAAAACTAAGATCATGGCATCTGGTCCCATCACTTTATGGCAAATAGATGGGGAAACAATGCAAACAGTGACCGACTTTATTTTCTTGGACTCCAAAACCACTGCAGATGGTGACTGCAGCCATGAAATTAAAAGACGCTTGCTCCTTGGAAGAAAAGCTATGACCAACCTAGACAGCATATTAAAAAGCAGAGACATTACTTTGCTGACAAAAGTCTGTACAGTCAAAAGGTTTTTCCACTAGCCATGTATGGATGTGAGAGTTGGACCATAAAGAAAGCTGAATGCTGAAGAATTGATGCCTTTGAACTGTGGTGCTGGAGAAGATTCTTGAGAGTCCCTTGGACAACAAGGAGATCAAGCCAGTCAACCCTAAAGGAAATCAGTCCTGAATATTCATTGGAAGGACTGACGCTGAAACTCCAATACTTTGGCCACCTGATGCAAAGAATTAACTCATTGGAAAAGACCCTGATGGTGGGAAAGATTGAAGGCAGGAGAAGGGGATGACAGAGGATGAGATGGTTGGATGGCATCACCGACTTAATGGACATGAGTTTGAGCAAGCTCCAGGAGTTGGTGATCGACAGGGGACCCTGGCGTGCTGCAGTCCATGAGGTCGCAAAGAGTTGGACGTGACTGAACTGATTACAGAAACAACAGAAACTGCTCAGTCCAGCACGGAGAATAAACAGACTACAAATAAAAGGAAGCATTTTAAATCGTATAAACTACATAGATACTGGGAAATGTTTACGTAAAATGATATTGTTTAGTGACAAGAGTCAGATGTAGACATAGGTGTATGTGTGTGTGCATGTGTTTGTGAATGTTCTCATGTCACTTCCTTGGTAAAATCCTTCAACTTGTCCTCACCACAAGGATTTACAAGGGCCTTCATCCTCTAGATCCTGCTACATTTCTAGCCTCATTGCTCGCCACTCCCCTGTTATCACTCTACCCTTCACCCTTATCAAAGTTCTTGAAGTTTTTCCAGTTTCTAAAACTTAGCATACTTTTTCATGCCTCCCACCTTCTCTGAGTAACTAATTCCAACCAAAGCTCTCTTCCAGACCTAATTTAAACAACTGTGATTTGAAGCCATGAGCCAAAGTTGTGACCTTCTCTGCACTTCCAATAACTTGTGTACAACGCTTTATCGTACCACTTCTGCAGTAATTGCTAGTTTATATGCTGCTTTCTTTCACTAAACTGAGTTCTTTAAGGGCAGAGATTATTGTTCATATTTATGTCCTAGAATAATCATAAAAGCTTGATGAAATAAACGATGAACAGCAAACGAAGGGTTTCCAAGAACACGGACTGTTTTCCTCTTCTAAAGTTACTTAGATAAGCAATCTTAATGTCAATCACTTCAAAGAAATATGGTTATTTTAAACAAAGATATTTTCTTCCTTTTCAGGATAACTTTTTTTCAAGTCACACAGCAGCTTCAACCACTGTGGTTATGTTTCAGCAGACTATAAGCTGACTTGCCAAAAGTCATAGAGCAAAAATGTTATGTTATTGCCAGCATTCATCTGCAGCTGTCCTTTAAATGATGCACTTACATTCCATCTCAAGACAATTTATTCACATATTTAATCCAGTCCGTAAACTTTAGATAAAACATATAAACAGGAGGCCAGATGTTAAGATCATTAAAGGAAGAACGTGTTCCTTTCTGTTAACCTGAGAATGCAGACAGGACTTGAATCCCACCACAGCCCCCACCGACTATGATGTGCTTGCAGGCATACTATAATATTTTAAAAGGAATGACTCCCTGCATAGGGAGGAAAGGAAAAATCAGAACGCTAAGTAGGGGCTGCAGAGACTTTCAAGAAATAAACTCTTTTCAAGTAAGCATCCTTTAATAGCTGCTGAGAGGAGGGGAAGTCCACACTGAGAGAAATTCAAAAAGGCCTGGGGAGTTTCACTATGAGAGAAACCTGCTTCTGCTTTCAAAGTAAAAGGGAAGACTCAGATTTTCACTCCGGCACGGTCACACTGGGCATATAATTAAACAGACCACACTGACCCCATAACCAAACAGGCGGAAGTGGGAGGCGGGCAAGCACATGTGAAGACAAAACGCTGCTCTGCTCGGGAGGCTGACACAGCACTTGGTTCCCCCTGCACCCTCCTCCCCCCGGGGACAGGAACTGGAGGTTTTTTCCGACTCAAAAGAGGTTAAAACTCTATCCAAAGGGAAACTGGGAATTATCTATTGGTTTCGAAGGCTTTGAAAATCCTTGGCTCCCTTCCCAAGGCTGTGAGAACTGCCAGAAAGGTCCTCTTCTGGGTTTCTGTTTCTCCTAAATACCCCATCGAGCCATAAATGCCGCTTCGCTGGGGTTTTTCGGTCAGAAACATGTTTTCTTACAAAATTTTCGGGACAATTTCCCACAGGA
This sequence comes from Bos indicus x Bos taurus, assembly GCF_003369695.1. NCBI lineage: Eukaryota > Metazoa > Chordata > Mammalia > Artiodactyla > Bovidae > Bos > Bos indicus x Bos taurus. The sequence continues at coordinate 90,424,707 of NC_040081.1, read as the reverse complement.
GGCCTGGGAAACAAGGGAGGTACGGGCCTACTCTGAGGGCGGGGAGTCCAGCCCTCAGGCCAAACACGTTAAAGCCCCGGAGAAAGTTTATCACCTCCGGATAAAAAAATACGACATGGCATCGAGTGACTCCTCACTGACCCCAACGCCCCCTCCTCTTGTTCAGAAGTCTTCTGTCCCAGTCACCAAGGCCCAAGGCCGAACGACCCTCCTAGGCTTTCGCCCCATGACCAGGCCCCTCCGAGGCCAACGTTCCCTGCGGCCTCAGCCGAAGCCACGCGCTGAAGCTGCAAACCCGACCCCACTCCCGGCGTCCGCCGGGGAAGCGCGGCCCCCTCGGGTTGGAAGAGGGGGACACAATCGGGGACAGGGCAGAGATCCGAGGCGCACGACCACTACCTTTCCTCTCGACGGGCCTCTCGGCAGGGAGCAGCGGAGGTAGCAGAAACACCCAACACGGCCACGAGCGGCGCAAGATGCTTCCCCACAGAAGGTTCTGGAAGCTGAATGGCTGGGCATGCGCAGTGCGCTCACGCTTGTAGAGCCCGGCTGCACCTCGCAGGCAGGCGCAGGACGCAGCCGGGGCCAGAGCCTCAGTTTGCTCTCAGGTTCCTTCGCAGCTGCGCGCTGGTTAACTGAATGCCTACGGGCACTGTGCTCGACACCGCACTCAGGTGTGGGCCCTCGCAAGCCTTCCTTGTTCTAGTGGTGGTGCATGTTAAATCGCTTCAGTGGTGTCTGACTCTTTGAGACGCTATGGACTGGAGTCCAGGCTCATCTGTCCGTGAGATTCTCCTGTCAAGAATACTGGAGTGGGTTGCTATGCCTTCCTCCAGGGGATCTTCCTGACCCAGGATTTGAACCCGCCTCTTTTAGTCTCCTGCATTGGCAAGCCGGTTCTTTACCACTAATGCCATGTGGGAAGAGAGATGTTAAGCATAAGATGGCTGATAACGTATTAATAACATTGCCTTGCATGGCATTTGAATGAGAAGAGGCACGTAGTGCCATGAAATGGCATGGTGGGGGACCCGACCAAGTCTGGAGATCAGGGAAGTCTCCCCGGGGGAAATGCCAACCTGAGAATCTAAGGTAGGTAAGCAGTAGGGTAGGGAGGTAGGTTAGGTACACATGCCAGGCAGGGAACAGCATGAGTAAAAGCCGTGTGATAGGAAAGGAGCATCGCCCCTCTGAGGAAATGAAGGAAGAAAAGGAGAGCTGATGGAGTAGAGAGTGATGCAAGCAGAGACTTGAAGGTGGGCATGGGCAGACCATTCTGGGCCTTGATCTTTATTCTAAGAAGTTTCCACATAACTTTCTTTGCTAGAAAAAAAATGGTCACTGTCTCTGTGATATTTTGCAGTTGAAATTCCTTGTTGCCATTCATTTCACCAGCCTGTGAGATCAGTAACAGTTTTCTCAGCTGAGGGAAGTGAAGCTCACAGACTTTGTCACATATACTCAAGTAGCAAAGCTGGGACCAGAACCCAGCTCCACCCTACCCATGTCACAGTTGTTACCAAAATTAAGCAAAACCAAATGAATAAGCTGTGTCAAAGTTCACGACAAGTTTTCTTCAAAAAGAATTCTTAACATTGTATTTAAGCATAATAATCCGTCTAGAAACCAGTTCCAACATGTGCATCATGTAACAGAAAATGCTGGTATCTGTTCCCCTCACACTCTGCAGCATGCATTCTCAATGTGGGGGAGGAAGGGTTGCCCTCAAGGGGACAATAATCGGTTCTTGGGGTGCTAAAAATTCCTAGATATTACAATAACTCGTGGCCTGATAAAGAATCTGCCTGAAATGCAGGAGACCCAGGTTTCGATTCCTGGATAAGGAAGAACCCCCCCGAGAAGGGAATAGCTACCCACTCCAGTATTCTCACCTGGAGAATTCCATGGACAGAGGAGTCTGGCGGGCTACAGTCCGTGGAGTCACAATGAGCCGGACAGGACTGAGCAACTAGCACTTTCACTTTCAATTAGTAATGTCGAGCTTTATACATGTGTTTATTGGCCATTTTTTATCTTCTTTAGAGAAATGTTTATTCAAGTCTGCACATTTTTCAGTCAGGCTATTTGGATTTTGTTGTAGAAGTTGTTATATATATAAACTCCTTATCAGGTGTATGATTTGCAGTTATTTGCTCCCATTCCATAGGTTGTTTTTTCACCCTGTTGATTATTTTCTTTGATACACAGAGGTTTTTAAGTTCAATGTAGTACCAATTGTCTGTTTTCAAATAATCCATTATTCTAATTAATCTAACCATTAAAAAATAATAATAATACCTAGCAGAAATCACATAAAAACAAAATGAACTTACCAAAGTAGACAATTACCTAGTCCCTGAGTTAAGATGCCTTTAATGTATTTTGATAGTTTAAGATTGTTGGGTAGGCATTATTAGAAAAAAAAAATATGGCCATATATTATACATAAAGATATTCTACAAATAGCAAGAAAATTTGAAGAGTGTTTTACTTATCTGGACTTTCATGTTTTCCATCTGGAAACATTTCCAACCCTTCTTGTATAATTTTATTGTATTCATTATATAACTTGTCCCTCATCCAGGTGAGCCGCTGTGTGTGCTGAAGGCTGCTAATGCTGATGGTTTCACATCTCTTACTATAAACTACCCATTTATGTGAAATGGAAAGAAATAAAATATGCAGAAATTCCCTTGGATAGGAGAGTAGGGTTTCCCCTAGCACAATTAAGTTTGTGGCCAGTTTAGCTGGATCAGCTAAGACCACCAGCCAATCAGATTTTAGGAGGGAAATGGATTCCTAAATAAATATGATTTCAAAGAGCATGTTCTCTAAAGACTTGCTCGGGCTTAAAATCTAATAAAAGAGTGACTCACTAGAACAAACACAGGAGTGATTTCACCCTACCAATATGAAGAAAAGTGCTCCTCTCTTTTTGGGTATCATCTTCCTGACTCTGACTGGAGTTCAAGGTAAGGGATTATAAATTATATTAAGTTGGTAAAGTCAGAGATGTAAATTGCTATAAAAGCCTTTTGACTTGCATTGCTTTGCATGCATCAGAAAGTGATGTGAGTCACTTGTGGGCAGTTATCCAAAGTTCATATCTTGCATAGACCTGCCAGGTCAAATACAAATCTTCTCAGTCTACATGTGTGAATTCCTGGCATGCAGTAGGTGTTCAGTAAATGTTTGTTGAACTGTTTGGTAATGAGATGGGAGACTTTGTCTCCTCAATAATTTTTGCCACCCTGACAGTTTGTTGATAAATATATCTGTGATTAACCAATTAAGTATCTGATAATCAGAGAGGTTGTTCCTCAGGAACAACCTTTACTACCTTTGTTATTTGTGGCAAATTAATGAGCTTTTCTGCTTCTAATGTGGCTCAGAGGGTAAAGCGTCTGCCTGAAATGCAGGAGACCTGGGTTCGATCATTGGGTGGGGAAGATCCCCTGGAGAAGGAAACGGCAACCCACTCCAGTATTCTTGCCTGGAAAATCCCATGGACGGAGGAGCCTGGTAGGCTACAGTCCATGGGGTTGCAAAGAGTCGGACTTTACAACTCTTTTGCAACTTCACTCTTTCTTTCTTCCTTCCTTCCTTCCTTCCTTTCTTTCTAATGAGCTTTTCTAGACCTCAGTTCCCTCAGCTGTAAAATGGAGATTGTATAACTATGCTTTTTCTACCTACTACTAAATGAAAAAATTAAGGAATGAAAATAGTGTAAAGAGTTTTTGAAAGTTTAAAGCACTACTGAAAACCAAGGCAGTAGGGAAGATTAGGATTAGTGGTAATTAGTTACTATAAATAGACCTTTTTATTGAAACTAACACCAACTTCATTACACTAAGGTCAGATTAAAAATGGCTTTGGGAGGTGTTTGAGAAGCTATGATCTGCATAGCACACATGAATTAGGTATACATGTATCTGACCTATGATAGGCATTTATTGAATATTTTTAAAATCACTTTTCCTAAGGTTGTAAAATATGATATCAAGTGGAAGTGTTAGTCCCTCAGTCATGTCCAACTCTTTGAGACCCGATGGACTGTAGCCCACCAGGCTCTTCTGTCCATGGGATTCTCCCAGTAAGAAGAACCCTTGGAGAAGGGAATGGCTACCCACTTCAGTATTCTTGCCTGGAGAATCCCATGGATATAACACCAAGGAGATAACACCTACTTCAAAATCTTGTGGTAATGATTGAAAGACACTCAGTAGATGATAGTAATAATCATTACTAAGTCAAATGTATCATTTTGGTGGATCACCAAAATGAAGACATATATTTCAATTGATGTTTTCTACCCTCTGTTTCTCCCTTAGGAGTCCCAGCAATAAGGAATGGACGCTGTTCCTGCATCAACACCAGCCAAGGGATGATCCATCCAAAATCCTTAAAGGACCTTAAACAATTTGCTCCAAGCCCTTCTTGTGAGAAAACTGAAATCATGTAAGTAAAAACTCATTCAACACATATCCAGCATTAAATTTAATGTGAGTACTACCCTGGGAATACTTGCCCATTCAGACACTTAAAATGCAGATGGTTGCCCCTCCGTAAATCTGGTATACTTCTTTCTTTTCTTCTTAAAAAAATAAGCAAAAAAAAAAAAAAAAAGCAATTTCTGGTAGAGATAAGGAACCAAGGATGATATATAACCAAAGTATTATGTGTTCATTGAAGAAAATGTTTAATGTAAATTACCCAAAAGAAGAAATTAAAAATTCTCTAAATTCTACCATCCAGTTATTCTCTTGGTATATATACACACTTTTGCTTTGTGTGTACATATATAGATACAAAACATATATGTACATATACATATATTTATATACACAATATATGTACACAAAAACAAAATCATATACCATATACATTTTTGTAAGCTGCTTTTTTCATTGGCTCTATATCATGAACTTTTCTTCATGTCATTAAGTCTTGTGTAATAACATCATTTTTGCTAATAATGTCATTTTTAATAACCAAATTTTATTCTGTTATATGCACGTACCATAATGTATATGACCAAACCTAAATGTAGGTCAATTTTTTTGCTATTAAAAATAGTTACTGTATCAATATTATTTAATTCTCTCCTATATTAATATTTTTCTAGAGATTAGAATTGGTAGGTTAAAGATGTGTGTGTTATTCACTCAGTCGTGTCTGAGTCTTTGTGACCCCATGGACAGTACCCCACTAGGCTCCTCTGCCCATGAAATTCTCCAGGCAAGAATACTGGAGAACTAGGGATCTTCCTGACTTGGGCTGCCGCATTGCAGGAGAATTCTTTACCATCTGAGATACAGGGAGCCTAGAATTCCAGGCTAGGTTAAAGATATGCATATTTTAAATTTTTTTGAAGCCTAAATCAAGGATGATGTATAGAATGACTCCTTTTATTCTTAGATTAGTCAGAAATTAAAGAAAAAAGTCGTTAAATTATTCCTGGGGAGTCTGATGGAATTTTAAAAATTCAACCCGTCCATTAATCTTGTCTTAGGAAAACATTTTATTATGTTTTAAGTTGTTTTACTAGAAAATTTAGTAAAATTCATGCTAATTTTCCTTGTTTGGGAGGAAAGTAGATATATTCACAACTTTTCTATTTTATGTTTTCATTTAAACATAAATAGCTTTTTCCAGCATAACAGAACCAACATTATCTTTAGATATAAGTTCTCCCATTGCATACATCTGTTGGATTTTTTAAATTTAGGGTTATGTGCTATCCTAGAAATGTATCTAAGTCCCCCCAGTCACTTAAAAAAATGAAAAGGCAGGAAAAAGACCGAAGTCCCAGATGCTACAAATATATTTTAATTGGGGAATTGAATTCTGTGGATAAGAGAAAGCATTTGAATCATTAAAAGTAAAAAAAAAAAAAAACTTGTTGCTGTTTCTTTGGTAGTGCTACAATGAAGAATGGGAATGAAGCCTGCCTAAACCCAGATTTACCAGAAGTAAAAGAACTGATTAAAGAGTGGGAGAAACAGGTGGGTGAAAAAGAAACAAAATTTTCTTTCTTTTAGAAATTAACTTTGGAAGTCAAAGAATTATGGAGTGCCTTTAAGGTTACATTTTTCATTCATGTTATTGTGCTACCATTTTTTTCCCCTACAATGTGGAATTGTATTCCTGCTTATGGTATCACTTGTCTGTCTCTTCCACTAGAATGTGTGTTCCATGTGGGTAGGGAGCTTGTCTTTCTTATCCAATATAGTACATACATATTGAATGGTAGATCGCGAGGATAGGGAATTCCCTGGTGGTCCAGTGGTTAGGACTCAACACTTTCACTGCCAGGGCCCAGGTTCAATCCCTGGTCAGGGAACTATCTCATAGCATAGCCAAAAAACAACAACAAAAAAAAGGTAATGAGATAAAGTCCCTTCCTGCTGTAGCAGATTCTCTGACAATTAATTATAGTACAACATGGAAAATATAAAATAAAGGTATGTACAAGAATCTTGAAGATAATAGAGAAAAGAGTAATTAACTTTGCCAAAGGAGTGGGGACAAGAAGGTGTTAAGGAAGACTTTTCATATCAGGTGATTTGATTTGGATCTTGAAGGATAAGTAGTTCACTGGGAGGGTAAGGACAGCATGTAAAAAAAAGACTAGAATCATGAGAGAGCTCACTGTGCTCAGGGAACCTTAATTAATATGGCTTGAGTTTGTGTGGAGGGAGTGAAGGGACTGAGGTAGAAAAGTAGACCAGGACAAAGCCAGAGGAATCCTGTTTGAAATGTTGAGGGCTTAAGTTCGAAGAGGGCCACAGCATATGTAGATAGGAACTTGTTTCTGGACTCTGACAGAGGAGCAGTTCTGGCACATACCAGCTGTGCAACTTTGGCCAAGTCACCCACTCCAAGCCTCCATCTCCTTGTCTGTAAAAATTGGATGATAATCCAACCTCTCAGAAAACAATAGTCATTCAGTCGTGTCTGACTCTTTGCAACCCCATGGACTGTAGCCCACCAGGCGCCTCTGTCCATGGAATTTTTCAGGCAAGAATACTGGAGTGGGTTGCCACTTCCTACTCCAGGGGATCTTCCCAACCCAGAGACTGAACCCAGGTCTCTTGCATCTCCTGCATTGGCAGGCAGATTCTTTACCACTGTGCCACCTGGGAAGCCCCACAGTTGGTAGAGGTTGGTCATAAGCAAGGTTGGAGTGGGGGTAGCCAAGAAAATGGGCAAAAGAAAACCAGTTAGAAGGCTATTGCTTCTTCATCGAAATAACTGAAATAGAATCAAAAGGAGCCTCTCTGAGAGTGATGCAACTTTAAACTGGTTATGAGGATGAATAAAGACCACAGCCTGGAGAGTCCAAATATAATATAAGGAAGGAAAAATGGTAAGATAGAGAAACACTAACCCCCCGGTTTGTTTGTTTGTTTGTTTGTTTTTGCTGTCTCCTCACAGGTCAACCAAAAGAAAAAGCAAAGGAAAGGGAAAAAATATAAAAAAACCAAGAAAGTTCCAAAAGTTAAAAGATCTCAACGTCCTTCTCAAAAGAAGACTACATGAGCTCCCACTTCACCAACCACTATCTTGTGTTAAAACAGGTTCTTTTTAACTAACTGAAATAATTCCTGAAAGGGATGGCATCTTAATACAAAAGCTTGTTGATCTGACTAGAAAATTTAAAACATTATTGTGTAATTGTAATTAAATCTAGAAAATCGCTTTTCAAAATCCAAATGTGAACAGTTGTTAGAGGCTATAGTTTGTCTTTGTTCTTCCACCTCCGACCTCTGAATTTCCTCATACTTAAGCCCACAGTCTTAGCAACACCCACATCTGGACAAATGTCCTCACAGCTACGGCCCACACACAGCAGCTGCCCGGGAGAGCAGCTGCAGGCTTCCCAGGCCTCCAGAGAATATCCTGAGGCCCAGGTCAGCAGGTCCCCAGCCTGGCAGCGTGCTGGCAAGCAAAGCAGTTTGGAGTCGAGCTGGGCCTTGCCAAGCTGCTGTATTTGCATCAGCCTGTGGGCCTCATATACAGTGTATCTGAGAGATTCATGCCAGTTATTTCTCTTGGGGGTGGGGATGCGTCACCACTGAAGACCCCTAGCACTTGGCTTTCAGAACCTTCCATCTGGTGTTGAGGCCGTGTGACTCCATCTCGCCTGCCCACGCTGACCGCTTCATTCCTTCCTGTTCCCTTTGCTTCAGTCAAGCCAGCTCCTCACCATCCTCCCACGGTTCAGTGTCCACCCCCTCTACCACACAGGTCACATCCTGCCTCACCTGGGTCTACAGCTTTCTCACTCTTCCCCCAACAGCCCATGGAAATATCTCCTTCCCCTCACACATACTCAGTTGATCCAGTCTTCAAGGGTCATTTTCATCCTGCCTCGGCAACAGAATCTTTCCACTTGGATTTTTTTAAGACTCCTATTTCACTGGTGTTCAACACCATACAGGTGAGCACTTCATTGCTTTCTAACTATTTTTTCACTTGTTCATTTTAATTCTCCAACAAGATTGTCAGCTCCTTGAGGGCAGGGGGCACAGTTTATTTCCCTGAATCTGCCACCATGCCTAATATACTGTGGAACTAGGTTTTGAATCATTTCCTAATTGCAGTTGTTACAGGTAGGAGGACAATAGACCTCCTCAAAGCAGGAGGAGTTAATTGGCTACTCCATGTAGTCTAACCCTGGTAACATCTTTTATTCATTATCTTCAGGCCGTTATCACTTCAAGGACTGAGGGTGATGCAACATCCTTGTTTTTTTTCTTTTTTCTTTTTTGAGTGTGTGTTATACAGCTTTAATCTTGGTCACTGCAGCTTCTCAGCACAGTAAGAAATATTGCACATGATCAACATGTTTTGTTCTGGGGATGTATCCTTGTTTTATTGTGACAGGATGTTAACTTGGCCTCTCCAACGGATAAGAAGGAAACATTTAAATCATTTGTGGATATTCTAAACTGTTTTTAATTAAATATACAGGATACCTGGAATCATAGAATCTTAACAATGGAAAGGCACTTTGGAGACCAACCAGTGTCTAAACTTTTCCCACAGAATATAAAAATTCCTTCAGTACCGTTCTTAACAAGCCTCAGTTTTCCAAGATCTGACAAGAAAGTCACCAAGATCCTTCTGAAAACCCATTTTAGATAAATGTGAATTTCACTGTCAGTTTAACTTGTTTCCAAGTTTGTGAATATTGTGATTATCAATCACCACACCAGCTCTCATGAAGAGTGTATTAAGTCACCAAGTGCTAGAGGGAGCAGTGAATCCTGTTAGTGGAGGCATGGATAGTGCCCAGTGAGCCTCTGCAGGGCTTGGAAACCCTCTTAAAGAGGACGTTTCAAGCACTGTATAAGAGAGGATGTCAGGCCAGAATTTAACCCCTGTCTAGTTTCTCAAATGTTGTCACTCCTTACATTGCAGATGATTTTAAGTGCTGCCCAGTGGCGATCCCAAACAGCGTCTTAACTAGTCGTAAGACTCTTAGCTCCTTTCATGTAACTCCCCCGAAAAATCTAAATGTTCCATAATCTAAGTGTTTGACCCAGTTCCCTTGCATCTTACTGCTAAAGTGGTCAGTGTATCACTAATACCCAAAGACTACATGTTTTGACTAAGTTAGCTATGACATATATATTATCATTTATATATATACATATATGCTCTAAGCAAATATTAATTCAAAGCAGTATTGACATCTATACTCTGTACTTTGAAATATTTTCTTTGTTAAGACAATGCTATCAGCAGCTATACTCCATAAGAATTAATTTTAAAAAATTTTTAAAAAGACAATGCTATCAATAAATGGACCATTGATCAGAAAAAAGTCTTGATTTTTTTTTAATGTCATGAATATGTGCCTCAACTATTACATGTTTAACAGTAATTCTCATGTATCCTTATTCATTTGCTTTCATCTCAAACAAGGTGTAATTGAGATAAATACATGGAAGCTCTTTAAAGGGCTCTTTGGAGACTAAAAATAACTTCACAGAAAATTTGACAACATACCTTATAACAACACTGACTTACAAGAGTTATATGCAATGCAATTTATTTCCTAATCCTCAAGGGCAATACCATTCCAATAAGACATATATCCAAGGGACCATAAATGTCCCAACTCTTTTCCATACCCTAAAACTATATATGTTTAAATTTTATAAAGCCTCAAGAAGTTACAGAGACCCAGATATAGGATAAGTTATTCTAGAGTTCAGGAAACTTGGGCAGTGTGGAGTCTTTAGAAGTTGGGAGTGGATAGAGACTATCAGCTTTGTATATTTGAGGTCCACTTGATAGACCAAACAGGTATGATATTTGGGCAGCTAACAGCTGCTGATGGTGATATGACAAAGCCCTCAAAGGCTACTGTGAAAAGAGATAAGATTGTGGCTTCTGAGCTATCTGGGTTAAGATCAGAAGCCCACCATTTATTAAATGTATGACCATGGTTCAAGTGCACTTTTGACCTCCCTGTACACCAGGTTCCTCCTCCTGGTGTTTGAGTGTTTGAGAAACAGACCCAGCATAGATCTTGATGCATAGAAAGTCCCCACTGCCAGCCCCAACCTCCCCCCACCATTTACCTCTGCTCACTTTCTTCACAACAGAATGTGTTTCACATCTCATGCATGCAGAGAGATGTTTCCAGGACTGAAGAAACAGGTTGGAGAAATGAAACCAAAAGTCCAACTAACCAGTTTTCTTTATCTGTACTTTAATTCCATAGTCTGGGCCATCATTGTCTCCTTCATAGGCCACCTCAGTAGCGTCCTCTTTTCTCTTCTGCTTCTTTTTCTCAACTTTTCTCTTGATTCTTTACCATTCATGACAGCCAGAATGATCCTTTCAAAGCATAAGTCACAGAAGACCACCACCTTACTTAATACCCTGTCATTTCCCTTACTACCTACCCTTAGTGAAATGACATCCTCTCCCCAGGCTCTCTGTTGCAATGCTTTCTAAAGTGGGATGTGTGCATCCTATGGGGTAGATGTAATGAGAGTGTTTATAACATATTTCATCTGAAAAATAAGAAAGAACTGAAGGTGTACTATAAACCCGAAGTCAGCGATTGATACAGTCAGCTTCACTCAATGCGTTTGTCAGGTCACCCTGTGTCACATCCCGATTTCCTGTGGAAAAAATGAGACTTCCTCACCGGGGAGGGATGGACATGTGCCCTCTTTCAGTCAGTCACTTTCTGCAACAGTTGGTCACCACTTATGTGGGGACAGTCCTCTACGTTGTTATTGTTTGGTTGCTCAGTCATATCTGACTGGTGACCCCATGTACTGTAGCCTAACAGGCTCCTCTATCCTTGGGATTTCCGGGACATGAATACTGGAGTTGGTTTCCATTTTCTCCTCCAGGGGATAATATGGTCAATTTGTTTTTTGGGCTTTTTTTGCTGGTATAGAGAGGATGAAATTAGGTGAGAGGGAAAACAAGCAAGCTTCCTTGCTGCTGCTGCTGCTAAGTCACTTCAGTCATGTCCAACTCTGTGCGACCCCATAGATGGCAGGCCACCAGGCTCCACTGTCCCTGGGGAATCCCAGGCAAGAACACTGGAGTGGGTTGCCATTTCCTTCTCCAATGCATGAAAGTGAAAAGTGAAAGTGAAGTCACTCAGTCGTGTCTGACTCTTCGTGACCCCATGGACTGCAGCCCACCAGGCTCCTCCATCCCTGTCCATGGGATTTTCCAGGCGAGTACTGGAGTGGGTTGCCATTGCCTTTTCTGGCAAGCTTCCTTACAAGGAGTTAATGAGCTCCTAGGCAGTTACCCGGCTAAAAGATCACCTGAGGCATTTTGCACCAAGTTTCCAGGCTGGGGTTTGACCCTGTATTTTAGGGAGGTAAGTGAATCACAAATGAGTAATCAAGTCAAGATCTGTGAATGAGATTGTGAACTGAGACAAACTGGTAAAGGATTAGAGGGAAAGGTGTCAGATAATACTATACAAAATTTGTAATACTATAAAATTTGCTATATAATTTAAAAAATCTCATCCTTTAAATATGCTATTTCACTTTACTGCTTCAAGCAGACTGTTTTCATAAGGAATTTGTTTTACAAAAAAAAAAAGCAACAACAAAAAGGAAAATTTGCTGGTACTTCTATCTCCAGGGAATGAGGCCTTCTGTGTAGCGTGTGGGACCAAGTAGGCCCAACCACCTACCATCAGCTTCCCTTCACTGTCTGAGTAGACAACCTGAACTTCCTCCAGAAAAGGGAACTAGTATCACAATCTATTCATGTGAGAGGAGAAATGTCAAGGGAAATCATTAACAGGAAAAAACATGTTACTTAAAAAGAGAGATGCCAGCAATCACTTCTACCATATTAAAACCGTCAGAACATATCTCAAAGCAGATGTCTCTGGTATGGGGCTTTTGATTAGGGCAAGACTAGCTAGGGGTTTTTATGGAATGGAAGTTAAAGTGAAAGTCAGCTAAATTTCCCCCAAATAATAAGGAAACAGAAATTAACCTCTGACAGGCAGGGAGGGTGCTGGGAATCCTAGAACAGCAAAAAGAGAGGCCAAAGGAGATGGGAGTCAAAGCCTACTGTAAAAATAACAGCAGGGGGAATTCCTTGGCAGTCCAGTGGTTAAGATTTTGCTTTCCAATGCAGGGGGTGCGGATTCAATCCTTGGTTAGGGAGCCACGATCCCACATACCTTGCAGCCAAAACAAACAAACAAACATAAAGCAGAAGCAATATTGTAACAAATTCAATAAAGACTTTTAGGAAATCAGATCAGATCAGATCAGTCGCTCAGTCGTGTCCGACTCTATGCGACCCCATGAATCGCAGCACACCAGGCCTCCCTGTCCATCACCAAATCCCGGAGTTCACTGAGACTCACATCCATGGAGTCAGTGATGCCATCCAGCCATCTCATCCTCTGTTGTCCCCTTCTCCTCCTGCCCCCAATCCCTCCCAGCATCAGAGTCTTTTCCAATGAGTCAACTCTTCGCATGAGGTGGCCAAAGTATTGGAGTTTCAGCTTTAGCATCATTCCTTCCAAAGAAATCCCAGGGCTGATCTCCTTCAGAATGGACTGGTTGGATCTCCTTGCAGTCCAAGGGACTCTCAAGAGTCTTCTCCAACACCACAGTTCAAAAGCATCAGTTCTTCGGCACTCAGCCTTGTTCACAGTCCAACTCTCACATCCATACATGACCACAGGAAAAACCATAGCCTTGACTAGACGAACCTTTGTTGGCAAAGTAATGTCTCTGCTTTTGAATATGCTATCTAGGTTGGTCATAACTTTCCTTCCAAGGAGTAAGCGTCTTTTAATTTCATGGCTGCAGTCACCACGGTCCACTTCAAAAAAGAAAATCTTAAAAAAAAAAAAAAAAAGACAGCAGGTTGCAATAATAAAGGTATGGAGTATCAGTGAGAAATCTCCTATAGTGGGATAGTCAGCTTTAAACCACTGGTGTGTAACATTTAGTTTTAAATGCCAGCCTGCCTGGGACTCTAAAAATATTAAGAAAGATTTTAAACTTTTCATAATTGAGGGAACCAGGGCTTAGGTCACTTTATTTGGATATTGAAGGTAACTCCAGAAAAACAGATCTTTGGGGCCACTTGGGTTATATGGCAGCCTTGGAGATGTGCTGCTTGGGTTACCCTTCAACAGAGAACTTGTAGGACTTCCCTGGTGGCCCAAGGGTTAAGACTCCATGCTTCCAATGCAGGGGGCACAGGTTTGATCCCTGATTGGGGAACTACAATCCCACATGCTAAGCAGTACAGCCAAGGAAAAGAACCAACAACAATGAAGAACTTGCTATTTAGCCCCAGTAAGGGTGGTTAACTGACCACCTCCAGCTGCAGAACCATGGACTTACCCCAGATTTTGAGCTGAGACCATGCTCTCACTGGGTACCCTCCAGCCGATGACTGAGTATAGAAGAAATACTAGAACCCTATCATTTCCACCAGATGGGCAGCTTTCATCAGGAGCTCCCCACTGGATTGACTAAAACTTTGGCAGGTCTGCATCCTAGTCTGAGACAGTCTCTGCCCAATTCTGCTTCCTCCCACTTTTATTCTTACAAAGGTCACCAACAATACACCTCTTGCATATCTGATTCTGTCTCAGTGCCTGCCAGAGAACCCAAATGATGCAAGTTACATACACTTTTTAAAATTTGAATCAATAAGTATTAGCTGCTATTATCTTTATGAGTATCTCCTATATCCCCCAACACAGACTTTTGACACTGAGAGAAAACTTTCAGATGGAAGAACAACCAAGAGCCTCAAAATCAAGAGACTAGAAGAAATTTCTGGTCCTGCCACTCATGGACCGTGGAGCTAAGTCTCATGGCTGCTTCTTTAACTGCCAAAGCACAAGAGATTATAATCTCTAAGATTTCTCTAAGGGCTCCCCAAACACCAGGACTTCCCTGGTGGCTCAGACAGTAAAGAATCTGCTTACAATGCAGGAGAGCCAGGTTCGAGTTCTGGGTCAGGAAGATCCCCTGAAGAAGGAAATGGCAACCCACTCCAGTAGTCTTGCCTGGAGAATTCCATGGACAAAGGAACCTGGAAAGCTACAGTCCATACGGTCCATGGGGTCCCAAAGAGTCAGACATGACTGAGTGACTAACACACACCAAACACTATCCCTTTTTAGCTTTCTGCCTGGTACACCACAGTTTTTGCTTAATGGACACCTTAAACTGGTCACCTTTTACATTGATGCCCCCTGTACTGCTTTAAAAAATTTAGTTGTATTTTAAGATAAACTGCGGAAATAGTTTAGGACTGCTGAAATATGAGAAGCCCATTTCTCTAATCTTAGATAATTTTGATAACATGAGCTGGAAATTGGAAGACTTCAAAAAGTTTCATTCTTTCTTCTCCAGCAAGTCTGATGCCAAGTAATGTCCAGGTAGTTCTCACATTACTCCATCTTTCAACTTTAAAGTGGAATTTTCCAATTGTATGGTTATCCCTGTGGGTCCCCCAGGTTGGGGACAGACAAAAGAGGGACTGAGTCTATGAGGATATAATCAGGAGAACATTTCAGGGGAGTAGTGAAAAGTGTTCTCATCAATTTCATTTATTTCCACCCAAAAAAATAGAATCCTTGATGTTGTGGATGCTCAAGGACATCTCTCCACAACGGTTATATCATTTGGGTCATAGAGGAACATTTTTCTCCCTAAAAATTTATGGAAAGTTTTTAAAAAGCAAGCAAGCGTAATTTATAAGCAAAGAAAGAAATAGGGAATTTATATATATCACATGTTTTCTCTCCTTACTATAACTCATCTTCTGAAAAAGGACCCCAAAATCTTATACCTTGCTTAAGCACTTTAAAAATACTATCCACAGCCTACCCTATTTCCCATAAAATGAAAAAATTATGTAGTGGTAATAGGAGATTTGGAGACCCAAAAGGAAAAATTTCCTAATGGAGTCCAATAACTGTGAAAATCTGGATCATCCAAATTCAGTCAGATAAACAGTCTTACACAGACTAAATTAATCCAGCAGTAACAGTAGATTTTTACAGAATTAGGCAGTGAATAACATCAGGTTTAGCTGGCACACTCAAGAAATCTGGCAAAAGCATAAAAACAAATCTTTGTTTCAGTTACCCATAATGAGATTAGTTTATTTGTTATTTATTTGCTATTTTTAGTATTACATTTTTATACATTTATTTTTGACCGTGTGGCATGTAAGATCTTAGCTCACTGACCAATAATGGAACTTGGGTCCCCTTCAGTGGA
The DNA here is from genome assembly GCF_003369695.1 of Bos indicus x Bos taurus. NCBI lineage: Eukaryota > Metazoa > Chordata > Mammalia > Artiodactyla > Bovidae > Bos > Bos indicus x Bos taurus. Next base: position 90,408,937 of record NC_040081.1, on the reverse strand, counting down.
AGTGCAGAATCTTAACCACTGGACCACATTAAAAGATGATACAATATGCAGTGGTCTATCTGCAAAGGAACTGGTTACTCTCTTCTCTATATGCAAAATCATTCACTCCAAGAAAGCTGAAATGTTACCTTGCTTTGAGGTTTTAGGTTTAACCACATAGAACATAAAAACCATTAGCTGGTTTCTGAGAAATACTTTGACTTTCTGAACTTGGCTACTGTGGTTTAAGACAAAAAAATTCAAGAAAGATGGTGGAACTAGTCCATGTTGAGCCTGGGATTGATAGATACGCCTGAAGGCCAACCCAACAAAGAGGAGAGGATAGATGGGATTGTGGATAAAACTCACAATAAAGCTGGAAAGAATTTGAGCAAACTCTGGGAGACAGTGGGAAACAGAAGCGCCTGGCATGCTGCAGTCCATGGGGTCACAAAAAGTCAAACACGACCTAGCGACTGAACAACAGCAACAACAAATCTGGAAAGAGAGGAGGGAAAAGGAAAATCAATAAAAAATTAAAAGAACTGATGAAAATAGGAAAAATAAAATTTCTTCCAATACCAGTTTCCTATTGTGTATAAAGTGAAAGTGAAATTGCCCAGTTGTGTCCGACTCTTTGCGACCCCATGGACTGTAAGCTACCAGGTTCCTCCATCCATAGGATTCTCCAGGCAAGAGTACTGGAGTGGGTTGCCAGTTATGTATTTAGTCAAATAGTATACTTTTATTGTTAAAAAGAAATGCAAGAGCTCCCTCCAGTGGCCAATCTAACAATTAAAAATATTTTAATTAGAAAAGGACTGACAGGCACCTACCTGGCTTTTCTGAACATAGTCACCATCACTGGTTTTTAATGAGAGAAACAATAAGTAGAATTTGCATGTTAGTCACTCACTGATTTTGAGGAAAACTTTGCTCAGTTCTTACGTTAATAAATCACACAAACAAAGAACTGGAAGACTGCTGCTAAGTCACTTCAATCGTGTCCGACTCTATGTGACCCCATAGACAGCAGCCCACCAGGCTTCTCCGTCCCTGGGATTCTCCAGGCAAGAACACTGGAGTGGGTTGCCATTTCCTTCTCCAACGCATGAAAGTGAAAAGTGAAAGTGACGTCGCTCAGTCATGTCCGACTCTGGCAACCCCATGGACTGTAGCCTACCAGGCTCCTCCGTCCATGGGATTTTCCAGGCAAGAGTACTGGAGTGGGGTACCATTGCACTGGAAGACTAGAAATGATTTATTCATTCCTTCAACAAATATTAGCTGATTACCTACTATGGCCCATGCATGGCTCCGAGTGTGGAGGACAGAGCAGTGAACAAGACAGGGTCCTTATTAAACTCATCTATGCAGAAAGCCAAAAAAAAAAAACAAACAATTAAGCTAGCGAATACATATTATGCCAGAGGCTTTTAAGGGTAAAAGAGGAAAATAAAGCAGGAGAAAGGAGTGTGGGGAGGGGAGGCAGGATGGGAGGTCAGGGAAAGCCTCCCTAAAAAGATGTCACTTGAGCAGAGAACTGAGGAAAATAAGGGAGCCAGACGTGTGGTGCTTACGAGAGGGCAAACAAGAAACGTGAAGCCCTGAGGCTGGACACCATGAAGGCAGCTACAAGGCCAGGGCAGAGTAGACAAAGAGGAGCATGATGGGGAGGGGAGCCCAGAAAGGTAAGGTGGGGTCAGGTTATACACCATCTTCTGTGTTCTTGAAGGACTTGCTTTAACTTTAAATCTGAGAGAGAAGGGGAGCTAGAAGAGTAACTGAATCTATTTAAGGATCCCTCTGGTCACCAACACAAGATACATGATACCAATACCAATACATGATAGTGAGGCAAGGGAAGAAGCAGAGAGACCGTGTAAAGGACAATTAATTACCAAATATGTTTCCAGAAGGAGGGCGAGACCAACTGTACACCCAGTGCTGCGGGTAAGACATTGGACGAAAACTGACCTTTGGACTTGCAACATGAAAGTGATCAGTGACCTTAATAAAAACAGTTTTGGTGGAATGGTGGAAACAAAAGACTAACTGGTATTTAAGTTAAATACAAACCTGTCATGGTCTAGCATTCCATTCTCAGGCACTCACCAAGAGAAAAGAAAACACATATCTATATAAAGAGCTGAACACAAATATTGATAACGCCAAACTGGACACAACCCAAATATTCAATAAACAAATTACAGATAAACAAATTACAGTATATCCATACCATGGAAGGCTACCTAAAAATAAAAGGGGTGAACTATTCATATACACAACATGGACACATTTTTAAATACTTAAAAGTGAAAGGAAGTCTGACACAAAAGAACAGATACTGTATGATTCCATTTGTATACAATTTCTGCAAGTGCAAACTTATTTATGGTGACAGAAAGCGGATGCGTGCTTGTCTGGGATGGTGCAGCAAAAGAAAACTTGGATAATGAATATCCTCATTATCCTGATTGTAATGATGGGTTCATGGGTGTAAACATATATCAAAACTTACCACATTGTATACTTTGTAGCCTGTTTCTTATACAATGAGGCTGTAACTAAAGGAAGGTCATGTTTATTTTGATGACTGAAGAAAGGCTTCATGAGGATGGACGACGTATTTGAGAGAAGTCTTGAAGGATGCATAGGGTTTTGATTTGAAAGGATACAGGACTTCCCAGGTGGCAGTAGTGGTAAAGAATCCGCCTGCCAATGCAAGGGGCACAGGTTCAATCCCTGGTCTGGGAAGATTCCACATGCCGTGGAGGAACTAAGCGTGCGTGCCACATCTATTGAGTCTGTGCTCTCGAGCCCAGTAGCTGCAACAACTGAAGTCCGCACGTCCTAGAGTCTGTGATCCTCAACAAGAGAAGCCACCTCATTGAGAAGCCCATGCACTGCAACAATGAGCAGCCCCTGCTCTCGGCAACTAGAGAAAACCTGAGCAAAGCAATCAAGACAAACTGTGTGACAGATTTTTTAAAAAAGCATTATACTGTTTGGAACTTTCCTAAGTAGGACTAATTCAGCTGGGAGGTGACCATTTTGCCCTCTCCCACCTCCCTCCTTCCTATTAATGTCCTTGTAATAGAGATTTAATGGCTCAAGAATGGTGCTCAAACTGCTGTCTGGACTATCGCCAAAAAGGCACCCCAAAAAGAGATATAAGTCAAAAGTGTGTTTCTTTTGGAAAAAAATTTAAAATAGCCCTCTAGTCTAGTCCCTCTAGTCCCAAATCAGGAAACGAGTACATCAAGGCTATATATTGTCACCCTGCTTATTTAACTTAGATGCAGAGTACATCATGAGAAATGCTGGGCTGGAAGAAGCACAAGCTGGAATCAAGAATGCCAGGAGAAATATCAATAACCTCAGATATGCAGATAATACCACCCTTATGGCAGAAAGTAAAGAGGAATTGAAGAGCCTCTTGATGAAAGTGAAAGGAGAGTGAAAAGTTGGCTTAAAACTCAACATTCAGAAAACTAAGATCATGGCATCTGGTCCCATCACTTCATGGCAAATAGATGGGGAAACAGTGGAAACAGTGAGAGACTTTGTTTTAGGGGGCTCCAAAATCACTGAAGATGGTGATTGCAGCCATGAAATTAAAAGACGCTTGCTCCTTGGAAGGAAAGTTATGACCAACCTAGACAGCATATTACAAAGCAGAGACATTACTTGGCCAACAAAGGTCCATCTAGTCAAAGCTATGGTTTTTCCAGTAGTCATGTATGGGTGTGAGAGTTGGACCATAAAGAAAGCTGAGCACCAAAGAACTGATGCTTTTGAACTGTGGTGTTGGAGAAGACTCTTGAGAGTCCCTTGGACTGCAAGGAGATCCAACCAGTCCATCCTAAAGGAAATCAGTCCTGAATATTCACTGGAAGGACTGATGTCGAAGCTGAAATTCCAATACTTTGGCCACCTAATGTGAAGAACTGACTTATTTGAAGAGACCCTGATGCTGGTAAAGATTGAAGGCAAGAGGAGAAGGGGACGACAGAGGATGAGATGGTTGGGTGGCATCACCGACTCAGTGGACATGGGTTTGAGTAAACTCTGGGAGTTGGTGATGGACAGGGAAGCCTGGTGTGTTGCAGTCCATGCAGTCACAAAGAGTTGGACACGACTGAGCAACTGAACTGAACTGAGTCTAGTCTCCTTCAAATAAGACATTTTTAAAGCCGGTTGAATCCACATATTATGATCCGTTTTATAATAGTCTCTTTTTACAAAGATATAAAGATTTTCTCTTCTAGAATAATTCACTTTAGGTTAAAAATCATTTGGGGATCATAAAAAATGGAACATTCCTTTGCCAATTCAAGATTAAGTTCAGAAGTGAATATGGAGTTTTTTCAGTGTTGATCTGGCTAATATATACTAAACATATGTACACTGTATTACTCTTAAATTACTTGTGTTTAAGCTATTATCTGGGGCTTTCCTGGTGGCTCAGCAGTAAAGAATCTGCCTGCAATGCAGGAGACACAGGAGACCTGGGTTTGATCCCTGGACCAGGAAGATCCCCTGGAGAAGGGCATAGCAACCCACTTCAAGATTCTTGCCTAAAGGATCCCATGGACAGTGGAGTCTGGCAGGCTACAGTCCATAGGGTTGAAAAGAGTCAGATACAACTGAAGCAACTTTGCAAGCAGCCAGTATTTAACATTTAAAAAATACATATTTAGTTAGCCATTCAAAATACATATTCAGACTTACCTGGTAGTCCAGTGGTAAAGAGTCCAATTTGCAAGGCAAAGGATGTGGGTTCAGATCCCTGGTTGGGTAATGAGATTCCACATGCCTCAAGGTGTAGACAAAAAAAGAAGAAGAAAATACATATTCAATTAAACACTCTCAGTCTTAGTCTTCTCATCTAACAACAATAACAACAAAAAGTCCAGCTTCAGGGTGTTTGGGGTAAAATGAGCAGACTCATGTGCCCTCCTGATGGGCATGTAAAGCCTTTCATCATCAGGACTGCATAACCTCACCTGACTCATTTTCCTCAGCTCCTTCCCTGCTGCACACCTCCTCCCAACCATGAGTCACATCCAGACTTCTGGTCATCCTTTAATTCCACCAGAGTTTTCCAAGCCGTCACACCTTTATACTGGTCATTTTCTTTATGTAGAAAATCATTCTTTCCCTTCTCCGAAAAAAAAAAAAAAAAACAACTCCTCATCATCAAAAATTTCAATCAAATAGTGTGAAACTAATTTCACAGCTGTCAGCCAGTTCAGTTGCTCAGTCATGTCCAACTCTTTGCGACCCCATGAATCACAACACGCCAGGCCTCCCTGTCCATCACTAACTCCCGGAGTTCACCCAAACTCAAGTCCATTGAGTCAGTGATGCCATCCAGCCATCTTATCCTCTGTCGTCCCCTTCTCCTCCCACCCCCAATCCCTCCCAGCATCAGAGTCTTTTCCAATGAGTTAACTCTTCGCATGAGGTGGCCAAAGTACTGGAGCTTCAGCTTTAGCATCATTCCTTCCGAAGAAATCCCAGGGCTGATCTCCTTCAGAATGCACTGGTTGAATCTCCTTGCAGTCCAAGGGACTCTCAAGAGTCTTCTCCAACACCACAGTTCAAAAGCATCAATTCTTCGGTGCTCAGCTTTCTTCACATCCAACTCTCACATCCATACATGACCACAGGAAAAACGATAGCCTTGACTAGACGGACCTTTGTTGGCAAAGTAATGTCTCTGCTTTTGAATATGCTATCTAGGTTGGTCATAACTTTCCTTCCAAGGAGTAAGTGTCTTTTAATTTCATGGCTGCAGTCACCATCTGCAGTGATTTTGGAGCCCAAAAAAATAAAGTCTGACACTGTTTCCACTGTTTCCCCATCTATTTCCCATGAAGTGATGGGACCAGATGCCATGATCTTCGTTTTCTGAATGTTGAGCTTTAAACCAACTTTTTCACTCTCCACTTTCACTTTCATCAAGAGCTTTTTAGTTCCTCTTCACTTTCTGCCATAAGGGTGGTGTCATCTGCATATCTGAGGTTAGTGATATTTTTCCCGGCAATCTTGATTCCAGCTTGTGCTTTTTCCAGCCCAGCGTTTCTCATGATGTACTCTGCATGTAAGTTAATTAAGCAGGGTGACAATAGACAGCCTTGACATACTCCATTTCCTATTTGGAACCAGTCTGTTGTTCCATGTCCAGTTCTAACTGTTGCTTCCTGAACTGCATATAGGTTTCTCAAGAGGCAGGTCAGGTGGTCTGGTATTCCCATCTCTTTCAGAATTTTCCACAGTTTATTGTGATCCACACAGTCAAAGGCTTTGGCATAGTCAAGAAAGCAGAAATAGATGTTTTTCTGGAACTCTCTTCCTTTTTCCATGATCCAGTGAAACATGCTAATTCTTCTGGGCTAGATTGTCTTCTCTATTGCTTCCATTGCTCTGTCATTCATTATAAGAATGTATTTTCCATTTTTCTCTCATTAGTCTCTGAATATCCTGAGGGTGAAATTTATTTATTTTTGTATTCAAAACACTTATTTTTGTATTCAAAACACTTACCCTAGGGAATTCCCTGTGGCCCAGTGGTTAGGACTCTTTCACCACTGGCCTGGGTTTGATCCCTGTTTGGGAAACTAAAATTCTGAAAGCCAAGAGGCATGTCCAAAAACAAAACAAAAACAGACAAACACTCACCCTAGTGCCTGATGTAGAATATGAATAGAAGCTGATGACATGGCCTAAGTGTTTAACTCATAAGTCACATTTTTGTGACTTAAATATTCATAGTACATAAGCTTTTAATTTTGATAGGAATTAAATTATTTCAATATATTTTGTTTTGAGAATGCTTTTTTCCCCTCGCTAATCCAACCAACCAAAAACAATGTTTTTAATTTAAATCTGTGAAAGGGCTTTAAAAAAAATTATTGTTTACATTTACTTCTTAATAATTTCACAAGTACCTGGTTCAATGATAGGTAGGATAGTCCTCCAAGTGTAGCTGAAAAACTGCAAGTGGTTTGCACAGAGTTCTTGAACTTGCTTGTGCCTAGATGTGATTACAGAGTTGTCTTGTTTTTTGGCTCATTCAGACATGGCCACAGATGACCTGGACTGAAGCTGGTGTTCTGTGAAACTGCTTATATTAAGCAGGGGAATACTACTGTCCAAATTTTGATGCCAGACTAGCTAATCAGCTGACAAGTATCAGGCTACATTTTTCTTTCTCATCTAGTTATGATCACGACTGCCTGGACTGAAATCCCAGCTTCCTCACCTGCTATGAACTTAGGCAGTCAACTTGTCCAAGCCTGTTTCTTCATCTGCAAAGTACGGGTAATTTTAGCACCTATTTTAGAGGGTTCTTCTCGGGATTCAATACAAGTGAAGTGCTTGGAACAGGGTGCGGGATTAATTTATTCTCCACATATTTATTTCTGTACACTTTGAAATTGTGGAAATGTACTCTCTTTGAATGAACAGAATCTGAATTTAAAACTCTTGGAGAACAGTACTTACAAAGGTTATAACAAGAGTGGTGTTTTAAATACAAATTCATTTTAAATCCATCAACATGACTATATTTTATCCACTCTTTTCCTGAGTCATGTTGAGTGCTTGTTAAGTCCCTTCAGCCCTGTCAGACTCTGCGGCCCTGTGTACTGTGGCCCTCCAGGCCTCTGTCCATGGGATTCTCCAGGCAAGAATACTGGAGGGTTGCCATTTCCTTCTCCAGGGGATCTTCTCAACCCAGGGATCCAACCTGCATCTCCTGTGTCTCCTGCATTGGCAGGCAAATTCTTTACCACTGTGCCACTTGGGTTGAAACAATTAAAAACAACACAAGAACGGGTATTTTAAATTATACAGAAAAACTAATTGATGCCCCTCATTGATCTTTTTCACCCTCTCTAAAATAGGATAGTGCTATCTACTGCCCAGGGGCTTCCCAGGGGGCTCCAGTGGTAAAGAATCTGCCTGCCAATGCAAGAGATGCAATTAATGCGGGTTAGATCCCTGGGTAGAGAAAAGCCCTGGGTAGAAAAGAGCCCTGGAGAAGGAAATGGCAACCCATTCCAGTATTCTTGCCTGGAAAATCCCATGGACAGAGGAGCCTGACGGGCTACGGTCCATAGGGTCGCAGAGTCGAACACGACTGAAGCGACTTAGCTCGCATCCACCCATCTACGCCCCATCGACACTTCGCTTCTAACTTTCAGTTCAGTTCAGTTCAGTCGTTCAGTCTTGCCCGACTCTTTGCGACCCCATGGACTTCTGCACGCCAGGCTTCCCTGCTGCTGCTAAGTCGCTTCAGTCGTGTCCGACTCCGTGCAACCCCATAGACGGCAGCCCACCAGGCTCCTCCGTCCCTGGGATTCTCCAGGCAAGAACACTGGAGTGGGTTGCCATTTCCTTCTCCAATGCATGAAAGTGAAAAGTGAAAGTGAAGTCGCTCAGTCGTGTCCGACCCTCAGCGACCCCATGGACTGCAGCCTACCAGGTTCCTCCATCCATGGGATTTTCCAGGCAAGAGTACTGGAGTGGGGTGCCATTGCCTTCTCCGCAGGCTTCCCTATCCATCACCAATTCCCAGAGTTTACTCAAACTCATGTCCATCGAGTGGGTGATGCCATCCAACCATCTCCATCCTCTGTCATCCCCTTCTTCTCCTGCCTTCAATCTTTCCCAGCATCAGGGTCTTTTCCAATGACTCACTTCGCATCAGGTGGCCAAAGTTTTGGAGTTTCAGCTTCAGCATCAGTCCTTCCAATGAATATTCAGGGCTGATTTCCTTTAGGATGGACTGGTTTGATCTCCTTTCAGTCCAAGGGACTCTCAACAGTCTTCTCCAACAGCTTTGTTGAAGAACATCAATTCTTCGGCGCTTAGCCTTCTTTAAAACTTTAGGCTGTGAGGGTTTGTTTGTTTGTTTTGGTAACAATTTTCATTTGTCTGTTTCATGAGAGTGTCGGGATAGTGAAATAAACTATTGTGTGTGTGGTGGGGGGAGTTTTTGCATTTCAGATTATTTCAGCAACGCTAGGTAGTAGCAGGGTTGGCCGAGGCGGGGGGTGGGGGTGGGGGGGAATGAGGGGCGGGGAAATCAGTAAACCGCGAGAGTAAGTTTGACACTTTGAGGTTCCCGTAGTTAAGCTCGCTGTAAGAACCAAGATGGCGCTGCTCGCAGAGCTACCCATGTGCTGTTTCCGGTCATACACGGAAGCACGACTCCGAACCGCCCGAGACGGTTGGAAGTTGCCAGCGTTGTGGGTTTTCTTGAAACTGCTCGTCGCGGAGCCAGTCAGCAGCCAACATGTCTAGCAGAAACAATAACAAGCTGCCCAGCAACCTTCCGCAGTTACAGAATCTGATCAAGCGGGACCCGCCGGCTTATGTGGAGGAGGTAGGAATGCGGCGCGTTGACGCTGGAAACCCGGGTTGATATCCTGGCTATAGCGAGGCGTAGTATGTAGCTGGGATTCTGGCTCGCCGCGTGTTCGTCTCTTTAAGTTCAGGGGTTCCCCGCGAGGAGAAAAGAGGTTAAGGGAGAGACATGACTCAGGGTTCTTTTCCCACCTCTTGAAATCTGCTGCCTGTTTGCATTTTCTGCTTGCTTCGCAGACCCCGCTGCCACAGAAACACCTTTTAAAAGACCTCATTTTGCTTTATCTCCGGACCTTATTGAGGTGGAGAGACAAATGTTCCGCCCCTTAACCTCCGACTTCCAGACAACTTTCTCAAGCCTTTTGTTTTCTGAAACCCCTAAATTGAATTAGTCATTAACACTTGATGAAACTTTTGTTAGAATACTTTCTATCTAAGTCTGTTTACGGGAGCCGGCGTTCTATGCCAGGGACTGTGTTGGGAAGGGGGCGGATTCTCAAGTAGCTTGCTTAGTGGTGGTGGTGGTGTTCAGTCGTTCAGCCGTGTCCAGTCTTTGCGAACCCATGTACTCCAACATGCCAGGCTTCCCTTTCCTTCACCATCTCCCGGAGCTTGCTCAAACTCATGTCCATTGAGTCGGTGATGCCATCCAACCATCTCATACTGTTGTCCCCTTCTCCTCCTGCTTTCAGTCTTTCCCAGCATCAGGGTCTTTTCTAGCTTGGTATATATATTTAAAACCAGATTCAGTCTCATCAGAAGCTGGCATGACCTGGATGTCAGAATTGAAGTCAGGAAAAGACAAAGTTGAAAATTAGGAATTAGATCCAGACTGTGAGGGGCTTTGTATACTGACCTCATACAAACTGTGAACATTACGCGCTGAGAAATGACAAAATGAAAGTGATGGTTTTGGTATTAATTTGGAAAGTGCTTTCTTCAGACACCCATTTATCGGACAGGCATTAAACAGGTATCTGCTACAATTATTTGTGCAAATGGCTAACATAATTATTCATCTTTTGATTGCCCTTCTCATTTCCCCTCCTCCTCCAGGTTTTCACATGGAAGTATTTATGTGAACTGTTGTTGTTCAGTAGTTAAGTCGAATCCAACTTTGTGATGCCGTGGACTGCAGCACATATAGCGGTCTCAGTGGTTTAGATCACCAGCAGAGAGAGCCTTTTGAAAGATTCAAGGAAGTGGAAATAAAAGAGTTAGGAACAAATACAACAAGTTAAGTAATGTAGGTGAGGATTTGAGGTGTGTAAAGCAGTGTAAACCTTAGGGGCTTCCACAGTAGCTCAGCTGGTAAAGAATCTGCCTGCAATGCAAGAGATCCTTACTTGATTTCTGGGTGGGGAAGTTTCCCTGGAGAAGGGATAGGCTACCCACTCCAGTATTTTGGGGCTTCCCTGCTGGTTCAGACTGTAAAGAATCCACCTATAATGCGGTAGACCTGGGTTGGATCCCTGTGTTGGGAAGATCCCCTGGAAGAGGGCGTGGCAACCCACTCAGTATTCTTGCCTGGAAAATCCCCATGTGGGAAGAGCCTGGCGGGTTACAGTACATAGGGTTGCAAAGAATCGGACATGACTGAGCGACTAAGCACAGCCCAGCATAAACCATCAGACAAAGCATAGTTGAGAGTCTATACAATGCTGTATTTAAAAGCACTGGTTTCAGCACTAACTTTGTACTCTGGGCCTGCTGCTGCTAAGTTGCTTCAGTCGTGTCTGACTCTGTGGACCCCAGAGACAGCAGCCCACCAGGCTCCCCCGTCCTTGGGATTCTCCAGGCAAGAACACTGGAGTGGGTTGCCATTTCCTTCTCCAATGCATGAATGAGAAAAGTGAAAGTGAAGTCGCTCAGTCGTGTCCGACTCTTAGCAACCCTATGGACTGAAGCCTACCATGCTCCTCCATCCATGGGATTTTCCAGGCAAGAGTACTGGAGTGGGTTGCCATTGCCTTCTCCGACTCTGGGCCTACTATTGACCAATTGTATAATCAGAGATTTAACCACCTGAGCCTATGTGTATTTTAATGTGCAAAGAGATAATCCCTACCTCAGAGGATTATCCATCCATTCCCTTAAGAAATTCTTATACAAATTCACACGTACTGTGTCTCCTGTGTGTTAGTATTTATAGTTCTAAGCACTCAGGGTACTGGGCTTCCCAGGTGGCTCAGTGGTAAAGAATCCACCTGCCAAGCAGGAGATGCAGGAGACACAGGTTTGATCCCTGGGTTGGGAATATCCCCTGGAAAAGGAAATGGCAACCCACTTCAGTATTCTTGCCTGGAAAATTCTAATTTCCAGGAGCCTGGCACACTGCAAGCCATGGGGTTGCAAAAAGTCAGACACGACTTACCAACTCAGTCACCACCAAGCACTCAGGATGCAATGATAAAGATATGAGAGCCTTCTTCTCTTGGATTTATATTCTGATGATGGAAGACATAGAGTGGTAAGAGTTATGAAGAAAGTAAAACTGGATATGAATATGTTAGGATTGGAGGCTGTTGATTTGGCTGCCGTAAACAGGGAAGGCTTTTCTCCTATGATATTGAGGCAGATCAAGAGCATTCTAGATAGGGAGAATAGGAAGTGTAGAAGCTCTCAGTGGAGAAAAGGTAGAGAGGCGGCCAGTGTGGCTAACATGTAGTGAACACAGATAAGGGTAGTGTAATATGACCTGGAAAATGCAGGCAGACAGAGATTGGGTCATTTGGGGGTAAAGAGTTAAGAGTTTACTCTTGGTGTGTTAGGGAGCCATTGAAGAGTGTTAAGCAGAGGTGTGACATGATCTGATTTATATTATTAAAAATTTACTCTGGAGGTTATAGGTTGTGGAGCAGAAAGATTGCAAGCAGGGTAACTAATGTAATAGCTGTCAGAATGGCCTAGGTGAGGGTTGGTGGTACCACTGGAATTATCAACAGAAGTGGAGAGAAGTGAACAGATTGAGACTAGGTCTCATGGAAATGGAGAAATGGAGCTAGTAGAACTTCCAGGTGGAGTGTACATGGGGGATAAGGAAAAAGGAAGGAAGAGTGATTCAGGTGTTTTTATTTCTGTGTCTGGGTATTTGACAAATACTATTTAGTACCTATTGTGTACTAGGTACTGGGACTATGGTAGTGAGCTATACAGATAAAAATACCTTTTTAATTAAATTATTTTCTAGTCATCTAGGGGAAGAAGTGGGATAAGGATCTTGCCAGGAGCACTCTGAGTAATGGGGCCCTCTCTTCACTTGTCAGTGGTATTGTGGAGTCAAGAGAAGTAGGGTCTTAACTGAAGCACGTAGGGACTGCAGGCCTCCCTCTTTGATTCCTACTCTTGGAGAAAACTGGAGGCCTAGCAGTTTTGGAGGGAAATCAGGGGTCATGTTTTTTGGCCAAGCTAAGTTTAAGATGTCTGTTAGACAGCTCAGCTGGCAATTGGATACGTGAATTTGGAGTTCACTGAACCAGTCAGGAGTGGTAATATAAAGAAATATTCATTCTGTTTCTAGGTGTCCCTCTCTCTCCCCTCCACTTCCCTTCCCCCTCTTCTCCATTCTCTCCCCTTCTCTATCTCACAGAAACACACATGGTTTGAAGCCTTGACCTAGGCATGAAAAGCGGGTGTAGGGCATAGAACTGACAGTTCGGGAGTTCCAGCATTAGATTATTGGTTTGTTATTAGGATTAAACATAATTAAATGAAGTAATGTACATGAGTTTGGCACATAGCAAGCACTGAATAAAGGAGAACTATTATCAGTATTATTTCTGCGTGAACTCCAGGGTAAAATCATAATTATTTTTTAAAGGAAGAAGGAAATTTTGACTGGAGAGCTTTGTGTACTTGAGGTATAATTGTACATTTTTTGCCCATTTTCTGATTCATATATTTTTGCAAGTTTCGGGGCTCCATATCATAGACAATAGAGTAGAGGATCGTTTAGATAGTAAATGGCAGTATAGAGCCAGATCCGAGTCTTTGACTCTTGTTTCACTGTTCTTCATACCTTTACACCTAGATTTCTAATGGTAAGGGAAAGGGCCTTTAAATTACCTTTGATGTGCACAGATTTTTCAAAACTTGTTTTGAAGAATAGTGATAAAGGAAAACAGTGTTTTTACATACCTCTACTACATCTTTTTCTCAATGCCACTATCAACGATTTCTAAGTAACTTATTCTGTACTGAGAAAGTCTTGTAATAGAAGGTGACCAGTTTAAATTTTATTTTTTTTACAGTTTCTACAGCAATATAATCACTACAAATCCAATGTGGAGATTTTCAAATTACAACCAAATAAACCCAGCAAAGAACTGGCAGAGCTGGTGATGTTTATGGCTCAGGTAAGAAGATTTTTTTTCAGGGGTGGGGAGTAAATCACAGACCAGCTGTTACACACAGTTTGCAGAATATTTTCCCACTTATACCCAATCTCATTCCATTTGTAAGTGGAAGCCTAATTAAAAAAAATTTTTTTTTTACTTTCCCTTTTTTCAAATTTTATTTTTCTCCTACGTTAAGTTGGAGGATTTCACTAGAACTTTTCACAGAACCAACCAGAGCAAAAAAAGCTTTCAAACTATTTGTTTTCTTCACATTCATCATGAAAGCAGATTCTGAATCATGTCATATAATTTACTAAGACTAGAAGAAATATGAGAGAGAGACTAGTGTGTAGAAGAGAAAGAGATGACTTGGAGCATCTACTTCTATGAAACATAGCCTTTTACTCTCCTGTTGCAGAACATCCTTAATCTGTGCATATGAATTATAGGAGAGAAAGGAAAACTTCAGAAGAGCTTTTGCTTTGTTACAGATTAGTCACTGTTATCCGGAACATTTAAGTAACTTTCCTCAAGAGCTGAAAGATCTTCTCTCCTACAACCACACTGTCTTGGATCCAGATCTCCGAATGGTAGGACCAGTACTTGGGTTGATAAATTGTGCTGTGGTCGTGTGTGTAATATGTATGGATATTTAAATGAGAACCGTCTGTCATCGAAACATCTTTCTAAACCGTTGATCAGTGTGTCACCCGTTCATTAAAATTCTTCTGTGCTTCTCATCTACACAGAAAACAACTCAAACTTACTAACTTAGCCTGTAAATCCTTTCATGATCTGCTTTCTGCCTGTGTTTCTGACCTCATCTCCTTTTCTGCTACATTCCCCTCTGATCTCTCTGTTCTGCCAGCCTGCTAACCCTGCCAGGATGTTCTTTTCCCCGTTTTGAGTAAGTGGTTCCTCTTAGTCATTCAAATCTTCTATGCATGAAGAACCCTAATTACAACTTATAGTTTTTATAAAGCTGAATTGAGACATTTATCCATTAAGTCTGTGCATTTTTAAACACTCTTACCTGGGTGACTGGCATTGGGTCCCTTTTACCTGGCCAGTGCTCCCACCTGCGGAGAATGTCAGGTGTAAAGGCACCCAGCTGCCCTTTAGAGCACTGTCTTCAGCTAAATAGGAGCCTTAGCCCCTGAGGTGGAGAAGGCAATGGCACCCCACTCCAGTACTCTTGCCTGGAAAATCCCATGGACAGAGAAGCCTGGTAGGCTGCAGTCCATGGGGTCGCTAGGAGTCGGACACGACTGAGCGACTTCACTTTCACTTTTCACTTTCATGCATTGGAGAAGGAAATGGCGACCCACTCCAGTGTTCTTGCCTGGAGAATCCCAAGGACGGGGGAGCCTGGTGGGCTGCCGTCTATGGGGTCGCACAGTGTCAGACACGACTGAAGTGACTTAGCAGCAGCAGCAGCAGCCCCTGAGGGGTGGCCCTTCCAGCCCATAGGTGATATCTGACTAACCCGGAGGTTCAAAAGCCCAACCCTTCCCACAGGGTGGATCCAACTCCAGGGCTTTTCTGTGATCAAACTACAGCTTGTCTCCAGCCACGGATACATCCTTGCCCAGCTTTTCTCTGCCTTCTCCTGCTTCTTTCCTTCCCTTCTAGAAAAGAGCACACACTGGACAAGCCTCTGTAATGAATTGCACTCTTATCTAGGGAACCCAGTCAGAAGCATTATTTAAATAATCATACATCAACTTTTCAAACATCTTAACAGCTGGTAGAACTTACACAAGAATTATGGTCACAAAACATATCCTTTACCAAACCTTATAAAAATGCTAAGTCTGTAGATTCAACTTTGTTTCTTATTCTTTCATTTTCCTGTGCTTTCTGCAATTCTATTTTTATACTTTTCCAGGATTATCTTAATTTGGTTAGGCCCCAAAGAAAAAGAATACCATCCCAGCAAAGCCTGAGAGGCTTCAGACTTGAACCATTATGGAAGACTTTTACTCATGTCATGGATTTTTCAAGTCCCTGTGGGCCATACAGATTTTGAGTGTAGAGACTTACTGTCTTTCCAAGTAATTAGGTTTTCTTTGTTTTGTGTGCTAACAGTATCCAACCAAATTGATGTGCAGGCATTATTAAATAAATGTGTGTGTTATTTCTTTGTAGTGTTTACGATGATTAGTAGGTTTTTTAAAATAATTAGGAGATTGTTAGGAAACAAGGGATTGAATCAGTATAATTAGCATTCCTCTGAATCATTAGAACACAGTGGTGAATCCTGTTTTTAAGTAGCTGTAGTGATAACCACCAATCCTTTTCAACTCTTGGACTTTTTCTTCCTAGCCTATTTGCTATTTTTCCGGGACTTTTTGAATCATTCCCAAATTTTTGTTCACTCTTTCCTGCTTATATAGGTATAAACAACTGTGTTTTTTAGTGGAAAAAACAAAATACTCATGTATATTAACATTTACTTACTTTAAAAAATCATGGTTTATTATTTATTATGTCATTTTTAAATAACATTTACATATTTAATAAAATTTATATTTCTCTATCTTTGACATCATAGGTACCTATTATTTAAGTTCAAATTGTCACAACCTGGCCAGTTCTTTTAACAATCCCCATGATGTGTTTGAAAGCATCCTTGCATTCTGGCAGAAATAGTTCCAAATCCTTTCTTACTGTTTTGTCTGCCCCAAGACTTGAAATCAACCATTCGCCAAGGATCGCTTATTCCATCTAATGGAGAATTGTATTAGAGGCCAGAATTCGGGGGGTTAAGGGTACTCATGGAAGTTGGTGGTGAGAGTGCTGCAACTGCCATTGGGCTGTTCTTACTGCTAACGGTACTTCAAAAAAAAAAAATGCCTTGTAAAGTCACAATTTCAGATTGATTATTCCAGTTTAGTGTTACGTCGTTTTTACCCACCTTTCTTATGTCTGTGGATTCACTGATCACTAGCATTTTATGTTGATACTTCCTTGACCTCCTGTGTAAAGGAGCCCTCCCTCAGTCACTATGTAGTAATTATACCTCCCTGTTTTATTTCCTTCCTGAGATTCACCTGTTTATATGCTTACTTGCTTGTCTGTCCCCTCTTCTGCTCCACCCCCAGTATAAGATCCACAAGGGCAGAGATTCTTGTCTCAATGCCTGGAATAACACCTAGTTAGTAGAAGATATTAAGCAGTTTGGGGATGTTCCTCCTCCATTTTGTCATCTTTATCATTGTCTTATAGTATGTTTTTTTTCCCTTCCTAAGACATTTTGCAAAGCTTTGATCTTGCTGAGAAATAAGAATCTCATCAATCCATCAAGTTTGCTGGAACTCTTCTTTGAACTTCTACGTTGCCATGATAAGCTTCTCCGAAAGGTAAAGAACAAAACCACTCCCTACCCCCATATGTCAGTTTTCCTTGCAGTGACATAAAACTTACAGAGTTTGGAGTCTCTTGAATTCTTGAGGCTTTGTATCACTGGAAACAGCTAAGAAATAATTTTAATAGGAAACAATTGAGCATTGTGTACAGGGCAATATAGAGGTAATAGCTAATGTTCATTGTTTACTTTTTGCTGAATTACCATTTTCAGAGCATTTTACATGTTTTTTTACTCACAAAGTGCTATGAGATAGGGCTTATTATTATTATTTCACAGATGAAAAATTTGAGGCACAGAGAGAGAGAATAACGTGCCCAGTGTCATACAGCTCCTGCAGGAGCATAAAGCCAGGCAGCCTAGCTCTAGAACCCAGTCCCTTTTCCACTGCACGGTACTGACCAGCTAAAACTGACCTTTTTTGTTATTTATATTTCACTGTGACTTTATGTTTGCTTTATATAAAGTCACTCTATATGACTTTTTATATAAGTAAGACCAGAAGCTGAAGGTTTGTGAAAGAATTTTCAGAAAGAGAAACT
The DNA here is from genome assembly GCF_003369695.1 of Bos indicus x Bos taurus. Taxonomy (NCBI): domain Eukaryota; kingdom Metazoa; phylum Chordata; class Mammalia; order Artiodactyla; family Bovidae; genus Bos; species Bos indicus x Bos taurus. The sequence continues at coordinate 90,391,334 of NC_040081.1, read as the reverse complement.
AAAGTTTACATTCATTAACTTAAATTGTTTTTCAGAGTGTTAAGAGACTGTATTCATTTGATTTTAGCAGTTATACTTCTTGATCTAACTTGTGGAATAAAAGTAGAACATATTTTAGGTACCAATATTTGCATGCGTTTAGGGGAGTAACTTTATTTTGGGGGACTCCAAAATCACTGCAGATGGTGATTGCAGTCATGAAATTAAAGACACTTACTCCTTGGAAGGAAAGTTATGACCAACCTAAATAGCACATTCAAAAGCAGAGACATTACTTTGCCAACAAAGGCCCTTCTAGTCAAGTCTATGGTTTTTCCAGTGGTCATGTACGGATGTGAGAGTTGGACTGTGAAGAAAGCTGAGCGCCAAAGAATTGATGCTTTTGAACTGTGGTGTTAGAGAAGACTCTTGAGAGTCCCTTGGACTGCAAGGAGATCCAACCAGTCCATCCTAAAGGAGGCCAGTCCTGGGTGTTCATTGGAAGGACGATGCTGAAGCTGAAACTCCAATACTTTGGCTACCTCATGCGAAGAGTTGACTCATTGGAAAAGACTCTGATGCTGGGAGGGATTGGGGGCAGGAGGAGAAGGGGACGACAGAGGATGAGATGGCTGGATGGCATCACTGACTCGATGTACATGAGTTTGGGTGAACTCTGGGAGTTGGTGATGGACAGAGAGGCCTGGCGTGCTGTGATTCATGGGGTCGCAAAGAGTCTGACACGACTGAGCGACTGAACTGAGGGGAGTAACTTGCCCGTTAAAAAAAAAATAACGATTTTATTGAGATAATTATATAATTCACATACAGTTCATCCATTTAAAGTGTACAATTCATTGGTGTTTAGTCCATTCACAGAGTTTTGCAACCATCACCACAGTCAATTTTGGAACATCATAGCCTCCTTAAAAGAAACCTCATTCCCATTAGCAACCATTCCCATCCTCCCATCTATCCTCCCATCTATCCCAGCCCTAGGCAACCAGCAGTGTACTTTTGGTCTCTATAGATTTGCCTACCCTGCATGTTTCTTATAAATGGAATCATATAATGTGCGCTTTTGTGACTGGCTTCTTTCACTTAGCATGTTTCAAAGTACCTGCATGCACTTTGAGTACTTTGTACTCAAGTAGCTTGAGTCAGCACCTCATTCCTTTTTGTTGCCAAACAGTGTTTCATTGTCTGGTTATACCACTTTCTGTTTATTTACTTATCAGTTAATGAACATTTAGTTTTCACTTTCTGGCTATTAGGAATAATGCTACTGTGAATATTTGTGTGAACATTGGAAATATATTTTCATATCTCTTGGGAATTTAACCAGGAATGGATTTGTTGGTCATGTAACTCTATATTTAACCTTTTGAGGGTAACTTTCCTTTAGCTGCTTTTTTTGTTTTGTTTGGTTTTGGTCTCTTTTGTGATAGAATGAAAAACGGGTAAGCTAAACCCTCTTGTACATTTGTATTTCTCTCCAAATAAAGTGAGATTAGAAATGTCAGTTAATGTGCATGTTTTTGTTTCTTTTCCACAGACTTTATACACTCATATTGTGACTGATATCAAGAATATAAATGCAAAACATAAGAACAATAAAGTGAATATAGTAAGTACCCTTTTGTTTTCCATGTTTGCAGCGTTGTACTGCAGTATTGTGGAGAAGGAAATGGCAACCCACTCCAGTGTTCTTGCCTGTAGAATCCCATGGATGGAAAAGCCTGGTAGGCTGCAGTCCATGGGGTCGCACAGAGTCGGACACGACTGAAGCGACTTAGCAGCAGCAGCAGTATTGTGCAATATATTAAGCCTTCTTTCTCCACTTTTCCTTCAGGTATTGCAGAATTTCATGTATACCATGTTAAGAGATAGCAATGCAACTGCAGCCAAAATATCTTTGGATGTCATGATTGAACTCTACAGAAGAAACATCTGGTAATATATATGTATTTATCTCTTGACAAATAGGCTTGTATACATCTGTAATTACCACAGAACATATACACAAATATATTTCTTGATTTTGAGCTCTTTAATATATCACTGATACAGATTAAGTTGGAAGTAAAAATACAGAGGCAATCCAGATGACTAATAATAACACTGGCTACCATTTCTTGAGCACCTGCACTATGCTTTACCCTGTTTAACCTGCAGAACAGTGTAATGTAGCTTATCTGGGATTATTCCCATCTTACAAGTAATGAGACCTGTAGGTTCACAAGCTTAAGTGTAGTAGCTAATAAAAGGTAGAGTTGAAATTCAAACCCTTATCTGTCTAACTCTGAAGTCTAGGCTCTTCCTAGTCTGACTCTGTGAAGATTTTCAAGTCGATTTATCCTCTATACTTCAATTATCATGTCTTATAAACTTCAGCTTGTTGGTACAGTGCCCCCAATTCATGTCTTTTGCTTTTCTTATTTACTAATTTTTTTAAAAGTATAAAAGTAATATTTGTTGCAGCGGAAAAGCTGGAAAGCTGGGGTTTGGGGGGTTTTTGTTTTTTTAATTCATCGGTAGTCCTACCACCTATATGCTTTCCATGTGGCGCTAGTATAAAGAACCCCCACCTGCCAGTGCCGGAGACAAAGAGACACGGGTTCGATCCTTCGGTTGGGAAGATCCCCTGGAAAAGGAAATGGCAACCCATTCCAGTATTCTTGCTTGGGAAATTCAATGGACAGAAGAGCTTGGTGGGCTAAGGTCCATAGTGTCACAAGGAGATGATCACAGTTAATATGATATTTCCTCTTGTCTTTAATATGAATGTTGAAATATGGTTGGAATTTGTTGTATTGTAGTTTTTCTTATTTATCCCCCCAGTTTATCTTGAATAGGGTTTATATGTCATTTAAAATCCTTCAAAAAAGCCACTTTTTAATGTCTGCATAGCTTTCTGACACACAACTGGGCTAGAATTGAACTGAGCTAGAAATGTTCACCTGCAGTTGGCTATTTAGCAACCCATGACTTTTTGAAATAGTACAAACTATAAATTTTAATGTGTCAGAAGTATTTATTATTTATTTTGTACCATTGTCTATGCTGTCAAGTACAGTAGAATGAAAATTTACTTTAAAACACTCAACTGTCTTCCCCCAGGAACGATGCCAAAACTGTCAATGTGATCACAACGGCCTGTTTCTCTAAGGTCACCAAGGTGAGCTCCTGCAGGGCTGTGTGAAGGCGCCATAGGCGGGTAGTCGCTTTTCTGGCTGAAAGGTGAAGGAGAGGAGTGGGTGTGCAAGGAAGCGCTGGTGTGCAGACACACTGTCCAGACTGTGCTTGGGCTGCTGCCCTGGTTTATCTGTGCTCTAGAACAGTCAACCAAAATTAAAGTTTTTAAAATGCTGTCTATTAAACAATAGCCTTAGCATTTATTTTATGTTTTCCCCTATAATTCTTGACTGGGCTTGGACAAAGCTGAGAGAAATTTAAGGCCATGTTTGACTTTCTGTTAGAAGGGCTATAATGTCACTTTTCTTATGGGGGATGTAGAAATTCTTAACTTGCTGCTTGAAGGATAACAACTCTGTAGAACCTGGCTAAGAAAGATGAGCCCAAATCCTACCACTCTTTTCTTTTTTTTTCCCCTTCAGATCCTAGTTCATATGCATGTATAAAATATAGACAGAAGTATTTATTCTTTGTTGTAAGCTGGGATGAGTAATTGACTTTGTCTGAACTCGTCTTTAGATATTAGTTGCTGCTTTGACATTCTTCCTTGGGAAAGATGAAGAGGAGAAACAAGACAGTGACTCAGAGTCCGAGGTTAGTTTAAAACCCACAGATACTTTTGAACTTCACAGTTAATCAGATTTTATTATTGTTCTCAGAGTAGATTGTTAAAGTTAGAAATTTCTATGCTACCTTTATCCTTTATTGAGTTCTGCCATGCTGAGATTTTGTTCTATTTAGATTTTGTCCCATTCAGTAAGATTAGTTAAATAACTAATAAAACTTAGATTCATTCAGTCTTGTTCTTTCTAGAGCTATACCTATATCTCACTGTTTAAATCTAGAAAATTACTAATTTTACTATTTTATTTTATTATTTTATTTTATTATTTTACTAATAATTAAATCTAAAAATTACTGCCAATATATTTTTGAGGTTAAATATCATGGAAGTTTATAGAGTGGAGAAAGGAAGTTGTATGTGTGTGTGTGTTCTAAGTCTCTTCAGTCATGTCCGACTCTGTGACCCTAAAGACTATAGCCTGCCAGGCTCCTCTGTCCATGGGATTCTCCAGGCAAGAATACTGGAGTGGGTTGCCATGCCCTCCATCAGTGGATCTTCCCAATGCAGGGATCCAGCTCGCATCTCTTATATCTCCTGCATTGGCAAGCAGGTTCTTTACCATTAGTGCTACCTGGGAAGCCCTGGGCGGTATGCTGCTAAGTCGCTTCAGTCATGTCCGACTCCATAAGAGGCAGCCCACAGGCTCCTCTGTCCCTGGGATTCTCCAGGCAAGAATACTGGAGTGGGTTGCCATTTCCTTCTCCAACGCATGCATGCATGCTAAATCGCTTCAGTCGTGTTCGACTCTGTGCAACCCCATGGACAGCAGCCCACCAGGGTCCTCTGTCCACGGAAGTCTCCAGGCAAGAGTACTGGAGTGGGAGAATTCTGTGGTATAGCATCTTTAAAAGGAAGAATCAGGATTTATGATGTCATGAAATTTTCTTCGTTAAAAATACTTTTATTAAGATGAAAAAGAAATTCTAAAAAAATGTCCCTTCTCATTTTTGCATTTTGGTAATAATACTGGAATATGAAATAACATCTTCTAATTTGTTTTGTTATTATTTTATTAAATAATGTATGAACAATACGTTCCTACTGTAAAAAATTTCAGATATTATAGATATAATAAAATAAAAGTTTTCTCAATCCTTTCTTACTTCTTTCTCACCTCCGTTTTCATAGATAACCATTTCGTTTCTCATGCATATGTATGTGGACACATATACATATTGTCTTATGTGTGTAGTCTGTTTTTAAAATACATATAAACAATATATTTTATTTTGCACTGTGTTTTCTTTGTGATGACATATATATAGATTGATAGATGTATCAGTGCCTTTGGATAGTCTTCTACTTGTACATAGAGATCTATCTCAGTATTTTAACCTCCACATAACGTTTCAGAATATGAAATGAACGTAGTGTAGATTAAACATTTCCCTATTGATAAAGACTTGTTTCCAGGTTTGTTTTTTTCCTTCAAATAAAAACATACTTGCCTTCTGTCTATATATTATACTTCAATGAAAACTCAAAGCAGAAAAACAGGTTAGTGCTGTAGTGGAAATCTTCATATGTGCCTGTTTCTATAGATGGGCAAATATTTTATTGAATTTTTAAAGTTGTGTTTATTTTTAATAGCTTCATGCAAAGAGTACAAATACAAAGAAGTGACTGAAAGGGTTATTCTCTGCTCTTATGCAGATTTTCCTTGTTGATGGTTTTACAAAGTAGTTTTTTCTTCAGGATGAAGGACCAACAGCAAGAGACCTGCTTGTGCAGTATGCCACCGGGAAGAAAAGCTCTAAAAACAAGAAAAAGTTGGAAAAGGCTATGAAAGTCCTCACGGTGAGACTCATACCTAGGAAAGGAGATGGGATTCATTAAAACGCAGAATATGTGGTCTTTAGGAAAAGCTTTTAGGCATTTGAAATAAAGTAGCATTTTTGTTAAAGACTTAGAAATGTGTGATGAATTTTTAAGCCCTGATTTTTTAGATGAATAATTGTTCTCAGCTCTAGCAAAGTCTGTGACTTGAATAAATTAATTTGATTAAATTCATTTTTATTTGTTTTGATCATGTCTTCTCAGAAGAGAACACAAATGAAGTAAATCTTATATTTTGTAGTGATTATTTGAAGTCATTAATTTGCCCCTAGTTTGTTTTTTAATGTTTATATTTCCAAATCCCTATAAATCTCACAGGTGCTAATAGATGGAACATTCCCAAGCTGACTCTTAGAAGACTTAAAGCACCTTTAGTTCTTCCAGTTGAAAGAAAGGTTTTTGGAACAAAGATTTTTTTTTTTTCTTTTTAAATAGTGGGATAGACTTGATAACAGCCTAGGGCCTCTTCACTATAATTCAGAATGTAAATATTTTCCTCTCCCTTTCTTTCAGAAACATAAAAAGAAGAAAAAACCAGAGGTGTTTAACTTTTCAGCTATTCACTTGATTCATGATCCCCAAGGTACTATAATTATGACCTCCCAAGTTCCTTGTTGGCTTTATCTGCCTGTTTAGCTTCCCAACTTCCAGGTTATCAGAGAATATAAAATCCCTGGCACTTAATAGACAATAAATGCTGAATTGTTGCCTGTTGGTTGTGGCCTAGAGAATTATGTTCTAAAGCAGTGATTCCCAGCCCACAGCAAAATAAGAAAAATGTGGGGAACGGCTCTCTTTGCAGTTCATGTCTTTCATAATGCAGTAATAGTAGGACATTCTACTTGACCAAATGAAAAATTAACAATCTCTTGTTATTCCCGTTTTTTTTTGTTTTGTTTTAAAACTGGCGGGTGGAAACCTAAAATTTGGGAAACCTGTTTTAGAACACTAGTTCTCAAACTAGATTGCATGTGGAATCAGTTGGGGAATTTTATGAAACTATAGTGGTACTTAGGTCCTGTTATTCCCAGAGACTGATTAGTTAATATGGGGTATGATTGGGCAATGGGGTTGTTGTTTTGTTTGTTTGTTTTAGGGTAGATCCCTGTTGGTTATCTATTTTAAACATAGCGGTGTGTTTTACATGTCAATCCCAAACTCTGAATCTATCCCTCCCCTGGCAATGGGGCTTTTAAATGCTTTCTGTACTCCAGTTTACTGACCCTTCCTCTCGGTCAGTGTTCCTCAAACTTTAAAGCATATACAGACCACTGTGGGATCCTATTAAAGTACAGATTCTGATTTTCAGTAGGTCTGGGGGTAGGTCCTGCGTTTCAGTATTTGTAATAAGCTACACGGTGGACAGCTGCGGGTGGTCTGCAGACCACACTTTAAGAAGCACGGTCTTAGAGTGTTTGTCAAACAGTCACTCGATGTTGATGCTGAAAATCTTGGGAATCCTTAAGACTTAACTTTGGGCACCATCAAAGGTGTATTTGCTTCTGTGTAAGTCTGTCCACCTGTCCTGTCAGTTTTCGCCATCCTGGTTCTGCAGTGACTTCAGGCACAGTCACACTAGAGTCAACAATCAAACCACCGCTTTTCTCTACACTTGTTGAATAATAGTGTGCAGACCATGGGCCCACAGTATACATCTCTGATTATTTTCTTCTTTCCAGATTTTGCAGAAAAGCTACTGAAGCAGCTGGAGAGCTCCAAGGAGAGATTTGAAGTGAAGATGATGCTCATGAACCTCATCTCCAGATTGGTGGGAATTCACGAGGTTTGAATTGCATTGTGTTTCTCTTGATGAATATTGGAAGTAGAATTATTCTTGGTAAGAGGACACCTTTGACTAAGGTAGAGCAGTGGCTTAATTTTATCCTCGCATACCATTTCAACCCATATAGTTTACAAAAGGATAAAATCTTTCACTAGAAAACAGCTGTTTTTGTCACTTTTCCTTATCAGTAAGTATGAACGTTGAATTGTACATGTATTCAGTTTATAGACAGACTGTTTTGTTCTTTTTTTTTTTTTACTTCCTTTTATTTACCTTTGTTTCACTTATACTTTTTTCTGAGCCAACACAGCCCACATATTTTTATCAACTGTTACTATGTTTCACCATTTACCCCTTCATAGCTTTCCTGACTTCTGGCTTACTCACTTAACAAAGCTGAATTCTCTGATTATTCATTTAATATTAAATTAGATTGCAAGAACTCTTTGGTGGTATAATGTATGTAATTGTATATACATATGGAAACTTCAAACATACTCAGACTATCTGCCTTTATAGAAAAGGAGGAATTCCCAAAAATTCAGGCCATGAAGAAATGACCGTGAGGTTGTTCCTGTCATTTTGCTCTTGTGACTAGTTCTGATCTGATTGTCATTGAATATGTTGCTTTCTTCAAAAAACAAAAAGTAAAACAGGCTTCTTTATTGAATATCATGTGGTATAGATAAATACCAAGATAAAAATGAAAGTAGACATGAGCGAATATACTTATTCCATTTCTAAAAGAAAAATTTAACATGTTAAGAATAAATTGCTTTTCCTCCATGGGATGCAGTTCTAAAGCAGGATCATCCAGTCAATTCTTGTTACCTTTGTGCAGTAATTTCAAGTCACAGCTGAATTTGAGCTCAATAGAAAAGCAAATGTGATTTGTAATTGAAGTCTGATTTGATAGAAATGAAAACTGGAGCTTCACAACTGACTGCAGTTAAACATCCATCTCTATATCAAACACAAGTCTTGCCATTTCGTTTTCTGGTCCTACTTTTGCTCTGTGACTAAAATAGAAAAAAAATTTATTCTCACATGATGAGAGCTTTGAAAAAGCCTAGGCCATCTCCAAAGTTTTTCTTCTTGAAGTTAAAGATTACAGTTGCTTTAATAACTGGATCCTCATCACTTTCATCTAGGTAGTTCAGTTCAATTCAGTCACTCAGTTGTGTCCAACTCTATGACCCCATGGACTGCAGCACGCCAGGCCTCCCTGTCCATCACCAACTCCCAGAGTCTACTCAAGCTCATGTCCATTGAGTCGGTGATGCCATCCAACCATCTCATCCTCTGTCGTCCCCTTCTCCTGCCTTCAATCTTTCCCAGCATCAGGGTCTTTTCAAATGAGTTTCAACTTCAACATCAGTCCTTCCAGTGAATATTCAGGACTGATCTCCTTTAGGATGGACTGGTTGGATCTCCTTGCTGTCCAAGGGACTCTCAAGAGTCTTCTCCAACACCACAGTTCAAAACCATCAATTCTTCAGCACTCAGCTTTCTTTATAGTCCAGCTCTCACGTGCATACATAACTACTGGAAAAATCATAGTCTTGGCTAGATGGACCTTTGTTGGCAAAGTAATGTCTCTGCTTTTCAATATGCTGTCTAGGTTGATCATAACTTTGCTTCCAAGGAGTAAGCGTCTTTTAATTTCATGGCTGCAGTTACCATCTGCAGTGATTTTGGAGCCCACATCTAGGTGGAGCTCAGAGTAATTTCTCCAGTGTGGTTTGATTGGTACACAATAAGAAAACTAGACTGTGGGTTTTTTGGTGATCAGATTACACTAGGTGCTATTCAGGTTTGAATTACTGTTACCTTTGAAGACTAAAAAATTGCTTCTGTAGCCACACCAATTTAAAAGTAGAAGGTTGCATTTTGACTGCCTTTCCTCCCTTGGTTTATTCTGTGTACACGTTCTGCCTTGACATAATGAGGATAGGAATATAGCCTTCCTTTCCTTGATTAATACAGTGCATTGAATCATCCTGGATCACTCATACCTGTTGAGAGGGGAAAAATGACTCCCAGTTAGCTAAGCGTGGTGATATAATTACATCGTGGAGCACTGAAACTCTGCAGCTCAGCAGAGTTTATATATTAAGTTCGTGCATTCTTTTCTCCACAGCTTTTTCTCTTCAACTTCTACCCCTTTGTGCAAAGGTTTCTACAGCCTCACCAAAGAGGTAAGACTTCCGCTTGCTGTGTTCCTTTCGTGGCCTTGGGATTAGAATAACCATTCAGAGTCTTTTGTTCTGGAATTACAGTTACTGGGGGCAGGGGGCGGGGGGGACTGTAAAATATTTGGTTTCTCAAAGCAAGGCTGTTTGTAATACCATACTCATATGGAAAAGTCTTAAAAAGACTTTTGACTATTTACTGTAACTTGGTAATAGATACGAGGGTTTGCCTTACTCCTTTCATTGCCCTTATTTGTATTCTTAATTAAAAACATCAACATTGTTAATAGGCTATACCTCAATACAAAATAAAAAGTTTAAAGTTTGGGGGGAAAAATAAATAAATAAAAGCAAGAAGAAAGTAATGGTTGTCTTTGCCTTTGAACTTGAACCAAAGTAGGAAAGAAGTAAACATTTATTGAACATTTAGCATGAGCCAAATGCTGTGCTAAGTGATTCACATGTAGTCATCTTGTTTCATCCTCACTTCAGTCCTATGAGGTATAGAAAGAAGAAAGACCAAGATCCCTCCCTTCGTTTGCCAAAGGCCTCGTTCTTTATATATGTATGGTTTAGTTGCTAAGTCATGTCCGACTCTTGCGACCCCATGGACTGTAGCCATCTGTCCATGGGGTTCTCCAGGCAAGAATACTGGAGTAGATTGCCATTTCCTTCTTCAGGGGATCTTCCTGACCCAGGAATCAAACCCAGGTCCCCTGCATTGCAGGCAGATTCTTTATATATACTGCTTCTTTAAAGGGAGAGAGTATGTATATGTGTATGTTTATATTTTTTTATTTATTTAGTGATTCCTAGTGAGCACTGCATTAGACATCAGTGAACATAAAGTATTGCTCTTACCTTCATGGAGCTTACATCCTAGAAGGAGATCCACAGAGTGTTGTATATAATATGTCCAGGTGAAGATAAGTATTCTGAGAAAAAAGGAAGCAGGTAAGGGGAATAGAAAGTGCCAGGGTGGGTTCTGTTTGGATTATGTGGTCAGGAAAGACATTTTGATGAGGCAGCAGCTGAGCAGGAAGCAAGGCAGTGAGCCATGCAGACGTCCGAGAGTTGGGTGTTCCAGGCAGAGTACTCAGCAGGAGCGCTAAGGCCGGTGTGTGTGCTCCCCATGTTTGCTGTGGTCCTGAGACGGGGCTGTAAACTGACTGACCGTGCCTTTCTGATCTCTTACACTGTTAGAAGTAACGAAGATCCTTCTGTTTGCCGCACAAGCGTCTCATCACTTAGTACCCCCAGAGGTGAGAACTCTTAAACTTTACTTCTGTCAGGATCTAGTGAGTACATAGCAGTGCCACTGAGTATACATGGTGGCTTTTCCCACAGAGATTACTGTCCTCCCCACCTTCTTAAACTGAGTAGAAGAGACACTAGCTCTTAAGGACACTTATATAGAGAAGTTTACTTTTAGAAATAAAAACATTTTACTATAGAAAATAAAGTTTGTTTTGAACCAGTGGTTGAGAATTCTTGTTTTGTTGAGTGGCCAAATTTTATCCTGGAAAAGGCAAGAATATCAGTGAATTTATATAGTGATTAAAGGAGAGCCAGATTTAGTTTCAGAATAGGCAAGAAGACAGCGACACCCAAAGTAGAGTACTTCTCTGTCTTCCTCAGTCTTGCTCCTTCCACCTCCCAGACTGAAGGTGGAGGGCTGTTTTTCCACTGTGATAGTGTATCATCCCTTCATCGTCAAGCGTTTAAGTAGGTGGAGACATGTTACCAATACTCATATCCTTTCTTCCCATCCCATTCAGATCATCCAATCATTGCTCATGACTGTGGCCAACAATTTCGTTACTGACAAGAACTCTGGAGAAGTCATGACAGTAGGGTATGTAGAATGTGGCTGGAGGCGGTGGCTGTGGTTTTCACCTGCTGGCTTTGCTTTCCGTTACCAAGATGTGAAATTTCAGCTAAAATGGTGCCCTCTGAGAAAAACTTAAAATAGACTTCCGCCTTCTCAGTATTTTTCTTCTTCTCTTGGTAATTTTTTAATTTATTGGTTAGAATTTTGAGCCAGAGAAAAGATTTCTGTCCTTCTAGTCAACATTTTGTTTTTTAACTAGCTTTTTACTCTTTTAAATGAATGCTTGTGTGCAATCTAAATATTTTTCCCCTCCCTGCTACCCTGAATTCCTGTCTTCCCTGGAACAAATGATTCATTATTAAATGATTCTTTAATCCCAAAGCAGTTCAGTGACCTTTTTGATTAATACAAAAACACTTAGTGAGTGTGAGCACTGGTTTAGGAAGTCCGGTCCGTCCTGATAACTAAGCAGTATGCTGAACAGCTGCTTTTTATCTCACTTGGAAAACATTGCTGGGAGATAACAGCCCTAAAAACTAACTTTTTGGGTGGAATGGGGGAGGGGAGGGGATGTATATGTAATTATGACTGATTCGTGTTGATGTACGGTAGAAACCAACAAAACATTGTAAAGCAGTTATCCTCCAATTTAAAAAAAAAAAAAAAAGACTTTGACTTGACCTAATACAGTTTCCCCTAGAGTTGGCAAATAAATGCTGCCAACATATACGAGCCCACCTCCCTTTATTGCCCTTTGCTTTACACACTGAAGGTCTGTGTTAACTTTGTGTGGGGCAAGCCTAATGGAGACATCTTTCCAATAGCATTTGCTCACTCCATGTCTCTGTGTAACGTTTTGGTAATCCACCAGCGTAAAGATTATGCCTCACTGAAGGCTCAGATGAAGGTTAGCACTTTTAGCAGTAAAGTATGTTTGAATTAAGGGTGAAAGTGAAGTAGCTCAGTCGTGTCCGACTCTTTGTGACCCCATGGACTATAGCCTACCACGTTCCTCTGTCCATGGGATTTTCCAGGCAAGAATACTGGAGTGGGTTGCCATTTCCTTCTCCAGAGGATCTTCCCGACCCAGGGATCAAACCCAGGTCTCCCGCATTGTAGGCAGATACTTTACCATCTGAACCACCAGGGAAGCCTTAATTAAGGGTATGTACATTTTTTTCTTAGACATAATGCTGTTGCACGTTTTATGAACTACAATATAGTTGAAACATAACTTTTATATACACTGGGAAACCAGAAAACACGTGTGACTTGCTTTATTGCATTGTTCTGGAACCAGATCGGCACTATGTCCAAAGCATGCCTGTATTTTAGAGGTGACAATGTTGCTTATTCTTCTAATAGAGGAAATAGCAGTAAACTTCGTGGAAACAAACCCTTCTGAGGCTGCCCACTCCCACATCCCACCAGAGACCTCAGTGCTATAAAACCAACCTTATATTCCTTGTGATTTAGTCTTTTTAGAAAATCTTCTGAGGTCGAACCACATGAAACTGCTGTTTTTTTTTATTTCATTTTTTCCTTTTTTAGAATCAATGCTATAAAAGAGATAACAGCTCGATGTCCTTTAGCCATGACTGAGGAACTTCTGCAAGACCTGGCTCAGTATAAAACACACAAAGATAAGAGTAAGTGCTGTGTTATTCTCAGTAGATGAAGGAGTATAGAGTATCTCATTTTTGTCTCAGTAGACTCTTTGCTCTGAAGTTTCTAGTTAAAGCTGTTATTTTCCAGATGTGATGATGTCTGCTAGAACTTTGATTCAGCTTTTCCGAACACTGAATCCTCAGATGTTACAAAAAAAATTCCGGGTAGGTGAAGCATACATGTATTGATCAAGGATTTGGTCTCAGAAAGTGAGAGTCATTTCCTCCAATTTGAGTTTGAGTATTTCTGGTGCTTGGAGTAGGAAATGGCAGCCTACTTCAGTATTCTTGCCTGGGAAATCCCACGGACAGAGAGAGCCTGGGGGGGTTACAGTCAGGCCGTCAGGGCTGGACTAGATGGGGTTGCAAAGAGTCGGGCACAACTAAGCACATTTCTGATGCTTCCATTTAGAGTGTTAGTGATAAATGTAGTTTTATTCTTTAAACTCAGAATAAAGTTGAATACTATTCCTTAACTATTTTATAGTTGGTATATGCTCTTTGATACTGAATGAGTCTTATAGACCTTTTCAGATCTGTAGCTGATGACAGCATTGAACAGGCTATTCCTTAACCAGATAGTACCTCTACTGAGGTGGGAGGAAATGAGATGTATGTATGTCACGGAAGCAGAGATCTCAAGACCTAAGAATCAAAGTTTCCTGGGGTAGTTCAGAAGAAAGCAAGAAAAGAGTGGGCAAAGTTTTGAGAGGGAATTTACTTTGACCCAAGACATTGGTGAACTGTTTTTGTCATTCATTTGCTTCCATTTTTTGTGATTCTTTTGAATTCATAATCCTAAAGAATCCTTTTCATGAATAATGTTTTGCTGTCTAAGCAAAAAACTAATTCCTTTCCTTTAGGGTAAACCTACAGAAGCCTCCATAGAAGCAAGAGTGCAAGAATATGGAGAACTAGATGCTAAAGATTACATTCCAGGAGCAGAAATTCTGGAAGTTGAAAACGAAGAAGAAAATGCTGAAGGCGATGAAGGTTTGTTTTTCTTGCACCATTATTCAGGACAGAATCACTCCTGCTATATCTGTATTGACCTTGAAATCTTTATACTGTTTGGACATTCATTCAGCTGAAGTTAACTGAGTAATGACTGCTGATGCGGGCATTGTAGGTATTGATGGGCGTTGATGGGCGTGGTTCCTGCTCTGAGGGAACTGACATTCTACTGTAGGAAATGCCTTTTTGTGTCCTTCAGATTGGCTGCCCCTTATCAAGGGCATGCTGTTTGATACTTGGGAAAGATAACGGGTTTTTGTTGTTGTTATTGCCTAGAAAAAATAGAGAGGATTACAGTCTCTAGTAGTCCTCCCATTGAAGGCGAGGATTACAGTCTCTAGCAGTCCTCCCATTGAAGGAGAATACTTGTTGAACTTGTCGAGGAATGCTCAAGGAACCCCGTTCTGATTTCCAAGGCTAGCATTTATTGCATTGGTTACTAGAGTCCTATCTTCTTCCTGTTTGTTCATTATTTCAACAAAACTTTCGTAAACATTAGCTATGAGCCAGCCACTGTCAAAGCAAAGATGAATGACTTGGTTCCTATCTTTGAGAATTTTTCATACACAGCTAATAAAGCATTAACAGGATTTATGATTACAGTCAGGTATAAGGGCAGGAGAGAGGTCAGGTACGCCTCAGAGTTTCAATAAAATCTTCAAGGAAATGGTGAGCCATGAGTCATACTTTGAATGCTGAATGAGCAATTGTAGAATAGTGGAGACTTTTCCAGGCAAAGGATTTAGGAAACTTTTAGAATGTAGGATACAAGGCGATGCACAGAAAGCTGTGAGACTGGAGATGGAGTTGGGGCCTTCTCATGAGTGGTGGTGTGCCATGCCTAGGAGCTGGGACACTGTCACAGAATGTGGGTGTCCACTGAGAGAGCTGCAGGTGTCCTTGACTCTGAAAACTCTCTGTGGTAGCTCCATTAGGAACTCTGATGCCTTTTTAATGAGATGTCTACAAGGTTCTTGCACAACCAGAATTCTCTGCCTTGGTTCCCTGAATGATTTATTTCTAGCTAATTTCTCAAACATTTAAGTGTGCTTAGAAAAGTTAAATAACTCATATGCAGTCACTGTAAATATACAGGTACAGTTTTAATGGACATGATTGGTTTGGTGGAAAGAACACAGGCTCTGGAATCATACGTGATTTTCCTAATTTCAGCATAGCCTGCATTTCTAGCTGTTTTTTGGCCTGGGGCAGGTTATGAACTTGAGAATCTACTCCTCTTTTGTTGAGTCACGACGATCAGAGAAAGATTGTCAAATTTTGGCTCATGGTGGATACTTAATCAGTGCTTATTCTCCATTCTTTGTCTTAGTTAAATTGATGTGACTTATTTAACAATACTACTGCTCAACTTTTGGTGAGCCCCTACTTGAGGTTCATTATATAAGCTTTCTTTTGCTTGATTTGCCTCAGTGTACCATGAGCGCTGAGCAGAAGGCAGGGGTGCTGACACGCTCTTTTTCATGCAGATGGCTGGGAGAGTGCCAGTCTCAGTGACGAGGCAGATTCCGATGGTGAATGGGTTGACGTGCACCATTCTTCCGATGAAGAACAGAAAGAGATCGTAAGTCCTAAAAGTTCCTGTCCCAAGTGTTGAGGGGCTACGCTCTCAGTAGGGCTAATGGCCGTTTAAGCCTGTGTTGTGTTCTCTCAAGTCTGAGAAACTGAACAGCATGCCCCTGGAGGAGCGGAAGGCCAAAGCGGCAGCCGTCAGCACTAGCCGAGTGTTAAGTCAGGAAGACTTCCAGAAAATCCGAATGGCCCAAATGAGGAAAGAGCTCGACGCTGCCCCTGGGAAAGCCCAAAAGAGGAAATACATTGAAATAGACAGTGATGAGGAGTGCAGGTAAGACGGCACACGCACCAGGCCCTCAGTCAGCTCACGTGACTATGAACGTCGTAGGAAAAGGAATTCTCTCCTTGTCTGATATTATGGTTTTTTTCTTTACCCCAGGGGTGAGTTACTTTCTCTTCGGGACATTGAACGCCTTCATAAAAAGCCAAAGTCTGACAAGGAGACAAGACTAGCAACTGCAATGGTGAGTGAGGCATGTCATTGCCTGGTTCTTTAAAGACAGCAGATACAGTGAAGTGAAATACGACTCAAAACTTGTATAGGCACAGAAAAGCTATAATTAACATAGAATAGAAGGCATAGATGGGAAGTTAGATGAGTTTTAGCAACTTGACAGCCATGTAACCACTGTCCAAGACAAACTGGAGCGCAGAAAGGCACCATAACATTTTCCCAGTTTAAAGGAGGTGCACAGTTCACAGTCCATTTATCAAAGCTATGAGAAAAGCAGTGGAATGTTTATAGTCATTAAAGAAAAGCAGAGACAGTTGGAGCCTGCCTGCCTTCCCAGCTTCATTTTCTCTGCCTTTATTCCAGACACCATTCCAAACACTCCCTACGTCACCCTCTGTTGCATTGGTACTGACATCTCTTTAGACAAGTTTGAAAACCCTTGTTTCTTCCCCACACCTGTGGATAAACTATTCCTACTTCCTGAAATGCTCTACCCTTCCCACCTTTCCTCACCAGAAAGGCCTTCACCCTGCAATGAGCAGCTCATGAGGTCTCCCTTTCTCAGAGGCTCCTCTGACCTCTTGAACGCCCTTTGTTCCACTGTGCTCCCCAGCCGCATTACAGCGCATCACAGTCATGTCTCCCCTGGACTGAACTGTCACCAAGGAGCAAGGACTGGGTTCCATCCACCTTCGTATCCTTGACTTCCAGTAGAGCCACCACAGAGGAGATGTGTGTGTTGATGTGTTAACTCCTGCCATGGTATTTTTTGTGCATGTGTGCTAATAGGCTGGAAAAACAGACCGAAAAGAATTTGTGAGGAAGAAAACGAAAATGAATCCATTTTCCAGTTCCACCAATAAAGAGAAGAAAAAGCAGAAGAACTTCATGATGATGCGGTATAGTCATAATGTCCGGTCAAAAAATAAGCGTTCCTTCCGAGAAAAGCAGGTGAGTTCAACCTGAAGCTTGACTAGGCAGAGTGGTGGTGGTGTTCTGAGACTTCTCTATGTGTGAGTGGAATTGTGCCCTCTAAGACCTGGTGTAATGTGTGTCTCAGGATTAATGGGCTGTATTCTTAGCATGGAGAGCAGTCAGAAATGTAAATCCTATACCTAACTTGGTTGAGATTCAGCTGTGTGACTTTTGGTTTTTTTTCTCCTGTGTAAATGAGTTTAGGCTAAATGATTGCTAAGGTCCATTCCTATGCTAAGAGTCTCTTGGTGTTGCATCCGTGAAGTACAATATAAAACTCAACTGAAGAATAATTTTTGAGTGTTTGTTATATGCCTGGTGCTTTTCTCCAAAAAACATTATCATGTGTGGTAGTATCTCAGAAAGGGCTTCCTAGATGGCTCAGTGGTAAAGAACCTGCCTGCCAACACAGGAGACGCATGTTCAATCTCTGGGTCAAGAAGATCCCCGGCAGAAGGAAATGACAACGCACTCCAGTATCCTTGCCTGGGAAATTCCGTGAACAGAGAAGCCTGGCAGACTACAGTCCACAGGGTCACAAAGAGTGGAACAAGACTGAGTGACTAAGCAACAACAGTGTCTTAGAAACAGCTTCAGGAGAGCAGTACAGACTAAACAGTCTGTCCCTGGCATGGTCCTTCCTCTGTGTGCCCTTACAGGACTTTGGCATTTTATTTTATCCATTTTCTGTCTTGGGCGAGTAGTCCTGTTATTGTAGTAAAACAGATTTTTGTTTGTATATCCTTGTCTACTGGGCATGTACCAGAGTATATATCTAATTGTACCCAGGAGAATCTCTAGGAAATCAGGTAAGTAAATCAAGTAAATCAGGTAAAGTAAATTAGTGCCACATCCTGAACCAGCGTTCCTAAATTGCAAGCCAGTTATGAACCTCCCGGTTCCAAATGTGAGAGCCAGCTCTCCAGGGCAGGGCTCCGTCTGTGTGGGAACCAAGTCAGAATGAACTAAATTAAGGTACCCCTTAAGGCCTCGCTATCTATTTAAACTTGCTAGTTCTCAACTGTTTAGCTGCTGCTGCTGCTGCTAAGTCACATCAGTCGTGTCCGACTCTGTGCGACCCCATAGACGGCAGCCCCCCAGGCTCCTCTGTCCCTGGGATTCTCCGGGCAAGAATACTGGAGTGGGGTGCCTTCCTTCATGCATTCCTTCTCCAATGCATGAAAGTGAAAGTGAAGTCACTCAGTCGTGTCTGACTCTTCGCAACCCCATGGACTGTAGCCTACCAAGCACCTCCGTCCATCGGGATTTTCCAGGCAAGAGTACTGGAGTGGGGTGCCCTTGCCTTCTCCGCAACTGTTTAGCAGCATTGTATAAGTAATAAAATGACAATATTCTGAATAGAAGTTGTTGAAAGCTGAAGTGAAAGATGCCATTAAAGATTTTAAATAGTCTCAGACTTCCCTGGTGGTCCAGTGGTTAAGAATCCACCTGCCAGTGCTGGGGACGGGGGTTCAATCCCTGGTCCAGGAAGATCACACTTGCTGAGGGGCAGCTAAGCCCGTGTGCCACAACTACTGAGCCCATGTGCTATGCGATGCGCTCCACAACAAGAGAAGCCACCGCGGTGAGAAGCCCGTGCACCACAACTAGGCAGTGGTCCTGCTCACAGCAACGAGAGAAGACCAGCGACGAAGGCCCGGTGCAGCCAGAAATTAACTTATTTTAAAAGACTTTAAATTGAATTTTCCCAGTTCAATTTAAATTCATGGTTGAATTGATTAAATCTATTAGTTTATCTTTCCCTGCCTTTTGTACGATTTTACAGTTGAGGAAATAGTTGGCAGTTAGCAAGCCTTGCCTTATTTTGAGATATTTGTAATCTTGCTACACTTAGCTAGGAGTGTTCCCTTCCCTACTTCTCTGTTTTTAGCAGCTTTTTTTTCACATGATAGAGAAGCCCCGCTTTGTTCCCATCAGCACCTCTGGAAGTATCAAATATTTGTCTTAAAGAATTTTTTAAGACGAAGTTAAGAGTTCACTGGACACGCTCACACGTTGGTTCAAGAATGCTTTTTCCTCCTCCGGTTTTCTTGCCATGATCAGAACTTCTGTGTTTGTTTCCTTGTCCTATATTTTCTTCAGGGTCTCTTCATTATGAAGCTTGACTCTGGGTTCCTAATTTTCTCTATTCTGTCCTTCCCTCTAGGCCAGCAGAGTAATCAATATGAAAATTATTAAATGAGATATTTTACATTCTTGTTTTTGAGCTAATTGAAACCCAGTGTGTTTTACACTTGTGCTCTGTGCTGTGCTCAGTTGCTCAGTCGTGTCTGCCTCTTTGTGACCCCATGGACTGTAGCCTGCCAGGCTTCTCTGTCCATGGGGATTCTCCAGGCAAGAATTCTAGAGTGGGTTGCATGCCCTCCTCCAGGGGATCTTCCCAACCCAGGGATCAAACTCAGGTCTCCTGCATTGCAGGTGGATTCTTTACTGTCTGAGCCATCAGGGAAGCCCATGAATACTGGAGTGGGTAGCCTATCACTTCTTCAGGGGATCTTCCTGACCCAGGAATCGAACCAGGGTCTCCTGCACTGAAGGTGGATTCTTTACCAACTGAGCTACAGCCTCAGTTGGGAATATTTGGACTAGCCATGTTTCGTTGCCCAACAGCCATGTTTAGCTAGTGGCTACTGTATTGGATGGTGCAGTTATAGAGCATCTCCAAAAAGAGGTGAGACTAGAGAAGGAAGGTAAAGCACATGAGAAGAGAAAAAGAAGAGGACCTAGCAGTGTGTTCAGATGGTGTGAACGAGGAAGGGGCCTGATATATGTGTGAGAGTGGCCTGTGCTTTGTCACAAAGTTTAATGAGTGGAATTAAATCCATGTAACCTGAGTTACAACATTATTAGCTGATTGTCGTTCGGTTGCCCAGTCGTGTCCAACTCTTTACGACTCCATGGACTGCAGTACTCCAGGCTTCTCTGTCCCTCACCATCTCCTGAAGTTTGCCCAAGTTCATGTCCATTGCATTGGTGACATATTATTAGCTAATATATCATTCTTAACCATATATATGACTATTCCACAGCTTTCCAGTTTTTAACTTATTTACTGCAGATGGTGATTGCAGCCATGAAATTAAAAGACGCTTACTCCTTGGAAGGAAAGTTATGACCAACCTAGATAGCATATTCAAAAGCAGAGACATTACTTTGCCAACAAAGGTCCATCTAGTCAAGGCTGCGGTTTTTCCACTGGTCATGTATGGACGTGAGAGTTGGACTGTGAAGAAAGCTGAGTGCCGAAGAATTGATGCTTTTGAACTGTGGTATTAGAGAAGACTCTTCAGAGTCCCTTGGACTGCAAGGAGATCCAACCAGTCCATCCTAAGGGAGACCAGTCCTGGGAGTTCATTGGAAGGACTCATGCTGAGGCTGAAACTCAAAAACTTTGGCCACTTCATGCGAAGAGTTGACTCATTGGAAAAGACTGATTCTGGGAGGGATTGGGGGCAGGAAGAGAAGGGGATGACAGAGGATGAGATGGTTGGATGGCATCACCGACTCGATGGACATGAGTTTGAGTGAACTCCAGGAGTTGGTGATGGACAGGGAGGCCTGTTGTGCTGGTGTGCAATTCATGGGGTCGCAAAGAGTTGGACATGACTGACTGAACTGAACTGAATCAATATAAAACAATATGAACGGATACTATAATTAAACTGACTTTACAGATATGAAAATAATACATATATGGCTAACTCAGAAATACCTTCTTAGCTATGCAACTTAGGTTGAAAGAAACTTGTTAATTTTTTTCTACCATAAGTGTCCCAGTTATTCTGCCTGTCTACACAGACATACTAAGACCCAGACCTGAGTTAAAGGCAAGAAATCAATAACTTAAAATCATAAAATTCAAAAAGTTTGAATATGTAGATGTAGAGCCAGGCAACTTCCACCCCCCCAAAATGCTTTAAAGTTTCTAGGACTCAAAAGGTGATGGGTGCTTAGGGAATTAATGGAATAATATTCATCACAAACTTAAAAGGTACACATTGGCCTTGGTTATCTTCTTTTTATATTTAGGTTTATTCTTCACAATCTTTTACTTAATATTCCATTTATTTTCTTTTGGGGACTGTGAAACTTTCTGAGGATATTTACAGGTTCACTTTATACACTGGTCCAGTGGTCTTCTTCTCTAGATGATGTTTACATCATTTTTTCTTTATCTTCCAGCTGGCGCTACGAGATGCACTCTTGAAAAAGAGAAAAAGAATGAAGTAACTTCCAAGCAAGTCTTCCGTTCCAAGGAGAATGCTAAATTTGTACATTTCTCTGAAAACTTGCAAATTAAGAATATTTGTTTACATTAAAAAGTCCAGAAGCACTATGTTGTGGAAACCACAGTAAACTTGGTAGCTTTTGGTGTTCTTATTTTAGAGATGGCTAATGGTGGGAATGTTTGAAATGTAAACAGTCATGGTATAAAATCATTTTCATTTAGTATTCATGCAAGAAAATAATTATATACACATGTATAAAGAAAGAGTGAGAGAGAGTGCCTATTAATTGTCACTGAAGATATAAAAATGAATGAGCCATAACTTCTCATTCAAGATAACCTGTTTGTAGGATGGGGCGAGGGGCAAGTGTGTTTATATGTATTTACACTGCTGTATAAATAGTTCTGTAGTAGAGACAGTTTTATACTTCTGTGGAGTCACAGAGGCCTTACAGACCAACTCTGCAGAGGATGGGTATTATATATTTTCTTAAAACAGGACAATGTTACAAGAGTAAGAGGATCTTACTTGTAAATAGGCTTACCTGCTGAAAACAGGTTCCTGCTGTACAGATTTTGAGTAGACAATTTAGCCTTTTTAGTCCATCCATCCAAAAGATGTAATTTATTTTTTTTTTTTTATGCCAGGTATAGGCTTTTTGGCTGAGATCTCATTTTTTAAATTGCCTTAAGTATAAATAGTAATCTCAGAGTGGCTTCTGTTCATTATTTGGGCTGCCCACTCTTCCACAGAAGAAAAAGAAATCAGATTAGTTTCTTCAGTCTTCCTTGACCCTGTAATAGTCCAGCCCTCTGTTGGCCTTGTCTCAATAAAAGGTTTCTAATGTCAAATAGGTCCTCTGTGTGCTGCGTCGTGTGTGTTTTCTCCCTCCCCTAGGCATACTTGAGTAGATCCCAAGGGCCATGAGAGCCATGGTCAGCTGTTGGCAAGTTTCTCTGCATTTGGAAATAGTTTGGTGCCCTCTGTCTCAAATTTCCTAGATAATATTGTGA
The DNA here is from genome assembly GCF_003369695.1 of Bos indicus x Bos taurus. NCBI lineage: Eukaryota > Metazoa > Chordata > Mammalia > Artiodactyla > Bovidae > Bos > Bos indicus x Bos taurus. The sequence continues at coordinate 90,368,927 of NC_040081.1, read as the reverse complement.
TAGTCGGAAAAATTGCTTCAAACTAGAGAAAAAGGCAGTTTTCTGCCCGCTCAGCAGCTTGTAAAACCACTTCTTTTATTCATTTTCTAGCATCTTCTGTCTGCTTTCCAAGTTCAACTTCAGTGTTACTAAAGTGAAACTTTGCGACTTTTCCTAAGACACCCCATACCACTAGGGATTGGTTACGAAGACCTCAATGATTAATGATTATTTTGCAGTGGCCTGGCAGAAGGAGCCCTCCATCAACCCCCAGCAGCTTCCATGTTTCACAGGAAGTGCATGTTTGAATGTTTCAGACCTGAAACTGCTCTTTCCTCTTTGCATTTTTCAGCTGTCTCCCTGTGTATGTGTCTAGCTCCAGAAAAAAGTAAATAAAACTCAAAATCGCCCAGGGTCTGTAGCTTTGCTTTTTGAAATTGTGATGATGCTGGGTACTTTTATCCTTCCCCTGGATTTTTCCACCCTCTGAGCTGCCAAGAGGCCAGAGTCCATTCTGTAGTCTTCTCTCTGTTCTACTACTCTTAACTGAAATCTGTATGGCAGCTAAATTTCTGGCTTTAAAAGCTATATCTTTAACTTTTATTTCTTTAATCCCATAGTATCAGTTCATTTGTGTCCAACTCTTTGCAACCCGCTGGACTGCAGCACGCCAGGCTTCCCTGTCCATCACCAACTCCTGGAGCTTGCTCAAACTCCTGTCCATCAAGTTGGTGATGCCATCCAACCATCTTACCCTCTGTCGTCCCCTTCTCCTGCCTTCAATCTTTCCCATCGTGAGTGTCTTTTCCAATTAGTTAGTTCTTTGCATCAGGTGGCCAAAGTTGGAGCTTCAGCATCAGTCGTTCCAGTGAATATTCAGGACTGATTTCCTTTAGAATTGGCTTGATCTTCTTGCTGTTCAACGGACTCTCACAGCATATAATTCCTTTTATTATTATTGAGAATATTTTCTGTTTAAGTCAGGAGGTCAGATCCTCACAAGGTTGGATGCTGTCAACAAGGGTAGAGTGACCTTCAAGGTGACTTTTACCTTGAAGAAGTCACCAGGGCTTGAACTTCAGCTCTTGAGTCTCAAATTTTTGTCAACAGTGAGAATAGGGCCATTTCAGAGATGAACATTCAACTGTCCAAACTCTATATATAAAGTATAAATCTAGAATACTGATACATATATGTGATCTTAGCAACTTCTACTAGAAAATAGGCTCCACAGAAGGCAGTGAGTCTGTTCTGTGCTAGTTCAGTGCCCAGTAAGTAGATGCTCAACAAATACTTGAATACTTGATAAAAACCCCTATCTGTCAGTCTTCTCTCTGTAAATAAAATACCACCTACTTCATTGATTGTTTTGAGAACTAAGCACTTAGCATGGTATTTACCACCAAGAAAGCATTCAGTAAATTTCTCATCAAAGATTATATACCTATTAAGTTTTTTTGTTTTAGTTTTGGGTTTTTTGCTTAATTTACTTGAAACAATAGTTGTTCAGTTCAGTTCAGTCGCTCAGTTGTGTCCGACTCTTTGTGACCCCATGAATCACGGCACGCCAGGCCTCCCTGTCCATCACCAGCTCCCGGAGTTCACTCAGACTCAGGTCCATCGAGTCAGTGATGCCATCCAGCCATCTCATCCTCTTGTCGTCCCCTTCTCCTCCTGCCCCCAATCCCTCCCAGCATCAATGAGTCAACTCTTCGCATGAGGTGGCCAAAGTACTGGAGTTTCAGCTTTAGCATCATTGATGTTGCTATAAATATTTGTTTTACCCCTTATCTATTTAGGGGGAACTAGTTTGAAACATAAAAATTTATCTTGGGGGTTACCTCGCAGTCCAGTGGTTGAGGCTCGATGCTCTCACTGCTAGCAGCCCAGGTTCAGTCCCTGTTCAGGGAGCTAAGATCCTACAAGCCACATGGTGTGGCCAAAACAATATTTTTGAATGTATATTGAATGCTCTCTGTGGGCCAAGCATGTGCTAGAAGCTGTGTGGGGTGCTAGAAGCTAGAAGCTGTACAAACACAATGTTCCTGCCATGTAGAAACTTTTAATCCTTTGAAGGAAATAGACTTACAAAGTGACTATATAAAAAAGGCACATCACAGGGCTAGGGACAGCCTAGAGAGGAACAGTTAAACTGGCAGAAAGGTAGAATGCCTGATCGCTAATACACTGATACTTAGGAACAGAACAGCAGTAGGAGACGAACTCACAAATCATAAAAGTTTAGGGTTTAGAAGTTGGTATAATTTTTTGAAGATTTTGATTAATATAAATTTTGGTTTTGTTATCACACATCCTAATTCTTTGAAAATGTGTAATCTATATCGTGTTACATGGCAACTCAGTGCTGAGCACAGTGTTCAATCAGTCAGAATGTTCTGTTCTTCACCCTCTTCCAACAACACAAGACTCTACATCACCAGATGGTCAATACTGAAATCAGACTGATTATATTCTTTGCAGCCAAAGATGGAGAAGGTCTATACAGTCAGCAAAAACAAGACTGGGAGCTGACTATGGCTCAGAACATGAACTCCTTATTGCCAAATTCAGACTTAAATTGAAGAAAGTAGGGAAAACCACTAGACCATTCAGGTATGACCTAAATCAAATCCTTTATGATTATACAGTGGAAGTGACAAATATAGATTCAAGGGATTAGATCTGATAGAGTGCCTGAAGAATTATGGACAGAGGTTCATGACATTGTACAGGAGACAGGGAGCAAGACCATCCCCAAGAAAAAGAAATGCAAAAGAGCAAAATGGTTGCCTGAGGACGCCTTCCAAGTAGCTGTGAAAAGAAGAGAAGCAAAAGGCAAAGGAGAAAAGGAAAGAGATACCCATTTGAATGCAGAGTTCCAAATAATGGCAAGGAGAGATAAGACAGGAAAACAATGGAATGGGGAAGACTAGAGATTGATTCAAGAAAATTAGAGATACCAAGGGAACATTTCATGCAAAGATGGGCACAATAAAGGACAGAAATGGTATGGACCTAACAGAAACAAGATATTAAAAAGAGGTGGCAAGAATACACAGAACTATACAAAAAAGATCTTCATGACCCAGATAATCACAATGGTCTGATCACTCACCTAGAACCAGACATCCTGGAATGTGAAGTCAAGTGGGCCTTAGAAAGCATCACTACGAACAAAGCTAGTGGAGGTGATGGAATTCCAGTTGAGCTATTTCAAATCCTGAAGGATGATGCTGTGAAAGTGCTGCACTCAATATGCCAGCAAATTTGGAAAACTCAGCAGTGGCCACAGGACTGGAAAAGGTCAGTTTTCATTCCAATCCCAAAGAAAGGCAATGCCAAAGAATGCTCAAACTACCGCACGATTGCACTCATCTCACACGCTAGTAAAGTAATGCTCAAACTTCTCCAAGCCAGGCTTCAGCAATATGTGAACCGTGAACTTCCTGATGTTCAAGCTGGTTTTAGAAAAGGCAGAGGAACCAGAGATCAAATTGCCAACATCCGCTGGCTCATGGAAAAAGCAAGAGAGTTCCAGAAAAGCATCTATTTCTGCTTTATTGACTATGCCAAAGCCTTTGACTGTGTGGATCACAATAAACTGTGGAAAATTCTTAAAGATATGGGAATGCCAGATCACCTGACCTGCCTCCTGAGAAATCTGTATGCAGGTCAAGAAGCAACAGTTAGAACTGGACATGGAACAACAGACTGGTTCCATGTCAAGAAAGGACTACATCAAGGCTGTATATTGTCACCCTGCTAATTTAACTTCTATGCAGAGTACATCATGAAAAATGCCAGGCTGGATGAAGCACAAGCTGGAATCAAGATTGCCGGGAGAAATATCAATAACCTCAGATATGCAGATGATACCACCTGCCGGGAGCCGGTGAGGCATTCCACTCGTGACAAAGGTCATGAGGAAGGAGGCTCAGCATACGCAAAGGCGGGATCGAGCCTCAGGAGTCCGCCCGGATATTCTCGAGCATCTGCCCCCCAAAAAACCAGAGTCTGTCTACTTTATTGCTTTGTGCTCTCACCTCTGACTTTACTGGGGGCTGTCCCCTACCACCATCTCGCTCTCTCTGTCAAAGAGTTAACTTACAGCTCCAATTAATAAAGTTCCTGGGCAATTAGGAGTGTTTAAATCCAAACCCCTCAGATGGCTCTCTAACTCGCCTGACAAGTTTACCCTGACCCCTACAGCTATGCATACGATTGTTTACAGTCTCCCAGCCTCCAGAGGCACGGGAAGCTTAAGATATTCAAATAGCTTAGAGCCTCTCAGAGAGTTAGAAACTGTCAGAATAAGACTAGTAAAGGATTTCATTGATGAGTCAATGTTTGTTGCCAAGTTTTCACATCCCCTGAATTGTATCCTTGAATATGTATTAATTAATAGTTGGTATGTAGAAAAAATAAGTAGTGGCCTTGGTGTTAGTAACTTTAGACCCTTAAGGTAATAAATTCTTTCCTTTGTTGTAAACCCATTACACATCCACCCTATAGGAATGCAATTTTATCTTTGGAAGATGGCGCCAAACCTTAAAATAATTACTCTTAGAGAAAATAAGTCTTTGTTGATAAGTCCTTGTCAAGAGTCATAAAATGTTAGTAGGCCTTCTGGCCAGAAGATGATGTAAATCACCTAAACCATTTGTATACGATAAGTTTGCAGGAAAGAAACCCTGGTTTTTGATAAGGATCAAAAACTGCTGACTTTGCATCCCCTATTATCCTCTATGTGTAACTTAGGGTATAAAAGCCCCTGTTAAAAATAAAGCTATGGGCCTTGCTCACCAATGCTTGGTCTCCCCATGTCATTCTTTCCTTTAACTTCCGGCTGAAGTCTCCATCTGGAACGTGGATATCCTCTGCGACCACTTATTTGCCTGGGCTTCTAAGACCCACTCGAGAAGGTGTCTAAGGTGGGGCCCCTTCCGCTATTTGAGAGGGCGCCTGCGGCCTCCATGGTCAGAGCTAACCTGGTGTCACGGGTTATATTGATTTTCCGCGTAAACCAAGCTACTCAGCCTCTTTTCTCCACTGAATTTTCCTACTGAGCTATCCTCATTCTATTACTCTTTATATCTCTAATTACCATTTGAATAGGTCGCCGATGCCGTCTCCCCTTCGAATACCCTGGATCAGCCGGGGCTGGTCCTCGGCAACCACCCTTATGGCAGAAAGCGAAGAGGAACTAAAAAGACTCTTGATGAAAGAGAGGAGAGTGAAAAAGCTGGCTTAAAACTCAACATTCAGAAAACTAAGATCATGGCATCTGCTCCCATCATTTCATGGCAAATAGATGGGGAAACAGTGGAAACAGTGGCTGACTATTTTCTTGGGCTCCAAAATCACTGCAGATGGTGACTGCAGCCATGAAATTAAAAGACGCTTACTCCTTGGAAGGAAAGTTATGCCCAACCTAGACAGCATATTACAAAGCAGAGACATTACTTTGCCAACAAAGGTCCGTCTAGTCAAAGCTATGGTTTTTCCATTGGTCATGTATGGATGTGAGAGTTGGACTGTGAAGAAAGCTGAGCACCGAAGAATTGATGCTCTTGAACTATGTGTTGGAGAAGACTCTTGAGAGTTCCTTGGACTGCAAGGAGATCCAACCAGTCCATCCTAAAGGAATTCAGTCCTGAATATTCATTTGAAGGAATTAAGCTGAAGCTGAAGCTCCAATACTTCGCCCACCTGATGTGAAGAACCAACTGATTGGGAAAGACCCTGATGCTGGGAAAGATTGAAGGCAGGAGGAGAAGGGATGACAGACGATGATGGTTGAATGGATCACAGGCTCAACCGACATGAGTTTGACAAACTCCAGGAGATGATGAAGGATAGGGAGGCCTGGCATGCTGCAGTCCCTGGGGTCACAAAGAGTCGGACACAACTAAGAAACTGAACAACAACAAGCTCAATGAATTTACACAAATGGAATACGTTCCTGGATATCAGCACCGAAATCAAGAAACAATATTACCAACACCTAGGAAGCCCGCTTTTTGAGTGGAGAGCTCAAGAAATGCTGCACCACCAAAGTCCTTACTGGCACAAGTGTCATGTGGAAAAATATGGGCATCTAGGATGCCGACTCAAAGGGAGATTCTCCAGAGTCTGATTTGAATGCAAAGAAGCTTATGCAATACGTTAATCAATTTGCTTCACTTTTTCAAACATGTAGGTATTTGATGTTTAAATGTCTGTGACAAGACACAACTCTTACAACACATACACATTTTTATCTAATGAGAAAGCATCGTGTTGTAGTTTAAATGTTAGCAAGTTCCTCTTTAAGATATATAAAATAATGCTGCTTCTTACAACTTACAATTTTATAAGTGTAATATACACATGAAAATAGTGTGGGGACTTCCTGGAAGTCCAGTGGCTGAGCCTCCACACTCTGAATGCAGAGGGCTCCAGTTCCATCCCTGGTCAGGGAACTCGACCCCATATGCCATAACCTAAAGATCCTACATGCCATAATCAAGACTTGGCACAGCCAAATAAATAAATATACAGATTTTTTAAAAAATAAAATACTGTTGTCTGGGGGCTTATTGAAACTGAGGTCAGAGATAGGCGGGCACCTGGGCCGGACACCTGGTGTTTGTCAAGTGGAGTAAAATTCAAGCTTTGTTCTCACCCAGACACTCCAGGGACAAAGCTAGTGGCAAAAGCTGAGATCTGCTGGAGTAGAGAGATAAAGGGCCGGCCCACTCCTGAGGTCAAGGAAGACTTCCCCTTCTGCACTTTCACAGGAAGGCCTCTAGGGGTCAAAAAAGGAGGGGGCCCCACCCCATAATAAGTCTGGACATGCACCCACCAGGCTCTAGGGTGGGATCCATCTTAGAAAAAAGTTGCACATGCATCTTGGGGAGGATCCTAGGACCAGTCAGGTGTGGAGAAAGAAAGAAGTTAATTGGCCATATGTAAACAAAGTAAGAGTTGGACTATAAAGAAAGCTGAGCGCAGAATTGATGCTTTTGAACTGTGGTGTTGGAGAAGACTCTTGAGAGTCCCTTGGACTGCAAGCAGATCCAGCCAGTCTATCCTAAAGGAGATCAGTGCTGGGTGTTCATTGGAAGGAATGATGTTGAAGCTGAAACTCCAATACTTTGGCCACCTGATGCGAATAGTTGACTCATTGGAAAAGACCCTGATGCTGGGAGGGATTAGGGGCAAGAGGAGAAGGGGACGACAGAGGATGAGATGGCTGGATGGCATCACTGACTCGATGGACGTGAGTCTGAGTGAACTCTGGGAGTTGGTGATGGACAGGGAGGCCTGGCATGCTGCGATTCATGGGGTCACAAAGAGTCGGACACGACTGAGCGACTGAACTGAACTGACTGAAACAAAGACCCAGATCCTATAAAGTGATGTAAACCACCTCTTTACTGTACTCCTCACTTAGGACCCCCACACTCCTCTCCGGGTGTGTATCTCTGCCTTTCCTCTGCCATAAATAAATAAACTGTTTCTCTATGTGCTCTCCTATACACCGTACTGTGTCTCTCTAGTAATAAACTTTGTACCTGTTTTGCAGTTTTTGCCTCCTTGAAACATTCTTGGTGTCAGACCGGGTAAGAATCAGGGAACTTCACTTCTAGCCTCTAGCCCCTGGTGGACTGGTGGCTAGGCTTAATCCCTGGAAAGGGAAGTAAGATCCTGCTTCAATACTATTGTCTGTCCGAGAAAGAGACTATGCTTTCCAATGTGTGGGTGCAGGGCGTGGGTTCGATCCTTGGTCAGGGAACTGAGGTTCCACTTGCCATGGAATGTGACCAAAATTTAAAAAAAAAAAAAAAAGTAAACAGTGTGGTTCAAATATAGCTGGTTGGATTTTCTTTTTCTCTACATATTAAGTATGTATGTATGCATGTGTGGATACTCAGTCCCTCAGTCACATCAGACTCTTGGTGACCTGATGGACTGTAGCCTGCTAGGTTCCTCTGTCCATGAGATTTCCCAGGCAGGAATACTAGAGTGGGTTGCCATTTCCTTTTCCAGGGGATCTTCCTGACCCAGGGATTGATCCCGCATCTCCTGGGTCTCCTACATTGTAGGCAGATTATTTACCACTGAACTTTCACATAGGATTTATCTTTATATATATTTTATACATACTATGTAAATGAGGAGACTTATTATCAGAATTGTCTTAGGCAATTATGGAGACCGAAAAATCCTGCAATCTGCTGTCTGCAAGGGGAGAACTGGGGAAGCTGGTGGTGTAATTCAGTTCAAGTCTGAAGTCCTGAGAATCAGGAGTGCCAATGGCCTCTTTCCCCTCTACCCCCGGCCCCTTTTTAGTATAAAACCCCTCTAGTTCCATTCTTATACCAAGATCCAGTTTTGGTGTACCTAGTATTCCTGTTATTTAGATACTAAGATCAGATCCAGGAGTGCTTTAAGAGGGCATTTGGCCAAGGGGTAAAGAAAAATTGAGACAACATGGGAACCTAACTCTAGAAAGTGTTAAAAAGGGGAAGCATAAAAGAATTAAATGGAAACTAAAAATGTGATATTTCACAACTTCTTATTTTAAGAATACTTGAATCTTCCTCTTTTTAAAAATTTTAGAAACATTTTACCATTTTAACTATAATATTTTTAAACATATATAAAATAATGAAACATTTCCATCTTCTAAATTATTCAATATTAATTTTTACCATATATTTTTGTTTTAAAGAAATAGAATTGTTAAGAGTATAGCTAAAGCCCTATTCAATTTTCTCCCTTCCTCAGGGATAACCACTATTTTGTAGCTGATGCCTATTATTCTTTCAAGTATTTTATCTTTTACTACATTTGTGCATGTGTGTGTATTGATAGGGCTTCCATGGTGGCTCAGATGGTAAAGAATCTGCCTGCAACATGGGAGACTCAGGTTCGATCCGTGAGTCAGAAAGATCTCCTGGAGAAGGGAATGGCAACCCACTCCAGTATTCTTACCTGGAGAATTCCATGGACAGTGGAACCTGGAAAGTTCATGGGGTCACAGAGAGTCAGACACGACTGAGTGACTAACACACACACATGTATTGATATATATGCTGCTGCTACTGCTGCTAAGTCGCTTCAGTTGTGTCCGACTCTGTGCGACCCCAGAGACGGCAGCCCACCAGGCTCCCTGGTCCCTGGGATTCTCCAGGCAAGAACACTGGAGTGGGTTGCCATTTCCTTCTCCAGTGCATGAAAGTGAAAAGTGAAAGTGAAGTCGCTCAGTCGTGTCCGACTCTAGCGACCCCAAGGACTGCAGCCCACCAGGCTCTTCCGTCCATGGGATTTTCCAGGCAAGAGTACTGGAGTGGGGAGCCATTACTATATATATGTGTATGTAATAAAAGTATTATTTAGTCTCTTAAAATTTTACATAAATACTATCATTGTATATATACTTTTGCTGACTATGTAACTCAACATTAAATTCTGGATAAATAAAGATTCTATCATTTTAACAGATGCAATAGTTTTCCATTATTTGCCCATAAATCCAAAATTTTATCATTACCCTACTGAAGAGCACCAAAGAATTGATGCTTTTGAACTGTGGTGTTGGAGAAGACTCTTGAGAGTCCCTAGGACTGCAAGGAGATCCAACCAGTCCATCCTAAAGGAGATAAGTCCTGGGTGTTCTTTGGAAGGAATGATGCTAAAGCTGAAACTCCAGTACTTTGGCCACCTCATGTGAAGAGTTGACTCATTGGAAAAGACTCTGATGCTGGGAGGGATTGGGGGCAGGAGGAGAAGGGGACGATAGAGGATGAGATGGCTGGATGGCATCACTGACTCAATGGACGTGAGTTTGAGTGAACACCAGGAGATGGTGATGGACAGGGAGGCCTGGCGTGCTGCAGTTCATGGGGTCGAAAAGAGTCGGACATGATTGAGCAACTGAACTGAACTGAAGAGCAGTTAGTTTTTTCTCACTTTTCCACTATTTAAAAATCCTGCCCCAATTAGTGTTTTTGTACGTCTCCCTGGCATATGACTTAGTTTTGTTTTTATCCAAAGCTTACATAGAAGCCTAGAAAGGGAATTCCTCCTGTGTTATGGAGCTCATGAGTCTTCCGATTTTTTTTTCCCATGAGCTTTCAACTTTACTAGGCAATGCTGAGTTGCACATTCCTAGCAAGAGCTCATATGCATTTCTATTTTAGTACATCCACATCAACACTTGGTGTTATTAGACTCTAAAATTTTAGATAATCTGTTGCTGATAAAATCATATTCTTTTAATTTGCATTTCAGTGATTACCTATAAAGCTGAGATTGCTTCATGTGGATTTTGCCATTTGATTTTCCTCTTTCTACAGCCTTTTATTTTTGTTTTTTCTTATTGATCTTTATATATTCTGGATACAAATTCTTTGTCAATTGCTTATGTTGCAAGTAACTCTACAGATAGGAAATGGCATCTCAGTAATAAACTAAGTTCCCTATATACTTTGGATATGGGAATTAAAAAAAAAAAGTCCTGGATTCTTTTTTTTTTAATACACTACTTTTTAAGAGCAGTTTTAGGTTCACAGCAAAAATGAGCAGAATATACAGAGCTCCCAATACTTCTGCTTTCCCCACCCCCGCCCCACCCATAGCTTCCGCCATTATCAATACCCTCCACCAGAGTGATGCATTTGTTACAACTCATGTTCCCACATTGACGCATTGTCACAAGTATCTTGCTTATATAAGGGTTCACTCTTGATGTTGTACACTCCCTGGGTTTGGACAAATGTATGACATGTATCCACTATTAATAATATCATACAGGGTAGTTTCACCACCCTAAAAATCATCTCTGTTCTATTTAACTCTCTCTTCCCCCTAACCCTTGATAATCCCTGGTCTTTTCACTAGCTTTGCCTTTTCCAGAATATCCTAGAATTGGAATTATAATGGCATTTAGCTTTTTCAGATTAGCTTCTTTCACCTGGTACTATATATTATGTTTCCTCCACGTCTTTTTATAGTTTTCTAGTTCATCACTTTTTAGTGTAAGCAATATTTCATTGCTTGGATGTGCTATAGTTTACCCAATCATCTATTGAAGAACATCCTGATTACTTACAAGTTCTGGCAGTTATGATTAAAGCTGAGATTAATAGCCATGTGCTTTTTTTTTTTATGGACCTAAGTTTTCCACTCCTTGGGTAAATATCAGAGAGTGATTGCTGGATTATATGGTAAGAATATGTTTAGTTTTGTAAGAAATCATCAAACTATCTTCCTTCTAGCTTCCACTTACTCAGTTCCAAAGCCACACCCACGGTTTTAGGTATTCAATATTACTCCACTTGCATTAACCAGATCTGTATCAGTTATCTATTGGTGTATAACAAATTACCACAAAATTTAGTGGCTTAAAGCAATGAACATCATTTCACATTTTCTGTGGGTCAGGAATTTTGGGTGGCTTAGCTGGGTCTTCCCAGGTGGCTCTAGTGGTAAAGAACCTGCCTGCCAATGCAGGAGACATGAAAGACTCAGGTTCAATCCCTGGATTGGGAAGACCCTTGGAGTAGGAAATGGCAACCCACTCCATATTCTTGCCTGGAAAATTACATGGACAGAGGAGCCTGGCGGCTACAGTCCATGGGGTTGCAAAGAGTCAGTCATGACTGAGCACATGGAGCAGGTTATAACCTGTGGTCTCTCTGTTTCTCTCCATCGGGCTAGAGGATCTACTTCCCAAATGGCTTCTTCATATAGCTGTTAGCAAGAAGTCTCAGTTCCTCCCTGGCTCTTGGTAGAAGGTCTCAGTTCCTTAGGTTAGGGACTTTTTCATGAGATTTCTTTAGTATCCTCAGATCATGACAACTGGCTTCTTTCAGAGTGAGCAATCCAAGAGAGAGTGCAAGGAATTCAAAATGTCTTGTGATCCAGTTTAGGAAGTCAGACACCATGATTTCTTTGGCTCTATTCTATATATGAGAAGCAAGTCACTAAATATAACCCACAGTCAAGAGGAAGGGAATTAAGCTCCACCATTGGAAGAGAGGAGTATTGAAGAACACGTAGATCCAGTTTAAGACTGCCACACTATTTGTCAGCTGAACAAAATGAGATGACAGCTATAAAAGCATTATATTCCGTGTTTCCTATGTATCATCTACTTTTTTGAATTCTCCACAGAAGTAATTTTTAAACTGTAGATTCTGGCATAGATAAGCCATGAAATTAGCATATAACATCTCTGAAATCGGCAGAGCAGAGAAGCAACAGAAAACAGAGAGCTGATAGTTTTTTAACTCCAGATATCCCTTTTAATCTTTGTTTTTAACTGTCCCATAAACCTATGTAAAGCTGTTTAATAGAAGAGGAATAGATTATATGAAATTGTTTAATTGTAAACAATACCTATTTTACCACACTATAGATCTATTCATTCAATACATTTATGGTTGTTTTAAAATTTGTATTTGTTTTTAATTTTCATTTTTTTTAATATCACTCCTGAAGTGACAGGAAATCACTTTTTTTTTTAAAATGCAAGTGCATTTCTTTGAATCCAGCTAACCTGTTGGCTCCTTGACTTTTTTCTCAATGCACCTTTGGCTAAAAAGGGCAACTGCTGTTACTCAGGCTTTGTAAATGAGCAAATTAACATCTGGGTCCTCGCTTAAATTTTATAGAAAGACTAGGAAGAAACAGGAACAGAGGCTTGAAACTTCAGCCCAGTGATACGGAAGCCATAAAAATGGAGGAAATCCATGAACATATGACATAAAACGAACCTACCTACCAAACAGAAATAGAGAACAGATATGTGGTCACCAAAGGGGGCAGGGGGAGGAGTGGATCAGGAGTTTGGGGTTAGCAGATGCAAACTGCTATTTTATATAGAATGGATAAACAGCAAGGTCCTACTGTTTAGCACAGGGAGCTATATTCAATATCCTGTGATAAACCATAATGGAAAAAAATATGTATAGTGGAGTCACTTTGCTGTATAGCAGAAATTAACACAGCACTATAAAAATCAGGAGTAGTGATGGTGTACTCTAGTTGGGAGAGGGGTGGCTGAAAAAAAGTAAACCTTACGGAAAAAAAGCAAACTTTCCAAATTCTCTCTACACACTTCACAAACAGTGCTAACCATTAAGGAATGTTTCTGTCTTCTTAAGTCTGGTGATTTTTCCTAAGACTAACACGTTTTGTCTCCTTTACTGGGAACACAAAAAGGTAAAGATGCTTCAAGTTACTGATTATGAGGTGGAATTTGGATTCTGACAGTCTGGCTTTGAGGCTAGTTCACCAGTGATGAGACCTCGGGCAAATTACGTAACATTTTTTTATCAAGAAAAAGGGGTTAAGTCAGTAGAACCCATCTTCTGGCTACCCCCCACCCCCATTTATTTTTTACTGAAGGGTAATTGCTTCCCTAAAAGATGATTCTATTAAAGTGCTGCACTCAATATGCCAGCAAATTTGGAAAACTCACCAGTGGCCACAGGACTGGAAAAGGTCAGTTTTCATTCCAATCCCAAAGAAAGGCAATGCCAAACAATGCTCAAACTACAGCACAATTGCACTCATCTCACATGATAGCAAAGTAATGCTCAAAATTATCCAACTCAGGTTTCAACAGTACGTGAACCAAGAAATTCCAGATGTTCAAGCTGGATTTAGAAAAGGCAGGGGAACCAGAAATCAAATTGTCAACATCCGCTGGATCATCAAAAAAGCAAGAGAGTTCCAGAAAAACATCTACTTCTGTTTTATTGACTATGCCAAAGCCTTTGATTGTGTGGATCACAACAAACTGGAAAATTCTTAAAGAGATGGGAATGCCAGATTACCTGACCTGCCTCCTGAGAAATCTGTATGCAGATCAAGAAGCAATAGTTAGAACTAGACATGGAACAACAGACTGGTTCCAAGTCAAGAAAGGAGTACATCAAGGCTGTATATTGTCACCCTACTTATTTAACTTCTATGCAGAGTACATCATGAAAAATGCCAGGCTGGATGAAGCACAAGCTGGAATCAAGATTGCTGGGAGAAATATCAATAACCTCAGATATGCAATGACACCACCCTTATGGCAGAAAGTGAAGAGGAACTAAAGAGCCTCTTGATGAAAGAGAGGAGAGTGAAAAATCTAGCTTAAAACTCAACATTCAGAAAACTAAGATCATGGCATCTGGTCCTGTCATTTCGTGGCAAATAGACAATGGAAACAGTGGCTGACTTTATTTTCTTGGGCTCCAGAATCACTGCAGATGGTGACTGCAGCCATGAAATTAAAAGATGCTTGCTCCTTGGAAGAAAAGCTATGCCCAACCTAGACAGCATATTAAAAAGCAGAGACATTACTTTGCCAACAGAAGTCCATCTAGTCAGAGCTGTGGTTTTTCCAGTAGTCATGTATGAATGTGAGAGTTGGACTATAAAGAAAGCTGAGCATTGAAGAATTGATGCTTTTGAACTGTGGCGTTGGAGAAGACGCCTGAGAGTTCTTTGGACTGCAAGGAGATCCAACCAGCCCACCCTAAAGGAAATCAGTCCTGAGTATTCATTGGAAGGACTGATGATGAAGAGAAACTCCAATACTTTGGCACCTGATTCGAATAACTGACTCATTGGGAAAGACCCTGATGCTGGTAAAGATTCAAGGCAGGAGGAGAAGGGGATGACAGAGGATGAGATGGTTGGATGGCATCACCTACTCGATGGACATGAGTTTGAGCATACTCCGGGAGTTCGTGATGGACAGGGAAGCCTGGCGTGCTGCAGTCACGAGGTCGCAAAAAGTCGGACACGGCTGAGCTACTGAACTGAGCTGAATTGCTTTACAATGCTGTTGTGGTCTCTGCCGTACATCAACGTCAGTCATAACTATATGTACCTCCTCCCTCGTGAACGTCCCTCTGCCTCCGTCATCCCCACCCCCACCCCATTCCACCCCTTGTAGATTGTGATACAGTGTTCTGGCTTGTTTTGATGGTTAGATGAGACAAAAAGGGCAAAAGCACTTGGCACATAGATGTTAGCTAAGTTTTTAGCTTTTTAAAAGAACCTGAGACGTGAGATTGTTGAACTCAAAAAGCTCTCCTTCCCCTTATAAAATCCATATAAACCTTTGAAGAATTTAAATAAAAGCGAATGAGGTGGGGGTAGGAGGACTCTTCCTACCCCAATGGGACTGTCCCGCTTCACCGCTGAAATAATTTTCTCAAATACCCTCTACGCCGCCGATTACACGCTCTCGGCCCACCTGGGTGGGATGGGGCGGGGAGCGGGAGTGAGAAACCCGCGGCCGCATTTAGCATCCCGGGACCTGGAACTCTGCCGCACACTTGGCCGGGGGCGGGGACGGGGGCGTGGTAAGGAGGCAACCGGGCGGGAGCCCACAGGCTAGGCTAGAGAGGCAGCTCTACTCCCAGTTCCGGGTCCTGTAGATCAAGCGGGCCGATCGGCGCGCAGGCTCCCCCTCCAGCCCCCAGGCTCCGCCTTCTCCTCCTTCAGATCTCCTCCGGGGCGCAGCGGGTGGCCGCAGGGTCCCAATAGTGGCCGCCCGAGCAATGAGAGCCGCCGGCCCAAGTGCGCGCCCGGCGCTGGCGCTGCTGCTGCTGCTGGCCGGAGCCGGGATGTTGGCCGCTGCCGCCGCGCCCCTTGCCCCGCCGCTCTTCAACGTGAGCCTGGACGCGGCTCCCCAGCTGCGCTGGCTGCCAGTGCTGCAGCACTACGACCGGGACTTCTTGCACTCCGCCATGGCCCACATCATCGGGTGAGCGCGGGCGAGGGGGCGCGGGCGCCGGTGGGAGTGTGGGAAAGCCCAGACACGTGCTGCCCAAACACTCTCCAGTCCCCGGGCGTCTGGAGTGGCAGCGGGTAGGGGCGCCCAGAACTGGCATTGGCCACTGCTCCAGGCCGGCAGCGTCGGGGTTGGGGGTGACCCGGCGCAGCTGGTTTAACTTTCAAGTCAGGTGTCACCAATGGCATCCTCGTCGACCAGCCATTCTGGATCAAGGTGGCGCGCGTATTGTCAACTGGGCTGTCGCCCCGGCTGCTCAGCTACAGAGTAGGGAACGCACCCCCACGCACTCCTAGCAGGCCTCGAGGGACCCCAGGCTCACCCCTTTGGGATCCACTCTCCGTCGCCCTCTTTCCCGCTCTTGGATGTTCTTTTCTCTCATGGACTCCGCGTTCGGGTGGTGCTGGCTGGACCTGGATTGTCAGCTCTTTGGGTAAGGGAGGCATCTAGAACTCACCCCGAGAACGAAAGCTTTAGGTAGCCCCCCCAGCACCCCCACTACACACGCATAGTACCGACCTCCGAGCAGATCAGACACCCTCGTGGTTTTTCCTTTCTAGAGATTATGTCCCGCAGTGGGTCCTTGCATTGATCAGAAAAGTCGTCCCGGAGCTGGAACTCCTCCTGCCGCAGCCCTTCGCCGACGAGATACGCGGCATGTGCGACGCCCTGGACTTCAACCTGGTTGACTGCATTCTTCTCAACCTGGCCTACGAGTTCAGCGCGTGAGTGCGCAGCGCTAGCACGGATTAATTTGCGATTTAGCGGGGATTGGAGAAGGAAATGGCAACCCACTCCAGTGTTCTTGCCTGGAGAATCCCAGGGACGGGGGAGCCTGGTGGGCTGCCGTCTCTGGGGTCCCATAGAGTCGGACACGACTGAAGGGACTTAGCAGCAGCAGCAGCAGCCAGCGACATTTGAGTGGGAGGAGATGTGCTTTCAGTGTGATAAAAAGAGGGTGCTGACCGGGCTCTCCAGAAACCTACAGTGCTTCCTCTTTTCTTCTCTGGGTGAGTCTGAGCAGCAGATTATGAGCTTCAAGAAGAAAAGCACCTTCTCTGACCTCAACACTGAACTGTTCTTGGATCTGAAGCCTCCTTTTTTCCCTTCTCCAATCCGGGTAGCCTCCCACTTTCAAAACTCTGTTAACACGTAGTCTCCCAGGAAAGTTTTGAAATAATCTCCCACTTAAGTTAACCCAGTGACGGTCCAACTTTATAGTCAGGGGGTTGTCCCAGCATTCATTTGTTTCTCTGACTTTATCCCTCCATGTTCATCATGGCTAGTAATCAGGACTCCTCTTTCTCAGCCCATTTCCTCCGCGGGTGGGAGCACAGTACACTGTTCTGGCTTGTAGGGCTAGCCAGTGTTTGATACCTGCAGTGGGTATGATCGGCTGTGGTGCACACCGGGGAAAGCAATCGGAGTGTGTGGTGGATCCCAGGCAGAGTGAGGGGGGAGCCTCAAGTCTGTGGGCTCAGTAACAGGTCTTGGAAGTAAGAGAGATTTGACTTGATTTCTGTCTTCAGGACTTACTGTTTTGCCACCAGACCAGCTTCATCTAGTAACATCTTTTAGATACTTATAACTTCTGCCCGCAAAAGATATTTAAAAAAACATTTTTTTTTTCCCCTTTGGATAATGAAACTTTACTGCTTCTTGGCATCTCCTAGAATACCTAGGCAGGATAGGTTAAGAAGCACTGTGACTGCCATTCTCTTCGGGGAAATGTTTTAAGACACAAATAGACACAAATATGTTAAAGTGCTTTTCAATTGACCTAAGTTAATTTTGTCATTCTTCGTCTCCTACCCCTGTCTTTTTCCTATTCTGACGTGACTTTCTCAGTGAAAAAATCAGTTATTTTCATTTTCCTCTTCTTTTGTTGGAGTCACTGTATTCAAACCAACTAAAGCAAAAGTTCTAGTAAAGAAATTCTAACTTTTGGATTTGATTTTAAGGTATATACTGAATTGCCTGACAAGGAAAAGCACCACCAGATTCCACTAGCATTAACAAAGGAAATGTTTTGTCCTCATTTCTGGTATAAGACTTTTTGAATAAGATTAAGCAAGACTGTGGTTGCTGTTGTTCAGTTGCTAAGTCATGTCTGACTCTTTGTGACCCCATGAACTGTAGCATGCCAGACTCCTTTGTCCTCCACTATCCTGGAGTTTGCTCAGACTTAAGTAAGACTAGCTACCCTTTATTGAGCCTCCTAGGTACGAGGCCCTGGAGATGGTATTACATTTTGTAATGTGGAAACCAAGCCTCAAAGGGGACAATTTGCTGAAAGTCAGGTGCATGTTGAGTCATCAGAGCTGCTGCTAAAAGCACATGACCCCGTGCGCTGCGGCGCGTCTCCCAGAGCAGAGCCCAGCTCTCTGCTTGTCACCTGTGCTTGGGGGCCTCTCATGAAAAAACATTTGGCATGACACAGAAGAACTGTTGCCCCCCCAATGTTGAAAAATCACCTTGGACAGAAAGTCTACAAACTTTATCTACTTCTGGTGTTCTGTCAGTTCCTTTCTTGACATGAACTCTTTGAAGATCAGAAACCTTGATGGTGGTGGTGGTGGTTTAGTCGTTCGGTCTTGTCCGACTCTTTATGACCCCACAGACTGTAGCCTGCCAGGCTCCTCTGTCCACGAGATTCTTTCGGCAAGAATACTGGAGTCAGTAGCCATCCCCTTCTCCAGGGGATCTTCCCAACCCAGGGATCAAACCTCCGTCTCTTTTGTCTCCTTCTTGGCACCACTGCCAAGAAGGTGCCACCAGAAACCTTGGAAAAAATTAAAACCTGACCAAGCTTCCTTTTTTAAAACGACAAAAAAGTAAAATTTGTTTCCTCTTAATTATAAAAGTACTATATAACCTTTATGGAAAATTAATAAAGAAAAGAATAAAGAAAATTAACCACAATCTTGTTACTCAGAAATGACCATCCATCCTTCAATATATTTACTCTCAGTTTGTGTGTGTGTGTATGTGTGTGTGTATCTTTCCCCTGCCCTAGAATTGAACATGATATATTTAAATATTTTTATGTAATATTACATATTTTAGGGAATATGGACATTTAGACATCTTAACAAACCTCTTCCTCTTTTCCTCAAAATACATCTCTCCGGCTGGTAGTTCTTAAAAGATTCTTTTGTTAGCTCTGTGCAGGGAGCCCTAAGGAGGACTGGAAAAGTGCTAAACCCGTAAATTGTTCACCCCTTTCTCAAGAAGAGAAAGTGCAGCAATTTATGAGGCAGAATAGTTTGATGCCACTGTACTTGTTCTGAGAAATTTGGAAGAGAGATGAGCTTCAACCAGCTTTGAATAGCATGTTAAATAGATATATGCTTCCAAGCAGAGGAGCAGGCAAATTTAAGTGATCTCACTGAGCCCAGAATAGGTCCATTTCAGATTTAGATTTAGGATGAAATTCTCTCTCAGTATGTTTTCAATGTCATGTGTGCTGAGAGCAAAGGTCTAGTAACACTGAAGAAGCACTAGAGCTGTGTCCAGTTGTCTTTCTCATCTTGAATTATGAATCCATAGGATTACATAGCATATGTGTTCTTTATAAAAGGGAAAAAAAAAAAACACTTTGAGGACTTATTTTTTAAATAAAAAGTTCGTTTCCTTTTTCTTGTTTTTGTTGTTCACTCATGTTAAACTTTTCCCTTTTCCCAGATTCTGCACCAGTATTGTGGCTCAGGACTCCAAAGGCCACATTTACCACGGCCGGAATCTGGATTATGTTTTTGGAAGTTTCTTACGCAACTTGACTTTGGATGTACAGTTCATAAAGAATGGGCAGGTATAGTCCGTACAGTGTGAGATTCAGAAATCAGAGACTTGCTAACCAGTTGGCCATCACTTAGATGGTCTGCAGCTTAAGTGTGTTATCAATTTAAGATACAAAAAACATCAACCTCCTGGAAAAACAAAACTATGGAGAGATTTACATCAAGTATGCCTGTAGAAATGAGAGTCATTTATTATTACTGAGCACCTACTTACAGAGCTCAATCACTTTTCCCTAGGGAAATCTCTATGGAAATATGATCAATCATCTACTTGGTTTCTTTCTTTTTTTTTTTTTTTGTTGGACCATTCAGCATGCAGAATCTTAGTTCCCTAGCAGGGATGGAACCCGCACCCCCAGCACTGGAAGGCAGAATTTTAACTACTGGATGGCTAGGGAAGTCCCAATCGTCTACTTACAATACTAAGTCAGCTCTCTGCTTTTCCATGTTCAGGCTGCTGCTAGAATAGGGAGGGGCTGGATAGCACAGTGGCTAGGAACACCTACTTTGGGGATCTAACAGGGCTGGGTTTGAATCATACTTCTGTTACTCCCTTTGTGAACCTGAGAAATTACTTATACCCATTTTGCAGATTACAGCTCAGAGAGGTTAATAACTACTTTATGGAGATAGTTATAAAGGTTCAATGAAGTGATCTATGCAAAGCATAAGGCAGATGCTTGATAAATAGTGGCCAAATAATAAATAGTTCTTTACAACTATAATTGACCCAAACTACTCTCTTTAATATTTAAGAAATTATACTTAAATCTTTTTATTTTCTTTAAAAGTACAACCCATGGACGGAGGAGCCTGGTAGGCTACAGTCCACAGGGTTGCAAAGAGTCTGACACGACTGAGTGACTTCACTTCACTTTCTCAGTGCTCAGGCTATTATTATCAAATTTAACTGTTTACACTTGCGTGTTGTCTTTCTGATGAGGGCTCATGACCAATAAATTGTTTTGCTAAATTAAGAATAGGTTATCTGGTTTTCCTGGGACTTGCCTGGGAGTCCAGTGGCTAAGACTCAATGCTCCCAATGCAGGGGTCCAGGTTCCATCTCTGGTCAGATGCTGCAACTGAAAAAAAAAAAAAAAAAATGACACAACCAAAGATCCTGCATACTGGAACAAAGACCTGGCACAGCCAAATAAATAAATATTAAAAACTAAAAGAACAGGTTATCTGCCCAATAACAAGTTATCCATTGAATAATTAAGCTTTTAAATCCTTTATGACTATACAGTGGAAGTAAGAAATAGATTTAAGGGACTAGATCTGATAGACAGGGTGCCTAATAAACTATGGACGGAGGTTCGTGACATTGTACAGGAGGCAGGAATCAAGACCATCCCCAAGAAAAAGAAATGCAAAAAAGCAAAATGGCTGCCTGAGGAGGCCTTACAAATAGCTGTGAAAAGCAAAGGAGAAAAGGAAAGATACACCTATTTGAATGCAGAGTTCTGAAGAATAGCAAGGAGAGATAAGAAAGCCTTCCTCAGCTATCAATGCAAAGAAATAGAGGAAAACAATAGAATGGAAAAGACTAGAGATCTCTTCAAGAAAATTAGAGATACCAAGGGAACATTTCATGCAAAGATGGGCTCGATAAAGGACAGAAATGGTATGGACCTAACAGAAGCAGAAGATATTAAGAAGAGGTGGCAAGAATACACAGAAGAACTATACAAAAAAGATCCTCACAACCCAGATAATCACGATGGTGTGATCATTGACCTAGAGCCAGACATCCTGGAATGTGAAGTCAAGTGGGCCTTAGAAAGCATCACTATGAACAAAGCTAGTGGAGGTGATGGAATTCCAGTTGAGCTATTTCAAATCCTGAAAAGATGATGCTGTGAAAGTGCTGCAGTCAACATGCCAGCAAATTTGGAAAACTCAGCAGTGGCCACAGGACTGGGAAAGGTCTGTTTTCATTCCAATCCCAAAAAAAGGCAATGCCAAAGAGTGCTCAAATTACTGCACAATTGCACACGCTAGTAATGCTCAAAATTCTCCAAGCCAGGCTTCAGCAATACGTGAACTTCCAGATGTTCAAGCTGGTTTTAGAAAAGGCAGAGGAACCAGAGATCAAATTGCCAGCATCCACTGGATCATCGAAAAAGCAAGAGAGTTCCAGAAAAACATCTATTTCCACTTTATTGACTATGCCAAAGCCTTTGACTGTGTGGACCACAATAAGCTGTGGAAAATTCTGAAAGAGATGGGAATACCAGACCACCTGACCTGCCTCTTGAGAAACCTATATGCAGGTCAGGAAGCAACAGTTAGAACTGGACATGGAACAACAGACTGGTTCCAAATCAGGAAAGGAGTACGTCAAGGCTGTAAATTGTCACCCTGCTTATTTAACTTCTATGCAGAGTACATCATGAGAAACACTGGGCTAGAAGAAGCACAAGCTGGAATCAAGATTGCTGGGAGAAATATCAATAACCTCAGATACGCAGATGACACCACCCTTATGGCAGAGAACTAAAAAGCCTCTTGATGAAAGTGAAAGAGGAGAGTAAAAAAGTTGGCTTCAAGCTCAACATTCAGAAAACTAAGATCATGGCATCTAGTCCCATCACTTCATGGCATCCAATCCCATCACTTCATGGCAAATAGATGGGGAAACAGTGGAAACAGTGGCTGACTTTATTTTTGGGGGCTCCAAAATCACTGCAGATGGTGATTGCAGCCATGAAATTAGAATTGATGCTTTTGAGCTGTGGTGTTGGAGAAGACTCTTGAGAGTCCCTTGGACTGCAAGGAGATCCAACCACTCCATCCTAAAGGAGATCAGTCCTGGCTATTCATTGGAAGGACTGATGTTGAAGCTAAAACTCCAATACTTTGGCCACCTCATGCAAAGAGCTGACCCATTTGAAAAGACCCTGATGCTGGGAAAGATTGAGGGCAGGAGGAGAAGGGGACGACAGAGGATGAGATGGTTGGATGGCATCACCAACTCAATGGACATGGTTTGGGTGGACTCTGGGAGTTGGTGATGGACAGGGAGGCCTGGTGTGCTGCGGTTCATGGGGTCGCAAAGAGTCGGACACAACTGAGCGACTGAACTGAACTGAATTAAGCTCTTATTCTTATCTAGTAGTCATAGTTTTGAAAGTATTTTCAGATACAGGGCTTCTTTTGATTTGCATAGCAGCCCTGTGAAGCAGACTCAAATCAGTACTTCCATTTTTATCCGCCAGATGAAAGGGCTGGGCCTTAGACAGTGACTTGCTCCAGGCAACAGGAGGAGATGAGGCAGAGGTGGGACCAAACCCAGGCCTTCAACCTTCAAGCTGTTTTCTCCACAAAACTCAGACTGTAAATTAGTCTCCTGCCCCAGCTAAGAGTCTATGCAAAATGACCTGTCACAGACAATTGAAAGCATTCATGCATGCTCAGTCACTAAGTCATCCCTGACTCTTTGCAGCCCCATGGACTGCAGCCTGCCAGGCTACCCTGTCTATGGGATTTCCCAGTCAAGAATATTGGAGTGAGTTGCCATTTCTTCCTCCAAGGGATCTTCCTGACCCAGGGATTGAACCTGCATCTCCTGCATTGATAGGTAGATTCTTTACCACTGGGCCACCTGGGAAGCCCAATTGAAAGTGTAGAAATTTAGAAATAAAAGCAATTTTTCAGAGCTACAAGATACAATATCTTACAAATTCTATCTTATAATTACATATTCTAAAATATCTGGGAAACTGCAACTGATTTTGATTTTTATAACTTTAATTTTCTGAACTCTTCAAAAGTGACATGAATGTGAGTATATCATGAAAATGAAGTGACCATATGATTACTTTTTTCTTCCTATAGTTAACATTTTGCAAAGGCTTTAATAATGAGTAGACTTGTTACCATTTTACCTCCATGAGTGGAAATGGGGAGAATTCATGGAAGGCCCTCAGTGTGTCTTGGGTAAGAGGTCATTTAGAAAATTGAGGCCACTGCTTTTCTCTTGTAATTTAGCCACTTTAAATTGTCTTATAATCGAACAAGGTGGAAATATACAGCTAAATGAAAAGTTACTGGCATAAAATTCAGCTTTTTAGGAAAAAATGAAGCTATGTCCATTCATTTCTCAAAATATAAAAATATTAGTTCACTTTTATTGAACCATATGAGCTGGGCACTCTTCTAAGTACCTCTTTGAAAATTGAAATCTGGGGACTTCCCTAGTGGTTCCAGTGGTTAAGACTCTCTGCCTTCAGTTTAAGGAGTGTGAGTTCAGTCCCTGGTCTGGGAACTAAGATCCCATATGCTGTGTGATGTGGCCCCCCCAAAAAAGAAAAATGAAATCTGGTGTCTGAAATAGCTAGTAGAGTGTCTGTTTTTTTCTCAGGGATATAGTAATGTCTTGCAGTCATTGAAGTTCATTTCTTTAATTTAAAGTGGGAGCAAAGCAAAAAAAAAAAAAAAAGAAACAATAAATAAAGTGGGAGTAATCCCTACAACTCATGGAATAATCAGGGGATTAAGTGAAAGATGTATGTAAAAATTTTCTTCATAATTAAAATTTAAATTTGATTATTACTAAACGGTTTTACTTGTTTCCCTTTACTTTGTAGAGTTTATAAGAGCATGATATTAATTTCTTATAATTGAGTCAAGCCAAGTTTCTAAATGGAAGCCCATTTGCTACTTCTAGGATGAGCTTCTTTTTTTCTGTATGGAGCAGTTTGATGAAGCTTATTGATCCCGTCTTAAAATAATGTTTTATAAATACATGAAATGTAAAACATTGTGAAGAAACCAGTTATGTTGAAATACAGCTATTTCTATATTATACTTTTCTTAACACATTAGCTAGTAAAATTTAACAATGGGTCTAATAACTCCACCATAAATGCAGAATAGTGATAAGTATGAATGATATTTCAAGATATGTATGTATGATGCCATTATGTAAGTGAAAATACCTGCAATTTCTCCTGGTGATGAAACCATAGGCACTCTATAACTACACAAGTTCTTGCATTTATTCATTACAGAGGGAGTAAAATTTCAGTTAGAAGTTAGTGAAAATAAAGATGTATCTTTTTTTTTCCTCATCAAAGGTCACAGATCCACTGACTTCTGTCCCTGGGCCCTCAAAGTTAAATCTAGAAGGCTATTTCAGTGTATTAGGATGGAACTTAAAAAAAGAAATCCATGAAATTTGGGGGCAAAACAGGTATTTCAAAGTACTTTTGATTGGCGTAATAAGATGATGTCTTATCTCTTGATTTCAGATTGCCTACACAGGAACCACCTTTGTTGGCTATGTAGGATTATGGACGGGTCAGAGTCCACACAAGTTTACAGTTTCTGGTGACGAACGAGGTACTCAAACTCCCAAGCATTTTTAGCCCTATCCCTGTTCAGTTTTATCCAAGCACGTCATTCACTCAGCCAACAGAGCACACGGAACACCTTCCGTGTCCCGTGCTTCCGTTCAGTGGGGGAAGGTGGGCAGTGTGCGTGTGAGCAATGAACGTGATTTCAGCTACTGATAAGTGCTCCCAAGAAAGTAAAACAGGAAGATGTGGTAGAGAATGAAGTCGGGCATGAGCAAGTACTACAGGGATAGGGTCAGGGAAGGCTTGACTTACATGACCCAGGTCTACAGAACCTGGGTGAGGAATTCCAGAAACAGGACTGTAATGTGGCTACAGGATGGAGTAAGGGGGAGTATATTAGAGATGGAGAAGGAGGCTGAGGCCAGGTGCAGGGTTGTGAGGAGGAGTTTGGGTTCTAAGCAAAATGGAAGCCCTAGGAAGATTCTGGGGCTTCCCTGGTAGCTCAGTTGGTAAAGAATCCACCTGCAATGCAGGAGACCCTGGTTCGATCCCTGAGTTGGGAAGATCCCCTGGAGAAGGGAACGGCTACCCGCTCCAGTAGTCCATGGGGTCGCAAAGAGTCAGACACAACTGAGCGACTTTCACAGGAAGATTTTAGGCCAGGGTGAACAGATCTGTTTTGCTTTTACATTCTTAACTTTCATTTGGTTGCTCTATAGAGGCTAGATCATGCTGGGTTAAGATGGATACAGAAGACTGGAAACGATTGCAGTCATTAGAGGATATAGCGATGGCATTACACAAACAACATCTGTAAAGCACTTTACCATTTTCTGTGCATTTTCTCTAAGTTCTCTCCTTAGACCCTCCCAGCAGTCCTGTTAGTTAGGCTGGGCTGATTTTATTAACTGGATCTATTATGCAAAAGAGGAAACTGAAGCTACAAGGTGAAGACAGCTAGTAGATGGGAGAGATGGTTCTCAAATTGATCTCCTGGGTCCTTGCCTCGTTGCTCTATTATACAGCCCACTCCCATGCCCCAAGGCTCAGGGGACATCACTCAGTTACCCAACATGTGGGAAACCCTGAGAAAACTCGGCTCTGTCCTTGGTCTCTGTCCTCAGGAATTTGCAGCTGAATAAAGGAGAAAGACATGTACCAGGAGTCTCATTTCCATTGATGTATTCTTACCTTTTTATATAAGCCTGACCGGAAGATGCTGGTTGAGGATGTATCTATGTCCATAATAGTTCTTTATCCTCTTATATTTCTTCATTTCCTTAAGTGTCAGCTGTGAATGAGACTAATTCTCAACCAGTGGTACCCAAACCACCGCATGACGGTTACTGAAGTTTTACAGAGAATGAACAAAAGGGGCTTTGCTTCCATCATTTTGTGGCTCAGATTGTTTAACTGATAGTTATGGTATGAGCAGATTAAAAAGTAAAAAACAAACCTCTTTTATTTAATGAAAACTAGTTCTATCATTAGCCTGCTAAGATTGAGTTAAAATGCCTGAACAATTGCCTCTGGGGCAGCAATTCTAGTGTGTGTCAACATTATGATTCCTTCCTTGGCAGATAAAGGCTGGTGGTGGGAGAATATGATCGCGGCCCTTTTTCAGAGACACTCACCGGTCAGCTGGCTTATCCGCACTGTGAGTATTTTTACTGTCAAGCTCATCTCACCCTCAAAGCTTCCCTGGTGGTTCAGTGGTAAAGAATCCCACCTGCCAATGGAGGAGATGCGAGTTCCATTCCTGGGTTGGGAAGATCCCCTAGAGAAGGAAATGGCAACACACTCCAGTGTTCTTGCCTGGAGAATCCCATGGACCGAGGAGCCTGGAGGGCTACAGTCCATGAGGTTGCAAGAGTTGGACATGACTGAGCAACTGAGCACATAGCATGCACAGAGCATGAAGAGGCTGCACTCCAAGGTGCCTGGCGAGAGTTTGGTCAAGAAGGAGCATCTTTGTCATAGGCTCCGGTTTTCCACAATAGCTGATTGCGATAAGAGATCAAGCTTTTCTAAGGATGTAGATGTACCCTTCTTTTAGAATCTCCAACTGCAAATGCGTTCATCTTCATCAGCAAGTATCTTAATGAGCAAAACAAATGTGTTAGAAGATAACTCTATGTACAACAAAAGGAACATCTGGCTTTACATTACCTATTAGTCAGCAGAGTTCCAAGCCACGTATAAATTGTGGTCTGACCACAGAAAGCACATTTTTTTGAAGCACACTTCTGGTGAAAGGAGCTGGCCCTGCCTCCCTTTTAGCCTTTTGGGCCTTTCCTTGTCCTGCTGTAAATAATCAAGACTCTCTAGGCTTGAAATTTTCCTAAACTTTTTACTTGAATATTCCCTAAATACGTTAATAAACACTGCACCCCTCACATATTTTTTTAAATTTTATTTTATTTTTAAACTTTACATAATTGTATTAGTTTTGCCAAATATCAAAATGAATCCACCACAGGTATACATGTGTTCCCCATCCTGAACCCTCCTTCCTCCTCCCTCCCCATACCATCCCTCTGGGTCATCCCAGTGCACCAGCCCCAAGCATCCAGTATCGTGCATCAAACCTGGACTGGCAACTCGTTTCTTACATGATATTTTACATGTTTCAATGTCATTCTCCCAAATCTTCCCACCCTCTCCCTCTCCCACAGAATCCATAAGACTGTTCTATACATCAGTGTCTCTTTTGCTGTCTCGTACACCGGGTTATATTTTAAGATGACTTCTAAAGTATTTCATCTTAAGATTAAAAAGCTGCAAAAATCCAGTGTATTGGATGCATTGATGTTTAAAAATAAAACTATAATTTAAATCTTTTCAGGGGAATCTAAATACCAAGAGTTTTTTTTTTTTCATTTTATAATTTACATATAATAAAATGCAGAAATATTAAGGGTTTTATTCAGTGTGTTTTGGCAATTTTACACACTCATTTATCCATCCATGTAACCACCAAACATACACAAAATATAGACCCTAACAACTAAAATAAAATGTACAACGTAAGAGTTGTCAGTTAAGTTTTATTTGCAGCAAAATGAGGAGTATAGCCAGGGAGTCATCATTTCAGATATCTCTGAGAAACTGCTCCAAGAGATGGGGGGAAGATCAGTATAATATATGATTTCAGTGAAGGGGGAACGGGCTGTCAAGCACTTCTTTTGGCAGAGGCTTGCCGCTAGTCATAAGGACCAGATGTCATCATTGATTATTTTAATGCTTTTCTAGGTATGAGGAAATCAAAGAATTGGGCTCATAAAATCTTCTCCTGAAAGTAACTATTTGAAGGCCCTGTTCTGCCGGCTTTTTCCAAAGCACAAAATGCCTCATTCCTCATCTCTCCACCTTGAACTCCTTTCAGGGTATGTTGAAGGTCAGCGACTGCAGTGGCTAGTGACCTGATCTTTGTAGAGGCACACAGTGGGTGACAGGTTTTAGTTGGCAGATGATTCCAAATGTCCCTGGAAATTTTCCCTAGTGCTCCTTTCTGGTCAACTTCCAACCTTCTCTGACTCCCCACCTCCTTGCCAGGCACCACTCTGACTTCTATCAGTATAAAAAGTTTTGCCTGTTGTAGAATTCATGTACCCCAAATTGTAGTACATAGACTCTTTTTCTTTCACTCAGCATGTTTTTCAGACTCATCCTTATTGGTATCACGAGTTCATTCCTTTTTATTATCGAAGAAGATTGTATGAGTATGCCACAACTTATCCATTTTATTGTTAATAAATGGACATTGGGTCATTTCCAGTTTGGGGCTGTTGAGTTGGTTTGTTCTGAACTCAGCAAAATTATATGTGAGGCAATAAGAGGTGATATTGCGATGGAATACATGATGGAATATGTTTTAGATTATGTTACCTATAGCATCCCCCAAGTGCTAGCGAAGAATTCATTGCCTCTAACAGAATTCTGTAAGAACAAAGTGAAAGAACATCAGTAAGAAATACCGAAAGTAGCTGGACTTTCCTGGTGGCCAGTGCCTATGAATCAGGCTGCTGTATTAATTCTTGTACCAGTCTTTTTGTAAACTTATATCCAGTTTAGTTGGTTACATAAGTACTTAAGAGTGGGATTATTGGGTCATAAGGTTGATGTGTATTTAATTGAAGTAATGCCATACAATTCATATGCCATACTATTCATCCATTTTAAAGTATACAACTCACTAGTTTTTAGTATAAGTCACAGTTATGCAACCATCACTATGGTCAGTTTTAGAACATCTTCATTCCCCTGAAGAGAAACCTGCACCCATTAGCAGTCACTCCATTTCCTCTGTTCCCTGAGATAGATGAGCTTCCTATCTCCCCCTCAGTGTGCCACTAGGGTGAATAATAGCAGTCACCACTGCCTTCAGTATTTCTTTCTTTTTTTTTGTTTTGACTGCACCATGTGGCATGTGGGATCTTAGTTCCCTAACCAGGGATCAAGCCCATGGCCTCTGAATTGGAAGCACGGAGTCATAACCACTGGACCACCAGGAAAGTCCAGCTACTTTCAGTATTTCTTACTGATGTTCTTTTGCTTTGTTCTTACAGAATTCTGTTAGAGGCAAGGAATTCTTCGCTAGCACTTAGAGGATGCTATAGGTAATATAATCCAAAAAATATTCCATCACGTATTCCATCACAATATCATCTATTGCCTCACATATAATTTTGCTGAGTTCAGAACAAACCAGCTCAAGTCTCACTACCCTACCCTGACAGCAAGCGATATACATAAGGCTGGGAAAAGTCCACAAAGCTTGCCGTGGTTAATGGTTTATGATGCTGAATGATGGCACCTTTGCAGACCCCAGTGTTTTGAATCGTTCTTTTGTTTGCCCCTCTCCCTACCCTTGACACTGGACTTTGACACTATTCAGGAGGGTAAGATGGCTGTACCCTCTAAAAGTGATGAAATAGTGTTGGTGAAGGTGTAGGTGGGAGGGACTGGCCCTCTAGCCAGGACATTCTCCAGCAAGATCAGCTTGAGAAAAGAGTACACGTGGAAGCAGAAGATTTGGAAAGTGATCCCCTTAACTATCCGTGCTGTGGACCTGTGGAAGTGATCAGGAAGTCCAGTTCAGCTTGCCACTCTAACCCAGCACGCTGTCTTTCCTCTCCAGCCCTTTGCCAATCTGTTCATTGAGCTGAAGCTCTTCCCCACCCCCACTCCCAACCCCTCACAATCACTGCTTTCTCTGGTCCGACTTCTGTTTGTCTCTCTGACCTCAGCTCATGTGACACCTCCCTTGGAGGTCTACTCAATGGCCTGGGTAAGGACCAGTCCCCTGCTGTGACTTCCGCAGCATCTCCTTCTCTGGTGGTGACACTCATTACGTTGTGTCGCTATTGTCTGTTGACTTTACTTTCATCTATGGAAGTCTGGGGAGAATAAGGACTGGGCCCATCATATTGACAGCTCTGTTGCCACAGCAGCACAGTGCCTGACACATAGTATAGGTATTCAAGAAGTGCCTGCAGAGAGAACAAATCAGTGAAGAACATGGGGAGACCTTTGCAAGGGTGATCTGCCTTGAAATCATACAGCCTTTGTTTTGGTGAGCAGGGTCTCTCACCCAAGTGAAGTGAAGTGAAAGTCACTCAGTCGTGTCCAACTGTTTGCAACCCCATGGACTGTACAGTTGATGGAATTCTCCAGGTCATCAGAATACTGGTGTGGGTAGCCTTTCCCTTCTCCAGGGGATCTTCCCAACCCAGGGATCAAACCCAGGTCTCCTGCATTGCGGGCGGATTCTTTACCAGCTGAGCCACAAGGGAAGCCCTCTCACCCAAAATAACAAGTCAAAGTTCTCTTCTTTTGTGAGAAGAACCCTCCTGCTGTTGCCTTTCCACTGGAGCTTCCTCCGTCTCAGGAGCCCTGATGACAAGGGAATGAGGTCAGAACAGTTCAAGATTATAGCCATGGGTTCATAGAGCAGGAGTATGTGTTTTGGACCAATTGTCCATCACCTGGTGTGGGTAAGTGACAACTATGATGATGCTAATGCAGGTTTGTCTTTCTCTTCAGACTCTGAGTGAATCGGAAAACTTTGAAGCAGCTGTTTACAAACTGGCCAAGACACCGCTTATTGCTGATGTTTATTACATTGTTGGCGGCACATCCCCCAAGGAGGGAGTGGTCATCACAAGGAACAGAGGTGGCCCTGCAGACATATGGCCTCTAGATCCTTTAAATGGAGCGTGAGTAGAATTAAAGGCTCTGGTCATTTTGTATCAATAATCTTTTTTTTAAATTGATGAGCCTAGAGATACTGTTTATTTTTATATGTGCTTTTTTTTCTTTAGCTGTGTCCCAGTTGACCTCAGGTAAGACAAGATGATGTGCTTTGTTGCAGGTGGTTCCGAGTTGAGACAAATTATGACCACTGGAAGCCAGTGCCTAAAGCAGATGACCGAAGGTAGGCTCTGCACACTGCCTGGTTTGCAGTGTTTTCTTGTGGTCAGGAGAACGTGCCCCTCCTACTCCAGGAAATGGAAAGGACTACAGATGCTGTCCCCTCCCAGAAGATGTACCTGGGCCCCCGGCCAGTGCCTCAGCCAGGATGGGAGAGTGTAGTATGTGGTAGACAGCATGACAGGAAGCTGGTTGGGAGTTGGGAGGACAAGGTTGATTCTGGCCTCGGGGGCAGGAACCCTAGATTTCACCACTAGCTCTGCTGATGACTCACTGGGTGGCCTCTTGAGCCTCTGTTGACCTATCTTCCCCACCCCCCCTTTTTTATTTTTTATTTTAAAACTTTTTATTTTGTATTGGGGTATAGCTGATTAACAATGTTGTGATAGCTTCAGGTGAACAGCAAAGGGACTCAGCTGAATGTACACATGTATCCATTCTCTCCCAAGCTCACTCCTATCCAGGCTGCCACATAACATTAAGCAGAGTTCCTTATGCTATACAGTAGGTCTTTGCTGGCTACTCATTTAAATATAGCAGTGTGTACATGTCCGTCCCAAACTCCCTAACTATCCCTTCCTCCCTGGCAACCATAAGTTTGTTCTCTAAGTCTGTGAGTCTCTCTGTTGTTGATTCATCTTTAAAAGGAAATGATGGAACAAGATTCATGGTTTCCTATGTAAGACTATTTTGGGAAGGAAAATATTTTCTAACTTAAATAAACTGAGGAATTCCCTGGGGGTCCAGTGTTTAGAACTTTGTGCTGAAAGCCTATTCTGAAATCCTGTGTGGGAGCCTGGATTTGATCCCTGTTTGGGAAACTAAGATTCTGCACATGGCCAAAAACACAAACATACAAACAACGACAATAAATAAATAAAACTGGGTGCCTTAATGTTCCTTCTAATTTTGAAAAACTCTTTAATTATAATTCAGTGTGTCTCCAAAGAGCAAGTAGTCATATACTTTTCCTTGATTTTACTGGCCCACATGTCGGATGGCAACG
This sequence comes from Bos indicus x Bos taurus, assembly GCF_003369695.1. Taxonomy (NCBI): domain Eukaryota; kingdom Metazoa; phylum Chordata; class Mammalia; order Artiodactyla; family Bovidae; genus Bos; species Bos indicus x Bos taurus. Next base: position 90,336,620 of record NC_040081.1, on the reverse strand, counting down.
GTTCAGGTCACAGCAAACGTTTTCCCCATCTTGCTTCCTTGAGCAGATGGGGCCACTGGGCCTGGCTCTTGAATGCCTTTACCATGGTGGTCTGAGGCAAGGCAACACACATACGTGGGGGCCAGCGTCTGTTCAGAGGAAAGGGCGATACTGAGGCTAGGCTTTGTATTGAGCCTCCCCAGATGAAAGCTGGAGGGACTCAGGGTTTCCTGAAGTGCCAGATGACCTTTGATCATTGTCCTTACAGGACACCCGCCATCAAAGCCCTGAATGCCACCGGCCAGGCCAACCTCAGCCTGGAGACGCTCTTCCAGGTAACTTGTGTCACAGTGTCCAGTTTTCACCCAGGATGTTTGGTGTCTTTCTCAATAGTGATTAAAAAAAATTCTCTGAAATTGAACATTGTTAAAGTTTTACCTGGTTGAAAACATATAGAAGAAAAGCCAGATGACATTTTCTGAGCTTGTAAACATGTAGATTAACGTGTCCATCTTAACCTTTCTGCATGTTAAAATAAAAAAAAGGTATAGTCATAACATATGTTCATTTGTTTAAAAGAAAAAATAAGAGAAAGGTTTCAAAACTATCACCCCAAGATAAACCAAAGTTATTTTTTTCCTGTAGATAGTCTGCATGTATTTCTCCTACTTTTTAATAGTCTTTGATTTATTGGTAGTATTATTTTATTGAAGTATACTTGCTATAAAATACTATATAAGCTTCAGGTGTACAACATAGTATTCTCGCCTGGAGAATCCCCATGGAGAGAGGTGCCTGGTGGGCTACACTCCCTGGGGCTGCAAAGAACTGGACACGGCTGAGCAACTAAGCACAGCACAGCGCAGCACACAACACAGTGTTTAAAGGTTATAGTCTGTTTCTAGTCATTATAACATATTGGCTCTATTTCCTGTTTTGTAATATATCCTTGAATCTTATTTTATATACTAGTTTGTATGTCTGAATTCCATACCCTTAATTTGCTTGCATTCCTTCCTTCTCCCCACTAGTCTGTTCTCTTGTCTATAAGTCTGTTTCTGTTTTGCTATATACATTCATTTTTAATTTTTACATTCAATATATTAGTGATATCATAGAATATGTTTCTTTCTCTGCCTTATTTCACTTAGCATAGTCCCCTCCAAGTCCACCCATGTTATTGCAAATGGCAATATTTCATTCTTTTTTATGGTTAACTAGTATGGTCGCTAAGAGTCGGACACTACTGAGCGACTTCACTTTCCCTTTTCACTTTCATGCATTGGAGAAGGAAATGGCAACCCACTCCAGTGTTCTTGCCTGGAGAATCCCAGGGATGGGAGCCTGGTGGGCTGCCGTCTATGGGGTCGCACAGGGTCGGACACGACTGAAGCAACTTAGCAGCAGCAGCATCAGGTGACTCAGTGGTAAAGAATCTGCCTGCAAATGCAAGAGCCACAGGAGACACTGGTTTGATCCCACGGTCTGAACAATCTCTTGAAGGAGGGCATGGCAACTGACTCCAGTGTTCTTGCCAGGAAAATCCCATGGACAGAGGAGCCTGGCAGGCTACAGTCCATGGGGTCGAAAAGAGTCGGACACGACTGAGCGACTTCACTTTCCTTTTTCACTTTCATGCATTGGAGAAGGAAATGGCAACCCACTCCAGTGTTCTTGCCTGGAGAATCCCAGGGACGGGAGCCTGGCGGGCTGCCGTCTATGGGGTCGCACAGAGTGGGCTGCCGTCTATGGGGTCGCACAGAGTCGGACACGACTGAAGTGACTTAGCAGCAGCAGCAGCAGTATTCCACTGTGTGTGTGTGTGTGTGTGTATGTATGTGTATATATATATATATATATATATATATATAGTGTGTGTTTGTGTGTATATATATATTCACACGGCAACCCACTCCAGTATTTTTTCCCGGAAAATCCCATGGACAGAGGAGAGGTCCAGGGGGTTGCAAAGAATTGGACATGACTGAGTACACATATATTTATCACATCTTCTTTATTCATTTGTTGATGGACACTTATGTTGCTTCTATATCATGGTAATTGTAAATAATGCTGCCTTGAACATTGGAGTGCATGTATCTTTTTAAATTTTTAGTAGTCTTTTTTAAAATTAAATTTATGTATTTGTAAATGTCTTTTAATATGATTTTTCCCATGCAGGTCTTATCAGTGTTTCCAGTTTGTAACAAGTAAGTGACGTGTTAAGCATGCGTCATGCATCACCCCAGCACGGTAGACTCTCTCATGTACTTTTTGGCTCAGCAGGGACCTGAGGGCTCCCACAGAGCAGGTTGTCTAGGTGCTGTGAACACAACAGTGACAAAGTCTCTGTTCTCCTGGGACCAGCATTCTACTGGCAGGAGCAGGAGGAGGCAGGGAGGGGAAGATAAACTCATGTACCATGTCAAGTGGCAAGTCCATGGAGAAAACCAGAGCTAAGGAGGTAGGGTGATCTGGAAGAAGAGGGCATGACGTGTTCATCACTCTGAGGACTAAACTGTAGCCACCTTTGGCTTTCCTTTATCTCCCCGGGGAGTTTCTGCTACCCTTATCCTCATTTCACAGATGATTCAGTGCCTAAGTGAATGATTCTCTTTTAGCCTGTGCCCTTGACAATAGCATTCTGTGAGCTATGGCTTCTCGGATCTACAGGCTGGGATTTCACCCACCTCCTTTTCTGAGGTGAATCGCTGGGCTGTCTTGCCGCTGCCACAGGAGGCTCTTAGTTAAACTTGAAGTGTAGCCCCCGCCAAACTTGCACAGGACTCTCTGAAGGTCCACTGTCACCATCTTAGCAAGGCTAAATGGGCCAGTAGCCCACTCCTCAGGGCCCCCTCCCCCTCCCAGTGATGCCTGATTGCCTTATCAACAATCAGTGAGGCAGGGCTTAATTTACTAATATAAAAGAGGAAGCAAGTCAATAAAGAGTCCTGTCTCCTTCTTATACTTCCATAAATTCCCAAGCCCAGCATTTCCTACTTTCTCATTATCCTTGCTTCTTTCTCCAAGGCAAGAATATTAAAATGGTATTCTTCAAGAAATAGTCTAGTAAGTCGCTTCAGTCGTGTCCGACTCTGCGACCCCATAGACGGCAGCCCACCAGGTTCCCCCATCCCTGGGATTCTCCAGGCAAGAACACTGGAGTGGGTTGCCATTTCCTTCTCCAATGCATGAAAGAGTCTAGTACAGATAAAATTTGTAAAGTGAGTTTTAGTTTCAAATACCCAATTGATTTTTTTCTTTAAAGGATCCTCTTTTACACAACTGTAAAACAGCAGTTTTCCTGACAGCCTCTGGAAGAACTTTTGTAGTATTTGGGTGTTCTAAGATTCCTTAGGTACAATGACACTTTCTTTAAAAAAAAAAAAAATTGTTAGAGTATAATTGCTTAACAGTGTTGTGTTAGTCTCTACTGTACAGCAAAGTGAATCAGCTATATGTTTACAATGACATTTTAAAAACTGGTGTTACTCTTCTCACTTTGCACCACAACAGGAATACATGTCTTTGGAATTGTTTTTAAGTACGTCCAGACCTGGAGAATCCCAGGGACGGGGGAGCCTGGTGGGTTGCCGTCTATGGGGTCGCACAGAGTCGGACATGACTGAAGCAATTTAGCAGCAGCAGCAGCAGCAGATAAAAAGATAATTGTTAAAAATTCCCTGTAAACATATTCTAACAGCCAGAAACAGAAAAAACAAATTAGTATTTTCCCACTCTAACAAATGAGTTATTTGGGTCACAAATGACCCAGTACTGTATTAGTGAACTAGCTCGTTGAGGGCAGGGAGAGCAAAAACAAAAGATTCTCCTGATTTGTAGCATGTATTGACTTCCATGGTGTAAACACCTACCCTGACCTACTTCAGGATTACAGTTGGCTCATAACCTTCCTGAATATTTAACCATTGGTTCTCACTAGCCTCCCGGAGTCAGCTCCAACCCACTTCCACTAGGGCACAATATTGCCCTTTCAATATTCATTTAAAAAATATATATGAAAACCTATTTTTGTGTTCTTATAGTTTTTAAAAGTTATATAAATGACGTTTTTTAAAGATTAGTAGTATAATCAATATTTATCGTAATAAAGCAGTTTCCATACTGTAAACAGCCCATATAACTTTAAATGGTTTCATCATAGATAATCAAATGTAGTATAATTGAGTTAAAAATTATTCAGTTGTTAGTTTTCTCTCATTAAAACTCTGAAATTAATATTATTAGTACATTATTCCCCTCCCATCCCTGCTTTTTATTATTTTCTTTGGCCTAATTCCCAGAAGTAGGATTACTGAGTTAAAAGACTACAAATGTTTAAATGGCATCTGAAATGCTTTGTCAAAAGAGATTTGTCAGAAATTCTAAAGTTTACCAAGAAGCATTTTTCTCTACTGTCTAATTGAAAACCCAAAAGGAACGACCTTTAAATGATAATGATCCCTGAACCAGAAATAACACAGATCCCTGACTCTCAGGCCCTTTACATGTAATGATTACTATCAACTAAGGATTCAAGATTGCTGGGAGAAATATCAATAACCTCAGATATGCAGATGACACCACCTTTATGGCAGAAAGTGAAGAGGAACTAAAAAGCGTCTTGATGAAAGTGAAAGAAGAGAGTGAAAAAGTTGGTTTAAAGCTCAACATTCAAAAAACTAAGATCATGGCATCTGGTCCCATCACTTCATGGAAAATAGATGGCGAAACAGTGGAAACAGTGTCAGACTTTATTTTTGGGGGGCTCCAAAATCACTGCAGATGATGATTGCAGCCATGAAATTAAAAGACGCTTACTCCTTGGAAGGAAAGTTATGACCAACCTAGATAGCATATTCGAAAGCAGAGACATTACTTTGCCAACAAAGGTCCATCTAGTCAAGGCTATGGTTTTTCCAGTAGTCATGTATGGATGTGAGAGTTGGACTGTGAAGAAAGCTGAGCGCCAAAGAATTGATGCTTTTGAACTGTGGTGTTGGAGAAGACTCTTCAGAATCCCTTGGACTGCAAGGACGGTCCAACCAGTCCATCCTAAAGATCAGTCCTGGGTGTTCATTGGAAAGACTGATGCTAAAGCTGAAACTCCAATACTTTGACCACCTCATGCAAAGAGTTGACTCATTGGAAAAGACCCTGATGCTGGCAGGGATTGGGGGTAGGAGGAGAAGGGGATGACAGAGGATGAGATGACTGGATGGCATCACCAACTCAATGGACATGAGTTTGAGTGAACTCCGGGAGTAGGTGATGGACAGGGAGGCCTGGCGTGCTGCGATTCATGGGGTCGCAGAGTCGGACACGACTGAGTGACTGAACTGAACTGAACTAAAGTCTATTTTATGTGTGAGGTTAATAGAAATGTCTGAACAGAAGCAGTTATCTCTATGCTTCCCCCTTGTGCTGTGCTACAAAATTACATGCCCCTGCAGTAGAACACCATCCTCTGCTGTGGCTATCAGCAGAGGAAATATTGCAGCAGTGATGGAGAATAGAATTGTGACCAAATAAGTAACTGAGATCCTGTTCTGGGAACCTTCATTACCCTTGGATGAGCTCTGCATGTGCTCATAGTGCTGTCTTCAGTCCGGTGTACGATTCAGCTGCAGGGTGCCAGCACCTATCCCTAAATAGCCTGGCTCCAGATGCTTTGAGCATGAATCCCAGATAGTGTCTGGGGCAAGAGGTAGATGAAAGAAATGAAGTGAAGTACCTGAGTGTGTGTGCGCGCACACATGCAAGTTATTGGGATCTCTTACTCTGCAGAATGTTGAATGAGTGACATTGTACTTTTCATCCTTAGATCTAGGCAAGTGGGCCCCTGGTCTTGATTCTTGAGCTCTAGGGGCCCCACTCTGGCCTTCCTCTGACTCTCCCATGATATAAGGAATCCACTCAGAGTCTGACCTAAGTACCTAGGACCCTGGAATTCTTAGCCTGAACAGCACCAAAGCCATTTCCAGGGCCTGTGCGGTCTGCTTCCTGCTGGTGGTCTCTTGGGGGCAGTGTGCGGCCATTGTGGATGTCCTGTGTCTGGTGGGGGATGGCTGGGTGTCGCAGCTGAAGCCTGGATGTAACAGTGGAGCGTCCACACATGTGCCACCTGTGGGCAAGGCAGAACGAGGCTGAAGGCCAAAGCCAGCTCTCCCTCCTGCCACGGAGGAACTCAGAGGGATCTGAGAATTTTAAATTTAAACTCAGCCTCCCACAGTGTTTTCAGAATAGGAAAGAAGACTTTGTGTGGTTGCTTGAATTATAACTTTTAATTATTCTGACATACGTAGATCTCTATTTGTATTCTTGTCCATGATCCCAAGTGTTAGGGGGAAGGCTTGGGATTGTTTTTTCCTCTTTGGATATTAGAGAAAATGATGTGTATATTAAAATTCCTCTCTTTATTTTCAGCTATACAATCTATACTACCGTAATGAGTGCTGCCAACCCAGACAAGTACATGACTAGGATCAGGAATCTGAGTTAAAAGCAGAAGAGAGAGTTCACCTATTCTATGAAGGTTTGCTAAAGTTGTTGTTTTGTGTGTTTTCCCCAAGGGGTGGGGCTAGGGGCAGGTAGATGTGTGTTGGTATTTCTCCTGGAAGACAGTGGCATCCTCAACATTAATACATACATAATATTTTCTGACAGGTATCTGGTGTATGGTTGTCATTTGTGTCAGGTTATTGTTACAATTGGGCTTTCCTGGTGACTCAGCTGGTAAAGAATCTGCCTGTAATGCAGGAGACTTGGGTTCGATCGCTGGGTCGGGAAGATCCCCTGGAGAAGGGAATGGCAAGCCACTCCAGTATTCTTGCCTGGAAAATCCCATGGACAGAGGAGCCTGGTGGGCTACGGTCTGTGGGGTTGCAAAGAGTTGGACATGACTGAGGTGACAGCATGTACTCATTGTCACAATTAGGTATTTATTTTTAATTGTTTGATTGAAAGCTAATCATCTGATGCCCAGTGACCTTTGCCCTTTATTAAAACCTGCTTTCAGGGCAAAGTGTTACCTCTTCACTTACGGCAGAGGGGCAAATATCTGTAAGACTTCTGTGTGTCCCAAGTAACAGGGAGGCAAGCCCAGTTCCTTTGCAGACAGACCCTGAAGGACCAAGGACACTCAGAATTTGTTGTAGGCATCAGTGAGTCTGTAGGTGAGAGGAAAGATGTAAGGAAGAAGCAGGAGTCCTTTCTGCTGCCCCTAAAATCGAACCATCTTGGCAGCCACTGATGGACAGAACACCTTTTCTGATTGCAAGGATCTTGTGAAGTTTATAAACCTAGCCTGATGTTTGGTCATTCACTTATGAGGATATTAAAATCAGTTTAAATTAAGCCTATTTTTTTTCCCTTACAGATGATTTTTTAAATGAAATTTTTGAAGAGCTGCACTTTAAAAAATAAAGTGAAAAGATTATATTTTATGACCAATACAGGCTTCTTCCTCATTAAACTTTTCAACCTTGTGCAGTGGGAGCAGGAGGATCCGTCTGGAGCTTGTCATGGTAAAGTGGGTAGTGGGCGTCCTTTCTTCAAGGTTTGCCTTGACCTTCTCTGAGCTTCTTCTATGCCAGCTTGAACAACTCAAAGATAATTTTTTTGATCTCAGAGGGCAAGCTATATCCTCAGGCTTTATTCCCAGCTTCTCACCATTATTTATACCTATGTGGTCATATCTCAGCTTATAAAGAAATGAGCAGGTAAGACCTCCTTATTCATTAGGAAGTGCTTCTGGAAGTATCTGCCAGCCTTAAATAAAATTAACAGCAATTATTTTTAAGCAGAGAGAAGTTTATTAGGGAATAGCAGAGGATTTAACAATTCAAGACAAGCAAACAATGGCAAACCATAGGCAAGTCTAAAAAACAAAGGGGATGTTAGCTTTTATTGGAATGTGGGAGGAAATTGGGGAGCACTGTTTTGAACAAAAGTTCATTAGAAGAAAATGAGAGTTCAAGGTTGTTGCAGTTTCACATTGGTTGCAAGCGATGGTTAGTTTGCTGTTGCTGAGAAACGCAAAAAATCTTTCTTCCTCCTGGCTGTATAACCATAGATAACAACTTTCTTTTCATGGCTTCCCCACTCCATTTAAAATCAAGTATGCTTTATCTCTGGTTCCTCTGCCTATTCTAAAACCAGCTTGAACATCAGGAAGTTTACGGTTCATGTATTGCTGAAGCCTGGCTTGGAGAATTTTGAGCATTACCTTACTAGCGTGTGAGATGAGTGCAATTGTGCAGTAGTTTGAGCAGTCTTTGGCATTGCCTTTCTTTGGGATTGGAATGAAAACTGACCTTTTCCAGTCTTGTGGCCACTGCTGAGTTTTCCAAATTTGCTGGCATATTGAGTGCAGCACTTTCACAGCATCATCTTTCAGGATTTGAAATAGCTCAACTGGAATTCCATCACCTCCACTAGCTTTGTTCGTAGTGATGCTTTCTAAGGCCCACTTGACTTCACATTCCAGGATGTCTGACTCTAGGTGAGTGATCACATCATCGTAATTATCTGGGTCATGAAGATCTTTTTTGTACAGTTCTTCTGTATATTCTTGCCACCTCTTCTTAATATCTTCTGCTTCTGTTAGGTCCATACCATTTCTGTCCTTTATTGAGTCTATCTTTGCATGGAATGTTCCTTTGGTATCTTTAATTTTCTTGAAGAGATCTCTAGTCTTTCTCATTCTGTTGTTTTCCTCTATTTCTTTGCACTGATCACTGAGGAAGGCTTTCTTATCTCTTCTTGCTATTCTTTGGAACTCTGCATTCAGATGCTTATATCTTTCCTTTTCTCCTTTGCTTTTCGCTTCTCTTCTTTTCACAGCTATTTGTAAAGCCTCCCCAGACAGTCATTTTGCTTTTTTGCATTTCTTTTCCATGGCGATGGTCTTAATCCCTGTCTCCTGTACAATGTCACGAACCTCATTCCATAGTTCATCAGGCACTCTATCTATCAGATCTAGGCCCTTAAATCTATTTCTCACTTCCACTGTATAATCATAAGGGATTTGATTTAGGTCATACCTGAATGATCTAGTGGTTTTCCCTACTTTCTTCAATTTAAGTCTGAATTTGGTAATAAGGAGTTCATGATCTGAGCCACAGTCAGCTCCCGGTCTTGTTTTTGTTGACTGTATAGAGCTTCTCCATCTTTGGCCTGCAAAGAACATAATCCATCTGATTTCAGGTGTTGACCATCTGGTGATGTCCATGTGTAGAGTCTTTATCTGGGCTTCCCAAGTGACACTGGTGGTAAAGAACCTGCCTGCCAATGCAAGAGACATAAGAGATGCGGATTTGATCCTGGGTTGGGAAGGTCCCATGGAGGAGGAAGTGGCAACCCATTCCAGGATCTTTGCCTGGAGAATCCTAAGGACAGAGGAGCCTTGCAGGCTACAGTCCATGGGGTTGTGAAGAGTCAGACATGACTGAAGTGACCTTAGCATGCTCACATGCTTTATCGGAGAAGGTAATGGCACCCCACTCCATAGGATTTTCTTGCCTGGAAAATCCTATGGACGGAGGAGCCTGGTAGGCTGCAGTCCATGGGGTCGCTAAGAGTCGAACAGGACTGAGCCACTTCACTTTCACTTTTCACTTTCCTGCATTGGAGAAGGAAATGGCAACACACTCCAGTGTTCTTGCCTGGAGAATCCCAGGGACGGGGGATCCTGGTGGGCTGCTGTCTATGGGGTCATACAGAGTTGGACACGACTGAAGCGACTTAGCAGCAGTAGCAGCAGCAGTATGCTTTATCTGTTTTCACATTTCTCCCTTTTGATCAAGACCTTTCTCTGAAAGCATCACTGATGCAGCATCATGTTGTTTGTTTTGGCTGAAATATTTTTGTCTGCGTCCCTCAGTGCCAGGAAGGACCTTTCCTAAGAGTTGTGTTGGCGGAAAGAGCAAACAGCATTTGCTATTTGCCACATTTGAGCAACAAGGAAGGTAAAGAGGAGCTCTCAGGCATCTCCCGTTCTTAAGTTATGTCTTGTCAAGGTTGTAAGCCTTGGAATCTGAAAGCAAAGTGTTGAGCTGACATCATACGGTTTGGTGCATCATTCCTGCAGATATTTGCCAGCCAACAGGTACAAAGTCTTAAAATGGTGATGCAAGTCAAAATTAAAAGCAGAATGATGAATCCAGTTTGTATAATTGTCCTAAAGATTGAAGGACCATGGGGAATCAGGTGAAACGTTGTAACCAGTGTTCTTGTTCCCTGATTTTTTGTAATTGAGTTTCTACTTTCCCAGAGAAATGTATCCATGAGCAACAAGCAGTGCTTGTTCTGCAAGGTAGTCAAGGGAAGTTTGGTTACCTAACAGCACCTTAGCCAAGGTATTGCAGAATTAAGGAAACCTCAGCTAAAACTGGAGCAGAGACAGACCTGTAGGGGAACCGCTCCCAACCAATGCATCATTGATCACAGTAAGCCCCCTATATACGAACCTTCAATCCTCAAAGAAGCAAACATGCATCTTGTTCCAGCAAGGAACCAGAGCCTGTGCCATCAGTGTCAGACATTAGTGAAATTGCCCCTTGCCCTCCATCTCCTATTGCTGACCATCCTTCATCCCTAACATCTCCCAACTCCTCTCCCTCCTCCAGTCAATGACTTTCCTTGTCTGTTCACTTGATGCCAGCCCCTATATGCCAGCTGTTGTACTAATGTACTTTTCAAGGTGCTGTAAGATTTAAAATGTTTTACTTCTTTTGTGTGTTTGTTTTTATGTATTATTTGCGTGTAAAGAATTATAAACCTATTACAGTACAGTAATATAGCTGATTGTATTAGTTGGGTACCTAGGCTAACTTTGTTGGGCATACGAACAAATTGGACTTACAAATACACTCTTGGAATGGAACTCGTTTGTATGTGGGGACTGTACTCCACACAGGAAGAGATTTATGTCTACATCTCAGACAGGAAGGTGTTGCCTACTCTACTACCCAACAGGAAGAAGAAAACTCTGGCGACAGCCCAGCCAATCAAACTGTAGCTGCCCAACCAATGAGAAGTCTCCATACTTTAGACTGCTGGCTTCCTCCAGTGAACTCTTTCCTGATTACACTGCCTCCCAAGCCCCTTCTTTTCCCTTTAAAAACAAACTCCTCTTTCTTGTTCTCTGGATTTGCCTGTGGTCTGCCATAGTTTGCACATCCCAAATTGTACTCCTGTGACTGTTCCCAAATAAACTTGCTCTTGCTGACAAAAAAACTGGCTCTCCTGTTACTAAAGTGGACAGAAATCTAATGCTGTTGTTGAGCAGCTATTACTCTGGTGGTGAAGAGTCAGCTATGTTACCTAGGGTGATGGATAGATTTCCAATCATGTGCTCACTAATGTATACTCCAAACCAAGAAAGGAGGAAAGATCTCCGGATGAGGCAAGCCCAGAGTCTTGGACCCTGCCAGCCAGTTAACTTTGGGTTCTCTGGTGTAGGCTTAAGGGGTTGGTCCAGTTTCAGATCACTTATAAATGGACAGTGGAACAACTAGATGTCGTAGTGAGCATTGTCCTCCCATTCACCAACTGTCCTGACATTTATTAACCCAGGGATGATAACATCCTTCACAAACAAAGATGAAACCAGATGAGCACAAAGGACTCCAGCTGAAGTGTCGTTGTTTATTAGTGAATTTGTGGAAATGGAGCTCTTGGCATTAGTCAACCAGGGGTCAGTGATGTTTTGAGAGCATTCTGGAAGGATTCCTCCAAGCCAAAAAGACCATTCTCTAACATGACAGCACAGGGTACTTGACTTTAAGTTGTTTTTTTGGACAAACATTATAAAAGTAGGGGCTTGAGGGGGGCGGTTGCTGTAGTGTCATAATTTTAAGTTGATCTAGGATGGTACTATCATCACTGTCATCAGTGTGGTCTTCAGGAGGAAACAGCAGGGGAGGGAATGTTGATGGCAGTTTCACTCTGTAGCTAACGTTGAGGGGAAGTTGAGTAAAATTAGTGCCGTTAAGGATAAATGAAAAACTGGTCACAGAACAGACTAAAGAGTCACTGCTGTCATGTACAGACTGGAGTTTCTGATGGCAAAGCCAACCATCAGAGGTTTCTCTCATAAGCAGCAGGTTGAGAAGGGCACATAAGAGCATTGTCTTTCCAAGAAAAGGAGAAAAGGCAAGAAACAGTGGGGAAAGGTATCCTGGCCTGATCTGGCCACCTTGGGGAAGCTGTCTCCTTCAGCTGTCATCTGTTTCAATTCCTGGAAATCTTGACTTCCGGTCATCAGTTGCTGTGCAGGTCCAATCAGGGTTTGGTGCTTTCTTTATATGTGATATATGGATCCAAGGGTCTGTTCCCTGGATCTCAGCAGTATGAGGATTGGTTAACAACAGTTGGTAAGAGCCCTTCCAGCAAGATTGGAATTAAATTAAAATTTTTTTAAATTATTTTATTTTTTGGCTGTGCCACATAGCATGTGGGATCTTAGTTCCCTGACCAGGGATCAAAGTGAAGGGAGAGTGAAAGTCACTCAGTCGTATCTGACTCTTTGCGACCCCATGAACTATACAGTACATGGAATTCTCCAGGCCAAAATAACTACAGTGGGTAGCCTTTCCCTTAACCAGGGGATCTTTCCAACCCAGTGATTGAACCCAGGTCTCCTGCATTGCAGGTGGATTCTTTACCAGCTGAGCCACAAGGGAAGCTCAAGGATACTGGAGTGCGTAGCCTATACCTTCTCCAGTGGATCTTCCCAACCCAGGAATCAAAACGGGGTCTCCTACATTGCAGGCAGATTCTTTACCAACTGAGCTATCAGAGAAGCCCAACCAGGGATCAAACCTGCACCCATTGCATTGAAAGCACTGTCTTAACCACTGGATCACCAGGGAAGTCCCCAAGGGATGTCTTTGAAGATGTCTCTTGTAAGAGATGAAATCTCTAGGTTGTAAGAGATGAAATCTCTAGGTTGTAAGAGATGAAATCTCTAGGTTGTAAGAGATGAAATCTCTAGGTTGTAAGAGATGAAATCTCTAGGTTGTAAGAGATGATACTGAAGACCTTTGTCTCCAGAGAGCATGCTGTGAAAAAGATTGTTCTACTAAATCATAGTTATTTTCAACAGGAAAAATTAGGTCTTTAAAATAATAAAGTATATTCCTATGTGCTCAATTGTGTCCAACTCTTTGCAACCCCATGGACTGTAGCCTGCCAAGTTCCTCTGTCCTTGGAATTTTCCAAGTGAGAATACTGGAATGGGTTGCCATTTCCTATTCCAGAGTATCTTCCCAACACAAGGATCAAACCCAAGTTTGTTGTGTCTCCTGTACCAGCAGGCAGATTCTTTACCACTGACCATCTGGAAGTCCCTAAAATAATTGAGTATGTATCCTCTTATTAGCTATAGATCAAAAGAAGCAGGAGCTAGGAGCATTGGGCATCTGTGATTATCTCAAAGGGTGAGAGTTTATGGGTTGCAAAAGGGATACATAGACCTAAGATTTAGAAGGACCAATGACAATGACTTTGGGCGGGATATTTGAAGAGTCTCTACAGATTTTTGCCTTTAGAGTTAATGGTGCCATTCATGCATTTAACTGGCCCTGGGGATTTTGGCTGGTAAGCACGGTGAAAGTATTATAGAACTGGCCAGCCAGCACAGACTTGTCCAAGCACCTGGCTGAAGTGAATTCCCTGGTCACTATGATGTTTGAGGTGGGGTTTGCTCGGTGAAAGTGAAAGTGTTAGTAGTTCAGTTGTGTCCAACTCTATGAGACCCCATGGACTGTAGCTCACCAGGCTCCTCTGTTCATGGAATGCTCCAGGCAAGAATACTGGAGTGGGTAGCCATTCCTTTCTTCAGGGGATCTTCCTGACCCAAGGACCAAACCCAGGTCTCCCACATTGCTGGCAGATTCTTTACTGCCTGAGCCACCAGGGAAGCCCTTTCTAATAGAATCTTAGCCCCAGAAGAGATAGTGGCCTATCTACAAGGGAAAGCTTCAGTTCAGTGAGAAAACATAACAACTGTTGCCAAAACCTATTTATATCCTTGAGTTGAGGAAGCTGGAGGAAATCCGTTTGCCGAACCTCAAACAGTCTACTGGGTAATTTAAAATGTTCTAGATGGCACGGATAGGTTTTCCAGGTTTGTGTTTTGGGTGGGCATGGCCAATAAAGTAGATACTTTTAGTGGGTTTATGAATATTTTCCCAATATTGGCTCATAAAGTTTGTAATTTTATCAGTAGATGAATGATGCAATGCATATACAGTGTGGTTGACCCTTGAGCAATGCAGGGGTTAGGGCAACAGATGCCCCTGCAGCTGTATAACTTACAGTCAGCCCTCTGTATTCAAGATTCTACATCAGCCAAATACATATCATGTAGTACAGTAGTATGTATTTATTGAAAAAAAAATCCCAGTATAAGTGGACCCTTGCAGTTCAAGGATTGTGTTTTTCAAGGGTCAACTGTAGTCAGTAATGGGAATTTTATAGTCTCTGGCTGGACTGGATCATCATTTGGTCCAAACCAGAGCTTTTTCTTTTTACCGAACCAACAGTAACTAGAATTCCAATATTGTTTTTCCTGTTCTGGAGCCAGTTGTTGGGTATCTCTAGCTAATCTGTCTAGATTATCATTTGGGGGAACATCTTTTTGGACCATGACAGAGGTTTGGTTGTTGGTTTCTGTGAGAGTAGAGAATTTTTAGTGCAGATATCAGTGAGGTGGTTCCCTTTAGCTTCCAGAGAGTCAAGTTTAAAATGCTCAGAAGTTTAGTAGTAGCCAGAGTGGCTGGTAGGAGCATAACATCTAATAAATCTTAAATATATCGGACATTTAAATTTTTATCCCCATTAGATGTAAGGAAATCTCACTACTTCCATAACATTCCAAAGTCATGGGCTACTCCAAAGGAGTATCTACTGTCTATATAAATATTATTATATATGGTTTTGCCCATGGCTGAAATATAGGATTGAGTAAGCATGTCATTCAGTCTGTAGTACTGAGGTAACCAAAGGCAAAGACACTGTCTTGTTAACTTCAAAAGAGGTTACAATTGCATACCCAGCACAATATTTACCATTTCATCTTTTAAATAAGAACCATCAGTAAGCCATGACAAATCAACATTTGTTAAGGGGGTTTCTTGCAAGTCATATGGGGATTCAGGAAATGGTCTTTTGAGGACTCCCCTGGTGCTCCAGTAGTTGAGACTTCATGCTTCAGTGAAGGGGACGTGGGTTCGATCCCTGGTCAGGCAACTGAGATCCCACACGCCATGTGGCATGGCCAAAAAGTGAGAGAGAGAGAGAGGTGGTCTGTCGAAGTTAAATAGTCGTGAGGAGTTTTGTACATAGAGGATGAAGAAGGGGTGGCAAGGTTAGGCTTATTACAGTGAGCAAGAGTAATATGGGGTGAGGTCAACAGGAGAATTTCATAGGGAGTAAGATGTCTTGCTGACAGATGTTGGGTATGGTTGGAATTCAGAAGGGCTTTCAACAGTGTGAGGAACAAAGATAGTCCGAGAGGAACTCAGGACTCTTTCTCGGTGGCCTTTACTCAAAGGGCAGTGGAAGGAATGGCTCAGAGGCAAGGAGGACCACAGGGTCTAGCTGTTGACTGTGATACCTTATTGGTGATGGCCATCTCCATGTTTCTAAATAAGTACCCTAAGGGCATTTCCTTCCTTTTCATAGACTCTGAGGAAGAAGGAGAGTTGATAATTAAAGTGTCCAAGGTCAGAGAGATTCATTGAGGTTTCTATCAATGTTTTAAAACCTAGCTTGTCCTGATCTTCCCAAATAATAGGATCAGGATGAAAGGACTGGCAGACTTTATTTTCTTCATTCTCCAAAATGCGATTGCAGCCATGAAATTAAAAGACGCTTGCTTCTGGGAAGAAAAGCAATGACAAACCTAGACAGTATATTAAAAAGCTGAGACATTACTTTGCCTACAAAGGCCCATATAGTTAAAGCTATGGTTTATCCAGTAGTCATTTATGGATGTGAGAGTTAGACAATAAAAAAAGGCTGAGCACCAAAGAACTGATGCCTTTAAAGTGTGGTGCTGGAGAAGACTCTTGAGAGTCCCTTGGACAGCAAGGAGATCAAACCAGTCAATCCTAAAGGAAATCAGCCCTGAATATTCATTGCAAGGACTGATGCTGAAGCCCCAATACTTTGGCCACCTAATGCAAAGAACTGACTTATTGGAAAAGACCCTGATGCTGGGAAAGATTGAAGGCAGGAGGAGATGGGGACAAAAGAGGATGAAATGGTTGGATGGCATCTCCAACTCAATGAACATGAGTTTGAGCAAGCTCCGGTAGATGGTGTGGAGAAGGCAATGACAACCCACTCCAGTACTCTTGCCTGGAAAATCCCATGGACAGAGGAGCCTGGTAGGCTGCAGTCCATGGGGTCGCTAAAAGTCGGACACGACTGAGCAACTTCACTTTCACTTTTCTCTTTCATGCATTGGAGAAGGAAATGGCAACCCACTCCAGTGTTCTTGCCTGGAGAATCCCAGGGACGGGGGAGCCTGGTGGGCTGCTGTCTATGGGGTCCCACGGAGTCGGATACGACTTAAGTGACTTAGCAGCAGCAGCAGCAGCAGCTGGGAAATGGTGATGGACAGGGAAGCCTGGCGTGCTGCAGTCCATGGGGTCACAAAGAGTCGGACACAACTGAGCAATTGAACTGTAGTGTTTTTCAACAAGATTTATATAGATAGATAGATAGGCTGAACCATGAGAGAAAAATTTGGAACCCTGTTATGACAGTAGCCAGCTAACCCAAGAAAGCTTCACAACTGAGATTTAGTTTGGGGATTTGGGAGATTCAGGATGCCATGGAGTTTTTCTGGATCTTTGTGTAGTCCTTGTTCTGAAATCAGATGTCTGAAAAGCAAATGTTTAAGAAAAATTATTTATTTATTTGGCTGCATCAGGTCTTAGCTGCAGCACATGGGATCTTTTGTTGCAGTGCATAGACTCTCTAGTTGTGCTCACAGGCTTCAGTAGTTGCATCATGTGGGCTCACTAATTGTGCCACAAGGGCTCCAGAGTGTGCAGTCTCAGTAGTTGAGATGTGTGGGCTTAGTTGCTCTGCGGCATCTTAGTTCTCCCACCAGGGATCAAACCTACATCCCCAGCATTGCAAGGTGAGTTCTTAACCACTGGGCCACCAGGGAAGTCCCCTAAAAAAGCAAGCTTGAGTTAGAACAAACTTCAACTTCTCCTTGGAGACCCTGTGTCTCTTTGAGGCTAGAGGCTTTGACAGGTGAATGCTGTCTTTCTGTGAGGAGTCCTGTGAGGGGAGCAGCGAAGCAAGTCATGTACATGTTACAGTAGGTTAGAGCCTCTAGAGAACATCACATCATCTAAATAAAAATAAGCCTTTAGGATTTGTGAGAAATCAGGACTTTTAGTTAAGCCTTAAATTACTGTTCAGATGTATTGTTGTCATTTCCAGTTAAAGGCAAAGAGATATTGATGGGCCTTATCCCTAGGGATGCTAAAAAAGATCAGAAAGACTGATGCTGAAGCTGAAGATCCAATGCTTTAGCCGCCTGATTTGAGAAGTTGACTCATTGGAAAAGACCCTGATGCGGGGAAAGATTGAGGGCAGGAGGAGAAGGGGGTGACAGAGGATGAGATGGCTGGATGGCATCATCAACTCAATGAACATGAGTTTGAGCAAACTCTGAGAGATAATAAAGGACAGGCAAGCCTGGTGTGCTGTAGTCCATGGGGTTGCAAAGAGTCAGACACAGCAGCAACTGAACAACAAACGATAACAAAAATCACTCACAGTGAAAAGCTTGCTTTCAGTAGGAATGGGAGCTGATAAGGTGTAAGGGCTGGGAACAACAAGGTGAAGAGGGATATCAATATTGTTTACAGTGTGGAGGTCTTGCACATATCTCTGTCCATGGCCACTGGGTTTCCCAATGGGTAACTGATTGCAGGACTAATAATACAAGGGATTATAACCCCCTGGGCTTTATAATCCACTGTGGTTGGTCTGATTCCCTGTAAGTGAAGTTACTCAGTTGTGTCCGACTCTTTGTGACCCCATGGACTGTGGCCTATCAGGCTCCTCCGTCCATGGGATTTCCAGGCAAGAGTGCTGGAGTGGATTGCCATTTCCTTCTCCAGGGGATCTCACCGACCCAGGAATCAAACCTGGGTCTCCCACATTGCAGGCAGATGCTTTACCGTCTAAGCCACTAGGGAAGCCCTCTTTATTTGTAGGGTATCGATTAATTCTGGGGTGAGGCTTTGAGGAATCCATTTGGATTTTTTTAGTCATCCCTTTATTTTATTTTTTAAGTATAGTTGATTTACAACATTATATGAGTTTTAGGTGTACAACGTAGTGATTCACAATTTTTAAAATTTATATGTTATTTGTAGTTATTATAAAATATTGGCTACATTATCCATGTTGTATTAATACAACATTTGTGTTTCTGCTCCGTCGCTCAGTCGTGTCTGACTCTTTGTGACCCCATGGACTGTAGCCCACCAGGCTCCTCTGTCCATGAAATTTTCTAGGCAAGAATACTGGAATGGGTTGTCATTTCCTTCTCCAGAGGATCTTTTGGACTCAGGAATCAAACCAGTGTCTCTGGTGTCTCCTGCATTGGCAGGTGGATTCTTTACCACTGCGCCACCTGGGAAACCCCTATATAATATTTCTTTGTAATTCATTTTATACAGGGTGTGGGGAGGTTAGCTGATTTACTAAATTAACCAACTCCAGTATGAACATAGTTTCTCATTTTATTCTAGTTCTCTTTGCCAAAAGACAGAGGTCTCAGTTTAGTTCATTAATAAACCTGGAGTTAAAGGCCACATGTGTGGACTCAACATCCATGGGGAGACCAGAAATTTTCTTAAACATAATCTGGAATCAACAATAATATTCATATACAGGTTCATTGCTATCTCTAGGCATCAGCTAACCCTGGGAGGGACAATCCCTATCTGGTCAGCAAAGCCCCAAGATGTCAAAGTATCAATTACAGAAACTAGAACATGTTTCAATATACAATATTTTTTCTTCTTCCAAATTGAGGTTAGATTATATATGTATAGCATGTTGTGTTTTCCATATAACATGAAATATGAACATCTTTTCATGACAGGGGATATTGATCTACATTTTTTAAATGACTACATAGTATTCTCCTGTATATACAATAACTTTAACCATTCTACAATTTATGAACTTGTAAACTGTTTCCAGTTTTTCATGATCAAGAACAATATGGTAGCAAAAATCCTTATCACTTTTTATATGGGCTTTCACTTTTCACTTTCATGCATTGGAGAAGGAACACTCCAGTGTTCTTGCCTGGAGAATCCCAGGGACGGGGGAGCCTGATGAACTGCCGTCTATGGGGTCACACAGAGTTGGACACGACTGAAGTGACTTAGCAGCAGCAGCAGCAGCTTTATCGGAGAAGGCAATGGCACCCCACTCCAGTACTCCTGCCTGGAAAATCCCATGGACGGAGGAGCCTGGTAGGCTGCAGTCCATGGGGTCACTGAGGGTCAGACACGACTGAGCTACTTCACTTTCACTTTTCACTTTCATGCATTGGAGAAGGAAATGGCAACCCACTCCAGTGTTCTTGCCTGGAGAATCCCAGGGATGGGGGAGCCTGGTGGGCTGCCGTCTGTGGGGTCACACAGAGTCGGACACGACTGAAGTAACTTAGCAGCAGCTTTATAAGATACTTCAAAGTGGGATTTCTGGACCAAAGGGTTTACAGTTTACAAATTTGTAATTTAATAAGTTAAATACATAATTTAATAAATCTCAATTAAAATTTAATCTAGTTTAATTTCAAAAAAGTAAAACAATTCATATTTCCACCAGTATTGTAATGGACAGGGCTCTTTTTCTCATACTCTCAATAATATAGGATTTTACCCATCTTTTAACTTTTAGTCAATTTAGGGAAAATATTTTAACTGTCAACCACTAACGAAAAGTGAACCTACGTGAAAAGAGAATTCAAGGCAGAAAGGATTTGAAAGGGTAGAGTGATATTTTATTTTGATGTTACCTTCTACCAAGAAAATAGCCATAAACCTTTAGTATTATATAATTTCCAATGTCAATGTCATATGGTTCAAACTAATATTTAATTGTAGAGTTTCAAAACATATAATGCAAAGATTCAGAAATGCAAAGATAAATTTCTTAACCTGTACTTATCATAGAAATCTTTAAAATATTTCTTTCAAAGATGCACAGATCTGGAAGAATAAATAAGGATAAAGAGGATTTGAACAACATAATTAACGAGTTTGACCTACTAAATACAGGTAAGTAAACAGAGTATAATTTTTCTTTCTTTTACAAATTCCCATGGAATATTTAGTGCCTATTAGCACACACAGAAGCATCTTAGATTTATTGAAAAAGTAAGTTTTCTGGGAATAACAATTGATATTTTAACATATGAATAGTTTAGGTTATAACCTTTGGGGAAAGTGCCTGTAGTAGGAATAAGCAAAAAAAGACAGGATATTTCAATCAGGTTTTGCAAACAGAGAAAAGCCAGCTACAAGGAAGAAAGCCGGGGCCTTCTGCGTGGCTCCAGCTGGGACGCCTTGAGCTCTGGAGCCCCCAGCCCCATCTGTCTTGTCAGCACTCTTCTATTTCTAGGTTAAGGAGCTCAGCCTTCTCAGATGTGGCTTGAGAAACATAGCCTCCTAATCCAGGATTTAAGAAGACTTAGAAGTGAGGAGGAGGCAGGAGTGAGCAGCAGAGAACAGTCTCCAGGGGTTGGCCCTGAGTGTGAGCGAGACACCCCAACTGAGCAGCCTCCTCCTTCAAATCCTCCCCCAGGCCTGATCTGACTGAGATCAAGGGCTGCATATTGCCAGGAGGCAGGGAGCCCTGGATGCTTGGCCAGGGCTGTGAATGTTTTCACTTGCTTTCTGGGGACAGGTGTGCCGGACTAGGCCTGCACCTGATTTATCGGACTCTAGATCTGGAAGAAGTCTGATCAGCCTGGGATCCCTGAGTCAACTTTGAAGATAAGATGGGGACCATATCTTTGTATTAAAGAGGTTTCTGCCTCGTTGTGACTCATAGTAAAAAATACCAAAGAAGGTAAGAACTTTCTTTCTAGCCTGATATACAGAAATGGTTGAGACCACGAGGGCAACAAACTTCCACTTCACGTGGGAAATAGATGCAGGTTTGGCCTGGGGAGAGAGTCAGAGCAGGCCCCTTTGTTTGCTGTGTGTGTTTTGAGGTCTTCAAGTCCTGGATGATGAATCTTCCATTTCTTGGGTTTACTTAGTGGGCAGATAAACAATCACCGACATTTCAGGAAAAAAAAAAAAAGATAATGTTGGACTTCCCTGGTGGTCCAGTGGTTAAGACTTTGCGCTCCCATTGCAGAGGGCACAGGTTCAATCCCTGGTCAGGGAACAAAGATCCCAAATGGTGTGGCAAAAAAAAAGAGATAATGTCAGCTATAGATGATACTAAGTTAGATCCTAGAAGGCAAGGACTCTCACCCATGCAGTGTAAATATGCCAGTTACCTGAGACGGTGGCTCAACTAGAAAATCACCAGAGAGGCATCTTTTAGTCATTTACTGAATGATGCTGCTTTAACAGTCTGAGGCCATATCAAGCTCATTTTTCATCTTTGATCTTACAGTTTTCACTGTTTCAGATTTTGCCCTGAGAATTATTTTACTTCTTTCTATTCTGTGCACTTCCAAAACCCAAACATTTTAGTATACAGCATGGCTCTATAGGCAAGTTACCAATGATCAAAGCAAGTTGTGACTCACTGGTGGAGTCAATCATTACTGAAGTCCCTTCCAGCTCCAGAACTACAGGTATCTAGGTGTATTTTGGTTGGTTTGGTCATAATGGCTTCTCACTTTACCTCATACTCAGAATCTGCTTTCATGACATCCCTTATATCTGGGAACCATTTTGAAGATTAAAAAGATATACTGCTTTTTTTCTTTATTTCTTTATTGTTAACCAACATAAGCTAGGGGAACCTTTCATTTTGATATGCAAGGGGTAAAGATAAAAACTCTTTGACCATCCTTGATATAATAACCTTCAAAAATAAAGTTGAATGGGATAAAAGTAAGGGACGGGAAAAATATAGAAGTGGAATCCACTCTTGATATTTAGTCAGTACATCTCACAATGCTTCCTGTAGAAGAGCTAGAGAAAGATTCATCTATGTGGTGTAAAAATAAACCTGGCATAAAATTTATTCAATGACTTTTTAATGACCCTCCACTCTGTGTCAGGTACTGTGCCAAGTCCTGGAGATAAAAATGATGAATTTGTTAACATACAGTCTTTGCTCTCAAGGAACTCACAGTCTAATGATAAAGACACAAAATAGAAAACTATAATATGGTGTTACAGTGATGCAAATGTTGACAAAAATTCAATTAATTATCAAGAAAAAAATTCTTTTTTTTATTTGAGCCAAAGTGAGGATTACAACCCAGGAAGCAAATTCTCAGAAAGCTCAGAGTACTGTTCTGCCTCTTGAAGGCACAGTCATATATATTTTGGAGCCGAAGGATCATACATACATCAAAATGGCTAATTGGATTCTTGGCAAGGACTGATAGTCAATTCTAGGTTGTCTAATAGGACTTTGACAATTTTACCCTGTATGTACATTGTGCATGCCCATTGTTTAATGCTGAACTATAATCAATAGTTTCAAGTCATTTAGACATCATTGATTTAGTTGGAGTTTTGAATATACATTGAGAGGCACAAGAGGTTATTACTCTATGAATGACACAGAGCCCAGTCAATATAGATAGCCAACAACAATAGCGAAGTCAGAAGCAAAGATTTAAGCTGTGACTCCTCAGGGCTTACTCATTTACCCAGAATTTCATTTAGACTAGAAAGGAGATTGTTCAGTGAAGAAATCTGATTTTATATGTGAGTCAGTAGATAGTTAAATTGACAGACTAATCTGGTATGAAAGCACAATTTCAGTCCGAATTATAGAACAAGTTTCCCATTACAAAACAGTTTTAAAAATCAAGAGCCATTTGATTTTGCAACGTCACTTTCCCATTATAGAAACTTCAGAATTGAGTAAATTAATCAAATGTAGTAAACAAATGTGGTATATGCTACAAGGAAACATTTTATAGATTAGAGGAACATCTGAAGTCAGTGACAAGAATTATGAGGGGCCTGTTGTTATTGTTGTTTGGTCACTAAGTTGTGTCAGACTCTTTGCAACCCCATGGACTGCAGCATGCCAAAAATTAAAAAAAAAATTTATATCAGCCTTTTATTTGATGATAGATCCAACCATTGGTTAAATTGTCTCCAGTGACTATACTTCGTAACAACTTTAAAGAATTTTCCTTCCATCTGGATAAGAAGGATAGGATTTCCTTCCATCTCATCTTTTCCTTCCAAAAGGATACCTAGAAATAAAAGTAACTTTAACTTTTAGTAGAGAGTTAGAAGGCAATGGCACCCCACTCCAGTACTCTTGCCTGGAATATCCTATGGACGGAGGAGCCTGGTGGGCTGCAGTCCATGGGGTCGCCAAGAGTCAGACACGACTGAGCGACTTCACTTTCACTTTTCACTTTCATGCATTGGAGAAGGAAATGGCAACCCACTCCAGTGTTCTTACCTGGAGAATCCCAGGGATGGAGGAGCCTGGTGGGCTGCCATCTATGGGGTCGCACAGAGTCGGACATGACTGAAGCGACTTAGCAGCAGCAGCAGCAGCAGCAGCAACTGAACTAGTAAGATGGGTCTTATAAGCCTGGTCCAGATGCTTGGGTTAGCTGTCTGCTACTGTTATCATCTTCTTCTCATCTAGGCTTGGTGATTCTTGAATTAGTTGAAGTCAGGTGCTAGAAACAGGCTCGAAGTCCATTTGGGTAGAGGGGCCTTTTTAAAATGAGAGATGTGAAGGAATTCCCTGACCTTCCAGTGGTTAAGATTCAGTGCTTTCACTGCTGAGGCATGGGTTTGATCCCTGGTTGGAGGACTAAGATCCTGCAAGCCACACGGTACAACCAAAAATAAATAAATAAATAAAATGAGAGCTGTGAATCCATTAATGTCTAGCTGCATATAGATTAGTTAATAATACGTGAAAAGGTTCTTGCCATCATGGCTACAAAGAATCTTTAATTTGGTGTCCTTTCCAATAAACAAAACCTTTATGTTGTAATCCATGATCCTTAAGGTTTTCATATCCTAGAAGCTTGCTGAAAAAAGAGTTGGTTACCATTTTTTAAGTGTCTCAATAAGGCTCTGTAAATAATGTAATAATATTTCTTTTCAACTGCTGTGGGTGAAGGTTTCCAAAAATACTGTTTTTTCCATAAAACCATTTTCTCAGATGCCCAGTGGGTTAAAGAATGTACATATTGGAGTAATGGCCAATGTGCTTCAATAGACACTATAAGGTTTGTGGGGGGAGGGGCGTTTTATCAGGTCTAAACAATATTTGTGTGATGGAGTTAATTTTCCCTTTTTGTTGCTATATGGTATCTGTTTCTTTTCTTTCATGGTAGATTCCTGAGCCTGTAGAAAAAAATCTTATTTCCTTTGCAGGGTTCATGGAGAGCAGTGAACATTCTCGAGGCTGGGCAGAACCAGTGTTTAAAGTTGCTTCTTTGACTGTAGTATCAGCGAACTGATTTGCTTTAGCTTCCACAGTGTCGGATTCAGAATGCCCTGGTGTTTTCATAATGGCTCACTGTTTTGGCAGCTGTATAAGAATGAACAACACTGCGACCTGTTTTCCGTTTTTGCGGGGGAATTGTGGGTTAAGCTTGGGGTTAAGGCAATTAGTTCAGCTTGTTGTGCTCACTTTCTTTCTGGTCAATAAGAGCTCTTAGGTATGTCCATCGTGGGCGTTATTGCATAACCAGCTCAGTCATGTCCTGTTCACCCCTTAAGTAGGATCCATTTGTAAATCAACAAGATCAGCCTATCAATAGAATCTTCTAAGTCATTTCTGGGAGCAAAAAGATAATCTGTTAACAAAACGCAGTTTGGTTGTTTTCTTCCTGTAGTTCTGGAAACAAACTGTAAGGTTAGGGTTATTGTATAGACTCAAGATAGTATTAGGTGCAGAAAACAACAATACTTCATAAGAAGTTAGGTGGCATACAGAATGGTGCTAAATGTGGCGAGAGTTTAGAAGAGACTCAACTGAGTGTGGCACATCACTCGTTAAAGCAGACCCCATTGCTGTTTCTTCAGTATCCTTATATAAGAGAGCCCTTGCTGAAATAGCCCACATACAAGGCGGATGTCCTTTTACTACCGAGTCCAAGTTAGTTTTGGAGCGTAAAAGCAAGTCATCTACAAGCATTTTTGTAAAAGTATCAGAGTGGGACAGTAGCTATCTGTAAGTGACAAAAGGCTTAAAAAGCATCGTTAAAGACCTGATTATAATGCAGTCATCAAGGAAATTTGGCTATTTCTGTGACATTTGACATTTTAAGATAATAACTAGAATTATGAATGACAACATACCAGGACACTTCAAATTTTAGGAACTTCCTATAATTTCTAGAACATTTATATTAATAATGTTTATCCATAGAATATAACTTAAGAAGGTTTATTGTTACTCATCTGACAATGTTTTCCATGTAATTTAGCAGACCAAATAAACTTGATTAGTTTAATGTCTCTCCTTGAGATATTCAGGGGGTCCTTTGAAGGATCCCACAGTCAGTAAGAGGTCAAAAAAACTTCCTTTGGAATTTGAGAAAGTTTGTCAAAGATATCAAAAGGTTTTAAATGTTTGACAAGTAGGATCATAAGTTACTATGAACAATGTTTATTCACTTAATCAAAATGACGGTAAAAGATTTCAAAGGCACGTGCAGAAAGTTACTGGTAAAGACATTTCACAATCTGTTATTAAAAGCAGATTAACATTCAAGAAAACCTAGAGAAGAAACAAATTCTAGTTTTATCCTATTAAAAATAATCTAGAGAAAAAATGATCTAGACATTCACTGAATTTTCATCATTTAACCTATCAGACCTCTAAAGTTTCAAGTTGCCAAAAATATGGAGAAACTGTTTTTAGGTAGACATAGCATAAAACATAATTGTTCTTAAATAGTTTACTCAAAAGTTTTTCATCTCATTTATCTCTTTCATTACTTGTGAAAATATCATCAGGCCATTAATTTTCTTGTTGATAGATTTTATAACATAGATAAATAAGCTTATTGACTTTCAGTAAACCTATGTACAATGAAAGTATTGTATTTAATGTTGTTATACCTAACTTTACAGTGAAAGCCGCTCAGTCGTGTCCGACTCTTTGCGACCCGGTGGACTAAACAGTCCATGGAATTCTCCAGGCCAGAATACTGGAGTGGATAGCCTTTTCCTTCTCCAGGGGATCTTCCCAACCCAGGGATCAAACCTAATTCTCCCACATTGTAGGCAGATTCTTTATTAGCTTAGCCACAAGGGAAGCCCACTCAACTCTAAAGACATGTCTATATTAATTAAACTATCAATTTAAACTTGCTTTTTTTTCAGCAAAGATTAATCCTAGATCACACGATCCTTTAAAATTTTGAGTGAGTCTAAGTTACATTTAGAAATATTTGATTTGTAAGCACTTACTTCTAAATCAATTAAATAAAGCTCTTTTACAAATTAATTTTCATAGCACCATCCAGAGGTAGGGATGTATTGATACACAATCATATGTATATCCAGATAGACACAGACAGAGTCTGAAAGCTTTTTTGCTTGATTTTTAAAAAGCTTCCCACCCTCTTTTTTTCCGCTTTTAGTTTTAAATTCTACTTTTTGAGCCAAGGCTGTAGTTTTAGGCAATATGGGCTGTGTTTACATTTCAAGGACATGATAAGAGTTATAACTTTAAGCTTTCTCCTAGGAATAATTTTGTTCTCTTAGAGTCAGAATTTTGAAAAGATGTTTTATCAAGGAGGCTTTCTCTATAGTTTTGGAATGTCAAGAGTCCCATCCTGGCCATTTAAGAGTTAAATGTAAGCAGTGACTTTGTTCTAATTGTGCAGGAAGCCAGCTAGGGTTCTAGGAGTGACTGCCCGTCTGAAGCTGTTCAGCCTCTGAAGCGTGGTTTCTCATTATTCATTTGGTAGCCTATTTCAGATATAATCCGAACTGAGGGCAATGTGATGGATCGAATGTGAGCTGCTTCTGACTCCCTAAGGAGTTACCCTTGGGTCCGTTCGACTCTCTTACAAGTCTGGGTTTCTCCCTCCTGCAGTCTGAAACTGCCGTGGGTGCTCAGAGCACTGGGTGATCAGCCTTATTGTGCCCTTGGTGAGCAGAATTTCCTTGATGATTGTAGTGGGATGCCCTATAGGACCAGTATGAGTCATGAGAATTGATTCTCAGACACTTCTGCCAGCTTCTCAGTCACCTGAAGACACATTATGGCTAGAAGAAGCCAAGTCCCTTTTCTTTCTTTCTTTTTTTTTTTCAATTTGTTTCGATTGTTTATTAACCAGATTACAATAATAATCCTGGTAGATACCTTAGTTCATCCTTCTAATAAGCCTGTTGATCTGGTCTTCCCTGTTGCCAGCATCTCCACCTTCTACAAAATGGGTGGTCTTTTTCTTCATTCCACCTCGTGGAGAAGACAATTTAAAGGGCCACAGGAAGTTGTTTGCTTCTTTGAAACGTTTTCCAACGGTATAGATCTCATGAATCAGATCCTCCATGCAGATGATTCCATATTCCCAAGAGATCAAGCAATCAATGCGTTGTCTGTCAGGGCAATTCGCTTTTTGTTGATTTTGCCATAACCACGCTTGTAAATCAGTTCATTTACAGACTTCAGATTTGGGTACCCCATGCAATGTATGGCTCCACAATTCTCAGCATGTTAACTGATGCCTTGTTGAGCTTCACAAAGGTGCCGCTGAATATCTGCCGGAGGCGAAGGAGCCCAGCACCTTTCGAACCTTTGGGCTCACACTGTTGATACCTCTGATCCTGATGACAAACGCCAATTTGGCTTCCGCGGGTACATAGAAGTTACCGGCTTTTCGTGCCATCCTAGCCATTTGAATTTCAGTTCTGTACATCTGCCTGTATTCCTTGTGGTAACGCTTAGCTTTTTCATAGATAAGCTTCCTCCTTGCCTTTCGAAGCATCTTTTGGTCAAACTTCTTTCTCAGTCGCTTGATCTTAAGCTCTGCAAAATTCTTCCGCTTTTTCTTAAGGGTTTCTGGCACAGCAGGAACCTTCTTTTTCTTCTCTTCTGCACCCTCCATGGTTCCAGCCAGGAAAGAGCAAAGTCCCTTTTCTTAAGAGCTGAGCAGGTTCAGTCTCTCACTTCACCAGCAAACAATTTGTTCAGACCATGTGAACACACTCTTCCCAATTTAAGCCAAATTTTTAAAGAGGGCAGCCAACCCAGTTTACTCCAAAGTTCCTCCTAGGTGCATGCCTGCCTAGGAATTTCCACTTAGGCCCCTGCCTAGGAAATAGACCGGCATCCCCTTAGGATTCCAAGTCCCAAGAGAAACAGCTTGAATAAAATTCAGGACATCATTTAAAGCAATGATGTCTGGCTATCAGGAGAACTCATCAAAAACACCTGAGGAATACTAAGAAGTGGACAGTCTTAATGGGCCCATGCTGGTACCATGCGCTGGTTCAGGGTAGACTCCAGATGTCAGCTGCTGGGTGTCTGAAGCTTGCTGGCTACCCCAAGAAAACGTCAAGGAAAATTCAGCTATCAAGTTAGGAAAGAAAAAAAATCATTTTATTTGAGCCAAACTGAGGATTATAAACCAGGAAGTAGCTTTTCCAAAAGCTCTAAGGACTTGCTCCACTTGTTAGAAGTCAAAGGCATGGTCATATCCATTTTAGAAACAAAGAATCATACATCGAAATGACATATTGGTATTTTACATACAGTTCAGCAAGGATACATAGTCCAGGTAAACACAAGGATACATAGTCCAGGTAAACGCAAGGATACATAGTCTGGGTAAACACAAGGATACATAGTCCAGGGAAGCACGTGGTGCAAAGCAAGCACAGAAAAAATATCACTCTTGACAGTTCAGCGGGCACTCCCACCTCCCAAAAGAGGTCTGGTTCTTGTGGAGGCACACTCCATAGCAGGGAGGAGAGGAGGAGACCCAAACCAACACAGAGAGAAGTTTGTATTCAATTTTTCTTGTCCTGTCTTAAAATGCAAATTATATTTCATCAGAGATGTGACTAGGACATGCAGGAGTTCAGAGGAGGGGCATGTCAAACTTGCTTAAGGAAGATGATGCCTGAAGTGCATCTTTACTCATTACTTAAGAAACGAGTAAAGTTAGTCAAGGGTCAGCTAGGAAGAACATACTCAGTAAAGGCAACAGCATCCTAGGAGGACTTCTCTGGTGGTCCAGTGGCTAAGACTTTGCGCTCTCAAAGCAGGGAGACTGGATTCGATCCTGTTCAGGGAACTAGATGCCATGTGTCAGAATTAAAGAACCCACTTACTGCAACTTAAAAAAAAGCTTCTCCCTGAAAGAAAGAAAAAAAATATTCTAGGTAAGAGCTGTTTTGAAGAAAGGAGAAAAGGAGAAGGCTTTTGGGAAGATGAGTTGTATTTGCGTTGCATGGAGTCTGAGGCACCCCAAAGTTTAGCAGCTGAGATGGAGATTTAAGAGGGAGAGAGTAATAGTTTAAAATGTGAGTTGATTCAGTTATGTAGGAAGCATATACAGAGTGAGAAAGCAGACAGTTGAGAGTAGAATACAAATAAAAGTGACATTCAAGAGATGGATAGAAGAAAATGAGCTCAAGAAGGAGAGAAAATAAATAAAATGAAATAAAATTCATATTTTATGGCAAGACAAGAAAAATTTCAACATAAAAAATTTTCTCTGCCCTTGACCTCCTTTCTCCCAACACTATGCATTGTATATCTGCAATATGCATCAGCCAGACCTCCCCCATTAACAGGAATGCCTGCTTGACCAAAAGAACAACATTCTACTAGCACCAACAAGACGACTCCTTAAAGATAATATTCCTTCTTGAATCTGAAAGGGACCACATGACCAACCATGATCTAGATTGCATAAACTGTCGATAATACATCATTTGATGTACAGCCCTCTGTCTCAAAAAAACATATAGAACAGGGCCTTGATTTCTCACCAGTGGAGCAGTTCTCAGAGCTTTCTGAGGTGCTCTTCCCCAGTTATAATCCTCAAATTTGGCTCAAATAAAATTTTCCAATTCTTTCTTAGAGTGACTGATTAATTTTTTGTCAACATACAAAAGAGTAGACTCATGGAGACCCATGGAGTAAAATTTAAATCAAGGCACGACTTATGAGATGATGAAGGTCAAGGCTGACAAGATGAAGCATTGGGGACATCAGCATAAAATGTTTTGATCAATAGTGAGGATGAAAAATATGGTGTTAAGAGGAATTAAGGAGAAGATAAGTGGTCTGCTCGGGAGAAGTCTGGATGAAAAAAAAATAGAGGTCAGGTTATAGTGGGAGGGATAGAGGAGGTCAAAGGATGGGATGATGAACTGCTCTGAGATGAGACTTCAGCATGTTTTAGACTGAAAAGGAGAAGCTAGTAGGAAGGATGAAGACGGGAGAGAGATGAGATGACGCATGGAGGGAGTTTTCAGGGGAAGGACATCTCATGTGCTGGGGAGGTGTGGAGTAGGGTGCTATCACATGATAACTTTATATATATTTTCATGATGTGGGAGACAAGGCTCATAGGTAGTTTGCTCTACCTGAACTAATATTCTACCCAAATCTCCCTGTTGTAGGTTCCCTCTTCCTTTTGTCAGCAAACAATTCACTCTCCCTTGGACCTGCTATCTGCGTCCTGCAGAAACATCGCACTTAAGTTATGGGAAGCGGCACTTCAACCCAACACCACTTTGCTTTCCAGAATGCAGAGAAAGGTATGTGCTTCCTACCTTCAGCCTAACTGTGGGGACCCCAGTGGAAGCCTGCATTGCACAGGGAGGGGCTTCTCAGGGTGGACAGGAAATCGTTATATTGCTCCTCATGCTGACTCCTGAAAATCAGCTTCTCCTCCTTGTGACATGACCACAGGATACTCAGCTGAATATCTTAGGACTTGATTAACTATATTTAATAGAATTAAAATTTACTCAAGGAGTCAGTGTTGTCCATTGAGTTTACCACAAACTCCACCTTTACAAGTGAGAGAAATAAGATTGGGCAAAAAGGGGATGAAATAGCATTCCAGGTATTCCAGTAGAGGGTAACAAAGTCATGAAGCAGGCAAAAAGAGAGGCATTTTCAAGGAACTGAATGGTTGACGTGAATCAGATAGAGAATGGCATGGCATGAGGCTGCAGAGCTGTGCAGAGCCCAGATCACTCAGGAGCAGGTAGGATTTAAACTTCATTCTAAAGGCTTGAAGAACCATTGTAGAATTCAAAACATACATAAAAGACTCTTCTGGCTTCCATGAAGAAGGGATTGTGGCAGGGATTGGAGTGGGTGGTGTAAGAGTAGAAGGAAGAACAATTTAGAAGCTAAAGGTCCATATAGTCAAAGCTGTGGGTTTTCCAATAGTCATATATGGATGTGAGAGTTGAACCATAAAGAAAGCTGAGCACCAAAGAATTGATGCTTTCAAACTGTGGTGCTAGAGAAGACTCTTGAGAGTCCCTTGGACAGTAAGGAGATCAAGCCAATCAATCCTAAAGGAAATCAACCCTGAATATTCATTGGAAGGACTGATGCTGAAACTGAAGCTCCAATACATTGGCCACCTGATGCGAAGAGCTGACTCAGTGGAAAAGACCCTGATGCTGGGAAAGATAGAAGGCAGGAGGCGAAGGGGAGAACAAAGGACAGATGTTGGATAGCATCACCAACTCAACGGACATGAGTTTGAGCAAGCTCCAGGATATGGTGAAG
Source organism: Bos indicus x Bos taurus (assembly GCF_003369695.1). Taxonomy (NCBI): domain Eukaryota; kingdom Metazoa; phylum Chordata; class Mammalia; order Artiodactyla; family Bovidae; genus Bos; species Bos indicus x Bos taurus. Next base: position 90,304,682 of record NC_040081.1, on the reverse strand, counting down.
GAAAGGGAAGCCTGGCATGCTGCAGGGGTCACAAAGAGTTGGACACAACTGAGTGACTGAACAAGAACAAAAGTCATCTAAGCAAGAGATGATAATGCCATGGTCCAGAGTTGGTGGCTATAGAGATGGGAGAGAAGAGGATGAATTCCCACAATACTCAGGAGGTGGAATGGACAGGATCCACCTGATTACATATATGGGGTTGGGGAGAAGGATGAATCAAGATTTACGTCTGGGGTACTTCCTGGTGGTCCAGTGATTAAGAATCCCCCTGCCAATGCAGCCTGGAGAAGGGAATGGCAACCCACTCCAGTAGTCTTGCCTGAAGAATCCCATGGACAGAGGAGCCTGGAGGGCTACAGTCTGTGGGGTCACAAAGAGTTGGACACGACTGAGCAACTACACTTTTTTCTTCTTTCTGCCAATGCAGGGGATGCAGCTTTGATCCCTGGTTGAGGAACTAGGATCCCACATGCTACAAGGCAACTAAGCCTGTGCACTGCAATGAAGATCCAGCACAGCAGTCAAAAAAACAAACAAGCAAAAAAAAAAATCTATTTGAGCAACAAAATAAAGTATTAACAAAGAAAAGATTGATGTCCAGGTTTCTAGATACCTGTTCTGTGCTTAGTCATGTCCAACTCTTTGCAGACCATGGACTGTGGCATACCAGGCTCCCATATCCATGGAATTTCCCAGGCAAGAATACTGGAGTAAGTTGCCATTTCCTACTCCAGGGATCAAACCCACATCTCTTTCTCTTGGGTCTCCTGCATTGGCAGGCAGATCCTTTACCATTGAGCTATCTGGGAAATCCAGCATACCTGGGTAGGTGATAATGCCAATTTCTGACGTAAAATTAATGGAGAAGAACCAAGTTCAAGTAGAATGAAAGTGATGATTTATACACATTGGGTTTGAGGTGCCCACGTAACATGCAGGTGGAAGTGCTGAGTAGACAGTTGCATACTCAGATCTGGGTTTTGGAGACGTCAGTGGAGATCCATGCCTTTGGAAGGCATCAGAGTATGGGTGATTGTAGAAGCCATGGGGGTCACTGAAGTAGCCTAGAGTGAGAGTAAAGACAGAGCAATGAAGGAGTCTAGTACTTAAGCATCAGGTCGAAGAGGACGAGGCAACCAGAGATGTAGAAGGAGGCAAGGGAAATGATGCTAGCACCTTGTTTCTATGGGGCTTCCCAGGTGGCTCAGCTGGTAATAAATCCGCCTGCAATGTGGGAGACCTGGGTTCGATCCCTTGGTTAGGAAGATCTCCTGGAGAAGGGAATGGCTACCCACTCCAGTATTCTGGCCTGAGGAATTCCATGGACTGTATAGTCCATGGGGTCACAAAGAGTCAGACATGACTGAGCGACTTTCACTTTCACTTGTTACTATGAACTTAAGTATCTTTATAAACTCATGGCCTCCTTTCTAGTTTGGCAACACATCCCAGGCTCATCTTGCATATTTTTGTCTCCAGATTAGAAATCACTATTTCTCCAGGGTTTGGGGTGTTCGTGACCAGGCTGGTCATTACTTCCTATATTTTTTCAATGAACAGATATGGAAAATATGCATTATTTTAATGGACAATTTATACTTAGGATCACAATAATTTTACCTAACAACTTTGACATTCTATCTCCTTTCTCTTTATTAATAATGATACCAGTATGGTATTATTTACTTTGTCCTACAGTATATAAATCAGAAATACAATAACAGTACTATTACAACAATATGATTACTGAAAACTCCTTAAGACTTCTTTGTAGTTCTTTTTGCCCTTTGAGTATATCCACTTAGGCATATACAATTCCTGAATTTTCAAGTCATTTGAAAGAACTCTTTTCTACATGGTTATGCCAGCAGTGCATACAAGGTTAGATTTGCTCATTTAACATTTGCTTTTTAAACATTGATTTTTTTGTTTTGATTTAAATTTGTTTTATAATTTTATAAAACATGTATACAATTCACATTCCAATTATCTGGTGCTGCATAATAAACGGCCTCAAAACTTAGTGGCTTAAGACAACCATTTTATTCTGCTCGTGATTTTGTGGATCAGGAATTTGCCAAGGGCCCAGCTTGATGGTTTGCCTATGACCCTCAGGACAGCTGCAGCTGGAGGTTCAGCTTCCGGGATGGTTCTTCACCTGGACTTCTGTCTCCCCAGGTGGTTGCCTGGTCCTCAGTGTGGAGTTTTCACAGCCAGGTGTCTGTAACTTTTCCCATAGGACGTGCTCTGCACAAGGCTGAGGAGGGGAAACCCAAGCATCTTATACTGCACTGTAGGGAACGGAGGATGGAGTGGAGGTCCTTAGACTACGCTGTACCTCACAGCGGCCATCTCAATGAAAGCTAACCCAGGTTCTAGATGGAGGCTTGGGAGAGTGGACACAGAGGTACTACCCGCTTTCCCCGCTCTGAGTAGCCGAAGCGGAGCTGAGTCTATGTCTAGTCGGCAGCATTTGCCTTAAAATGCCTGAGGCAAGGAGTTAGCAAACGACATTTTCACGGAAACTTGGTGGCCATGATGTTCCTCAGTGTTGCTCACACTTCGGCACAAGTGAGGATGATGCATGGAGCTTGTTAAACCTGCAGATTCCTGGGTTCCATGTCAGAGTCATAGTGAGGAGCAGATGTCTGTGTGTTTGCCCTGAATTCCTAAAGCGTTACTTTAGGTAAGGACCACTTATTCTGGATGTTGCATTCACTATTCTGAATGGGGATTTACATAATTTAGTCTTTGTCACTTACTATTTTGTGAGTGCCTTTGGAACATACTTAGTGTATGACATTTTTTTTCCTCCCAGAAAATCAAATTCAGCTTTGCTTAAATTCCTCTCAAGGTTCTCTTTTCCCACTCACTGTTGGATCTCCTCTTAGGGATATCAGCAAGAATTCCATGAGCTCTCTAATGCCAGCTAAATATATTAAATCAATCGGTCTGCTTTTCACGAGGTTGACCTGAGTGAACCTGCCGGGTTTCCTTTGTAATCCAGCTTTATCCACAAAGGCTCCATTCATCCCCGAGGGCACTTTCAGGCCCAGGAGTTTAAGGAGAGTCTAGTCACTCATGTGGACAGCTGTCCTCTTCTCTGGCAGCAGTAGTTGACTGCAGGTCCTAAAGCTCAAAGGAAGAATGAAACCTCCTCAAGCCATCCTGCAGTACATGAGCACCCAGCACAGGTCTTAAGTCCACAGACTGCCCTTCAGATTGGACAGTCAGCACCACCCTGGATGTGAGGTGATGGGGATACAAGCCACAGGGATAGAGTGAATATGGGGACAGCAAGCACTGACCCCCACCTGACATGATAGTATGTAGTGATGCACGTTTATTCTCCCCACTCATCATCTAGTTCATCTCCTTTTCTAGATGAGGACTCTGAGGCCCAGAAAGTTGACTGGATTGAGGCTACATAGCTGGTCAGGGCATTTCCAGGCTCAGAACCAGACTCCTGACATCCTATCTATTGTGTTAGTCGCTCAGTCGTGTCTGACTCTTTGCAATCCCATGGACTGTAGCACACCAGGCTCCTCTGTTCATGGAATTCCCCAGGCAAGAATACTGGAGTGGGTGGCCATGCCCTTCTCCAGGGGATCTTCCCAACCCAAGGATCAAACCCAGGTCTCCGGCATTGCAGGCAGATTCTTTACCATCTGAGCCACCTGGTATCAAAATATCCTTCCCACCCTGTGACCCCCGCATCATCCCACTCCATTTTCTTTTTCTTTTTTTGCATTTGAATGTATTTATTTTTTTATACAGTTTTCAAAGGTGAATTTCCATTTACAGTTGCTATAGAATATTGGCTATATTCCCTGTGTTGTACAATATATCCTTGTAGCTTATTATATACCTAATAGTTTGTACCTCATATCTCCACCTCTATATTGCCCCTCCCCACTTACGTCTCCCACTGGCAACCACTAGATCTGCGAGTTGTTCTCTAGATCTGTGAGTTTGCTTCCTTTTTGTTATACTAGTTTGCTTCCTAGTTTGTTGTAGTCTTTAGATTCCACATATGTGATATCACACAGTATCTGCCTATCTCTGACTTATTGCACTTAGCATAATGCCCCCCACGTCCATCCAAGTTACACACACACATACACACACAGATACATGTGGCAAAACTTCATTCTCTGTTAATGGCTGAGTAATATCTGCATCTTCCCACTCTTCAAGTATACCGCAACCTTGCAGCCTCTCCAGTTTACATGTCCTTCTCAGAATCCAAGCTTTCCACGTCTACATGTATAAATGTTTTCATTAAACAGTGGGAATTCCAATAACCCTCCATGACATGAGTATAACAGGTAAGACTGGAGGAGGGATGGGGGCCGGAAGGGGGACTCGGGCTCCCTGGCCATCAGTGGGGTAAATCCTTCCTATTTGATGGCAAAATGTAGTGCTTTCCCCCCATCTTGCCTCCTGCCACCCTCAGCTTCCCGCTAGGCCCCAGGAGTCCCATCTCACAAACTGGCTTTTCCATCTGTGTCACAGCCTTCAGGGCAGCAGCCCTGATCCAGAGGTGGTACCGACGCTACGTGGCCCGCCTGGAGATGAGGCGGCGCTGCACCTGGAGCATCTTCCAGTCCATCGAGTATGCCGGGCAGCAAGACCAGGTCAAGGTGTGCCAGAATGTGGGACGGGACCACCTCCAGCTCTGCCCCTCAGCCCCCGGGCAGCAAGCCCCAGGGGCCTGGAAGGATCACTCCTGGGTTCCCCTTCTGTCTCTAAAGCCATAATTGCTTGGGTTTCTCTGCAGCTCCACAATTTCTTCAGCTACCTTGTGGATCACTTCACCCCCAGCAGTTACAATGAGAGTGAGTATGAAATGCCGCCCGGCGGGTCCTCAGGTCTGAGGGTCAGAGATATCAGGGTGAGGCCAGGGGTGCACGGGGAGTGAGAATGTGAATCTAGTGACGGCCAGGGAATGAGCGAGAAGGTTCTCCTGGAAGCAGACCTGGAGACAAGAGTTTGAGCACAAGGAGTTTATTTGGTAAATACAGGAAGCACTGGGAGGTGGAGGAGGGGCTCAGGAAAGGGGAGGCACACAGTGAAGGAGTAGGGAGCTAAACCGGCAGTTTGTCCCGGAAATAACGCAAAACACAGCCCAGGAAGCCTCCAGCCTGAAGGCAGCAGGAACTGGAGTCTGTGTCAACTCCTGAGAGTCACTGGTGGGAGCTGCTGGGAGGGGCGGATGGGAGGGGTCATTCACGAGCATCCGGCCTGTCTGCAGATCCCGGGGAAGCCCTCTGGTAGCTGTGCTGGGGCGGCCTTTGGAAATCAATTGCCCGAGAGTCTGAGGCATCTGCCGTACTAAGTACCCCAGAAATGCCTGTGAACTTCCACTTAAAATTTTCTTTTAAGAAAATTAAATGTGCATTAATTTTTTTTAAACACCATCCTTGTAGAGAAGGGGGACAAAAAGAAGCAAATGTAGAAAAATATGGGAAACGTATTGAAAATATGTTCATTTCCCCAGTACCCCTTTCCTCCTGCTTACCAACCTAAGCCCCTAAATCTCTGTACTTTCTAAGTCAGTCTCTTAAAATAAAAGTCAAATGGCTTTGACATGATAACATAACCTTTTTCCTGCCCATCCTAGATTCTCATGACCTCGCCTTCTACGTTCTCCTCCCCTGCGTTGGCGCCCTTGCCCAACCGGCCACGTCCCCTCCAGTACGGTCCAGGGAACGGCCTGAGTCTGAAGGCCTGCTCTAAGCCTGTCCACCCTTTCTGTGCCTAGGGGACTTCCTGAACCGCATATTCACTGAGGAGCGATCCCCCCAGGCCTCCGAAACGCAGAACTGCCGTGACTACGACTCCATCGAGGTACCGGACAGTTACACAGGGCCACGCCTCTCCTTCCCACTCCTTCCTGACCATGCAACTGCCCTGGTGGAAGCTTTCAGACGAAAACAAGTAAGCTCACGCCAGGGTCCTGGGTCACCAGCAATCCCATGTAAAGTGTAGCAGCAGAGTAGACGCAATGCAAAAGGAATGGCCCTGGATTTAGGGTGTTCATGTCAGGGATCCACCAGAGAGAGCCACTCGCCCTTTTCTTAGCCAGGACCTTGTGGTTGATCAGCCGGGTTTTATATATTGAAAACCCCTCCTCCTAATCATGTAATCTCTTTGTTCATTCATCTCACAGATATTGAGCACTGCCATGGGCAGGCACTGTTGCAGATACTGCACTGAACAGTGAACAAAACAGACACAAATCTCTGCCTGCAGAGGGGTAACATTTTAGTGGGGAGACATAATAAATAACAAATTAGTAATATATGTATAATATATCATATATACATTATATATATATATATATATAATATGTAATATATTAGGTGATAGAGCTATGTCAGAGCAAAAGCTAAGTTCCCGGTGGGAGAGATGGCACTTTTACAGAGTGATCTGGGAAGGCATCACTGAAAAGGTGATTTCTGAGCAAGGGTCGAACATGGTGAGGGAGTGTGCCACGTGTACATCTGGGGAAAGAGTTCTAGGTGGAGGGAATAGATGGAAAGACCCTGGGCAAGACCTCGCCTGGACTGCTCCAGGACATCAGCAAGGCCACTGGGGCTGGAGAGGAGGGAACCAGGAAACAAGTGTCAGGAGATGGAGATAGAGGGGTAAGTAGGGTAGACTCAGTCTTCTGAAGGAGATGGGGAAACCATGAGCACAGAAATGATATAATCCAGCTTTCTTTTTAAAATAGTCATACTGTTTGATGAACAGAGTGTAGGGAGCAAGGGCTGAAACAGGGAGGTGGGTCAAGAGACTACTGTAATATAGTCCGAGCTTGAAACCCGGGCGGTAAGGTAGTGAGAAGTGGCCAGATTCCAGCTCTTAGGCCAGATTCCAATCCTTCCCCTTATTTCACATTAAGATAATTCACTGCAGAAGATGGGATGATTTTCCCAGTAATGTCAGGATCACTGATACCATCAGTGTATATGCACTTCTTCATAAAACAATCATATGTTTCTCCCTAGCTAAAGGCAAGGAAGGGTTACACAGGGTAGGAAAGAAGAGGACATTGGTTTAGTATTTGAAGGATGATGAAAACGTGAACAAGGACAGAGGATGAGTGAAAAAGAAACGATCTGTGCATAGGTCCCAGGAGCAGTTTACTAGGGTCACTTAACGTGGTCTTGGGGTCATTCAGTGGTAAATTCGTCTTCCTTCATGAATATGTGTTGCTTTGTCCCCTCCATGCCCTTCTTCCTAGTAGAGGCTCCATGCTCGCTATGTCTTGAATCTTTTGCATGAAGCCAGGAAACACCTGGTACAACTGCCAAACATCAACCAGGTCTCCACTTGTTACAGCGAGGAAATCACAGTGTGTGGTAAGAGCCAGTCAGAAGTGGCTTTATGTGCTGGACATGAACCAGAAAATTCTGCCTGTTGTGGGGGAGAGAAGGGAGGGCTAGAGGGGTCCTGATGGCCACGTGGGCAGGCCAGCTTCATGCCTTCACACTGAATATATTTACATATTTATTCCACAATTACTTAAACTGGGGGTGGGGAGGGCAGGTGCCATGAAGGAGAACTGTAGGCCAGAGGGCCCAGCCTCTTCTTGATTTTTCCAAGAGATTCAGATTTGGCCCCAAACTCATGCTGTCCATTCAGAACACAATTCCAGCAAGTAACTAGACCTTCGCTTGTTAGAAGACAGTTTATTTATTGTACCTGAACAGGTCTGAATGCCTAGCAAATGATTCCTTCTGTCTACATTTCCTCTTAGAGAGAAATCCTGTTAATGACAACTTTCTCCATCTCCTTATATGATCAGTGATGTTTTAATACCCATTATAGGGGAGACTAGATCACACAGGGGCTGTAAACCAGCACTTCCAGGGCCACATGCAGCCTGTGATGTCTGCTTCAAAACGTTCTGAAATTTCTAGTTTCCAGCGTTTGAAAGTTGGGAGGATTTCATGTTAAAATCTAGATTTCCAACTTCTTGAAAAATCTTGTAACACTGACCCACATAAGTGAGTACCAGCTTCTTACTTTAAGATGGGGCAGAAATCTCTCCAGTTCTCATCCAGGCTTTCAGCCCTACACCATTCTGTCCCATTTCTGCTTTAGTAAAAATATATCATTTACTGTTTGTGATAATCATACAGAAGAAATATCATGCTTTCTGCTTTCAATATTAACTAACCTTGCAACAGGGAAGCTAATATTTTGTTGTTTAGTCATTAAGTCATGTCTGACTTTTTCTGACCCATGGGACTATATAGCCCACCAGGATCCTCTGTACATGAAATTTCCGGGCAAGAATACTTGAGTGAGTAGCCATTCGCTTCTCCAGGGGATCTTCCCAACCCATGGATCAAACCCACGTCTTCTGCACTGCCAGGTGGATTCTTTACCACTTAACCACCTAGGAAGCAGCTAATTATTTGTCCCTGTCTTGTATATGGAAAAATGAGTGACCATAAGTTTATCATGTTTTCCTGGGTATTTTTATTTAAATTGAGTTACAACTGACATAATATTGCATTAGTGTTAGGTATACAATGAGTATTTTTTTTATAGTAAAAATTAGAAACAATGGTGTAGATCATTCAAAACTGATATTTTTTCTTTGTTAGGAGATTTACATGGCCAGTTGGATGACTTAATATTTATATTTTATAAGGTATGAACCCTCAAATTATGTTCCTGTCTTGTTCTGAGGTTTAATTTAGAAGTTCACATACAGTATCTATTAAAAAATGCTTAAGTATTACTTGTATTTTAAAATATTTTAGAGTAATATTTGCTACTTTGTAGCAAATGCAGAATGTAAAAATGATTATTGTATTATAGTGTATTTTTGTAGACTGTTTAAAAAACAGAAAATCTATGGTTAATAAAATCATTATTTGGAAAAAGAAAATCAAGTACTAAATAGAGAAAATTATTTATTATCAAAGCAACTGAAAGCTATTTACATACCTATTTTTAGTTACCAAATGCTCTGTATAGTGATAACTATTCCACTAAGAGGAAATGTAGATGGAAGGAATCATTTGCTAGGCATTTAGACCTGTTCAGGTACAGCACTGGCTTTCAGGCCTGATGTGACTGTCAGATGCACAATGGCTTGACCCGATTTCCTATGTTTCTTCTTGGACTTGACTCTCGTTTGGAAGAACGGCCTCCCATCACCAGAGCGGGCCTATGTGTTCAATGGCGACTTTGTGGACCGAGGGAAGGATTCAGTCGAGATCCTAATGGTTCTGTTTGCCTTCATGTTGGTTTACCCAAAAGAGTTCCATCTTAACCGAGGAAACCATGAGGACCATATTGTGAACTTACGGTACAAACCAAAACACGCCTGGAGATTTGGTCTTTACTGGTTGCGACTGTGAAGTTATTTTTCCAGAGCTTCTTCTTTGTTAGATGCATTTTTAAAGCAGTCTTCAAGTTTATAAAGTGGAATACACAATATATACCATTTTAAAAGATTTTCTTAAAAGTTTACATATTATCCTACTGTTCTAATAAAACTATTACATTTGTTTTCACATGGCCAAACACTTTAATCATACAAACAGTAAGGGTTCACTATAGAAAAAGTACAAAATATAGATAAGCAAAAGAAAATTAAAGTATCCCATATTTCTACCCACAGATAATATTATAATTTTAAAGAGTTGGCAATTATTTTGCAATATTTTTTCTCTATATATTTTTTAAATTTATTTTTGATTGGAGGATAATTGCTTTATTATATTTTGTTGGTTCCTCCTATACATCAACATGAATCAGCCATAGGTATACATATAGAATTTGCATTTTTATAAGAATGTAACTGTGCCATACATAATATCGCTAAATTTAATATCTGTTTCTGCTTCTAACTCTAGATATGGTTTTACCAAGGAAGTGATGCATAAATATAAGGTACGTAGCTCTTAAAAGCAAAAGTTTCTCTCAGTGCAGATAAATCAAGTGCATTATTTAAAACTTAGTATCATGTTTTCAGATACACGGCAAGAAAATACTAAAACTACTGCAAGATGTGTTCTGCTGGCTTCCACTGGCCACTCTGGTTGATGAGAAAGTCCTGATTCTTCACGGTGGAGTGTCAGACAGGACTGACTTGGAGCTCTTGGCTAAACTAGACAGGCACAAGGTACTGACTGAGCACTAAACTAATGTGGATTTCTGTATAATGCCAGGCGTTGCTGCCAACGAATGTAAAACAGATGTCATCTTGACTCCATGCTGACTCCAGCTGACTGATAAGGGCTAAGAGAATCCATTAAATCTTTGAACAGAGGATTGGGAATCCACTGCTGGAGCAGGTGTGCTGTGATCCATTCACATTTGCCATGGATGACAGTGGGGAATGGGAGCTACTGCCATCTGTCGAAAGCCTCGAGTCCTAACCACTGGACCTGCCAGGGAACTCCCTAGAACTTTGCTTTCTAATTTTCCACTTCCAAAATGAAACAGAAAAAATAGAAACTACTGGGGTATAAGGTATTCTGTTTTTTAAATTCCCCCTCCTCCTGCTTGTTTTTGTTAAGTTCCTTTAGGACAAGTATTGATACCATCTCTGGTTATTTTGTATTTCTGCTAGCACTTTCCTTGCATATAGTAAGTGCTTAAAACATGGTTGTTGAGTTTAACTGCAGGGATTGAGACCCTGCAAGCTGTGCAGTGCAGCCAAAAAAAGCAGCAATGATTCTGTTTTCTTTTAATCATAGACTCTTACCCTTGAATCGTATATTATAGCCTCTCTCCTCCAACTGCCCATCCACACAGGAATGAATCCCTGCTATGACATCCTTGAGCAGTTCCAAAAACAGAGAACTCATTTACATAAGCCAGTCTACTCTGGGCAACTCTAATTGATGTAGAGTAAGTTCTGTATATATGAACGAATTTGGTTCTAAGAACACATTCATAAGTCCAGTTTGTCCCAAATTACCCTAGGTTCCCAACATAATCAGCTATACAGTACTGTACTGTATTAGGTTTATAGCACTTTTCACACAAATAATACATACATTAAAAAACAGATGCAAAAAACACTTTAAATCTTACAGGACGGTACCTTGAAAAGTACAGTAGTACAGTTTAACAGCTGGCACACAGGGGCTGGCAGGCATGTCTTTGAAAGTTTGCAACCTGTTCATATAGGTTCATATATGCAAAGACTTACTGTAAAAGTCTATACTGTTGCGGTTCAGTTGCCAAGTGGTGTCTGACTCTTTGCAACCCCATGAACTGCACCACACCAGGCCTCTCTGTCCCTCCCCATCTCCCAGAGTTTGCCCAAATTCACATCCATTGAATCTGTGATGCCATCCAACCATCTCATCCTCTGTCACCCTCTTCTCCTTCTGTTCAGTTCAGTCGCTCAGTTGTGTCCGACTCTTTGTGACCCCTATGAGACATAAATGAAAGAGTGTGGCCTTAAAATCAGACAGACCTGAGTCAGAATCTGGAAACAGGCACTTCTTGGCTGGTGTGGCAGCTTTGTGTACTCGGTTGTCCAGGCGCCAGGGCTTCTTATGTCTTGTTACTCTGCCACCCTGAGAGTGACATCCCCATGCCCTCATGTGCATAGCTCAAGATAGCTTGCCACCACACCTGTGTTCCAAGCAATACAGTAGAGGAATGAAAGGAAGAAGAATATCCTACCCTTTAAAGACATAGTGAAGAAGTTGCAAACATCTCTTCTGCTCTCATCCCATTGGTCAGAACTTAGTGCATTCCTGTAGGCAGGATGTGGTGGCTCCTTTGATCTCTGTGGGACCATCTTAACTCCAGTGTGATGGATCCATGGCTTAATTCCCTTCAATTTCACCAGGGAAATGGGTCATGAGTATCACAAGATCCAGTCCAGCAAGATGATACAGAAATGCATGGTATGTGCTAAAAATAATAACACCTTCCACTAATTACTCTTTAATTAAAAATAAAATTCTAAAAAAAGAAAAATAACACCTTCCATAAGTTGTTCAGATACAAGGACCTTGCTATGTCCATTACAGACTCACACTTCCTAGGGTCGGCATTCTGAGAATGGTTAGGACTCCAATCTGATCCCCATTCACTGGCCTTAAGTCTTCAGGAAAATACTTTGGATAGCATCTTATGAGATCCACATCAGTGATCAGGGCCAACACGGGCTGGTTTTCTGGATGTTTATTCTCCCAAGATTTCTACAGGATCCAGCCTCCAGGACAGCAGTGGCACGGGCAAACATCTGTGGGAAACGTTAACCGCTAGAAGTAAACTTACATAGAGCTGTGAAAGTAGCTTCTGATGATTCTACATACCCGACAGTGTCTATGTTCCTTAACTGAATTCCTTCTGGATCTCAAACTAGTTCTGAAACAATGGCAGGGTCTCTAGAACAACATTTCATAGTTGCTCAACTGGCATCTGCTTCTAAGGCCTGGGCTTCCCTCGTGGTTCAGCTGGTAAAGAATCCGCCCGCAACGTGGGAAACCTGGGTTCAATCCCTAGGTTGGGAAGATCCCCGGGAGAAGGGAACAGGCTACCCACTGTAGTATTCTGGCCTGGAGAATTCCATGGACTGTATAGCCTATGGGGGTCACAAAGAGTCAGGCATGATTGAGCAACTTTCACTTCTAAGGGCTACCTTCAACTGGAAGTAGGGCAACCAGTGAGGGTTTATCACAGGTTAAAGTAATCTCCTGACAACTTTTAGCTATAGTCTTTTTAAGAGTGTGATTCCTCTTCCGTTTTGCCAGTAGATTGGGGTCGTCAAGAAGCATGTAATTTCCACAGAAGGCTTAAAGCTCCAGATACTTCTTGAGATAGTCTTGCTATAAAGGCCCCTTTATTGTCACTCAAAATGGACATAAGCAACCCAAACCTAGGAATTTTTTTTTTTTTTAGGAGAGCTTTAACAACCTCATGCATTTTCAGGCCAGCAAGGAAATGCTTCTATCCAACCAGTACAAGTGTTCACTAATAACTAATAAGGGCATAAGGTTTCCAGTGACTACTGGCATCACAGTGAAGTCACTGATCTTCTCCCAGTCCAGCACCTGGAGTCTGAACTCCTTTGATTAAAGGCAGTGTCCCAGTCTTAGGATTATTTTTAGCACACACATGCATTTCTGTATCAGCTTTTGAATTGTCCTTTGCATGTTTGGTCCTGTAATAAGCTTGCGAATCCACTAGAGGGTGCCATCTCTCCCACAGTGGGTACTCGGGTGTACATAATGTTACACCTTCTGTAAGTGTTCAGGTACAAGGACCTTACTATATGCATTATAATCCCAGCCTTCCCAGAGTCAGCATCCTGAGAATGACCAGGAGATCCCATCCAATCAGATCCCATTCATTGGGCTTAAATCTTCAAGAAAATACATAGTATCTTACCAGATCTACATTGGCGACCAGAGCCAACTCTGGGACCTAGGTGCTCCTGGCTGCTGGCTTTGCTGCTTGATCTGCTAGATTATTCCTTCCAGCAGTCACACAATCTGCTTTCTGATGTCCTGAACAGTGGACATTCATTCTTTTGGCTCCATGACAGTTTCTAATAAGGTTAAAATTTCTTCAGCAGGATTAAGTTCCTTATTCTCTGCAGTTAACAGTCCTCTCTCCAAATGGCCCTATGAACGTGAACCACCAAGAAAGCATACTTTAGAATCAGTGAAAACAGTTACTCTCCTATCCTTACATAGATGGAGGGCTCTCATCTTAGTTCTCCCTTTTGTGCAGAGATTCCTGGGGGAAAAGCTTCTGCTTCCAGGGTATTTTGGTGAGTTACTACCACATACCCAGCTTTGCATTCTTCCTAGTCCATAAAGCTGCCTCCATCTGTGAACATCTCAAGGTCTGGGTTCTCCAGTGGCTGGTCCATCAGGTTGGGATGGCTGGAATAGACTGGTTCAATTATCGGAATACAATCATGCATAAGCTCTTCAGTACTATTTGGGAGCACACTGGCAGGATGCAAGGTGGAGGCTGTTTTCAGAGTGACATTAGGATTATCCAATAATATAGCCTGATACTCTCCACATCTTCCTGAAGTTAACCAATATCCTCCCCCTCTGTTCTAGGAGGAAAAATAAACAGTGAGGGGTATGTACTGTGGCAGGTTGTCCTAATATAAATTTCTCCACTTCTGGTAAAAGATCACAGGTCACTGCTACAGCCCAAAGACAAACTGGCCATCCCTTAGTAACTGTATCTAACTGCTTTAAGAAATACTCAGCAGGCTCCTTATGCTGCCCAGGTTCCACGTCAGGACTCCAAGGCTGATTCCTTGTCTCTCATGAACAAATCAGTCAACAGGCTTTCTGATATCTGGACAACCTAAAGCCACGGCAGTTAGTTTTTTTCCTTTGATAACCTGGAATGCCCTACGGCATTTCCCTAGTTGAGTCTAGAGATTCATGTCTCCTCCTTTAAAGTGAAAGTGTTAGTCACTCAGTCGTGTCCAACTCTTTGTGACCCCATGGACTGTAGCCCACCAGGCTCCTCTGTCCATGGGATTCTCCAGGCAAGAATACTGGAGTGGGTTGCCATTCCCTTCTCCAGGGGATCTTCCCAACCAAGGGGTTGAACCTGGGTCTCCTGCGTTGCAGGCAGATTCTTTACCGTCTGAGCCAGCAGGGAAGCCTCCTTTAAAAGAGCTTCCTAAAAGGGTTTTGCAGTGAGTGCAAAACTGGGGATCCAGATGAGGCAGAACCTGGCCATTCCTAGGAATCCCTGCAGTTTATTTATTATTTATGTATTGACTATGCTGAATGGCATGTGGGATCTTAATTCCCTGACCAGGAATCGAACTCGTGCCCCCTATAGTGGAAGTGTGGAGTTTCAACCACTGGACAGCCAGGAAAGTCCCCCTGCATTTGTCTTTTGGTAGTAGGGATGGGAATCCTGGCTAGAGCTTCCTGTCAGGGTGCAAGTCTGTACTTGTGAGTTCAAAACCCAAATATTTAGCAGAGGGCAGAAAAGTGTGACTGTTTCTTGAACACCTTATAGCCTTGTTCAACCAGAAAGTTCAGAGTCAAAACTGTGTTCTGGTCTGAGGTGCCCTTTGTCTTACTAGCAATCAGAATATCATCCACAAGCTGGATCAAGGCTGCCTCGCTTAGCTGCTGCTGCTGCTGCTAAGTCGTTTCAGTTGCGTCCGACTCTGTGCGACCCCATAGACGGCCTCATACCAGGCTCCCCCGTCCCTGGGATTCTCCAGGCAAGAACACTGGAGTGGGTTGCCATTTCCTTCTCTAACGCATGAAAGTAAAAAGTGAAAGTGAAGTCGCTCAGTCGTGTCCGACTCTTAGCGACCCCACGGACCGCAGCCTACCAGGCCCCTCCGTCCATGGGATTTTCTAGGCAAGAGTACTGGAGTGGGGTGCCATTGCCTTCTCCTCGCTTAGCTGAGGGTCCCTCAAATCTTTTGCCAGGATTTCTCCAAATATCATGGGAGTATTTTAAAATCCCTGTGGGACTACTATCCAGCGGTATTCTTGCCGAACTTCTGTATCTAGATCTTGCTATTCAAATCTAAAGATTCTTAGGATTCAAAACTCATGAGTATACAAAAAAAGGGAATCCAAGTCTAATGCAGTAAGCCAACACAAATCTCCAGAAAAAGTTCTGAGCAGAGTGTATGAGTTAGGGACTCCTGGATGAATATCTTCTACAGTTTGATTAACATCCCTTAAGTTGTGCACAAACCTATATTCATCTGGGCCTGGTGTCCAGACAGTAAAACTGAAGTATTATAAGGTGACAGCAGGGATGTATTAAATCATGTTCCAGGGTTTCCAGGGGGAATTGAATCCATTTTTCCCCCTTTTGAATGGACTCAACTTCCAGGTGGTTGCAGCAAAGAAATTTTTCCAAGGGTCCCTGTTACAGTCACCAAAAAGTTGAATCCCCAATTGCCAGTCATTAACAACTTAATCAGATACAGATGGACAAGGACAAGACAAAAATGAAACCAAACCCAGATGGGCCCCGGGCTTTTCACTTGGGTATGGAGTCAGAGCTTCCCATCAGTCTAGGTACAGGTGAATATCTTAAACAGGGTTACTCATCCAAAAGACATCTTCTCACCCCAAGATGTCTTCCAACCCCAAATCCTCCAAATCACCTCCTAGCTACAAAACTAAGCACTGAATGTTGGCTGCACCTCGCCAGGAAACCCAGGGGATCCTCCCTGGAACAGACGGACAAGGGGACTGTTTGGACTCACCCACAGGCTTTTAATACCAGCAACAGGCTGACCAACCATGGGCAGCAGGTCCATCTGGATTTATCTCCTGGCTGGTGTGCCGTATTTGTTACCGAACCAGGTTCCCTCTGCCCTAGCTTTGCAGCCAAAATGCTGAGATGCCAAAGTTTACAGCAAAGAGAGGGTTTATTCACAAGGCAGCCAAGTGAAGAGGCTGAAGAACAAATCTCGAATCCTCTTCCCTGAAGGCAGGGGGTTTGGGGTATTTATGGGAGAAAGAAGCAGGGCATCTGAGCTGTGAGAGGAGTGGTGGGGAAAGGATAAGGAAAAGCTGCAGTAATCGTGGTTCTGAGCAGGCGTAACTAGGCTACAGGCTCTGCACCTTCAAAAGGGCACTAATGGAACTCTCGAGCATGCCTGGTTGAAGGGTCAGTGGTCCCATCCAGTCTTAGTCAGCTCAGCTGGAACTAGATACAGCTGATTCCAAGTTCCCAGAAAACAACTTGGGCACACATCTTATTTAGGCCACATGCTGCTTGGAGGACATGCATGTCTTCCGTACTGACAATTAAAACAGCCTTGATTAGTGAAGGTAGGTTACAGGTGAAATGGATTTCACTAACGCTTACCCACTGTTTCAGAAACTTAGAGAAGCAGGGGGTCTAGAGTCAGCTCGGAGAAGGCAATGGCACCCCACTCCGATACTCTTGCCTGGAAAATCCCATGGACGGAGGAGCCTGATAGGCTGCAGTCCATGGGGTCACTGAGGGTCGGACATGACTGAGCCACTTCACTTTCACTTTCATGCATTGGAGAAGGAAATGGCAACCCACTCCAGTGTTCTTGCCTGGAGGATCCCAGGGACGGGGGAGCCTGGTGGGCTGCTGTCTGTGGGGTCGCACAGAGTCAGACGCAAATGAAGTGACTTAGCAGCAGTAGCAGCAGCAGAGTCAGCTGTCTAGATTCCATCCCAGTGCAGTCTTAGTATCTCTGTGCCTTGGGGTTCTTACTTGTACTGTAAGTGGGGCTTCCCAGGTGGCACAGTGGTAAAGAACCCGCCTGCCAATGCAGGACACGTGAGGCTCAGGTGGGATCCCTGGGTCAGGAAGATTCCCTAGAGAAAGAAATGGCAACCCCCTAGAGTATTCTTGCCTGGAGAATCCCACAAAGGAGCCTGGTGGGCTGCAGACTCTGTGGGATCACAGAGTCGGACATGACTGAGTGAGCCCACATACTATTAAGTGAGAATGCTATTGCATAGGGGTGTTCAGGCTAATCAATGTATTCATAAAAGGGCCCTGGATAGCACCTATTTGGAAGAGGCTTGATACATATTAACACTATTATCCTTAAGAATAAAAGTCAGGGACACCTCTTGAAGCAGATAACACATCCTTATAAAGTTACCTGAGGACCGGAAGGGGCGGGACTGGTGGACAGGCCCTGACTGTGAGGTGGCAACAGGGAGGGGAGGAGGTGGTTAGGAGTCCGGTCACATTCTGTGGACTCACACTGTCTTCGCCCAGGGCCAGAACTGCCTAGGAAGTAATTAGCACTTGTCCAGTGTTACAGAATAACCTCTGTTCTCTTCTCTTCCATCAGGATCCCTCTTCAAATGTCAGTCAGGTACTGCCGAGCCACGTCACGTGCCGGTCTTTGCTCCCGCCCGCAGTCAGTCCACACCGGGATGTGGCTTTCTTGTACTGCAGTCCTTAGATCTATTTGCAGGAAGTTCTCGCTCCTTGATTACACACACACCTGAAGCGTTTTCTTTGTGAACCAGACGTTTCTCTTGATATCCCTGTGGATGCTGTGGCACTCGGGCATGCTGGGAATGGCTGCTCTTGCCTTTTGCTGGATGCCCCAGGTCTGCGCTGTGGCCTGAACCAACTCTTTCTCAGGATCAGAATTCCTCCTGCGTGTGTTCTCTACATTGTCAGCTTGGTCCCAGGACCATGATGACTCTGAGGCAGGGAGAGGAACCACACCTGGTCCCTTTGGCAAGAAGAGCATCTTCCCGATTAGGTCCAGGTTGAAATGCGGCGCTCCTGCGCCCTCCCGGGCCCTTCCTCAGCAGGCACTTCCTGTGAATGGCCAGTCATAGCAGGTGTCAGGTTTTTCCCATTCCAGCCATCCTCAGTCAAGGCTGCGTTTCCTCCCCTTTGTGTTTGCACCTGTGGCACAAGAGAGTCAATAAGGGCTCGCCTTCTGAGAGGTGGTCTGTCTAAAAATCGCTAGGTTCCTAGAAACAGGTCAGCATTTCTCCAATTATTTGTGGTGGAGGACCAGGTTTCATAAATTTTTAATTTGTCACAGACCAGTACTGTTGTAAAATATGATAAATGTGAATTGCTAGAGAAATGAAATGCAAACCAAAAGTATAAGCCCACTGATCATGTGTTTGAATGACAGCGATATCAAATTGCTATAAAAGCTTGGAAAGGCTTAGTCTCAGTTCTGTGCTGACCTTGTCACCATCGGGACAATCCATGGGGCCCAGCTGACTTGATGCCAAAGTGCTGCTGTCAAAGGGAGAAAGTTGCATTGAAGCATCTGTATCTTTTCTGACTGCTTTTAGATTGTTTCCACCATGAGGTACAAAACAAGAAAGGAGAATAAGAAACAGGCGGAGGAGAAGGGAAACGCCAACCAGACGGGTTCTGCCGGGAGACCCTCCCCGTGGTTTCTCCCCCAAAGCCGCTCTCTGCCCTCATCGCCCCTCCGCCCCAGCACCCACAAGGCCCACAGAGCCGGGCGCTCCTCCAGCGTCCCCTGCGGCGTCCCCCTGGACCCCAAGGAGCTCTCCCGCCGGGTGCGGCGCTCTGTTGACCTGGAGCTGGAGAGGTGCCGGCAGCAAGCGGGCTTCCCGGCGATCAAGGAGAAGGAGGAGCCCTCGTCCTCGGAGTCAGAAGTGGACTCAGATGCCGAGGAGCAGCCGCAGCCCACACCGGAGGAGTGGAGGCAGGTGGGTGTGGCCGGCGCCGCTCTCTGAAAAAAGCCAGGATTTCACAAAACCCAACCAATCTCCTCCTGGCTCTTTTCGTCCTTATTTCTCTCTCCCTGAGGTTAGAGCACCCAAATTGGTATTTGCTGGTGTGCTAAGTCGCTTCAGTCGTGTCTGACTCTTCGCAACCCTGCGGACTGGACTATATGTAGTTCGCCAGGCTCCTCTGTCTATGGGATTCTCCAGGCAAGAATACTGGAGTGGCCCTCCATGCCATGCCCTCCTCCAGGGGATCTTCCCGACCCAGGGATCCTCCAGGGGATCTTGCCAACCCAGGAATCATACCGGTATCTCTTAGGTCTCCTGTATTGGCAGGCGGGTTTCTTTACCACTAGTGCCACCTGGGAAGCCCAGTATTTGCCTAGTGACGCCTATAGTCTGGAGTTTTATAAAGATGGAAGTTGTGCCAGGTGGGCTGTATTGTCTGAGTAAGCTTGGTTTAGTGACTCAGCATCACTGTGGGGAGAAGGTAAGCCACAATTTATCAGCTGCTGTTTTATGCATAGCTGACATATGTATCAGATGACTGCTGCAGCTCAAGGCCAAAAGTATCATATCAGAAGCTTCCGTCCTCCGTGTTTGCAGGCAACTAAAACCTGTTCCGGAATCTTCAGAACTGCATCCCATGGCCACCCCAAGCTGCAAGGGGGAATGGAAAAGCTCGTATTTAGCCAGCACAGTGCCAGGCCAAATACCCCAGTCTAAGAGTTCTGTTAGCAAGGAAGAGGGAGGAGAATAGATACTGAGGAGGAACGCACAGTGCTTGCCAAAACAGATGACTTTGGCAGTCAAATGGACTATTTCACCAGGGCAAGACTGTGGCAGGGAGACTGCAATCTAGGTGGGAGATGCTGCTGCTGGTGATCTCATGTAGTTCATAGGATTACTTGAACTCGTTTTTTCCAACCATTTTTGATCTACAAAAATGGCAGCTTCTTATAGTTCATTGAATAAAGAAAAGAAAAGGAGAGAATCCAGAATTACTTAAGAGTTAAAATTAGCAGAACTTGTTGGCTGACTGGATGGAGGGTGGTGAGAAAGAGGAGGAATCACAGGTGATTCTGAGGCTAGAAACCTCCAAGAAAGGTGGTCAGTTTGGGTTACACTGAGTTATGGATCGGGACCTCAACATCCACTTAGAATTGAAACTTTAAAATACAAGTCTCTCCTTTCGCGAAACATACCTTTTTTTCTCTCCAGGTGGTGGATATACTGTGGAGTGACCCCATGGCTCAGGAGGGCTGCAGGGCCAACACCGTTCGAGGAGGCGGCTGTTATTTTGGGCCTAATGTGACAGAGCGGTTGCTACAGAAGTACCACCTGCAGTTCCTGATCCGCTCACACGAGTGCAAACCTGAAGGCTATGAATTCTGCCACAGTCGCAAGGTGGGTGGGTGTTTCCTACAGCACAGGAGTAGTCCTGTTGCCCCTCTAGGGCATGGATGGGCCAAGGCCCTGGCTCCTCACAAACAGCTGAGCCTGATATTTGTTACCCACTTGCTCAAAGCAACAAGGCCCTTTACTGTCATTTATCCTTGGCATTTTTAGCCTCTTTAAAACTCAAAGTTTGATTGAGGCCACCACCGACCAATACATACCCTGAAAGGAAAGTAAAGAGCAGATATAGCCCCATTTCATGGATGAAAATATGGCTGGGTATTTTCCCAGCCACCTTGCTATTCTTTGTCACACTGCCCACTGTCACAAGTCTCCAACTACACGACAGGGTCACAGGATCTCTGCACGGCACCCCAGGCAGGAATTCAGGATTGTTTGTCTTCTTAGGAGCATAATTAACATCCTGTCTAAATCTCTGAGCATCTCCAAATCCTTCAATATTTGCTGGTCTAATGCTACTAGGATGAGACTATCCCCGAGAATACTAATCCTGTAGGAGAATTACATGTTTCCATGCAGAAAACAAAGCTTGAGGTCAACTAATGTAAACAGTGTTTAACAGGAATGTTAAACAGTTGTATACATTTCTTTTTTTTTTTAAAGGTTTTAAAATAACATATTTTTCTTAAAAGTTAACATGTGCATAATAGAAAACCAGAAAACACAAGAAGCAAAAAACAAAGTCATTCATAATCACAAGCAGTTTACCGTTTGACATGTCCTTCTAGGTCTCATTTGTGTGTTTTCACAACTAGGCATCCATTTTAACGTAATTAAGATCATACAGTTATATATCATCCTGTTTCACACATAATGAATATTTACCATTTCAAAGTCCCAAAGCTATGAGTGTTTTGATAACCAAGAATACACTACACCAACTCAATCTGGAAGGAAAAAAAATGTCATCTTGCCTTTCTTGGTGAAAAAAATTTCAAAGACAAAAATGGCAACAGGCCTCTAGATAAACATACTGGCAGACCTATGATTAAAATACTACATTCCCTTAATGTTCAATTACAAGTGAGACATAAAGCAAGAGAGTACACAAAGTATAATTCTTCCAAGAGGATTCATTATCTGATCTAAACTAAATAGTTGTATACATTTCTATATTGTAGAACTTCTCAGAGCCTTTAATTTCCTATATTCACTGTGAATCCCCAGGGTCCAGCATTTCCCAATGTATCAACAACAGAAACTTTTTTTCACGGGGCATCTCAGGAGGCTCAACGATCCGCAGTAAAACTCTCCTCTGAGGCTTAACGCCAGTGTTAACAGCCAATGTGCCTACTAGCTGTAATGGCCATCCCAGTTTATCAGGCCTAGCTTGCCTCTGAGTTGGACCAAATAAAGTGTTATCTATGACCACTGCTGTTTTTTATTGGGATAAAAATGTGAAGAAAACATGTTGTGGATGTCCTGTCAGAATTCAAGTTTATGACTCACAACTCCTGCCCTGCTAGCATTAGTGATTTAACATAAGTAAACTGGGCTTCCCTGGTGGCTCAGACAGTAAAGAATTTGCCTGCAATGGAGGATTAAAAAAAAAAATATATATATATATATATATATGTATGTATATATATAGATGGGGCTTCCCTGGTGGCTCAGTGGTAAAGAATCTGCCTGCCAATACAAGATGCCCGGGTTTGATTCCTGGGTTTTGAAGATCCCCTGGAGAAGGAAACGGCAACCCACTCTAGTATTCTTGCCTGGGAAATCCCATGGATGGAGGAGCCTGGTGGGCTGCAGTCCATGGGGTTGCAAAACAGTCAGACATGACTTAGCAACTCAACAACAACTGCTACTGCTGCTGCTAAGTCGATTCAGTCGTGTCCGACTCTGTGCGACCCCATAGATGGCAGCCCACCAGGCTCCCCCGTCTCTGGGATTCTCCAGGCA
Organism: Bos indicus x Bos taurus; assembly: GCF_003369695.1. Lineage (NCBI taxonomy): Eukaryota > Metazoa > Chordata > Mammalia > Artiodactyla > Bovidae > Bos > Bos indicus x Bos taurus. The sequence goes on along the minus strand of NC_040081.1, from coordinate 90,282,177 downwards.
AGAACACTGGAGTGGGTTGCCATTTCCTTCTCCAAGGCATGAAAGTGAAAAGTGAAAGTGAAGCTGCTCAGTCATGTCTGATTCTTAGCGACCCCATGGGATTTTCCAGGCAAGAGTATCGGAGTAGGGTGCCATTACCTTCCCCGAACAACAACAACACAGATGAAATCAAGAAGGAACAGAAGGAATAACCACCTCCAAAATTGGGTTGGGCCCTATGGGATTGAGGGTGAACAGTTCTTCAGTGAACCTGAATGCCCGTCTCTCTTCTGTTTTGATTTAGGTGTTAACCATCTTTTCTGCCTCCAACTACTACGAAGTTGGCAGCAACAGAGGAGCCTATGTCAAACTGGGGCCAGACCTGACCCCACACATCATGCAGTTTCAAGCTAACAAGGCAACCCACACGCTTACCATGAGGCAAAGGCAAGACTTTTCAATGAATGATTTTCATAAAGAGAATTACAGTGTTTGTGGAAAATGTAAAGTGCAAATGTTGTTAAATTTATCCAGATGCTAAGTCAAAATTTAGCTATGTCAGCACTAGGACCTAGAATAGACTTTAAAACGGGGGCTCTTCTTTTCCTCCAGTATACTCTGCCTACCCATCATTAATGGAAGTGACATGTTTATTTCCTGTAGAAATTATTCTCCGTGGGTATGTCTTAGGTGAAATCTATATGATAGGCCACTAAATCATTCCAAGATCACTCTTCCTTTTTCCTTCATTCTTAAAGTGTTTGCAATACCCAGTCAACCACAGACAAACCTTCCTTCACTGTCTGGGGGTTTGGCAGATGGACTTCCATCTGCACACATTTGTTACCAATGCTTCTTTCTTCCTGGGAAGGGAGCATATAATATTATTTAAATGGCTTCTGTTGCGATAATCCTGAGTTCTAATATTAGTTGAGAGCTTACTGTTGAATATACACTAAGTGTTATTACAAAGAATTTACATATTGTTTCTCAGTGAGCTTATAAAATACAGTGTTACTAATTTCAGTTTTATAGATGAGATCATTAAGGAACAGAGGTTAAATCAGTGGTCTTGGGTCACACAGCCAGTAAGCGGTGAAAGTAAGCCCTGACCCAGACAATCTTATTTCAGAACCCACATACATAACAGCTCTACAGTGCTGCTGCCCACTGAGAAGCTGGCCCTGGAGTGTATAAGCTGCTGAAAGATACAGTTGTAATGCTGCTGAACCAGCTTATTTAATTATCAGACAAACTAAGTTAGAAATCAAAGTCAGCATAAATCTAGTGGGAAAAGAACACAAGAATATTTAGCATCTGCCCTTTGTGTGAGTGCTATAAAAGGGCATAAGTCACTCTTGAGTTATTAAATACTCAAGAGTTATTAAACACTCAGGTTTTACACAATCAGAGCCAGCATCACTCAAAAAGAAGTATGATGTGAAAATTTAGCTCACTAAATGATAGTCAAACCCACTATGCAGCAGAATGGTCTCTGGAGCTTTATTAAAAAGTCGTTATTGGAGCCTCATCCCAGCCTTCTATAATTAGAATCTCCAGGGGGTGTGACCCCAGCACCTGGAATACCATAATTCCAAGTGATTTAGATGTTGCCACTACAAAAGGAGTCACTGTGAGGAATCCTACATCTATTTCTGCTTTCTTGACTATGCCAAAGCCTTTGACTGTGTGGATCACAATAAACTGTGGAAAATTCTGAAAGAGATGGGAATACCAGACTACCTGATCTGCCTCTTGAGAAATTTGTATGCAGGTCAGGAAGCAACAGTTAGAACTGGACATGGAACAACAGACTGGTTCCAAATAGGAAAAGGAGTTCGTCAAGGCTGTATATTGTCACCCTGTTTATTTAACTTATATGCAGAGTACATCATGAGAAACGCTGGACTGGAAGAAACACAAGCTGGAATCAAGATTGCCAGGAGAAATATCAATAACCTCAGATATGCAGATGACACCACCCTTATGGCAGAAAGTGAAGAGGAACTCAAAAGCCTCTTGATGAAAGTGAAAGTGGAGAGTGAAAAAGTTGGCTTAAAGCTCAACATTCAGAAAACCAAGATCATGGCATCTGGTCCCACCACTTCATGGGAAATAGATGGGGAAACAGTGGAAACAGTGTCAGACTTTATTTTTCTGGGCTCCAAAATCACTACAGATGGTGACTGCAGCCATGAAATTAAAAGACTCTTACTCCTTGGAAGGAAAGTTATGACCAACCTAGATAGCATATTCAAAAGCAGAGACATTACTTTGCTAACAAAGGTTCGTCTAGTCAAGGCTATGGTTTTTCATGTGGTCATGTATGGATGTGAGAGTTGGACTGTGAAGAAGGCTGAGAGCCGAAGAATTGATGCTTTTGAACTGTGGTGTTGTAGAAGACTCTTGAGAGTCCCTTGGACTGCAAGGAGATCCAACTAGTCCATTCTGAAGGAGATCAACCCTGGGATTTCTTTGGAAGGAATGATGCTAAAGCTGAAACTCCAGTACTTTGGCCACCTCATGCGAAGAGTTGACTCATTGGAAAAGACTCTGATGCTGGGAGGGATTGGGGGCAGGAGGAGAAGGGGACGACAGAGGATAAGATGGCTGGATGGCATCACTGACTCGATGGATGTGAGTCTGAGTGAACTCCGGGAGTTGGTGATGGACAGGGAGGCCTGGCGTGCTGCGATTCATGGGGTTGCAAAGAGTCGGACACGACTGAGCGACTGATCTGATCTGATCTGAATACCATAGCTAAAGAACACTCAGCTTTTTAAAATATTCATTGATTGTATTAAAGCAAGTACAACGTCCCCTAATTTACACGGAAGTCACCTAACAATTTCAACACTCTGGACCACAAATGGAGAACTGAGAAGTAAGGCAGGAAATGCCTTTGACCAACCATATGTTTCCGTGGTCATCAACTCAAGATAACATTTTTTTCCTAGGGGAACCCTCATTCAGAATCCTTTATTATTATTATTATTAAATTTTTAACTTTTTGGCTGTGCTGTGCAGCATGCAGGATCTTAGTTCCTGGACCAGGAATCAAAACCACACCCTCTGCAGTGGAAGCTCAGCGTCTTAGCTGCTGAACTACCAGAGAATCACCAGCATCCATTTACTTTTGGTTTAAATCCATGTCTCATAGCTTAGCCAGCATGGAGTCCACCTATCAAGACTGATTCCTGCCCACCCCCCACCTTGTTAGCTATGTGACTTTGGGCTAGTTACTTACACTGTAGTGGGCAGAAGAGTCGTACCTACCTCAGTGGGTGTTGGAGGATTAATCAGATGGTCCATGTAGAGCTCAATATATGCTGCTTGATGTAGGGAACAGAGAGCCTTGTGCATCGAGACAGCCTTCAAGGTCATTGCTATACGCCATCCCTGAATGATAACCATCAATGAGTATGATTTACCAGAAATAGTTTAAATGCTTTGCATTTAAAATAGTTTAAATGGTCTTAAACTTTTAGGGGCTCTCATACTTTTTTTAGCCTCTGATAAAACAAAAAGTTCTCCAGAAAAAGTACATACAATCACATACCCATGAAATCTGAGATGAATTTTTTAGGCAGCTCACACTTTTCTGAGGGTCTATGGAGATTATTATGTGAAGTACCTTAAACTTCAAGGAAGACTTTCATCAAAGATAATTAAAATGTTTTGGGTGTTTTTTTTTTTTTTTAGCACTTCTAAAGATAGATTATCTGGTCACCATTTATAGAATGGCTGCTTCTTCAATGAGACAGGACAGAGTTTATATTTACCTTTTATCTCTTGTAATATTCTTGTTCATTCAACTACAGATATTTCTTGAACACTTATTTTAGGCCAAGTGCCATGCCCAGCAGAACTGTGTTGACTCCATAAGTATAAGAAAACTAAATTAGTGATATTTTGTTATTCATAAATCCTGCCATGTGTAATATAAATAATAAATATAAGGAAAACATACATGATTTTGATAATAGATACCATTTGCTGAGTGCTTTCTACATGCCAGGCTTTCTTCTAGGTGCTTTACATGAATTTACTTATTTAATCTTCACAATAATCGTATGAGTTAGGTACCATTTTTGTCGCTATTTTGCAGATGGAGAAAATGAGGTACAGTGTATTGGGTGGGCCCAAAAGTTTGTTTGGATTTTTCCGTAACACATTATGGGACTTCTGCCCTAACCACTGTCCTACACTGGGAAGGACGGCAGCATTCCCCAGACCAGTCCTGTTTGTGCACAATAGGGAAAAGCAGGAGAGCAGTGGAAAGAAGTAAGACATGGAGCTCTTGGGAGGTTGAGATGTTAAGAAAAAGAGAGGACAGTGTAGTAAAAACCCATGACTAACAATCCTAAAGGAAATCAACCCTGAATATTCACTGAAAGGACTGATGCTGAATTAAGTTCCAATACTTTGGCCACCTGATGCAAAGAGCCAACTCTTGGAAAATACCCTGATGCTAGGAAAGATTGGGGGCTGGAGGAGAAAGGGATGACAGAGGATGAGATGGTTGGATGGCATCACCGACTCAATGGCCATGAGTCTGAGCAAATTCCAGGAGATAGTGAAGGGCAGGAAAGCCTGGCGTGCTGCAGTCCATGGGGTCACAAAGAATCAGACACGACTGAGGGACTGAACTGATTTCTTCTATACTGATTATTATTATTTTTTTTAATGTTCCCTGTCATCTCCTGTACCAGGATTAGCAGAGTGGAGGAGTCAGCTCTGAGAGCCCTACGGGAGAAGTTATTTGCCCATTCCTCAGATATTCTTGTTGAATTTAAGAAGCATGATAAAGATGAAACTGGTAAGACTAATCAAATAAAATATTCAGAGGAAGAAAATTGGTCAAAAAACCTGTCTCACAGTAATTAGCAAATAAATTTTGGCTTAAGGATTAAATGACCAGAAGACCTCTTTGACTACTTCCTGCATTTTATTCAACTTGATGTCCTAGCTATCTTTTCTAAATTTTTTGATTCTAAGCTTTTAACAGAATGTAAACTTGGCTAAATATAAACAAAGATGGTGAAAAGAAATGGAGTCAAGGGAAGGGTGATAAAGCCAGAACTAGGCAAAAAGCAACAGGGGACAGGTTACAAGAGTGGATCCAAGACCAAAAAGACCAATAATTTGGTTTCTCATCAGTAAGTGTGTGATCACCTGTTCTGTGTTCTATTACCCAAGCTGGAAATTTTGTCTTTTCCCAACTCAGTGGAATGTCTCATGGACTCTGACTACATGTAGCCCAGTTCGAAAAATAGTAGTAACAGTCCTAAAATCATAGCACTATCTTTTCATATACACAGAAATAACTAATGCTATGTATACACACATATGTGTGTATGTGAGTGTATATGCATATATATGACATTATATATATACATTTATGTATATATATAATATTATTTACAACAGTCTTGTGTGACTTCCAGCAGTATTGCCAAATAGATTTGGCAAATTAAAACAAAATACCTAATTACATTTGAATTATAGACAACAAATAGTTTTTAAATGTAGGTATATCCCATGCAATATATGGGACATACTTGTAGTCTGTAGTCTGAGAATCGGATCTACTGGGCACCCTGTATTTTATCTGGCAACCCTACTTTCCAACCAGCTCTTCCATAACCAACAAGAATAGTGACAGTACTCACCATTGCTGTTACCTACAGATAGTAAGAAGAATGTCGGGATAGAAGATTTATAGGTGATGAGTCAACCAGTCAGCTCTTTCCTACAGGTCTAATCGCCCTGAGCGACTGGGCTGCAGCCGTGGAGTCCGTGCTGCACCTGGGGCTGCCCTGGCGGATGCTGAGGCCACAGCTGGTGAGCAGCTTGACGGACAACAAGCTGGCGTACAAGTCCTGGCTGGAGAACTTGGCCAAAGAAAAACTGAGCCAACAGGTAAGGGTGTAAAAATGGTTGATGAAAGCATATCGTGGACCATGAAGCCCCTTGTGGAGAACTTTGAATCAGTAACAGCCAACTATTGAGAAGCCCAAAGGGAAGATGAATGGAAACAACTGTCTGTTGAGTTCCTGTGTGTCAGACTTTGTATTAAGCAACCTATATATGTTGCCTCACAGTTTATTCTCACAACCATCTCCAAGAGGTAGATATAATCAGCACCAACATACCCAAGAGAACACTGGGGTTAGATAATCTGCCTAGGATAACTTTGAACAGAATTTCTAAGCTATAGGACTGGAACTTAAACCCAGGTCTATCCCCCATTTAAAAAGTTATTTGTTCAGTAAATACGTACATGTAATGTATGTGAGGCCTTGGGCTATGTACTTAAAAAAAAAAAAAGCTTTATTGCGATATAATTCATGTATCATGCAGCTCATCCATTTAAAGTGTAGAGTTCAGTGGTTTTTAGTATATTTGCACTATGTGCAAACATCACCATCATGATGAATTTTATGTTTTTTCTCATGGGTAGGTGCTTCTTAAACCATCAGATTATTTAGTAGGCTGGAGGGGGTTAGAGTGGAGGGATCATAAAACTTTCAGGAGTCTTGTTGTCAGGGTTGATGGTGTGGTAACTATGTATTAAGAAAAATGTAAACATAAGAGACAGAAGGACATTGAGATTTCTTTTCTTGCAGAACATACAGTCAAGTTTGCTGGAAACACTGTATCGCAACCGATCCAACCTGGAGACCATTTTTAGGATCATAGACAGTGATCACTCAGGTAAAGGCACTCACCGTCCTGTCACTTCTGACACGTGGCAAGTATTTTACCCCCACCCTTGCATCTGTTGGAGTAAAATTAGTGGCAGTGCTAAAAACAGAAACTAGAATAGTATTTGACCCACATCAGCTGTCCCTATAGATGAAGGGTTGGGCAAAAAGAGAATGAAGACAAACTGAATGAGAACATCTTACAGGAAGAATTATATTAGTTGTAATATCCTTTATAGGTCTATCAGAGATTGCCACAAAGGAATGAAGAGTGTCTAGAACAGCAAAGCTTTGGCACTCACTCCTAAAGTATCATTTAAATTTTTAAGTAATTACAGGTTAACAAGGAGTTTACAAAAAACTGTACAAGGAAGTCTTATATACCCTCACCCTATTTCCTCATTGTTTCAAAGGCCTTTTCAAATATTATTTTTTTGAGATATAATTCATATACCATATAATTTACTCATTTACAATGTGCTTCTTTAGTATATACACAAGCTTGTGTAACTATCATCATTCTAAAGAGAAACCCATACCCATTAACAGAAACCCATACTCATTATCACTCCCCATTCCCTGTTCCTTCTCCCTGGCAATTATTAGTTCTCTTTCTGTATGCATTTGCCTATTCTAGACATTCCATATAGACAGACTCATGACACATGGCCTTTGGTGTCCAGCTTCTTTCACTTAGCATGTTTTCAAGGATCACCCATGTTGCAGCATGTATCAGTTTCTTTTTTTTATACCTGGATAATATTCCATTGTATGAACATAGCACATTTTGTTTATCCATTCATCTGTTGATAGACATTTGGATTGTTTCCACTTTGGGGCTGTTATGAATAATGTTGTTAGGAACAGTCATATACAACTTTGTGTGTGAACATAGTTTTCATTTCTCTTGGATGTATTCCCAGGACTGCAACTGTTGGACCATATGGTAAAACTGTGTTTAACTTTTTGGGGAATTGCCAAACTGTTTTTCCACAGTGCCTATTCCATTTTACATTCCTGCTGACAATGTATGAGGGTTCTAATTTCTCTATATCCTCACCAACACTTGTTTTTTTCATTAAAAAAATTTTTTTCATAGCCATCCTACTGGGTATGAAATATCTCATTATGATTTTGATTTGCATTTCCTTCATAACTAACAATGTTGAACATTTTTTCATGTGCTTATTGGAAATTTGTATATCTTCTGTGGAGAAATGTCTATTCAAATCCTTTGCCCATTTTTTAATTGGGTTATCTTTTTATTGTTGAGTTGTAAGAGTTCTTTATATATTCTGGATATTAGCCCATTATCAGATGTAAGATTTGCAAATATGTTCTCTGATTTTATGGGTTATCTCTTCACTTTTTTGGTAGTGTCTTTTGGTGTACAAAGGTTTTAATTTTTTAAAAGTCCAATTTATCCTTTTTCTTTTGCTGTTTGTATTTTTTTGGTATTGTATCTAAGAAAATGTTATGTAACTGAAGGTCACAAAGATTTGTATCTATTCCTCCAAGAGTCTTACAGTCTTAGCTTTTACAGTGGGGTCTTTGATCTACTTGAGTTAGTTTTTGTTTGTAGTGCAAGGTGGGGTCTCACTTCATTGTTTGCATGTGGATATCCAATTGTCCTCTACCATCTGTTGAAAAAATTATTTTTCCCCTGTTGAATGGTCTTGAAACTCTAATAAAAAATTAACTCACCATAGATGTATAGATCCATAGGCTTTTTATAAGCAGAATAAATTAGCATATGTTTGAGATGATTTAATGCAGGGTTTCTCAGCATGCCACTACTTACATTTGGGCTTGAGTAATCCTTTGTTTTGGGGCCCACCCTGTACATATTAGGATGTTTAATAACATCCCTGGCCTTTACCTATTAGATACCAGTAACACCCTACCCCCACTCCAGTCATGACCATCAAAAGTGTCTCAAAGCATTTCCAATCGTCCCTATAAGGAGAGCAGCAAAATTGCTTCCAGCTAAGAACCACTAATCAAGTGATTTAGTGTGATCCTCTTGGGAGTTTAAAGTGGATGGCAGGCCTTGGGTGTCTTTGTTGTAATAGTAGAGAATAGGCGTCCTTGAAAGAATATCAGAGGAAATGAACACTGAAAACCAGACTGACTCACTAAAGTGACTTGCTCTCTCTGGTAAGGGTCCATCTCACTGGACGAGTTCAGGCATACTTGGAAGCTATTCAGCTCTCATATGAACATTGACATCACAGACGACTGCATCTGTGACCTTGCCCGGAGCATTGACTTCAACAAGGATGGCCACATTGACATCAATGAATTCCTGGAGGCCTTCCGCCTTGTGGAGCAATCCTGCTCAGGGGGTGATGTCTCAGATTGCCCACAAGTCACAAACAGTAGTAACAGGGACTGCAGCAGCCCAGGTGCACACTAAGGCCAGCTTTGTCCCCATCATCCAAGGTGCCTCAGAAGCAATGCCGAGCTCGTTGCTGGAATGTCTTTCTTATTCTCCATAAATTCATGGAACTTTATGCTGAGAATTTGCCTACCAATATGCAACAGAATCACCTGTGTATTCAAGCGAATTCTACCAAAGAACTTTTACCAATCTTTCTCAAACTTTTCCAAAAGACTGAAGAGGGAACCCTCCTAAAGATCATTCTATGAAACCACCATCACCCTGATACCAAAATCAGACAGATATCACCAAAAAAGAAAATTACAGGCCAATATCTTTGATAAATATAGATATTTGTATTTATAATGCAAAAATTTTCAACAAAATATTATCAAACTGAATGCAACAACACACAAAAATGATCATACACCATGACCAAGTAGGATTCATCCCAAGTTCACAAGGATGGTTCAACATAAGCAAAATCAATGGGAAACACCACATCAACAAAAGAAAAGACAAAACCCACATGATCATCTCAAAAGATGCAGGAAAAGCATTTCACAATTCAGTATCCACTCATGATAAAAATTGGGTTGGGGAACATATTTCAACATAATAAAAGCCATTTATGACAAACCCACAGCCAATATAATACTCAACAGTGAAAAGCTGAACACCTTCCCGCTAAAACCTGGAATAAGACAAGGGTACCCACTCACCACTTCTATTGAACATCATATTGGAAGTCCGAGCAACAGCAATCAGACAATAAAAAGAAATAAATGGTATTCAAATTTATTTATTTATAAATTTATTTATTTATTGGAAGGGGAGAGGTAAAATTGTCATTATATGCAGACAACATGATACTATATAGAGAAAACCCTAAAGATTCCACACAAATACTAGAACTGATAAATGAATCTGGCGAGGTAGCAGGATACAAGATTAACGTACAGAAATCAGTTGCATTTTATACTAACAGTGAAATATCAGAAAGGGAATGTAAGAAAAAATAATACCTTTAAAATTTGCACCAAAAACCCCAAAATTCTTAGGAATAAACCTAACCAAGGCAGTGAAAGATTTATATGCTGAGAACTATAAAACATTAATAAAGAAAATTAAAGCTGATTCAAAGAAATGGAAAGATATCTCATGCTCTTGGACTGTAAGAATTAATAGTGTTAAAATGGCAATACTGCCCAAAGCAATCTACAGATTTAATGTGATCCCTATCAAATTACCCATGACATTTTTCATAGGACTAGAACAAATAATCCTAAAAATTTATATGGAACCATAAAAGACCCAGAATTGCTAAAGCAATCCTAAAGGAAAAGAACAAAGCAAGAGATGTAATTCTCCCAGACTGCAGACAATACTACAGAGCTACCATAATCAAAACAGTGTGGAGTTGGCACAAAAACAGACACACAGATCAATGGAACAGAATAGAGACCAGAAACAAACCCGCACCATCAATAGAGGAGCAAGAATATAAAATGGGAAAAAGACAATCTCTTCAATAAGTGGTGATGGGAAAGTTGGAGAATTGCATGTAAATCAATGAAGTTTGAACACACCCTCACACTATGCACAAAAATAAACTCAAAATACCTTAAAGACTTAAACCTAAGAAATGACACCATAAAACTCCTAGAAGCAATCATAGGCATTCTCCAACATAAATTGTACCAGTGTTTTCTTAGATCAGTCTCTCAAGGCAACAGAAATAAAAATGAAAATAAACAAATGGGACCTAATCAAACTTACAAGCTTTTGTACAGCAAAGGAAACCATAAACAAAATGAAAAGACACCGTATAAAATGGGAGGAAAATCTGCAAATGATATGACCCACAAAGGTTTACTTTCCAAAATATACGAACTCATAAAACTCAACAACAAAAAAACAAACCCAATCAAAAATGGGCAGAAGACCTAAACAGACACTTTTCCAACGAAGACATACAGAAGGCCAATAGGCACCTGAAAAAATGCTCAACATGGCTAACTGTTGGAGAAATGCAAATCAAAACTATAAAAGGTACCCCCCTCACACCTATCAGAATGACCATCATTAAAAAGTCTACAAATAAATGCTAGAGAGTGTGTAGAGAAAAGGAACCCTCCTCCACTGTTGGTGGGAATGTAAGTTGGTGCAGCCACTTTGGAAAACAGTATGGAAGTTCCTCAGTAAGCTAAAAATAGAATTACCGTATGATCCAGCAATCCTACTCCTGGGCATATATCCAGACAAAACTATAATTCAGAAAGATACATGCACCCCTATGTTCACAGGAGCCCTATTTACAATAGCCAACACATGGAAACAAGGTAAATGCCCACCAACAGACGAATCGAGAGAGAAGATGCAGGGTGTATGCACAGTGGAATACGACACCCATCAAGTCCACTCCCAGTGGAATGCTACAGTCATAAAAAAGAACAAAAGAATGCCATTTGCAGCAACATGGTGGACCTAGAGATGATCACACTAAGTAAATAAGTCAGAAAGAGAAAGACAAATACCATGTGCTATCACTTATATGTAGAATCTAAATGAACCTAAAGACCGAAGTAGACTCACAGATATAGAGAACAGACTTGTTGTGAAGGTGGGTAGACGGGGGAGTGATGGACTGGGAATTTGGAGTTAGTAGATGCAAACTATGACATAGAGAATGGATACACAACAAGGTCCTACTGTATAGCACAGGGAATTATATTCAATATCCTGTAATAAACCATAAGGGAAAAGAATAGTGAAAAGAATGTATGTATACAACCGAGCAGAAATGAACACAACATTGTAACTCAACTCTGCTTCAATTGAAAAAAGTATCACCTGTGTATTGGGTATGGAGGATGAGATTATTTTTAATAGGTCCCCAGCCCCATCTCAGAATTTTTATAAGGTAGCACCCAGGTGTTAAGTATTCTGAAATTCTGAGGTCTATCCTAGTTAAGAACTACTTATAATTCAACCCCTTCATTGTTTTCATTGTATACCTTTTATTTATTGTTTTTATAATGTCTTATTGGTAAAGGTATAAGAAATTGTATAATCCATGACCAAAACATATGTATCCTTTTCCTTATTTACTTTTTCTTGTTATAACTATAATGTTTATGTAACTTAATGTTCTGCTTGTTTTATAAATTCACATCTGTGTTGCTACATAGTCTTCATGATTATTTATTAATGGCTGCATAATTTCACATAGATGTAATTAATCTATTTAGCCATTCTCCAATTGTTAAACATGTATTTCCAGGTTTTCATTATTATAAATAACACTGGTTCAAAACTTTATGCAATGGCTTGTTTCATAAAAATCGTTCAAATTATACATCCTCTTAGGCTAGATTCCCAGGCAAGAGATTATTTTGTCAGGTGTTGGATTAGTCTATAAGAAGGTTTACTGTAGGGCTCACATGATTATGGAAGCCAAGAAGTCCCAAAATCTTCAGTCAGCAAGCTGGAGACTTCAGAGTTGATGGTGTGGTTCCACGTTGGTTCCAAAACATGGTTTTCAGCTGATGGGTACAAAAAGCCAGGACCTTCCCTCATACAAGGAAATAAATTTTGCGAACAACCTGACTTAACTTGGAAGCAGATTCTTCCAGAGGTAGTTGAACCTCCTGGTGAGAAGTCAGCCTGGTTAACACCTTGACTGCAGACTTGTAAGACCCTGAGCTGAGGACCCAGTAAAGCTGTGCCTGAATTCTTGACCCAAAGAAACTTTGAGATAATAAACGTGTGTGGTTTTAATCGACTGTTTGTGGTTAGTTTCTGAGCATAGGGAAGCAACACAGTGTGCTTCCTGGGAAACTTTTTATTTTCTTATTCCATCACTCCAGAAGAGTTTGGATTTCCATCAGTGAGTACAATCTGGAGAAGAGTTCAAATATTTTAAGTGAATACCTATGACCCATGTGTTTGCCTTGCCTGTTTCACTAACTGAGAGACCAAGCATACTAATGAATTCACATTTATATCTGACCCCCTGGTGGTTCAGAGGTTAAAGCATCTGCCTGCAATGTGGGAGACCTGGGTTCGATCCCTGGGTTGGGAAGATCCCCTGGAGAAGGAAATGGCAACCCACTCTAGTAGTCTTGCCTGGAGAATCCCATGGATGGAGGAGCCTGGTAGGCTGCAGTCCATGGGGTCACAAAGAGTCAGACACAACTGACCAACTTCACTTTCTTTATCTTGTGAAAGAGAAGGAAATGACAACCCACTCCAGTACTCTTGCCTGGAAAATCCCATGGATGGAGGAGCCTGGTAGGCTACAGTCCATGGGGTCACAAAGAGTCAGACACAACTGACCAACTTCACTTTCTTTATCTTGTGAAAGAGAAGGAAATGACAACCCACTCCAGTACTCTTGCCTGGAAAATCCCATGGATGGAGGAGCCTGGTAGGCTACAGTCCATGGGGTCACAAAGAGTCAGACACAACTGACCAACTTCACTTTCTTTATCTTGTGAAAGAGAAGGAAATGACAACCCACTCCAGTACTCTTGCCTGGAAAATCCCATGGATGGAGGAGCCTGGTAGGCTACAGTCCATGGGGTCACAAAGAGTCGGACACGACTGACCGACTTCACTTTCCTTATCTCGTGAAAACAGTTCAAACTCAACAAATAAAGCATGTGTTATTTCCACAACAACCTCCCCCACACTGTTCTTTATGATTAAAGCTAAACAAGGACTCTGAAGCTCCAAGATAACTCAGAGAGGATAAGTAGAGCCCTGGGCGGTAAGTATGTATAGGAATATACTGCTGAGAGCAGCCCATGAAGACCATCTCTGCTACCAAGAGCAAGGGTGGGGCTTACAAAGGCAAAAGCCACAGAGCTTCACCAGGTAAAATGATGGGTCAGCATGAACAAGGTCTTGGCTTGTCAGTTCAGGATGGACTGTAGTGGAGCTTGGAGGGCTGATGGCTAAACTCTGGGTTTCGCGTCTGCTCACCCTAACCAGTTTTCTGGGAAGTAGCTGCTCTGGTTCCTTCTTCAGGGGCCCTCACTCTTTGCTAGTTACACCCTTTCGACTCTGTCCTGTGGTAGGCAAGTCCTATTTGCACACTCAAGGCTTACGGAAAACTTCCTTTATCAATTAACAATCAAAATTAATAGGGATTGGCTTTAAGGGAGTTTTTATTTAAAAGGAACATTTAAATTGTCCTAGGAAGAAATAGGAAAATCATGCCGTTAATCCAGTGATTTAGCCTTAACTGCTCATTAAAATCATCCGGGGAGCTTTTAAAACATAAAATGCCTGAGGCCCTACTCCAGACCACTTAAATCAAAATCTGAGTAAGAGGCCACACTATCAGGATGTTTTAAATACTCCCCAGGTAATCCTGAAGTGCAGCCGGGCTCCAATACTGCTTATCTAACTGGTTTACCCTGCAATAAAGAAGGATGATTATTTGGTAAGACATTAACTGCTGTTTGCAGTGGCATGACTAAGAATGAGAGGCCAATTCAGAAACCTAATATTTTTAGATTTAGAAGAAGAAACGGCCAGCTTCCCCCAGGGGTGACATCTTAGCCACAGTACATTATCAAAACCAAACTGACAAAACAACTGGGACCTTCTTAAACTCAAAAGCTTTTCACAGCAAAGGAAACAATAAATAAAACAGAAAAGACAACCCATAGACTGGGAGAAAATATTTGCAAGTGACGTGACTGATAAGGGATTCAGTTCAGTTCAGTCGCTCAGTCCTGTCTGACTCCTTGCGATAAGGGATTAGTCTCCAAAATTTACAAATAGCTCAGGACACATGCAGCAACCAACACCCAGCACAGCCAACACCAAAAACAAACAAACAAAAAAACATCATGTTAAAAAAAAGAATATGCTAACAGTCTTTTTCTATTTCAGGATTTTTGACATATCATCAAATTATAAATATTTTAGAAGTTTTTTAAAGCAGTTATTAATACTACTGCTGCTGGACACAGAATTCACACACAGTTATAATTAGGGTTCCTTAAATCTCTTAACAATCATTGCTTTAAAACTGAATGTTTATTTCTGTAGAAGTCAAAACCTTTTATCTATGTTTTAATGATTCAAACAAGGTTGTAAGTTTCTTAATCTCTGAGCGAGTGTCTTGAAATATTTCCAGAGACACAGACTTTAGACACTAACCTATGATCTCAACAGCACTTTACAGACAGGTAGGTACGTGCTGGAACGGGCTTCCCAAGTGGTGCTAGTAAAGAACCCACCTGCCAGTGCAGTTAGACGTAAGAGATTCGGGTTCGATCCCTGGGTCAGGAGGATCCCCTGGAGGAGGGTACAGCAACCCACTCTAGTATTCTTGCCTGGAGAATCCCATGGACAGAGAAGCCTGGCAAGGTGCAGTCCATAGGGTCACAAAGAGTTGGACACGACTGAAGCGACTTAGCATGTGTGCTAGAATGTTCCAGGCAGGAGGTCCTTGCTCCTAGAGGCAGCTTAGTCCTGTTTTTGGAGAGCTAATATGTGTTAGTAAGTTTTCCTTGCATCAAGCATCAGCCTTGTATGAGGATCTGGGGTCAGAAGACACTAAATTTTGATTCCCAGCTGTGGGACTTGGGTAGTCATCTGAGATCCCTGTTCCTGGTCTTTACAAGGTAGGTGGGGCGGGGGTGGGGTGGAGGATTGGGGTGGGGGGGCCGTGGTTAACACACCCACAGGTGTGTTGGGGTCTGGGGTTAATTAACACAAAATCAGAAACAACTGTCTTGACAGAACCCTCATCTTGGTCTGAAACTATAAGACACAGAGCTGAATCTCTTCATTATAAATCTTTATTTTCCCAGATGAAGATAATTTTCAGTGTGTGTTTTTTAAACGTTAAATTCATTGTTATATGTATTGTAATATTAAACTATTTCAAAGGTACTCACTTGGATTTTTTCTTTTTTTTTCTCTTTTTTACCAAAGTTGTTTTTATGGTATCTTACATTTATGGCAAGGGATATTGATTTTTCAATTAGAGCATTGGCGTAATGTTTTTCTTAGAGTCCAGAGTTTGAGAAACACCAGACTCTCAAAGTACAAACTCTGTTACCCAGCCTGTGCCCATCTCTATAGTCTCAAATCTGAGCTGCTTCCCAAACTCTTCTAGCCACTTGGATCTCGTCCCCCAGTTATACCCTACTATTCACATATTGGTTCCCTGATCCACCCAACCCTCCCCACCTGTTGGCCTGGCCTCATTCTTCAAGACCCAGCTCAAAGGTTCCTGCCACTAGAGACCGACTCACACTCTCACAGTGACTGGCTTACATGCTGGCTCCACTGACTCCCCAGGAACATAAGGCAGGGTTCATATCCTATTCTCACTGTGTCTCCACCAACCTGGCTACACACTCTACAAATATCATTTGTTACTATTAATAAGGGTCAAAAATGTCCTTCTTTCTAGGTTTGTTCACCACTAGGTTACAGATGGCTTCCCAGGTGGTGTAGTGGTGACGAATCTGCTTGCCAATGCAGGAGATGCAAGAAACATTGGTTTGATCTCTTGGTCGGGAAGATCCCCTGGAGTAGGAAACAGCAACCCACTCCACTATTTCTTGCCTGGAAAATTCCACAGACAGAAGAACCTGGCAGGCTACAAGTCTATGAGGTGGCAAGAGTCTGACACAACTGATCACAGACACACACACAAATTACAAACTCAGCATGAAGTGTTTCCAGGAAGATTAACAGAAAAAACTGTATCACACAGAACCCAACCTAGTCATGGCAACAAAAAAAATCCTGTTCTTTTTAAAGATCAAAACAAGCTACCCAGATTTTTATTTAAATGATAATGTACTGGTCTGACCACACAGGGCAACTGTACCTTCATACATTGTGGGTAGAGGTGTAAACTGATGCAAAAAATACAAAGAATTCTTTGTCCCAGCAATTTGACTTCAAGATTACTATCTTCAGAAACATTCTCAGGAGTATGAAAATCACACGTTCACAGATGTTTTCGGTAGCATGGTTTGTAATACCAAAAAAAATTTAGGCTCTACCCCAGAGTTCATTAATGAGGAATGGAGGGCGGGGGGGAATTTATGAAATACTATGCAGCTATTAAAGAGAACTATCAACCATTAGCTGTGGCTACTCCTGGGGTGTGGGTTTTGTGGGACTTTGACTTTCTACTCACACAGTGCACGAGGAAAGTTTTGAATGAAATTCTGGAAACAAATTTAATTGCCAAGGCTACTTACTATTCAGTATTCTTTAAGATTTTTCTTCTGATTGTGAGATACTTTTGTAATTAAAAAATACAAAATTTAAAACCAAACTGAAGTTTGATGTTCCTTCAGTAAAGGGCCCCTAGGACTTACCTGGTGGTCCAATAGTTAAGACTCAGTGCTTCCACTGTAGGGAGGTGGAGGAGGGGCGGGGGACTAAGATCCCACTGGCAGCAGTGTAGTCAAGAGAAAAGAGGGGGGTGCCCTACACCTCAATAAATTATATATTTAAAGCCACTAGATGTCACTCTGAGCAAATGTTCTGTGTCACAAAGCTGTAGCTGTAGAAACAGCTGATCCCTCCGATGATCCCAACTAGCTAGAAATACAGATGTCATCTGGTCTCAGGGAAATGCTGACTTGGGGAAGAGCCCCCGCTGAACTGCAGATGCCACACTCGGTGCCAAGTGGCGACAATCAGGAAAGGAGAGGCACAATCACCCAGGTAGAGGCAGGATATCTGAGGGAGGCAGGGCTGCAGCAGGACCCTGAGCTGGGACAGGGATCCTCCTGGAAGGGGCTGGCCACACCGTGGCCACAGGCAGGCCGGCCCCGTCTTCCTCCTGGGCCATGAATTTATGTGTATTGGCTGCCTGGCCTTCACTATTGATTTTGCTTCCAAAATTTCTACCTTCAGGCAATACTTTTCCAGCACTTAGGAAGGTATTTGGGGGCGGTGGGGGAGAGGAGTAGGAATCCAACCCCAATCTGATCAAACTTCTGGATCTACCTACTAAGTTATAGGCTCTACAGAGCCCAAAGGACAGTATGAAATACAAGAGCGATTTACAGTCAGCAAAACCCAGAGAACTGGGGGCAGTATGTGACATATGACCTGGTTTCTTCAACAAACAGATTATAAGGAGACAAGCCAAGAGACCAAGGGAAAACCCTCAGATTAAAAGAGACTTAAGAGCCATATCAAACAACTGCAACATATAGAACTTATTTAGACCCCTAATCAAAAAACTGTTGGGGGGAAAAAAAATGACAATCAGATGTGTGAATACTGACTGGATTGTGCTGTTACTCGGTCGCTAAGTCGTGTCCAACTCTTTGTGACCCCATGGACTGTCTCCTGCCAGGCTCCTCTGTCCATGGGATTCTCCAGGCAAGAATACTGGAGTAGACTGCCATTTCCTTCTCCAGGGGATCTTCCCAACCCGGGGATCAAACCCGCAGCTCCTGCTTGGCAGGCAGATTCTTTACATTGAACCACCAGGGAAGCCCCACTGACTGGATATTTGGTGATATTTGGGTATTACTGTTAACTTTTTAGGTATGATAATGACACTGAGGTTATTTTGTTTTTAAGTCCTTAGAGAAACACACTGGAATATCTACTGGTATTTGTTTCAAGAGGGGGCAGTGTGTGGGGGTGTAGATAAAATCACATTGACCCTAAGTTGATTCTTGTTGAAGCTGGGTGATTACATGAGTTAATTACCCTTTTTTATAAGTTTGTTTGAATTTTACTTTAAAGTATAAAGTTAGACATCAGTGTTAAGGTGGGAGGAATAAATGACATACTTGACAAAGCAAACAGAGAAACTTTCTAGAGGCACTAGAGCCAGATGAGAACCATAGCAGTCATGAAATTTCTCAGTGGATGAGAATTAAACACAGTTTTCATCAGTTTTGTGGGATTTAGGAGGGGAAACCACCTAATCTCATTAAGCCTCTGTCCTCAAGTGTAAATGGGCATCACATCTGTATTTTCCAAGGGAGTCACAGACTTAAGTGAAAGGAACATATAAAAGAATATTTTGAAACCCAAGACATACTACCAAGTGTTATTAATAGTTTATGTGATAACACTAATTCACTTAGGGCTTCCCTGGTGGCTCAGATGGTAAAAAATCTCCCGGTCCTTGGGTCGGGAAGATCCCCTGGAGAAGCAAATGGCTACCCATTCCAGTATTCATGCCTGGAGAATCCCATGGCCAGAGGAAGCTTGTGGGATACGGTCCATGAGGTTGCAGAGTTGGACACGACTGACCCAGGATTTTCCAGGGGAGTCAGAAGACTTAAATGAAAGATGCCTATAAAAGTATTTTTAAACCCATAACATATTACTTGAGTGCTACATGACATACTACTTGATATACTATTAGTAGTTCATGTGATAACACTAATTCATTTATTCACACAGACATTCCATAAACATTTATGAAGAGCCGGATACTGTGTTAGGCCCTGTGAATACAAAGACGGAACATTAGCCTTGCTTTGTCTAATTCCATGTTTATCAACCTTGGGTACACATTAAAAACACCAGTGCCTGGGCATCCACCCAGACCACAGTCTCTGGGTGTGGGTCTTGGTTATAGGGTTGTGTTTGTTTGTTTAGAGCTTCACAAGTGATTGATTCAACTTCAAGGGTTGAGAACCAGTCTTCTCATCAATTTCGATGAGTAGTTCTAAGCAATCTTTTACAAGCCTGGGTCTTTAAAAAAAAAAAAAAGGTACAAATGAATTTATGTACAAAATAGAAGTAGAGCTACAGATGTAGAAAAACTTGTGGTTATCAATGGGGAAAGGTGGGGAGAAGGATTAATTGGGAGACTGGGATTGACATCCACACACTACTATATATAAAATTGATAACTAAAAAGGGCTTATTGTATAGCACAAGGAAGTCTAATCAATACTCTGTAATGATCTATATGGGAAAAGAATTTAAAAATAAGTGGATCTATGTATCTGTTGTTGTTGTTTAGTCACTAAGTCATGTCAGACTCTTTTGTGACCCCACGGACTATAGCCCACCAGGCTCCTGTAATGTGTAACTAATTCACTTTGCTGTACAGCATAAACTAAGGCAACATTTTAAATCAGTTACACTCCAATAAAACAATTAAAAAAATAAACCTGGGTCTTGGTTTATGTAATTTTCAAGCAACTTTTAATGACTAGAGACACCCTCTAGCTGTTTGATCTCTGAAAGGACAAGGACTTGTCCAGCTGTGCACCAAATGGCCATCTGGCCATACCTGACTTCCCAGTGGTCGACAAAGTCACGTAATTTCAGGTGATCCCCCTGGAATTTTCCGTTGTGTTTTTCTTCCGTAGAGGGGATTTATCTTTTTTTGATTATAAAAGGTTTTGCTGTTGTTATTCAGTCACTAAGTCATGTCCGACTCTTTGCAACCCCATGGACTGCAGCATGCCAGGCTTCTCTGTCCTTTACTATCTCCCAGAGTTTGCTCAAATTCATGTCCCTTGAGTCGGTGATAAAAAGTTTGAGGTTGTGCAAGTTTCTCAGTTTCAGACATGAACAAACGAGACTGGTCAGTGTTCTGACTCACATTTCAAGTCAGACTTTCCAGAGTTTGCACCCCTCAGTCACGCTGAGGCCTGAAACCACGGGGTGTGAAGGAGGAGATCAGTGAGCCTAACCACACTAGTCTACCCCACACAGAATTCCCCACAAACACTTCCTGTTTGACTTTCCAGTTTGTTCCAGAAGGTTCTGGAAAGAGAGAAATAGGATCTGCTGAAATGCTTAAGAAAGGAAAGAGAATCAGGTTGAGAGTAAAATTTCTGGAGGAACAAGTAAAATAATGCTCTGAAAGTAGAGTCCCAGATTCTCCAAGTCTCATTACTAGATGCATGAGTTATATAAAACCACAGAAATATGGATTTACTTGCAGATCTTATTTTACCTCTTTCTCTACATATCCAGGTATCTTTTCTTCCTCAACGCATATCCTCAAATGCAAGCACCTGAGTGGGATCTTTCTGGGCACAGAGCAAGTGACACCCTAGCTCTACCTCTTACCCACTGTGTGACCTTGAATAAAATGCTTAAAGTTTCTGTCTCGGTAAAGTGGGGCTCATGATAGATAATACCTACTTCAGTCAAGTTGCTGGGAAGATTAAATGAGATTACGGGTAAATGAGATTGAGATAAAGAATACTTAGCACAGCATCCGCTGCAGAGTAAACTATGATTAAGTTTAACACACAATCTACTGCCAGAAATCCCTCAGGCCAGTGCTTCTTAAACTTTGCGCAAATAATTATCTGGAGACTTTGCATATTCAGGGTACAAGTTTCAGTTTGGGAAGATGAAAAAGTTCCGGAGATGGATAGTAAGGTTGCACAACAATGTGAATTACCTAATGCCACTGATCTGTACTTTTAAAAATGGTTAAAATGGCAAATCTTCTTCTGTACATTTTTGCCACAATTTAAAAGCACTTTCAGGGGCTGCCCTGGTGGTTCAGTGGTAAAGAATCCACCTGCCAATGCAGGAGACATGGGTTCAATCCCTGATCTGGGAAGGTCCCACATGCCTGGGAACAACTGACCCCTGCGTCTCAATTATTGAGCCTGTGCTCTAGAGCTTGGGAGCAGCAACTACTGAGCCCTCAGCCTCAACTACTGAAGCCCTCGAACCCTGGAGCCTGTGCTCTGCTACAAGAGAGCAACCCCCACACGCTGCAACTAGACAACACCCCTCACAGTAGTGTCTGACTCTTTGCAACCCCGTGAACTGTAGCCCGCCAGGCTCCTCTGTCCATAGAATTCTCCAGGCCAGAATACCGGAGTGGGTAGTCATTTTCTTCTCCAGGGGATCAAACCTGGGTCTCCCGCATTGCAGGCAGATTCTTTACTATCTGAGCCACCAGGGATGCCCAATGAAGACCCAGCACAGCCTAAAGAAAAAAATAGAATGCACTTTCAGTAGCACTTTGAATAAGCTCCTAGATGAGGCTGATGAAGATAGTTTGCAGACCACACTTTGAGTAGCAAGGTCCTCTGGGTATTGAACCACCACCATCAAATTGATATTACACTTTACAGTTAACATAAGGCATTTCTACATCCCTTGTCTCTGTGATCCCCAGAATAACAACACATGATACTGTATTCAGAGCGAATGCAATTCTTCCTCTCCTTCAAGCAAAACCTTGATCTTGGGTCGTAGCCCTCTTACATCAAATCAGGGCTGTTTCTCTATGTAAGCAGACAGGATCTTACTTAAGGCCCTCTTTGTTTTTTTTTCCCTGTATTGACTGCTCTTTTTAGGGAACTCTCCCAAGCAAATGCTTCCCATATCACCTTAGCCTTTCCTTCCCCATTTACATTTATGGTTGGGGTAAAGACTGGTTCTCCAGCCTAAATGGGGCTTCTCAGGTGGTGTTAGTGGTAAAGAATCGACATGCCAATGCAAGAGATGCTTTGGGTTCCATCCCCAGGTCAGGAAGATCCCCTGGAGGAGGGCATCACAACCCACTCCAGTACTCTTGCCTGGAGAATCTCAGGGACAGAGAAGCCTGGCAGGCTATATGGGATCACAAAGTGTCGGACGTGACTGAAAGACAGCACCAGCCTAAGCAGGGAGCATCTGCTTCACCCATTGGATGCTGGCCTTCCTCCCAGTCTGACCGAGGGCATGTCAAATATCTCTGTATTTACCATCTTACTGACAGGACACATGGAAAACTGCTTTGTCGTGTCTGTTGAGTGTGGGACCTGACAGCATTCATTAGAATTCTAGTTTTTATTCAGTCGTCACTGCTATGTATCAGCAAGTGAAAACAGAACTGGATGTGCTCAGCTACACTGCGTGCTTGGCATGACCGGCAGCCCAAAGCAATGGTTCTCCAAACGTGCCTGTGTAAGCGAGTGACAGCGTGTTTCCCTGGAGAGCTGCGAATGCAGCTCTAATTAGTGTGTTAGCTCACAGCTGTTTCTTGTACCAGAGGTTCACACAGCCTCAGACTGTGGGCTGTCACTATTGTGTATCTCTCCATGGAATGGTCTGCAGGAATCCTGCAGTAATGGGTCCATTTCCTTAGCCACTGGGAACAGGATCAAGGTCGCTAGGCACAAGAACAAGGTCACCTGGCATCCTTAATTCCACTTGAAAAAGCTGTCCTGTCCACAATCTAACCCAAGAAGAAACTGCTGTAGAGGCCAAAGTGCCTGCCGCCAGCCCATCCAACAGTAGGATTCCCTCTAGTCAGCAGCAGGAATTCTCAGGGGTCTCCAGTCTCAAAGGGAGAGGAGATAGGACAGCTACCCCAGGGTTCAAGTCTCTGGGAACCTGGTTCTCCACATTAGAATCATCTGGGGAGGCAACTGTTTACTGATGCCTGAGCTCCATTCCAGATCGACATTAAGATAATCAGGATGTCTGGGGGTAGAAACTGGGCATCGACAACTATTATAAAAAGTCAGTCTAGGGTTTCCCTGGTGGCTCAGTAGGAAAGAGTCCACCTTCCAATGCAGGAGTCACGGGTTTGATCCCTGGTTTGGGAAGATCCCACATGCCATGCAGCAACTAAGCCCGTGTGCCCCAACTATTGAGCCTGTGCCCTGGAGCCTGGGAGCCACAACTACTGAGCCCACACACCACAACACCCGTGTGACCTAGAGCCTGTGCTCCACAACGAGAGAAGCCAGAGCAATGCGAAGCCTGCACACAGCAACTAGGGAGTAGCCCTTGTTGGCCGCAACTAGAGAAAAGCCTGAGCAGCAATGAAGACTCAGGACAGCCAGGAGTAAATAAATAATTGTTTAACACGTCAGTCTAATGTGTGGCCATATTGAAAACCGCCACCTCAGGGGGTTTCTGTTTTGTTCAGACTTTAGAGCAAAAATTATGATGACCAAGAGGCAGGAGCCTCTCATTACAAAACACAAGATTCAAATGTCTTTAATGACACAGTGGGAACACCATGTCTGAGCACAGCAGTAGTTGGGGTGAACTGTAATCATGGTGTACGTGTGTTTACTCCAAGGGTGAGGATAATTCGCTCTTCAGTGAGGGCATAGAACCAAGGACCAGCTCCCACCTTGGGAAGCCCTGGCTGCTGACCCAGCCCCAAGGGGAGCACCTGCAGGGAAGAGGCTTTGGTGTGCCTCACTCACACCGGCTGGATGCATTGAATTTTGAAATAAAAGGCATTGTAAACTATAAAAGAATTCCCAAAATTAATCTCTTTATCTGAGAGGCAAGTTTGGAACGAACCATTCCACGGAGTAGACAGCAAACTCAGCAGAACTGGGAAAACCACTAACACGTTCACCAAATTCTCTTAAAATGAATATGGATTAAAACTTGATTTCTGGATTTCCTAGCCACTTTCACATACTCCCCTCTATCAGGAGGAGTATTTGGTTGAACATGCTTTGGAAAAATGACATCTCCAAAGATGAAAGTTTTATCTACAAAATTAGCGTTCTAATTTTCTAATTTTTAAGAGATTTTAATATATGAAGAAACTGAGTCAACTGATCCATGACGCTTTCCTTTTGATTTCATTAATGACTGAAGTTTCCTCTTTCCTAAGGGATAATGAGGATCTGGTGATTTTTGCTTATCTCTTTTGGCTTCTGAATCACTCAATTAGTCAGGATTTCTAAAACACCACAGTGCATGCAGACACTCCTGCCACTTCCGGCTTCATCTCATCCTTTAAGAAGACTGAATCACCATGTTCTTCTCACTTCCATGTTTTGGCTCACACTGTCCCCTTTGCTTGGAATGTCTTTTCTGTCCTTCCCATTAAGCCCGGGTGAAATTTTCCCATTTGCACATTGATGGACCTGAAGGGTATCATGCTTAGTGAAATAACAGAAAGACAAATACTACATCACTTATATGTGGTATCTAAAACATAAAACAAATGAATATTAAAAAAAAAAAAAACAGAAATAGACACAGATACAGAAAACAAATGAATGGTTACCAGTGGGGAGAGGGAAGAGCAAGATAGGGGTAGGGGATTAAAGTAGTACAAACTACTTTGTATAAAATAAGATACAAGGATTTACTGGAGAAGGAAATGGCTACCCACTCCCGTATTCTTGCCCGGAGAATCCCATGGACAGAGGAGCCTGGTGGGTTACAGTCCATGGGGTTGCAAGAGTAGGATGTGACTTAGTAACTAAACCACCACCACCCACAAGGAATATAGCCAATATTTTATAATAATTTTAAATGGAGTATTACCTATAAAATATTGAATCATTATGTTGTATATTTTTAACTAATATATAAATCAACTAAAAAAAAAAAGAACAAAAGGCACACTGAGAAAAAGTGTGACATTCTACTCCAGGTGGTAGTCTGTGCTTCTTAGTGCTGAGAGCTTGTGAATCTTCAAAGGGAAAGCACACACTCCTTTGGGATGTCACACCTCAGAAAGTTGAGAGGTCCACTCCCTCAAATTTACTCCTGAAGGACCAAAATTTTGATCCCCACTGTTGAGAAGCCAAGAGTTAGTGCCTCAGTTTTAGGAGATGCAGATAGGTTAACAAGCAAGGTTTTCTCGTCGGTCCAGCCACCCTTTTGCAAAGGCGGGAGGAACAACCATGGTCTTCTGACAACTGTGGTCCTGAGGAAGCAGATTGGAAAAGGTGAAACCTGTGTCTTTCAAGACTGGTTGCTTCTTGGAAATGGCTGCTCTTCCTTGGAGGCTGCCAGGTTTTGTGATCCTGGCATTGGCAGGCCATGTTGGCTGTTAATTTGCCCCTCATGTGAGTGGTGCCACATCTCTCGTGTTCTGTCTTTATCCACATTTTCTGTTCTTACACCACACCACACCTTTCTTTTTTTTCCGAATATAAAATTTCCTTAAGGTTTAAAAACAAACAAGGTTCTCCTATGGCTCCCAGACTATCCTGTTTGCTGCTGCTTAGTAGGGTGGTTGGGTCCCCATGATGATAGATCCAGAGGTTTCTTTGACTTTTCTCACTCATCACTATCTCTGTTCCAGATAAGATGAAAGAGAAGAGGGGATACTGCTTTAAAAGGGCTCAATCTGTTTCATCAAACTAGAGAAAAAGAGTGAATTCTGGGTTACAGGCAATTACACTATTCACATAGTTTCATAGCTAGAACATGGGAGGTCTCTGAGGCAAAGTTGTGAAGCCTGCATTTTATTTCATTTTGCATCTGAGCTTAAAAGTACTAGAACCTTTTCACAGAACTAGGTTATATAGCCCAATAAAAGACTGCTCATTAGAAAGAAATACTGTGAAAGGAATTGGGTTTGGCAAAGTGATACCTTAGCTAAGCTGTTAGTGTCTCACAGGTGATGTTATTCAAGACTGAATAACCAAGATTTTTATTAAAAAAAAAATACTGCAGACCAATTTCGTAGAAGGTGATGGCAACCCACTCCAGTGTTCTTGCCTGGAGAATCCCAGGGACGGGGGAGCCTGGCAGGCTGCCATCTATCTATGGGGTCGCACAGAGTCGGACACGACTGAAGTGACTTAGCAGCAGCAGACCAATTTACCTGGACCACAGAAGTAAAACCTATAGACGTGGAGAGTACAGGACTTCTCCAAAAGTAACTAAATATTTATCCTACAAAACATACAGAGCAAGAGATGAGTGAGCTTTTGTCAGAGGAGGGAAGAATGTCTTTTCTCTGGTACCGAGTTAGCAGGGACCTGGACTCTGAGATAAGTAGACCCCTGGTGTGTTCTCTGTGGGAAATCGAACTGACCTTCAACAAGTGACGCCAGCACCAGCAGAGCTGAGCTTGGACTCAGGGGCTAGTGCTCCCTCCGCTTATCCAGCTCATAGCCTCTTGTCTCCGCCATGAATGAGATGGCAGAACAAGACTTCCTCTGTCAAGGCATGATTCATGCAAATGTCAATGGATTTACCTTAAATCTTTTAAGCTGAAATTCTCAAGGTGTATCTTTCAGCCAAGCTACTAATACAGTTTGGTACTTTTCTAGTTGTTGCAATTATTTGTCCTGATTGCTCATTAGCAAAACCCTAGGTCACCTGAATTATTCATATCTCAAGAACAACCACAAAAACGTATTCCGATCAGAGACAAGTGTCTTGGCCCCGCCAAGAATGAAGTATTGGCCCTATCCTAGTCCCATGCAAATGAGGGTCATGAGGGCTCACTGGTTTTTAATGTGCTGATACTACACGTCATTAGAATCCACATATATAAATACCTTCCAGTTATCCAGATCATCTGGAAATGAGGCGTCAAGGAAATCTCAACCATCTTGAACATTCTGTTTTTCCTGGTGTACAAGGTAATAAATATCCTTTCAATTATAAATTTTATTATTTTATCAAAAATATAGACAACTGGAAAGGCTGAGAATTAAAGAATTTAATTTATTGACAATAACATTTTAATTCTCTTTTATAGTCATGTGGCCTATGTTTTTAACTCTTTAAATATTATCCCATGGACTCACATTTTATTTATTTTAAATATGTTACTCTGATACTTGTTCTGGGTTGTATTAGGGTTTTAAAATAGTGAGTGAACCCAAATTATAGAAAAAGAGCAATCACAAAAATCCTACATAGGTGGAATTTTAGAAGTTATGCCTATTTCCCTCCTCCATATTTAGAGCAATGAATATATGGAAAAAAAGAGGAGCATCAATCAACAGTTATAAGAGGGGAACATAAAGGATGCAAGCCTTCCAGTAGGCAATAATAGTTACAAGAATTTGGTCTTGATATCATCCTCTTGAAGGCTCTCTCCCCATTTCAAATATAATTTAACCTCAAAGATGGATTTTTTAAAATCAATCATTGGCAGCTTGTTTCAAGACATATTCTCTTATGGCATTTCACAGATCTACGGTTATTGGATATGCGTTGTCATTTTCTGTTTTATTTTAAAATTATAGCTCCCTTTGTAAAAAGTATTCCAAATGACAGAATTAATTTTTATAATAAACATTTACCAAGTGACCCCTCTTATAAAAATGAATCAATTAATATACTGTTGGTAAAAATTATAGCATTCTTATGGAGAAGGAAAACAATTATTTATCTTCAGAATGCCTCATCTCTCTTCTCTTCCTACAAAACAACAATAAAGGGCATTTTGTATACCATTTAAAAGATGTTCTCATAACAGTGTAGCTTTTTTCTTGTTTTCAAGAAAAATGAAAATGATTGAAATAAAAGTTACCATGATATAGCAGAAAACAGAAAACCGTGAATCTATTAGAATTTACTATCACATCAAATAAACCCTCTATATCATAATATGAGTATAGACAAGACAAATACCCACTTCTAAGTGGATATTATACTACTATCTACCTATCAAAGTCACTGTAAGAATCAAATGGAATAATAACTGTATTTCAAAAACTGTGTTTTTATAAACAGCTAATAGACCAATATTCTTTTAAACTCACTAGGTAAATATTGCTAATAAGTATGAAATCCGCCTGCAATGCAAGAAACCCCAGTTTGATTCCTGAGTTAGGAAGATCCACTGGAGAAGGGATAAGCTACCCACTCCAGTATTCTTGGGCTTCCCTGGTGGCTTAGGCAGTAAAGAATCCGCCTGCGATGTGGGAGACCTGGGTTTGATCCCTGGATCGGGAAGATCCCATGGAGAAGGAAATGGCAACTAACTCTAGTATTCTGGCCTGGAGAATTCCATGGACAGAGGAGCCTGGCCGGCTACAGTCCATGGAGTCACAAAGTGTCACACACGACTGAACAACTTTCCCTTTATGAAATGTTTCATACTGTACATGAATGTGTGTGTGTATGATGTAGATCTTGAATTAGAGCCACACACCATTCATAAGGCATGTGAATCATAATCTATATTCCAATTGTTTAACAGACTTAGCGACTAAACAACAACAACAAAATTATCTTCCAGAATCTCTACTCTATACATCCTTTGGTTCCTAATAGCATAAGCTTCAGTCAAGTTTCTTAAGAAAGTGCCTGATCCAGGGTCAGGCTCCATAAGCAGGAAAGGGTTACATATTTTCTAAGTTAAGAATTAATACTCTTGTTTTACTTACAGATAGAGTCTAAAGATGAAAGTGGTGTTTCTGATCACTTTCCTTTTGGTCACGGCTCACTGCACACCAGTAAGTAACCTCTTAATGTTTATTTCTGCAAATCAGCCTTGGTTCACGCGTTCTAAACTTTAATACTCAATCTTCAAAAAAAAAAAAATCTACCATTGGAGTCAAAGTCACAGTCTCCCTTTTAAGTTTCTTTGGAGCTAAAAGTAGCTCTTTCAAGGTATCTTTATAAACCCTGTTAGAGGGCTTCCCTACTGGCCCAGTGGCTAAGATTCCGAGCTCCCCAGGCAGGGGGCCCGGGTTCGATCTCTGGTCAGGAAATTAGATCCCACATGCCACAAAAGACCCACAGGAGACAAAAAAATAAATACAAATAAATATTAAAAAAAAAAAAAAACAGTTAGAAAAACAAAAGAAGACTGTCAGAAAAGCAAAAGATTTGAGTCAAACGTAGCAGGGAACTTCGCCTGGCCTCAGAGCACAGCTGTGGTTCTCAATCTTGGCTGCACTTTGGAATTGCTTGGGAAACTTTACAAAGTCCTAAGGCCTGGGTCCTGCCCTCCCAAGCCTGACTTAATTGGCCTGGGGTGTGATGCACAGGCATCAGGATTTTTATCATCTTCCCAGGTGACTGTTTCACTGGGCAGCCAAGGTTGAGAAGTGCTGGTGGAGGAAGGGGCGTTGACTGCTCTGGAGAAGCCCTTGATGAACTCTGAGACAATCGGAAGCCCCATGGTGGTTTAGGAAGACTGCAGCTCAGGTTGTTACTGTGAACAAAGCAGAAAGTGAACACAATGAGACGATTACAGGCTTACCTCGGAGATACAGCGAGTTCAGTTCCAGACCACAACAATAAAGCAACTATCTCAAGAAAGCAGGTCATACGAATTTCTTAGCTTCCCAGTGCATATAAAAGTTATGTCTATATTATAACCTATTATGTATGTATGCAGCAGCGTTATGTCTGCAAAACAGTGTGCACCTTAATATTTTTTGTTTGCTTAAATTTTTCCTTTTCTAAAATTTATTTTTAAACCATATGCACTTTTATTGAAAAATAATTTATTGCTAAAAAACACTAACCATAATCTGAGCCTTTAGCAAGTCGGAGTAGTAACATTAAAGATCACTGAGCACAGATCACCATGACAAATATAATAATAATGAAAAAGCTTGAAACACTTGAGAATTACCCAAATGTGACTCAGAGACACGAAGTGAGAGAGTGCTAGTGGAAACATGGACAGTAGTCCTGCTCGTCACTGGGTTGCCACAAACCTTCGATTTGTTTTGAAAAATATGTACTCTCTGTGAAGCACAATAAAACTAGGTATGCTTATACTTGAGATAATATTTTTGGTACTAAAACAGATTAGTGACTGATGTTAACAGATACAATATTCATTTGCTTATTTTAAAAACAAATGTTTCTTGAGATGGGCGATCATGCAAGGTGCCAGAACTACTCAGATGACAAAACATAGTGCCTGCCTTTTGGGAACTCAAAGTCCAAGCCTCCTAGTTAATTACTATTATTATTATTACATCTGTTTCCTCAGTCTCCATATTCTGTCTCTCAATTTTCACAGGTACAAGAATTTTATCCTGGAATTCACCATGATTACTTCTTAAACTGGCAGGTGATTGTGTGTGTGTGTGTGTGTGTGTGTGTTTTAAAAACCACCTAAATTAGGAATATTTGTGGTCTCCTAGGAAAATGTGGGAGAAGGCAATGGCACCCCACTCCAGTACTCTTGCCTGAAAAATCCCATGGACAGAGGAGCCTGGTAGGCTGCAGTCCATGGGGTCACTAAGAGTCAGACACGACTGAGCGACTTCACTTTCACTTTTCACTTTCATGCATTGGAGAAGGAAATGGCAACCCACTCCAGTGTTCTTGCCTGGAGAATCCCAGGGATGGGGGAGCCTGGTGGGCTGCTGTCTCTGGGGTTGCACAGAGTCGGACACAACTGAAGCGACTTAGCAGCAGCAGCAGCAGGAAAATGTGATTTAAAGAGAAAATATGTGAGACATTTTCAAGAAGTAATATTTTCAGGAGCATAAAGTATGATTACAAGATTTTCTCTTAGAAAAGGGAACCCTCCTACACTGTTGATGGGAATGTAAATTAGTGCAGCCACTATGGAGAACAGTATGGAGGTCCCTCAGAAAAATAAAAATAGAACTACCATATGATCCAGCAATTCCACTCCTGGGCATATATCCAGACAAAGCTATAATTTGAAAAGATACGTGCACCTCTGTGTTTATAGCAGCATTATTTATAATAGCCAGGACATGGAAGCAACCTAAATGTTCACTGATAGATGAATGGATAGAGAAGATGTAGTATATATACAATGGAGTATTAGTCATAAGAAAGAATGAAATATTAATAATGCCATTTGGAGCAACACAGATGAACCTAGAGATTATCATACCAAGTGAAGTTATGTCAGACAGAGAAAGACAAATATAATATGATATCACTTATGTCGTATTTAGACACAATATGAAAATGGACACAAATACGACACAAATGAACTTATCTACAGAACAGAAATAGACTCATAGACATAAAGAACAGATTTGTAGTTGCCAAGGGAAGTGGGATGGAGGAGAGATGGACTGTGAGTTTGGGATTAGCAGATTCAAACTATTACGTATAGAATGTGTGTGTTAGTCACTCAGTCGTGTCCAGCTCTTTATGACCCTATGGACTGTAGCCCACCAGGCTCCTCTGTCCATGGAATTCTCCAGCCAAGAATACTGGAGACAGCTGCCATTTTCTTCTCTAGGGGACCTTCCCAATCCAGGGATCAAAGTCAGGTCTTCCACACTGCGGGTAGATGCTTTACAGTCTGAGCTATTAGAGAAGCCCCCATATAAAATGGATAACAACAAAATTCTACTATATAGCACACGGGAACTACATTCAACGTCCTATATTGAAGAGAACATGAAAAAGAATATATATGCCTAACTGAGTCAGTGTGCTGTACAGCAGAAAGTAATACAATACTGTAAATCAACTATATTTGAAAAGCATAAAAAATATATATATTTTCTCCAAGGTAAAAATGAAAGAAATCTAAGGTGGGAAGCATAGGAACCAGCCTCACTGGCATGGCTAGGAATTCTGTGGACAGTTCCTGCCAGTTGGGAAAATCATCTCCAGAGAAACAGACCTCTCTAGGCCTGTGAAAATCAGAACATTAGCCTTGAGTTATCTCTTGTCTGAGTGAACACCACCGTTCTCAGTGTGCAACTGATTTAGATTCTTCTCTTTTGCAAATAAGGGGACAACATAAGTCACCAAACTGCTTTTACAAGTTTAGCGTAATCTGACTTCAATAATCTAGAACCCAGAAATCATCAGGATATTTTGTTTTTACAACTTAATATTACGTCTTTACTTTTCAGAGGATACATCACAGAATGAGCCCATATCAACTATTCCTGTATCACATGGTAAACTCATTCAATCTAATATCTAAAAGTCCTCATTAAAAAGTTACATGTGCGATTAATTCCTTTTAGAACACTTTATCTCAACTGACAAATGTCTTTGTCTTTTTTTTTTTTTTTTTTTGCTAAACAAGCTCAGAGATCAATTTATACTTATTTTCAGGAATTATGTTTTGTATAGACTTTTTGATCTGTAGATGGAAGCTTCTTGGCATATTGCTTGCTTCTTCGCATCTCCCTAAAGATGCTTGGAACATCTTTGAAAGCTCAGGTTTCTGCTCAGAGAGAACTGCCAAAGTATACAGCTCTCTGTTCCTCACCTTAGTACTTAACTGCCCTTTCCTTTCATAGGCAGGGATGAATCTCTATGTTTCTATGGATCCTTGTTGCCTTTTTTTTTTTTTTTAGTGAGGCTGCTAATTTCTGGAAAATTTTTGTACCAGTACTCTTCTCAGCTAACTCCTAACTCCATTCTCTTCATATGATTGTCCAACTAACATTACAACAAGCCCCTTTGTTATTCACAGACCTTAAAGTAATTTTTGTAATTTCCTCTTGGAAGTAATTTTCTTTTTGAGAACTTAAAAAAATATCTTTGAACAGAAGCAAAATTTCCTAACAATTAAGTGTCAGATAACTGTTTTGGTTTTTCTTTTCTCCCTTACAGTGGCTTCAGAGGCTTTATGAACTCTGCAATACCTGTGTAAGTTTTCATTCTTGATTTTTCTATCATTATCAGCACTTGAGAGAAGAATGAAGGCTCAGGAAAATAAAGGGAAAGACAAAGGAAACGTGAAATCATGTTTGAGGGTTTGTCATCATAATATTGGCTAATTTCCCATTTATATCTTGTTTTTAATACAACTTTAAGTCACTTATTATGAATGATGAATGTTCCACATACTAACAAAATTACTAATTAATGGAAGGACTAACACTTGTGAATTTGTGTGAAAAGCCTTAGAATTTTTTGAAAATGTTGAAGACAGTTATTAAGCCAAAGTCCTCTCAAATTTTCATTACATGTATCCTACTAATAATATCTGAGAAGGAACTTCAATTTTAAAAAAATACATATATTCATATATATAAACATGTGAAACCATTTAATAAATCATAATTTCTTAAACATACTGTATTTCTTTCCTTCCACTTTTCAGCTCTAAAATGTCCATTTTATGTCAAAGTCACCATCTTATCTTTTAATCCCTTGAGCATTTTAATCATAGCTATTTTAAAGTCAGTGTCTAGTAATTACAACTCTTTGGATCTCCTGAGGGTCTGCCTCTCTGATCTAATTTTTTTTTTCGTTGTCAGTCCAGTCTTGTCCCCCACCACTCCCTCTGACACTTTTTTTAAACCTGGTTGTTGTGGATTGAGCAGTTAACATTGTTTTGAAAACTGTAGACAATTTGAGGTTCTAGATGAAATTGCCTTCCTCCAAAGAGAAAGTTTTTTTTTTTTCCTAGACTGTGTAGACCATGCGCACAACATTCACAGACCACCTTGCTCCATACGGAGACTGAGTTGATTAGAACAAGTCCCCCTGGCTCATTCTTATTCCCAGGGTGAGGTCTTTGGAGTTCTAGCTGTAAGACTGGTTACTTATTAAGTCTCCTTCTCCCTGAGTGCTAAGTTGCTTCAGTCGTGTCCGACTCTTTGCAACCCCAGGAACGTGTATAGCCTACCAGGCTCCTCTGTCCATGGGATTCTCCAGGCAAGAATACTGGAGAGGGTTGCCATGCCCTGCCTTCACTCCTTCTCCCAGGCAGCCCCTGAACTTGGAACTTTTGTCCCCTAGCCCTGTGAGTTTGTTAAAAGTCCTGCTCAGCTTCCAGCCTTTCAGCCACTACTTTTGGGATTGTCAATTGCCTCCCTGGGATTCTTGCCTCCCCGCAATCTCAAGTCCATAACCTCACTTTCTTATAACTCTGCTACCTTCAGAAGCATGCTTAAACATTTGCGGCGGTGGGGGTTCCAACTCTTCCAGTTGTTCTTTCCAAAGGGATTGGCTGGAACAACAGGTTGGAAAGAAAGTAGATTTTCTTTTCAACGATCAAATACAAACAATGCGAAATTTCATTAACTGTCCTACACATACAGAGAACTAGAAGAAGCTGATAATTTTAATAAAACTTTTTTTAAAATGGCACTGGTTGAAAATTCTCTTATCTATAATAAATTTAACAATGTTTTATTATTCAAGTAGTGGCTATGTAATATTTATATGTTGAATATTTATAGATGCATTCTTGTGTCTTGATTTTTGTCTTATCAGAGGAAACCACCAGTGAACAGACGGACTACCATAGACTCCATGCTACCGTCCTCACCAGTGACAGAAATTGCTCCTCCTCTGACTCCTACTCCATCAGGCCCCTTTACCCCACCAGGGCCCTTTACCCCTAACAGACGGGGAGACATGTGATTCATGAAGTTCCACAGAGACTTCCTAGCCAAACACAGCATTCTTTCTCCTGCACTGTTTATCACAATTGATGATCAAAGACTCTCTCTGTTCCTTGGACCACAGCACACCCTTTTCAGTATCCTGGATAAAACAGCAATGCTTCATTAAAAAAATGCTTTTATCACTCCTATTATTCCTGAGTGGAATGTCATTTTCCATCATTATTGACATTTAAAGATAGATCAGGAAAATGAGCAAAGGAATCTCAGAAACAGGATCTCTTTCTCTGGGAAGTCACAGGCCTATAGTTAAGAATCAGAGGTTCTATGACAAAGGAAGGAAGGAAAAAGAATTTCGGGGAGAGGTATGCAGCCTGCAGTCTCTGCCAAACATGGGAGGTGAGAGGTGACAGGACCATCCCCAGCCTACATCCAAGCCCTTGAAAGACTTCTGGGATGCTTTCCAGCAAGAGGAGACAGCGTTTTGACCCTTTTAACTGGGAGGGAAACTGATGAAGCCATGAAGAAACGTACTTAAAATTTATTTTTGTCTTTTTTTTTTTTTAAATAATAGCAATGAGCGAGGCCACGCGCGGGGCTCCCTCCGGGTCTCCGCCTCCAACAAGACGCTCCTCTCCTCACGCCGGGAACTCGAGGACGGCGCGGCAGCCGCTGCGACCCTCGCGGCGGAGCCGGAGAAGGCGCCGGCGGCCGAGCCGAGCCCGCCGGGTGCCCGCCGCCGCCGCCACCGCCGCCGCGGCTCGTCGCGCCCCGCCCTCCCCTATTTTTGTCTTATTTGAGAGGCGAAGTTACAAGTTTCTGCCTGATCTGTTTATACAGATGTACAAAGCAAAAAGGAAGAAAGATTTTATGCATATGACTCATTCTCCATCTCTACAAATACCAGGCCCACTTTTCAGGAAAGAGAATGGTTTGGCACCTCTGAACTAAGAACAATGGTCACAGTCTATTAGTCCTTTCTGTTCTTCCACAGTGAAAAACCACTGCATGACATTCACAGGGGACTTTGGTTTTGTTGGGAAGTTTCCCAAAGGTCTCTCCTTACACCAGGTTGCAACAGGCTATACTTAGAAATCAAAGGAAATGAAGTCTGCATAGGAAAGGTGTGTGTGCATGCTATGTCTCTAAGTTGTGTCCCACTCTTTGTGGAGAGAGCCCACCAGGTTCCTTTGTCGTGGGATTCCCCAGGCAAGAATACTGGAGTGAGTTGTCGTGCCCTCCTCCAGGGGATCATCCCAGACACAGGGATGGAACCCTCATCTCTTCTGTCTCCTGCACCGGCAGGTGAGTTCTTTACCACTGGCGCCACCTGGAAGCCCAGAGGAGAGGACACACAATCAACTTCATAAAAGTCAAAGTCTCAGACTTGAAAAGAACCTTAGAGGCTACTGAGTCGACATGACCTGGGGGCTTGTTAGAAACGCAGGTAAGATCAGGCTCCACTGGGGACCAACCCAAGAAGTATCTGCATTTAATCAGGAGCCCCTGATTAAGTGTTCCTCCACAATATCACTGACATATAGACAGCAGCCAGAATACCTCAGTCTATGAAAGAGAGCCATTCCATAGTCCTTTCTTGGCTAACTTTGATCTTGGAAAAAGTTATTCTTTGTATGGAATTAAAATTTGGTTCTAATCCACTCTTTGTGGTCATATCCGATAAATCCAGGCTGTTTTCTCAATGTAACCTTTCAAATAAATAAAAATAACTTAAACAGTCCTGCATTCCTCCAAGCAAAACTTGTCCAGTCCTCCAACTATTCTCTGTGTGACATGGTTTGATTTTTCCCCCCACAACCTGGGAGTCTTTGCCAAATATCCTCTAGTTTTTATATTGTCCCCACCCTCAATGGTGGTTTTCAGAACCGCACATGATACCACAGATGTGATGTGGAAGAGGACAAAAGTGGGATGATTGCTTCTGACATTCCAGATCCTACACCTGTTAATATGATCCAGGGCTGTCTCTCTGGGTAACCACAAAGTCCTTTCCACGCATTGCTAAAAACATGGCAGATGTCTTCTGTGCTTGAACCCTTGGACAGAAAGACGGGGCCTCACTTACATTTACTCCTGTTATCACTTATGTGATTAGACCCAGATCAGCATTCTCACACACAGATATTTCTAATCTAGTTATTTAAACGTATTCTCTAGTCTTTAAATGCAATACTCTAGTCTTTAAATGTATTCAAGTTCACTACTCAATGTTATGCTGTTAGGCAGCCTGGATAGAAGGAGAGTTTTGGGGGAGAATGGATACATGTATATGTATGGCTGAGTCCCTTCACTGTCCACCTGAAACCATCATAACATGGTTAGTTTTGTTTTGGTATACAAAAAAAAAAAAAAAAACCAGTAAAAAATAAAAAGTTTAAAGTTTGAAAAACATTTTAAAAATAAGTATCTTTTTAAAAAGCAATAAATAAATTCAAGTTCAGTAGTTTACTATATGATCTTAACTCTGTTTGTTCACCTATCCATCCAAAAATTTTAAGTATCTCCTCAGTTTTAGGGGAAACAGATGAGAACAGGACACTCTGGGCTTCTGTCCTCTTCTGATTCTCACTGCTTTGAAGCAGTATTTGCCATCGCTGGGAGGGTGCTATTAAATATAATGAAATATATTTGATGGTATAGCAGATACCCTAAGGGCTTTAAATTACAGTTTCATGAGCACTGAGAATGAACAGAGGAAGGACTTAGTAAAGCAAATATTTACTTGGCTAATAAAGGATATGTTACATGCATCTTGACAGCTGGGTCCTGTACGAAAATGCTTATCCAGAACTACCCAGCCCCGGCTCCACTTCAGAATCATCTGGGGACTTTAAATACACCAAAGTCCCATTCCAAGCCTACTGAATTGATCATCTTTGGTTGCGGAAGGAACCAGAGCATCACCATTTTTTAGTTGCCTGGAGTGGTCCTAACATGTAGTGGGGGTTTGAGACCCACAGCTCTAAATGGATTTTCGGAAGCACAGAGGTCCCTCTGCTCCCAGAGATTGGTTCCAGGACCCCCCACAGATACTAAGACCTGGGGGTGCTCAAGTTCCTTACATAAAATGGCCTAGTATTTGCATATGACCTATACACATCCTTCCTCCCTGAATACTTTAAATCATTTCTAGATTACTTATAATACATGGTGGGTACTCAGTTGCTCAGTCCTGTCTGACCCTTTGGGCCCACATGCACGTAGCCCATCAGGCTCCTCTGTCCATGGGATTCTCCAGCCAAGAATACTGGAGTGGGTTGCCATTTCCTTCTCCAGGGGATCTTCCCCCACCCAGGGATCCAACTCCAATCTCCTGCATTGGCAGGTGGATTCTTTACTACTGAGCCACCAGGGAAGCCCACTTATAATACCTAACACAATGTTAAGTACTATGTAAATAGTTTTTACATTGTATTTTTTAGGAAATAAGGATAAGAATAAAGAAGGCTGCCTGTGTTCAGTACAGACACAACCATCATTGGCCTAACTACATAGTACAGGTCAAAAAAACAACCTAACATTTTCTTTCAACACTTAGATTGCTTTTGTTTAATGACCTCAAAGAGAACTACAGAGAATAAAACAATATTTAAAATACAAGTACATAGAGAAAATATAAAGAAACTATAAATTCATTCCCTGTCTTCCACACACACACATACACTGTTAACACTCACCAAAACCCTGGTTTTTCTCTCCTGATAAACCCAGATAACCATGTCGACGGTGCCAAGGACCACTGCCCTATGGTGCCCACAGTGCCCACACGGATGTCTGGCACTGAGATTTCAGGCTAAGCTGAACTTCTGACAGAACATCAGAAGGATCATCTCAGTGGGAGGAACTGGGTCCTGATTATAGATAATAAATGCTTCAGAAGAGGCTCAGTAACAGCCAGGACCTGTTACATAATAGAAAACTGTTCCCTTTGGAAGTGCCACGCTCGCTGAAAATCAGACCCCTCAACACTTGCACCTGTTGGAAAGCTGCCACAAACTTCTCAAATTTCCAAACCAAGAAAACCCACTGTAACAATTCTATCCAAGGCAAACCATTCAATATCACGGTAATCCAAGCCTATGCCCTGACTGGTAATGCTGAAAAACTAAGGTTGAATGGTTCTATGAAGACCTCCAAGACCTTCTAGAACTAACACCCAAAAAAGATGTCCTTTTCATTATAGGGGGCTGGAATGCAAAAGTAGGAAGTCAAGAAACACCTGGAGTAACAGGCAAATTTGGCCTTGGAGTACAGAATGAAGCAGGACAAAGGCTAATAGAGTTTTGCCAAGAGAATGCACTGGTCACAGCAAACACCCTCTTCCAACAAAAGAGAAGACTCTACACATGGACATCACCAGATGGTCAATACCCAAATCAGATTGATTATATTCTTTGAAACCAAAGATGGAGAAGCCCTATACAGTCAGCAAAAACAAGACTGGGAGCTGACTGCAGCTCAGATCATGAACTCCTTATTACCAAATTCAGACTTAAATTGAAGAAAGTAGGGAAAACCACTAGACCATCCAGGTATGACCTAAATCAAATCCTTTATGATTATACAGTGGAAGTGAGAAATAGATTTAAAGGACTAGATCTGATAGAGTGCCTGATGAACTATGGACTGAGGTTCGTGACATTGTACAGGAGATAGGGATCAAGACCATCCCCAAGAAAAAGAAATGCAAAAAAGCAAAATGGCTGTCTGAGGAGGGTTTACAAATAGCTGTGAAAAGAAGAGAAGCAGAAAGCAAAGGAGAAACTGAAAGATATACCTGTTTGAATGCTGTTTCAAAGCATAGCAAGGAGAGATAAGAAAGCCTTCCTCAGTGATCAGTGCAAAGAAATAGAGGAAAACAACAGAATGGGAAGACTAGAGATCTCTTCAAGAAAATGAGAGCTATCAAGGGAACATTTCATGCAAAGATGGGCTCAATAAAGGACTAAAATGGAATGGACCTAACCAAAGCAGAAGATATTAAGAAGAGGTGGCAAGAATACACAGAAGAACTGTACAAAAAAGATCTTCACGACCCAGATAATCACGATGGTGTGATCACTCACCTAGAGCCAGACATCCTGGAAAGCGAAGTCAAGTGGGCCTTAGGAAGCATCACTAAAAACAAAGCTAGTGGAGGTGATGAATTCCAGTTGAGCTATTTCAAATCCTAAAAGATAGTGCTATGAAAAGGCTGCATTCAATATGCCAGCAAATTTGGAAAACTCAGCAGTGGCCACAGGACTGGAAAAGGTCAGTTTTCATTCCAATCCCAAAGAAGGGTAATGCCAAAGAATGCTCAAACTACCGCACAAATGCACTCATCTCACACGCTAGTAAAGTAATGCTCAAAATTCTCCAGGCCAGGCTTCAACAATATGTGAACTGTGAACTTCCAGATATTCAAGCTGGTTTTAGAAAAGGCAAAGGAACCAGAGATCAAATTGCCAACATCCTCTGGATCATCGAAAAAGCAAAAGAGTTCCAGAAAAACATCTGGTTCTGCTTCATTGACTATGCCAAAACCTTTGACTGTGTGGATCACAATAAACTGGAAAATTCTGAAAGAGATGGGAATAGCTGACCACCTGACCTGCCTCTTGAGAAATCTGTATGCAGGTCAGGAAGCAACAGTTAGAACTGGACATGGAACAACAGATTGATGCCAAATAAGAAAAGGTCCCTCTAGTCAAAGCTATGGTTTTCCAGTAGTCATGTATGGATGTGAGACTTGGACTATAAAGAAAGCTGAGCACCCAAGGATTGATGCTTTTGAACTGTGTTGGAGAAGACTTGAGAGTCCCTTGGACTGCAAGGAGATCCAACCAGTCCATCCTAAAGGAAATCAGTCCTGAATATGCACTGGAAGGACTGATGTTGAAGCTGAAACTCCAATACTTTAGCCACCTGATGCGAAGAGCTGACTCATTTGAAAAGATCCTGATGCTGGGAAAGACTGAAGGCAGAAGGAGAAGGGAACGACAAGGGATGATGGTTGGATGGCATTACCGACTCAATGGGCATGAGTTTGAGTAAACTCCGGGAGTTGGTGTTGGACAGGGAAACCTGGTGTGCTGCAGTCCACGAGGTGGCAAAGAGTCGGACACGAGTGATCGACTGAACAATTTTACCTCGTCATCGAGCTCTCAGTGGTTCACCTCATACCCGTCTCCAAACACCTTAAGTAGAAAGTGTGCCTGACACCGCTTCAGATTCTGAACACTCCTAATATACCGTCATTCTCTTCATGCAAGTTCTAGTCTGTCATTTACAAAAGAAAGACTTCTCCGTACTACAAAAGCCAAGCAATAATATTTTGGATCTCAGAGTATCTGCGAAAATCACAAATATACGTACAATGTAAACAAGGACAGGAGACGGAGA
Organism: Bos indicus x Bos taurus; assembly: GCF_003369695.1. Taxonomy (NCBI): domain Eukaryota; kingdom Metazoa; phylum Chordata; class Mammalia; order Artiodactyla; family Bovidae; genus Bos; species Bos indicus x Bos taurus. The sequence continues at coordinate 90,240,775 of NC_040081.1, read as the reverse complement.
CACTCAGCAAATTTACATGCTCCACACTCCTGAGAATGACGAAAAAATCAGGTTTTATGAAGGTGGAAGGCTGAATGACAACCCACCAAAACTGCGCACATTCCAGTCTCTGGAACCTGCAAATATGTTCAGTTCAGTTCAGTCGCTCAGTCGTGTCTGACTCTTTGCGACCCCATGAACTGCAGCACGCCAGGCCTCCCTGTCCATCATCAACTCCCGGAGTCCACCCAAACCCATGTCCATTGAATCGGTGATGCCATCCAACCATCTCATCCTCTGTCGTCCCCTTCTCCTCCTGCCCTCAATCTTTCCCAGCATCAGGGTCTTTTCAAATGAGTCAGCTCTTCGCATCAGGTGGCCAAAGTATTGGAGTTTCGGCTTCAACATCAGTCCTTCCAATGAACACCCAGGACTCCTTTAGGATGGACTGGTTGGATCTTTTTGCAGTCCAAGGGACTCTCAAGAGTCTTCTGCAACACCACAGCGAATATGTTACTTCATACAAAAAAAGAAATTTTGGCAGATGTGATTAAGGATTTGAGCCGGAGAGCAGTACAGCAAACTACCAAGACGGCCTATTAATAGGAAAGACCAGAGAAGATAGAAGTCAGCGGACACAAGATGCTAACACTGCTGGCTTCAAAATCAAAGAAAGGCCGACAGCAAGTAATTCACAGAGGTAGCAGAGAAAGAAGAGGAAAGTGCAAATTCTTCCCAGGAAAAGAAAGGGAGCTCCTGCATTTCGACGTTCGACCTGTAAAAACTGACTTTTCTGAACACTTTGAAAGCCGCGGTTAACGTACTGCATTCTCAGAAAGTAGTGCTTTGAAAATCAGAAACCAAAAACCTCGCGGCCGCTTTGGGGTCTGACACCCGCCTCTGCGCACACCCACAAGAGGGCGGAGCTAATGACGGAAAACCAGCCGCGCGCTTTACGCGCTGAAGTACTTTGGAAAAAGCGATTCATGGGAAAAAAGGCTGACTCTGGAAAAGATCGAAAACCAAAAAAAAAAAAAAGGAAACGACAAAAAAAGAAGATCGGGAGAGTATCAGGAACTCAACGACCGTGAACTCAAGCAAGTTCTAGAAAACAGTTAACGACATGCAGAATATCAATTTAGTACCTAAATGATAAATAACATAAACTGCCACACGTTAGAAAAAAAAGTAAAGACTGTACTGAGTAGCAAAAAAGCCCAAACTTCTATTTTTTTAGACAAAGAAAAACCAGCGTAAAGCGCGAACGCAGTCCCCCACTACCACAAATTATGCAGTCGAGTTTCCCACATTTGGGGAAATCGCAGGGGTCAACACATCCGAAGTGCAATGGATGAGCCTCACTCTGGGGAAACCACCTTCATGATCATGGTATCTCCCCTGCCAGGTAAGTATGAATTGCTAACAAAGCTTGGTACCACACCATCAGATCCAAATCACTCTATATGTAGGACGACTTTTCTCATGCAGTCTGTACTACTCCCCTTCTGAAGTATAAAGAGTTTCCAAGAGATAATTACCACCAGCAGCATTTGACATCTGGAAATTGTCTAAACTCTTAGGAAATATATATGTTGCTTAAACACGACCAGCAGTCACTGCTCGTATCTACATATTCCACACCCCTTTCGTGACCTCATTTAACGCGCGTCCCGTTCCTAGCATTGTTAGTGGCGCAGTTCCAATAAAACTTATAAAGGTAAAGACGCTGCACAAACTTAGACAATATAAGTTAGCTTCTATCTTGAAAGCCTTGGGACAAGTAACGTCGATGTTGACATTTGGCGCGGTTCAACAAGCCGCTGTCCAGGTAACTAAAACAGCAAGTCAGGAAAGATGAAACTTGACAAAACACACACACACACACACACACACACAAAACCCTACGTTTGACAGTCCAGTCCTTGGGTCGATAAAAGTAGGTTGTCAGTTTAAAGGTTCAAGCCCAAGGACAAAACATGCTTTCTTTCAAATAAGCAGCAAATGATCGCCCTTAACCTGAAAGGTCAGTTGCATAAACACTCACTTTGACTCTGGCAAAGTAGACGGACAACCTCACACAAGCGCCCCCCTCCCTCATATCTGTGCAGTCTCCGGAGTCTGCACAGCCGTAGGGATCACACTCCGCCAGTGGAAACCAGCTTCGTGATCAGTGTCTTCCTTCCCAAACAAGAATAAACTGTGTTTCCTTGTATTCTTAAACCCTCTCGTGCTCAACGCTACAAACACAGGGTCATCTGTTCCCTTTTTCACAGACCTTTGAAATCCAAAACAAGACTGCAGGAGAATCCGTCTTGCGAGAAAGAAACATCCGAGCCCTCCTAGACTCATATTAGACTTCCAAAAGAGCAAATCCTGTCTCAGGCAGCAGTTAGTAATTCACATTTCCACATTCACGAAATAAATACTATCAGTGTCCCCAGTCCTCTCCCTCTCTCTGTTAGGAAACAGAGGTCTTGGCCTTCCCCAATCAATAGAAATTGACTAGCGGCCCATGCTGCAAAGACAGGGAGAATAAACAACAGATCCCCTTGAATGCTGGTTCCCCAGAGTGGGGGAGAAGCTTATTCCTTATACGGGGTGAGGGGAGGGGTATATGGGTGGAGGCAAAGGAGTGATTTAGGTGTTTTGCCCACTCCTTCAGGTGGTGCTGTGTCCAAGGTGAATGCTCAATACTCTGCTTTTGCTCCTAACATTCTGTTTTTGCTCCAGGTTCCCTCGAAAGAGGAAGTTGGATTTTTTTTTATCTCTCTGCATCTTCAGATCAGATCAGTCGCTCAGTCGTGTCCGACTCTTTGCAACCCCGTGAATCGCAGCACGCCAGGCCTCCCTGTCCGTCACCAACTCCCGGAGTTCACTCAGACTCATGTCCATCGAGTCAGTGATGCCATCCAGCCATCTCATCCTCTGTCGTCCCCTTCTCCTCCTGCCCCCAATCCCTCCCAGCATCAGAGTCTTTTCCAATGAGTCAATTCTTCACATGAGGTGGCCAAAGTCCTGGAGTTTCAGCTTCAGCATCATTCCTTCCAAAGAAATCCCAGGGCTGATCTCCTTCAGAATGGACTGGTTGGATCTCCTTGCGGTCCATAGGACTCTCAGGAGTCTTCTCCAACACCACAGTTCAAAAGCATCAATTCTTCGGTGCTCAGCCTTCTTCACAGTCCAACTCTCACATCCATACACAACCACTGGAAAAACCATAGCCTTGACTAGACGAACCTTTGTTGGCAAAGTAATGTCTCTGCTTTTGAATATGCTATCTAGGTTGGTCATAACTTTCCTTCCAAGGAGTAAGCGTCTTTTAATTTCATGGCTGCAGTCACCATCTGCAGTGACTTTGGAGCCCAGAAAAATAAAGTCTGACACTGTTTCCACTGTTTCCCCATCTATTTCCCATTAAGTGATGGGACTGGATGCCATGATCTTTGTTTTCTGAATTCAACAGCTTTAAGCCAACTTTTTCACTCTCCACTTTCACTTTCATAAAGAGGCTTTTGAGTTCCTCTTCACTTTCTGCCATAAGGGTGGTGTCATCTGCATATCTAGCACACAGTTATTTTTAGTCCCATAGAGTTTCTTTGTATTTTTGTTGTTCCAGGAGAGGTGTGTGTCCAGGTGCAAGCATTGAAACCAAGTGTCCCAGGTCCCAGCCTGACTCACTTCACTGTGAATTAGAATTGGAGTTTCCAAGTTTACCTAGTCTTGAATTGTCTTTCCTGGGATTGCACTGAAGGAGGAAACAGAACAAGCTCTATCTTGAAAGCAGGACTCTGTCTTGGGCCGGACTGTGGACTTTGAGCTATATGCCCAGTATCTATGGAAATGATATACCAACTGGAAAACCAGGCCCCTGGAAGGAAGAGCCCCAGGGCCCTCCATCGCCTAAAAGAATACCCTAATTATCTGTATAACCTAATAGAATCATACATTCTGTTATGCTTATTGGGGTATGACCACAGGCCTATGGATAATTGTTCACTGTTAACTACCTAGGCTTAAGGCATGTGATCACAGATTAATTTTGATTGTATCTTTCTTTTTCCTTTGTTCAGACTAGTTTCAGGGAACCTTATACACTTAGGGTATATAAGGTTTTCACAAAAACTGGTCAGGGTCCTTGGCTAAGAGGAGACTCTGCCTTGGCCCTGCCAGTGTAATAAACTGCACTCCACTATCTGCATTGTCCTTCTGAGTGACTTTGTTTCCTGGAACACGTGGCGACAACAACACCAGTGCTCTTCTGGTATTCTCCCTTTGGCCAAAATAAATTAGCCAGAGTTTTATATCTTTAAAACAGGAAGAAATAATGATGTTTTAAAAATCTTAATAAAAATGAACCAGAATAACTGAGAACACAGAGGTATCTGAGGTGGGTAGAGACACAAATACTACTAGAGTAAGAAAGGAGATAGCTCTGTTGTTGAACGGAAAAGCCAATTCTGACTCCACATTGGAACTGTTCTTTGACTTGCATTTCCTCATGTTTATTATTATAATCATACATAACGGCCTGCCTCAGAGAATCCTGCCCTCTCAGCCTGACCCTGTCCACCTGCTGGATGTCAAGAAGGAAGAAATTAACACATCCCCTTGCCTGAGGCTTGCCATTGTAGGACATATTAGAAAGGATTAATGACCTTTTTACTTTGTTTCCTCACCTCCCCCATCTCTGTTCAGTAGAAGAACCTGGCACTCAGAGGACCACCCCCCACCCCCAGAAGATGGTCATTTTGAAACATTCGGTTGGTATCTTCTCAGTGGGAAGCTTTCCGAGCTTTCCCAATAAAGTCATATTCCTTGCCTCAACACTTCCTCACTCAGATTCATTGGCCTGTCCTGCTGGGAGCAGAGCCAGCTTGGACTTGGTAATAATGTGAGCTGCAACTATCCCTGAAATCTGACCTTTTGACAGTCTACTAGTTTGATTTTTTACAGACTATCTCCTCCAAAGTATTATGTAATATAGACATACATATGATACATACATACACCCACATAAACTTATATATAGATAAAATCTCTATATAGTTTGTTTTGTGACATAAAAGTTAAGATACTTGGAACTCTGGTTTGGGAACCACTCATGTAAGGGGAAAAAGTGGTGCTAGATTGGGCTTCCCAGGTGGTGCTAGTGGTAAAGACCTCTCTTGCCCATACAGGTAGACTTAAGAGATGTGGGTTCAATCCCACATCTTGGGAAGATCCCCTAGAGGAGGGCGTGGCAACCCACTCCGGTATTCTTGCCAGGAGAATCCAATGGACAGAGGAGCCTGGCAGGCTATGGTGATTGCACAGAGCTGGAAACGACTGAGCGACTAACACACTATACTAAAACAGTAGTCTAGTGTATGTGCGCGTGTATGCTAAGTTGCTTCAGTTGTGTTCAACTCTGTGCAACACTATGTACTGTAGTCCGCCAGGCTTCTCTGTCTGTGGATTCTCCAGGCAAGAATACCAAATCCCTTCTCTAGGGGTTGCCAATGCATTCTCAAGGGGATCTTCCCAACCCAGGGATCAAACCTGTGTCTCCTGCATTACAGGCAGATTCTTTACCAACTGAGCCACCAGATTACTGTTACTATCAAACAAATTTTAAATGTAAAATGCCATTTTCATATTTGCGACTAATAGTGCTTTCTTAAATAAGAGAGCTGTTCAAAAACCCATAGTCTTTCAAGACTAGTCTCAATATTTTACAAAAAAATTCAGGGGCTTCCCTGGTGGTCCAGTGGTTAAGAATCCACCTGCCAATGCAGGAGACAGAGGTTCAATCCCTGTTCAGAGAACTAAGATCCCACATGCCATGGAACAACTAAGCCCATGCACCACAAGTACTAAGCTTGTACACCATTACTCCCGAAGCACCCTAGAGGTGGTGCTCTGAAACAAAAGAAGCCACCACAATTCGAAGCCCGGGCATCACAATGAAAAGCCCCTGCTCACCGCAACTAGAGAAAGCCCACATGTAGCAATGAAGAGCCAGTGCAACCAAAAATAAATAATTTAAATTAAAAATTTTTAAAGAAATTCATTGATTTTGGCCTAGTAATCAAAACATTTGTCTAAGACAGTCTGCCTCAGGGCAAGAAGGTCCTCCACTCTCTGGTAGCTCAAGCGGGTTAATTAAAGCATTAGCGTTATAATCCTCACAGAAGCCCTGAAGATCTGAATATCCTTTGAGGAGAGTCATATCTGATTAGAAAAACATAAGGAAATATACATGTGTGTTAAATACTAACATAAGTTAGCATAGAGAAAGCTTCTTTATTCATTTTACAAAGGTTGAAAACCTCGTGCCAAAACCAAAGTAGATATAAAAAATCTCATAGATAAATCTCATCTATGAACAAAAATTTAAAGCTCTTAACTAAACCTATAAAATCTTTATGCACTGAAGCTAGTAGGGTATTGAAAGACGTATGCAATAACTAAATAGGATTCACACCAGGAACATAGGCCTGAAGTACACGTAAGTATACTGTACATATATGCAGGATACAGATTCACTCTCTAGAAATCTCTGTTGGAGGAACTCCCCTTGCAGGTTGTGGATGTGTACATTTTCTGGTACATTTCTATGTTCCTACCCAGGGTAACGTTGGAGCAAAGGCCAGCACAAGAGATGTGATGTAACTTGCTGCTGCTGCTTAGCCACTTCAGTTGTGTCTGACTCTGTGCAACCCTATGGACTGCAGCCTGCCAAGCTCCTCTGTCCATGGGATTCTCTAGGCAAGAGTACATGCCCTTCTCCAGGGGATCTTCCCGACCCATGGATCGAACCTGGGTCTTCCGCAGTGCAGGCAGATTCTTTACCGCTGAACTGCCAGGGAAGCCCTGTGATATGACTTAGGTTCACTCAATTAGAATTTGACATCTGCCTTGTATTTTTCTCTGACAACAGTGGTAGTTTTAACTTGGAAAAAAATAAAACTGACACACAAAGCATTTCAAATGTTACTCGTCTGCAGGATTCGGTTCTGTTTCTTTAATGGGTTCTCTGTTGGTTAGGAATTCATTGTCGGTTCGTGTACGGTACACCTGGGCCTCACCCAGCTTCTGACGTGCACGGTCCCCTCCAGCCTCCGTATAATTATGTGAAATTAGGGATGTGTGGTTGGCTGCAAAGCCAGGGGTAAGCAGTTCTCTTAAAAGCAAATCCTGAAAACAGACTGTCACTCCCCATCTGACATCATGTTTTGTAAGGCCTCCTGTCTAGAGAGCGCACAAAGCCACGGGCGTTTTGTGGGGCTAAGAGAAGGCCTGGTTGGTGCTACTCTCGGTGGAGCTTCCTGTCTATCTCACAAAGCTCCAGCGGCAGCAGGTGAGTCTTGAGGACTCTGGAGGGAAACATCTACCCTCAGATTTATTGATTTATGGATCTGAGGCTTAGTGAACCTTTTGGTGTCAGCTAGAGGGGGAACGCCTTCTGGTGGATGTGGGAACAGGAGCTGGTCACTGGAGTAGAGCAGAGTGTTTGTATCCTGGGGGTGGGCAACAGACCCACTAGGGAAGGAAACCATTTTAAGATTTTTATATTTTTAAATTCCATACTTTTAAACTTATTTTTCAGTGATTTCTATAATGTACATAATAAATATGCAGTAGAACATGCTTAAGGATGGATACATAATTAAATGATATCTATATCTATACATTTATATATACATAATGCATGCTCAAAATTTTTTACTGATGAAATGTATGATAAAAACCAACAAGAAACAAGACCATGGTGGTTGAAGTCTGTGAGGCAAGCGGGCCTGATTTGCCTGCAAGGTTTCCAGTTCCTTCTCCCTAAAGTTCTCCCCCCACAGTTTTGCTGAAGGGAAAAGGCAGAAATGGAATCAGCCAAGTTTGTGGCTGCGAAAGATTTCTCCATGCATTTCTTTGTTATTCAAAATTGAAATGGTAAGACTAGGTCATTATATGTTTTCCCCTTTGCCAAACATCTAGAGGAGTGTATAGTTTAGTAGAAGTGCTGAAGGAACCAAAACTACCCCAATCCTACAAGACGTTTTAAAAATTAGGATCTACTGGATAAAAGGGACATTTTACTTAGACTGTTCACTTTCCTAAAGTCATTCCAGCCATGCTTTAAAAAAAAAGTTAACAGAGCAGGTAATTTAAACATATATTGATTATTTTGTAGCTTGTGTGTGTGTGCCTAGTCACTCAGTTGTGCCCAACTCTTGGGACCCCACAGACTGTAGCCTGCCAGGCTCCTCTGTCCATGGGATTCTCCAGGCAAGGATAATGGAGTGGGTTGCCATTTCCTGCTCCAGGGGATCTTCCCGACCCAGGAATCAAACCCCGGTCTCCTGCATTGCAGGCAGTCTCTTTACCAACTGAGCTATGAGGGAAGCCCCTTGTAGCTTGTTGGGAAGGTCAAACAGATAGCATTGTAATGAGAGCTTAGTAAGGATTAGTTTTATTATGATTGGTTTTTTAATTATTATTAAAAAATTTTTATAGCTATGACAGAGCTCCCCACTTGGCCTTTCTTGAGGTGGTTCTCTAGATTTCTGGAAGCTATTTGGGACCCTGAGAAATGTATTCTCTGTGACCCTTTCTCCGGGCAGTTCTGGATTCACTTCTCATTGTCCCTGACCAAACATGAATGCTTAATTCTCCTCTGACATGGAGCATTCTTAATAAGCAGATTGGGCGAGGTTGCTTTTCCTTCATAAGGGCCCAGTGTAACTGGCAGACCTGACAAGCCTTCAGTAAAAAGATACTAACTTTCATCTCTTTATCCCTATCACCTTTCACAGTAAATGTTTATTGGATTGAAACAAATATTAGGAGAGGCAATAACTTAAGTCAAAGGAATGATTATTTAAAGGTGGAATATCAAGACGATGTCATAGGGAGGGACAGAGAGCTCATCTCTGTGGGTTAATTTTTCTCAGAGAATCAGCTTAATCGGCCTCCATAAAGTCAGTCCAGCTGTCTTTCATTAGTACAGAAGGCTGAGTGGTGGGTGGGGAATGGCCTACTCTGGGGGGTGCTGTAATGAGATCTGGGATGTGTTAGAGGAAGACCCTAGATTCATGGGAAGATAAAAGTAGACAGTATCATTGTGCATGACAGGCAGGTGGCTCCTAGTTGCAGAGGTATCCCAGCACCTGGAACTGTACCACAGCAGAACCAAGGGGCTTGAAGAGCAAGTCTTGGGAGCAGTACAGTGGGCCTGTGTCTTAGCTTGGGCTCCTAAGCTGAATATCATACCTAACAAAATACCATAGACTGGGCAGACTGAGAATCAGGTATTTGTCTCTCACAGTTCTGGAGGCTAGGCATGGTCAGGGCTATCACGGTCAGGTTCTGGTGAGGGCTTTCTTCTTAGCTTGCAGGCAGCCACCTTCTTACTGTATCTTCACATGATAGAGACACAAAGAAAGAGAAGCATGCAATCTCTCTGATCTCTTCTTAAGGGCACTAATCTTACCAAGGGCTTCCCTGGTGGCTAGGCAGTAAAGAACCTGCCTGCAGAGACCTGGGTTTGATCCCTGGATCACGAAGATCCCCTGGAGAAGGAAATCACTACCCTCTCCAGTATTCTTGCCTGGGAAATCCCGTGGACAGAGGAGCCTGGCAGGGTACAGTCCATGGGGTTGTAAAGAGTTGGACATGACTGAATGAATAACACTCATCTTATCATGAGGATCCCAGCTTTATAACTTCATCTAAACTTACTTATCTCCCAAATGCTAACCTGTAACTATTATCCCAAAACACAATGTTTGTCAGCTCTGTGGCTTCCAGGCAGACTTCCATGAATACAATAAGCACTTGCAAATGCAAGTGGCAGGCAGTTTGGCCATTGGTATTGTGATTTTCCAAAATGGTGGACGACTCCTGGGAAAATTCCAAAGTTCAATTTTGCCTGGATCTATCTGAGAACCACAGCTTTAGGCTGTTTTGAGAAAGGGATTGTGTAAATGGTAAAATATTTATGCATGCCCATTACCCTGTCCAACTCCAAAGAGCCAAGCAAGAAACAGGCATGGGGATCAGAAAAAATCAGCTGGAATCAGACATTCAAACCCTGCTGTACCACCTCCTTTGGTGTGACCTTGGAGAACTTATTAACCTTTCTAACCTTGACTTCCTCATGTACAAAATGTGCATATAAAATACCCTCCTGATGCAGTCACTGAAAGGATCAAATGAAATTATATGTGAAAAGCACACGACAGGGGACCTGGAGTATAGAAAGTTCTCAAAGGATTTTTGGGGTGGGACTTCCCTGGTGGCTCAGTGGATAAAAATCTGCCTGCCAATGCAGAGGACATGAGTTCGATCCCTGGTCCGGGAAGATTCCACATGTCGTGGAGCAACCAAGCATGCACACCACAACTACTGAAGCCCACGTGCCCAGAGCCTACACTCCAGGAACAAGAGAAGCCACAACAAGGAGAAGTCCTCCCACTGCATCTAGAGAGTAACCCCCTTGCAGAAACTAGAGAAAGCCACACATAGCTAAAAGACCCAGTGCAACCAAAAATAAATAAATAAAAAGGATTTTGGGGTGACATGTAGGCAGGAAATAGGGAAGGGAAAAAAATCCATTTTCCTTTACTCATTTTAAGATCTCTAGTTGGAACCCTCGAAGACTGACAGACAGATAAACAAGAGAAAAATAAGCAGAAGTTTGTTAACATGTGCATTGCACATGTGCACAAGGGAGCACCCAGCGATGAAAACCTTAAAGGTGTTGTTAGAATTTGGGCTCATAGTCTATCTTGTGCTAACACAAAGGAAAGTGATTTGGGGCTTCTGAGTGGGAGGGGACAAGTTATGCGTGTCAAGAAGCAGCCAGGATCTCAGCAGTGTCCAGTGCTTAACCAGAACCTGATTTTCTAGGACCCATGAGACCATTAGGTTGCTTTAAATATTTTTCAATTTTGAAAGATTCATCTTCTGATCTAGACAGCTGTGCAAGGCACTGTTCAGGTCAAACTCACTCTGAGTTGCATCCAGTTTATGGATCCTCTTTATCCCATTTCCCTAGTGGCTCAGACAGTGAAGAATCTGCCTGCATAAGGGAAGACCCCGGTTCCATCCCTGGGTCAGGAAGACCCCCTGGAGAAGGGAATGGCAACCCACTCCAGTATTCTTGCCTAGAAAATTCCATGGACAGAGGAGCCTGGTAGGCTCCAGGCCATGGGATTGTTGTAGGAATGCGGCACCCCTCTCTGGGGCCCCAAGAATGGACTCTTGTCTAACACTCGGAAAAGAATTGTCCGAGGAGACACATGCTGACAAAGCAAGAGACTTTATTGGAAGAAGGCACCTGGGCAGAGAGCAGCAGGGTAAGGGAACCCAGGAGAGTTGCTCTGCCACGTGGCTCACAGTCTCGGGTCTTATGGTGATGGGATTAGTTTCTGGGTTGTCTTTGGCCAATCATTCTGACCCAGAGTCCTTCCTGGTGGCGCACAAATTGCTTATTAGTTCCGTATTCCTTACCAGGACCTCCTGTCATAAAATGACTCATGTGAATGGTTATTAGAGAGCCTGGCCAGGGTGGGCGGTTTCAATCAGTGTGCTTCCCCTAACAGGGTCACAAAGAGTCGGACATGACTGAGCAACTAACACAAGGGATAAAGCAGTAAGCAATGGAGGCAGAAATCCACTCCTTTTCTTTAGTCTCTTGAACAGACTATAAATTATTCACAGCCAGGCCTCTATTTTATTTATCTCTCTATTTGCTGCCCAGCTCAGAGCATGGTAATAACAATAAAAGCTAAAAATGTATAGAGGGCTGCCGTGTTCCTGTACTATTTTAAATGCATCATATGAACTTCCTCATTTGAATTTCACAGTCACCCTTGAAATAGCTTTTAATATTCTCTCCATTTTATAGATGAGAAAAATAAGACACAAAGAGGTTAAATAATTTGTCCCAGGTCTCACAGCTAGCAAGTGTTTCAAAGTGAGGATTTCAAACCCCACCTGCTCTAGTACCTTGTGCTCACGGTACATGGTCGCTGTTAAATAAACACTGATCAAGACATCATCTGTGTATATACACACTCGTGTTCATTTACATGAATAAAAAAGTTTCCCTTGCGCTTTCAGCCACTCAGCATGGCGCAGCGTGTGAGTCTTCTGGTCTTTCTCCACGGAGTTCTCACATTTCAGATGGTGAGTAGCCACTGATGTCTTCACATTTCTTTCCCTTCCAGCTCATCTAGATTTACCTATAGGAACACAGAGGCATGTGACATCTAGATTTCTCATGCTCTGGACATGAGTGACTATATCAATTCTTCCCCCCTCCCCATTCTCCACCCTTTTATATCCATTCCCTCTTTCAAGAAAGGATCTAAATTCATTTATGCTAAAATGAAAGCAACTAAGGGTAACTTGCATGAGTGCTCAGCTGCTTCAGTCGTGTCCAACTCTGTGTGACCCCATGGACTGTATATAGCCTGCCAGGCTCCTCTGTCCATGGGATTCTCCAGGCAAGAAAACTGGAGTGGATTGCCATGCCTTCCACCAAATAATCTTTCCGACCCAGGGATTGAATCTGTGTCTCCTGCATCTCCTGCAGTGCAGGTGGATTCTTTACTGCTGAGTCACCAGGGAAGCCCTAAGGGTAATTTAGGTATCCATATGATGAAAGTGATTGGAGAAGGAAATGGCAACCCACTCCAGTGTTCTTGCCTGGAGAATCCCAGGGACCAGGGAGCCTGGTGGGCCGCCGTCTATGGGGTCGCACAGAGTCGGACACGACTGAAGCAACTTAGCAGCAGTAGCATGATGAAAGTGAAAGAGGAGAGTGAAAAGTTGGCTTAAAGCTCAACATTCAGAAAATTAAGATCATGGCATCAGGTCCCATCACTTCATGGCAAATAGATGGGGAAACAATGGCTGACTTTATTTTTGGGGGCTCCAAATTCACTGCAGATGGTGATTGCAGCCATGAAATTAAAAGACGCTTACTCCTTGGAAGGAAAGTTATGACCAACCTAGATAGCATATTCAAAAGCAAGAAACATTACTTTGTCAACAAAAGTCCGTCTAGTCAAGGCTATGGTTTTTCCAGTAGTCATGTATGGATGTGAGAGTTGGACTGTGAAGAAAGCTGAGCGCAGAAGAATTGATGCTTTTGAACTATGGTATTGGAGAAGACTCTTGAGAGTCCCTTGGACTGTAAGGAGATCCAACCAGTGCCGGGGACCAGCCCCGGCTGATCCAGGGTATTCGAAGGAGAGACGGCCTAGGTGACTATTTATATGCTAATTAGAGATATAAAGAGTAATAGAATGAGGATAGCTCAGTAGGAAAATTCAGTGGAGAAAAGAGGCTGAGTAGCTTGGTTTACGCGGGAGACCAATAAAACTTCAAGACAAGAAGTTTGCACCACTTACGTAGGCCGCAGGCGCCCTCTCGAATAGCGGAAGGTGCCCCACCCTAGACACCTTCTCGCGTGGGTCTTAGAAGCCCAGGCATAATTAGTAAGCATGGTGGGTTCCGCGCTCCAGATGGAGACTTCAGCCAGAATGTGAAAAGAATGACATGGGGAGACCAAGTGCTGGTGAGCAAGGCCTGTAGCTTTATTTTCAACAGGGGCTTATATACCCTAAGTTACACATAGAGGATAATAGGGGATGCAAAGTCAGCAGTCTTTGATTCTTATCAAAACCCAGGGTTTCTTTCCTGCAAATTTATCGTATACAAATGGTTTAGGTGATTTACATCATCTTCTGGCCAGAAGGCCTACTAATATTTTATGACTCTTGACAAGGACTTATCAACAAAGACTTATTTTCTCTAAGAGTAATTATTTTAAGGTTTGGCGCCATCTTCCAAAGATAAAATTGCATTCCTATAGGGTGGATGTGTAATGGGTTTACAACAAAGGAAAGAATTTATTACCTTAAGGGTCTAAAGTTAACTAATACCAAGGCCACTACTTATTTTTTCTACATACCAACTATATTAATTAATACACATTCAAGGATACAATTCAGGGGATGTGAAAACTTGGCAACAAGCATCGACTCATCAATGAAATCCTTTACTAATTTATTGTGACAGTTTCTAATTCTCTGAGAGGCTCTAAGCTATTTGAATATCTTAAGCTTCCCGTGCCTCTCGAGGCTGGGAGACTGTAAACAATCGTATGCATAGCTGTAGGGGTCAGGGTAAACTTGTCAGGCGAGTTAGAGAGCCATCTGAGGGGTTTGGATTTAAACACTCCTAATTGCCCAGGAACTTTATTAATTGGAGCTGTAAGTTAACTCTTTGACAGAGAGAGCGAGATGGTGGTAGGGGACAGTCCCCAGTAAAGTCAGAGGTGAGAGCATAAAGCAATAAAGTAGGCAGACTCTGGTTTTTTGGGGGAAAATGCTCGAGAATATCCGGGCGGACTCCTGAAGCTCGATCCCGCCTTTGCGTATGCCGAGCCTCCTTCCTCATGACCTTTGTCACGAGTGGAATGCCTCACTGGCTCCCGGCAAACCAGTCCATCCTAAAGGAGATCAGTCCTGGGTATTTATTGGAAGGACTGATGTTGAAGTTGAAACTCCAATACTTTAGCCACCTGATGCAAAGAGCTGACTCATTTGAAAAGACTCTGATGCTGGGGAAGATTGAGGGCAGGAGGAGAAGGGGATGACAGAGGATGAGATGGTTGGATGGCATCACCGACTCAATGGGCATGAGTTTGAGTGAACTCCGGGAGTTGGTGATGGACAGGGCGGCCTGGCATGCTGTGGTTCATGAGGTTGCAAAGAGTTGGACACAACTGAGCGACTGAATGAGCTGAACTGAAATGTTCAGAAGTGATTTTTTTAAATTTTATTTTATTTTTAAACTTTACAATATTGTATTGGTTCTGCCATATATCAAAATGAATCCACCACAGGCATACATGTGTTCCCCATCCTGAACCGCCCTCCCTCCTCCCTCCCCATACCATCCCTCTGGGTCATCCCAGTGCACCAGCCCCAAGCATCCAGTATCGTACATCGAACCTGGACTGGCGACTCGTTTCATATATGATATTATACATATTTCAATGCCATTCTCCCAAATCATCCCACCCTCTCCCTCTCCCACAGAGTCCAAAAGACCGTTCTATAAATCAGTGTCTCTTTTGCTGTCTCGTATACAGGGTTATTGTTTAAGTTACTGACTCCAAGGCGTGAAGAGAGACTAACTTGGATAAAGGGAAGGTCTGTCTCCTCAATAATAGCTCCACAACACATTCTACCTAAAAAATATTTAAGTTTAGGTTTTTTTTCCTGAAGACTCAGAGAAGAGCCCATGGGCACAGAGGCAGAAGAAAAAGGAGAGCAACAGAGATCTGACTCAGTCTCCACTGTTGCTGCTTACTTCCTCTGAAATATTTTTCCCTCCAGCCTGCCCCAGAGCTGCCCTCCTCCCCATCCCCAAACCTTTAAGTGCTAGTCATCCCTGGGAGTGTGGTTGGAACTGCGCTTCCCTGATCCTGCCTCCCCATCCCCAGTCTAGTCAAATCATCCCAGGCTCACTTGCACTCCCTGCAATTCTTTGTAGCACTTCTAACAGTCCTGACTGAATAATCCATATTGTACTTAGTTGTTTGACGTGTGTCTTCCCTACTATAATTTATGTTCCCAAGGATGGGGACTCTATCTTGCTCAATACTGTGACCCCCGCGCCTGGCAACATAGTGGGTGCTCAATAAATGTGTGAGTCATGAGTGTTGAATGAACTTCCCAGTATTGATTGTGGTGTCGGGGGACTTGGTGAGCAAGTGTGAATCCTCTTCCTGTGCCTCTGTCTGTCTGCGGTAAGACCTGTCCCGGAAGCACCAGTCTTGTAAGGCATGCGAGCATGGCAGGAAGTGGACACCATCTGAAGCCTGGATGGGGTTCAAGTCCCCACTGCATCACTCACCAGGTTCTCGTCACCTTGGGCAAGCCTCCCAGTTTCGTCATTTTTTTTTAATGAACAGCCTGAGAATCAAACACAATCACACACGTGAAAGAGCTTTGTGTGCCAAAAGGCACTTTGTGAACACTGCCCTCTGTAGGGATTCATTTATGTTGTGTGGCATGAAGCCAGGTCTGCTCAGAGACTAAAGGTCCTCGTGTGGAATTTCAGGTACCTTACAGGCAGGTAGGTAGAGTCAGGTGATAAGAAAGTGTCTTCTCAGTGCCCCAAATCATACTGAATTGGTGGCCACTAACATAAGGCTTGTCGTGGAGAAGGAACTGGCACCCCACTCCAGTACTCTTGCCTGAAAAATCCCATGGATGGAGGAGCCTGGTAGGCTGCAGTCCATGGGGTCGCTAAGAGTCGGACACAACTGAGCGACTTTACTTTCACTTTTCACTTTCCACTTTCATGCATTGGAGAAGGAACTAGCAACCCACTCCGGTGTTCTTGCCTGGAGAATCCCAGAAACCCGGGAGCCTGAGGGGCTGCCGTCTATGGGGTCACACAGAGTCGGACACGACTGAAGCAACTTAGCAGCAGCAGCAGCAGCAACATAAGGCTTGTCGAGAAGAAAACATCCTAAGATAAAGGCAGAGTAAAGAAAAATCATGAAAGACTGACATTAGTGACAATCTGGCTAGTGCATTTATTCCAGTTATTGTCGTTTTGCCTTTGATTGTTTTATTTTTAAATTTTATTTATTTATTTTTGGCTGTGCTGGGTCTTCGTTGGTGCACAGGCTTTTCTCTAGTTGCAATGAATGGGGGTTAACTCTTTGTTGCGGAGCACAGGCTCTAGGGCACATGGATTTCAATAGTTGCAGCATGTGGGCTCAGAAGTTAGGATTCTTGGGCTCTAGAGCACAGGCTCAACAGTTGTGTTGCAGGGGCTTAGTTGCTCCAAGGCATGTGGGATCTTCAAGGACTGGAGATAGAACCCTTGTCTCTGCAACAGCAGGTGAATTCTTTACCACTGAGCCACCAGGGGAGCCCTGCCTTTGACTGTTTTAGAACATTGGAGAGATAGAAGTTAACTTGCACAAAACTGATAGTAATGTAATAAATCCTGTGCATAGAAAGGAGAACTGTCTGGTAGGATACGATTATTGCCTGTGGATATTGACCAGTTGTGCCCATTTTGCACTATCTGTAAATTCATTTCAGTTTCCCTTATATGAGCAGAAATGTGTGGTATTGAGTTCTTTTTTAAACTGTTGTAACAGCTTGCCAGTGCCCCCATTAATTAATGAATTAAATATAATCCTTGACACTTGCTCCTTTCATGTTTATGTAAGAATCATGGCTACTACATTCTCTTATTCTAGTGAATGTGAAAGTCACTCAGTCGTGTCTGACTCTTTGTGACCCCATGGACTATACAGTTTGATCCCTGGGTCCAGAAGATCCCCTGGAGAGGGAAATGGCTTCCCCCACTTCAGTGGGAAGGAGATACCCACTCCAGTATTTTTGCCTGGAGAATTCCATGGACAGAGGAGCCTGGTAGGCTACAGTCCACGGGGTTACAAAGAGTTGGACATGACTGAAGCAACTCAGCACACCCCCCCCCCCCACACACACACACACAAGCTCTCTCACACGACACTCTGGACTTCCCTGGAGGTCCAGTGGTTAAAACTTCATGAATCCAATGCATGGGGTATGGATTCGATCCCTGGTTGGGGAACTAAAATCCCACGTGCTGCGTGTTGCTGCCAAAAAGTAAAAATTATTTAAAAAGAAAGAAAACCACCACATGAATCCATTAAATAACATTATAATACTGTTTTTAATGTTTACAAAGTCAGAACATTAAAGGTCACCTCAGGATCTTAAACAATACTTATTCTGGTTTTGTTTTCTAATCAGTTCTCTTTCATCAGCCATGTATACAATACCTTTTCCTTTTCTAGCATTTTGTGGATCATTTTCAAAGTTTTAAAATATATGTATCTGTAAAATATTTGGACAGGAAGTCACAGACCAAAAGAACAAAAGGGGTTCTAAGACAACTGCATTTTTCTGTTTACAGAAAGGGGTGCTTGGTTTGTCCAAAGAGAGCAGTGACAGCAGTCCTGGATACAGAGAAGGCTACTATATAGTTCCAGTGCTGGTAAGTCCGGGGCACTCATGTTTCCTAAAAGAATTAAGTTGCTTTGGATCAGCGTGTCTCAACAGCAGCACTGTTGACTTCTGGGGCAGGATAATTCTTTGTTGCTGGGTTGTGCTGTGCGTTGTAGGATGTTTAGCCAGCATCCCTGACCTGTCCACTCTAGATGCCACTACCACCCTTATCCTCTATATGGGACAATCAACAATGTCTCCAGACATTGTCAAATGTGCCCTGGAGGGCAGAATTTCTCCCAGGCTAGAATCCTTGTTTTAGATCACTTACAAGAGAAGTCCATATCTGAATTGTAGAAACAGCACACTGCTAATATTTGAGGGACTGGTAAAATTAAGGTGTCTAAAATTTTCAAACTTTTTGTGTACTGAACCCAGAGAGAAATGTTTTAGATTCAGCAAGAACATATTTTTTTCTTATAATATTCTTCTATCATATCAGAAAAATTCTGTACTGGGAATTTTAGTTTAGAAGATATAAAGTTGAAACTATTTTAATTTCAGTATCATCCTGAAGGAAATCCTAAGTCTACAATAACAGCTACATCAAGAAAATATTTAATCATTTAGGACATAATGACTAGGATATTTGTAGGCTACCTAAAAAACTCGGTGGCTCCCTTAGCAAGAAAGACCAACAGAACCTGGGCTCCGTAAAATCTACGTGAGACTTCCCTGTTGGTCCTGTGGTTGAGAATCAGCCTTCCCATGCAGGGGACATGGGTTTGATCCCTTATGGGGAACTAAAATCCCACATGCCATGGGGCAACGAAGCCATGGGCTGCAACTACAGAAAGCTCACACGCTGCAAGGAAGACCCAGCGGAGCCAAGATACAAAAAGAAAGAAAAAGTTTGACCTATTTGTATTTGCTTGTGGTACTTTACCATTCTAATAGGAAACTGGGGACAAAAAATAGGTCAATGGAGATAAGAAAGATACAAAATATTAGACCAAATTAAAGGACACTGATTGGTGAAGGGGTTTGTAGAATATAGCACAGTAGTGCCAAAAGGATTTCTTTGTTGAAAATGTCCTACAGTTTTGACACATTAATACTAAAGGGGAGAAAAAATGAAAGGACAAAATATCTGGCCCACTGTAACTGTTTGGTCAAAACACCAGCATGGACATGACTCGGGCCGTGGGTGGAAGGGACCAGGCTATAGCAGGGATCTAAGGACACGTTAGAACCTTTCTCCTTGGGGACATTGATGTAGACCTGTCCTCGGGACTTGCTTCTTTACGCTCTATGTCTGTATCTCTGGGGACAGATGGCATTCAAAACCTAGGCAAAGCAGGCAAAAGTCAAACCAGTTTCCCAGTTTAGCCCAACTTCAACCACACCTTGCAAGTCACCCCAGTCTCAGACACCCTCTTCATCTCCTGCAGAAGCCATACATGCACTGCGTGTGTGTTTTAGTCACTAAGTCACGTCCGACTCTTTGCGACCCCATGGACTGTAGCCCACCAGGCTCCTCTGTCCATGGGATTTTCCAGGCAAGAATACTGGAATGGGTGGCCATTCCCTTCTCCAGGGGATCTTCCTGACCCAGGATCAAACCTGGGTCTCCTTTATTGCAGGCAGATTCTTTGCCACTGAGCCAATTCTTGTGCACTGCTCCTTCAAAAAAAAAACAAAGTTCTTTCAGACCAAAATGGTCAATTAGCACAGAGCGGCTTGTATATTCCAGCCAGGAAGTGTCTTCTCTAACTTGGTCTCTCCATCCTCCTTACAGCCAATTCAAAGACTGATGGAGCGACCAGAGTATGCTTACAACAGGGAGGCAGTGCCCTTGCTAGCTTTGTGGCCATCCAGTATTTTTGGAGCGCCAGATGGAATTAGGCCCAGAGTCAGCACGGTGGCACGCGTCCAGCTTCAGCCAGTGCCCGTCATTTCCAGACCAAGTGCGTCCACTTGGGCCCCTTCCTCGTCTGGGAGCACAGCTGTGAGCGGCCCTGTCCTCACACCCTCCGTCCAGCCCAAGACCTTGGAGGGGAACAGAGAGACCTCTGCACCTGGCAACCTGGGGACCTACTGTGACATGTCAGCCAGGTTTTCCCCGACACCCCAAGTTCTGACAACTCCAGGTCTCCCCACAAAGGGCACACATCACAGCACCAGCTCCCTCACCTCTTCTCCAACCAAGGAGCCCCGAGGAGACATGTAAGCTGATGTCTGGGAGAAGGCCAGGCCCTACGTCTGCAGGGGCTGCTATCTGTGTGTGGAAGCTACTCTCAAGGGAAGTGTTCAAAGCTCAGGTGGTCCTGGTCACAGTCAATCACCTCCGGGGATGTATCCTCTGAACCTATTTTTATTACAGGATTCACCTCAACCACCAACTCTTGTGGAAACGAAGTTCCATAAGGAGGCTCCATAGAACCAGGAAAGTAGCATAGTCTTTGAGGCAATTTCTCAGTTACCTAAAAATAAAACAGCACAACTTTTAAACCATCTCTGAGCTATTTATTTTATTTTTTTTTAAAGCCAATTGCAGGCAAAAGTGGGAAGCCATAGGAATTTGCCATCTGCCGCCCTGTCCTATCTTTTTCTTTTTGCTTCTTTTTCCTGCCTGAGGGATTGGAATCTCCTGTTCTCAGATTGTCTCTACCACATCTGGAAACATTCTGATGTTGGTAATTTACAATTTTAATTCCTATAGTACTCTTTAGATTATTGAGATTATCTTGATGTCATTGTTTTCCAACATTTGAAATCTGGCCTCCAAAGAAAAGGAGAAAGCCCAAATGATAACAAACGGAATAATTCTAAAAAGCTTCAGAAAACTATGTACCGTTCTGGCAGGAAATTTTTAAAAAATACATTAGTTTTCTTCTCGGTTAAATCAGAGTATCCTTTAAGGGAAATAGCTGTGTTGACAAAGTATCTTTAGAGAGTGAATTGGGGGACTTCCCTGGTGTTCCAGTGGCTAAGACTCCACACTCCCAAATGAAGGGGGCCCAGGTTGGATCCCTGGTCAAGGAACTAGATCCTGTGTGTGCTCAGTTGTTCAGTCGTGTCTCACTCTGCAACCCCATGGACTGTAGCCTGCCAGGCTCCTCTTTCCATGAGATTTTCCAGGCAAGAATACTGGAGTGGGTTGCCATTTCTTTCTCCAGGGGATCTTCCTGACTCAGAGATCGAACCTGTGTCTCCTGTATCCCCTGCATTGGCAGGCGGACTTTTTATTGCTGAGCCACCTGGGAAGCCCTCTAGATAGGGAAATCTACCTAGATCCCACATGCCGCAACTAAAGATCATGCATGCAACCAAGACCGAAGATCCCAAGGTCCACAACTGAGACCCAGTGCAGCCAAATAAACAAATAAATATTTTTTTTAAAAAGCAACTGTATTTAAAAAACAGAGAGAGAGAGAGAGTGAATTGGTAGAGATGATAAAGAAATAGTGAACATGAGTTAGAAACTAAACTATGTCAACTATGCAGATGACTGTAATTGAAAAGCTGCAACAACTACTACACTTTGATTACGGTACAACTGACAGAGATTCAAAGATTTTAGTGGTGCTTGTGTGCAATAAATGAAATAAAAAACTTAGAGCTGACTCAAAGGAAGAGGCTCACCTACTCAATGAGACAGAAGTTGATCTCCTGTTAGCCAACTTCTGTTGTCTAAATCAAAGATAAAATTATCCTCTTTAGCCAAGGTTGAAAGGACAAAGCATATGACTTGGTAGAAACCTTTCTATGAACTGATTGTACCAATCTTGAAACTGGAAGAAAGAAGAGATCAAAAGTTAGGATTTGGTCATTAAAACTTAATAAATGATCAAGCAGATTTTTATAGGCTTAGAGCAGTGGTATGCTAGCAAATGTTTAATAACTGGCTTTCTAGGGGGATTAAACTCCAAATTGTGGCTTTTGCCCTGACATCACTAAATACAGAGTTGGAAAGAGGTTAGGCAGTAGAGTAGCACACCATATACAGTGTTGCCTCCATACTGATAGATGTATGTGAGTGCGTTCTCAGTCACTTCAGTTGTGTCCGACTCTTTGCACCGCATGGACCATAGCCCACCAGGCTCCTCTGTTCGTGGAATTCTCCAGGCAAGAATACCAGAGTGGGTTGCCATGCCCCCTCCAGGGGATATTCCTAGCCCAGGGATTGAACCTGGGTCTCCTGCATTGCAGGCAGATTCTTTACCACTGAGCCACTGGGGAAGTCCCACACAGATAGCTAGAATCAGCATAAACATCCTCAAGAGCACTGATAATAGTATAGTAAAATAATTAGAAAGTGTTGGGTTGAGTTGGGAGTACTTATTACCTATGTTTTTAGCATAATTTATTTAATTTTAAGTTTATATTAAGTCAATTTTTAGTAATTCAGTTCAGTTCAGTTCAGTCGCTCAGTCGTGTCCGACTCTTTGCGAGAATTGCAGCACGGCAGGCCTCCTTGTCCATCACCAACTCCCGGAGTTCACTCAAACTCACCAACGAGTTGGTGATGCCATCCAGCCATCTCATACTCTGTCCTCCCCTTCTCCTCCTGCCCCCAATCCCTCCCAGCATCAGAGTCTTTTCCAATGAGTCAACTCTTCGCATGAGGTGGCCAAAGTATCAGCTTGGAGTTTCAGCTTCAGCATCAGTCCTTCCAAAGAACACCCAGGACTGATCTCCTTTAGAATGGACTGGTTGGATCTCCTTGCAGTCCAAGGGACTCTCAAGAGTCTTCTCCAACACCACAGTTCAAAAGCATCAATTCTTCGGCGCTCAGCTTTCTTCACAGTCTAACTCTCACATCCATACATGACCACTGGAAAAACCATAGCCTTGACTAGATGGACCTTTGTTGGCAAAGTAATGTCTCTGCTTTTGAATATGCTATCTAGGTTGGTCATAACTTTCCTTCCAAGGAGTAAGCATCTTTTAATTTCATGGCTGAAATCACCATCTGCAGTGATTTTGGAGCCCCCCCAAAATAAAGTCTGTCACTGTTTCCACTGTTTCCCCATCTATTTCCCATGAAGTGATGGGACCGGATGCCATGATCTTCATTTTCTGAATGTTGAGCTTTAAGCCAACTTTTTCACTCTTCTCTTTCACTTTCATCAAGAGGCTTTTTAGTTCCTTTTCACTTTCTGCCATAGGGTGGTGTCATCTGCATATCTGAGGTTATTGATATTTCTCCCAGCAATCTTGATTCCACCTTGTGCTTCTTTCTGCCCAGCATTTCTCATGATATACTCTGCATAGAAGTTAAATAAGCAGGGTGACAATATACAGCCTTGACTTACTCCTTTTCCTATTTGGAACCAGTCTGTTGTTCCATGTCCAGTTCTAACTGTTGTTTCCTGACCTGCATATAGGTTGCTCAAGAGGCAGGTCAGGTGGTCTGGTATTCCCATCTCTTTCAGAATTTTCCACAGTTTATTGTGGTCCACACAGTCAAAGGCTTTGGCATAGTCAATAAAGCAGAAATAGATGTTTTTCTGGAACTCTCTTGCTTTTTGATGATCCAGCAGATGTTGGCAATTTGATCTCTGGTTCCTCTGCCTTTTCTAAAACCAGCTTGAACATCTGAAGTTCACGATTCATGTATTGCTGAAGCCTCTCTTGGAGAATTTTGAGCGTTACTTTGCTAGTGTATGATGAGTGCAATTGTGTGGTAGTTTGAGCATTCTTTGGGATTGGAATGAAAATGGACCTTTTCCAGTCCTGTGGCCACTGCTGAGTTTTCCAAATTTGCTGGCATATTGAGTTCAGCACTTCACAGCATCATCTTTCGGGATTTGAAATAGCTCAACTGGAATTCCATCACCTCCACTAACTTTGTTCATAGTGATGCTTCCTAAGGCCCACTTGACTTCGCTTCACATCATTATTTTAGTAATAGCCATGTTTAAAAACCAGTTCACAAATCCCTGAAAAATTAGCAAGCAGCTCCAGCACATCACCAGGCATGAAGATTAAATCAGAAGACAAAAGGAAGCAGACAAAGAAATCTTGCCATACCTGAATGACTGTATTATTGTGTTTCTAGATGTAACACAGGAACATTAAAAGAAGACGAAAAATGAAAGTGGGAAATAGACATCTTGGTGCTTAGAGTTGTAAAGCACCACAGGAACTTTTCTACACTGTACTGCAGGTAGGAAGGCATGTGCATTAATAAGGAATCCAGAGGAAGAGAGTGAAGAGAAATACTCAAACAGGTGGGGCTGTGCTAGAATGGGATGAAGAAATAGAAGGAAAGGAAGAAAAGCATGCAGCCGGTGAAAAACAGCAACCTGAGAGATTTAATGTGGCCTTTCTGTAATTTGGAATAAATTTTTGTATTTTGGGGTCTTAGACAACATAAAAGCTCTTGCAGTGAGAAACAAAATTTAGAAATTTAAGTTGATTCATTTGCTTTATAGACCTGCTGACTCCCAAAGGATATTGAGAGGAGAAAACGTCTTCAAAATCAAATTTAAGGAGCTGGGAAGTAATCGCTTTCTTCTTCCACAGCAATCTTCCGCTCTGGAAATAGGTGAGCATTTGAAAAGGATTAGGATGCACCCCCTGCCCCCCACCCACCAAGGATGCCACTTTGGCACAAGGATTATTTTGAGCTGGAGGCAATTGAGAATCAACAGCTACAGGGAAGTTCTCTGCCTTCCCCTTACCTGCCTGAAAGCAAGCTATACGTTGCCCTTTAGGATTGTGTGCCCCCATTCTACTGGGAAGAGAAGCGCATTCTTATCATCAGAGACTGGGAGTCAGCACTGTGACGAGTTCATGTAAACAGGCTTTACTAAAATAACCCTGTCTTCCATTTGTTGTTGGTAGTGGTCAGTCGCTAAGTTGTGTCCAACTCTTTGCGATTCCATGGACTGCAGCAAGTCAGGGTTCCCTGTCCTCCACTATCTCCTGGAGTTTGCTCAAGTTCATGTCCATTGAGTCAATGATGCTCTCTAACCATCTTATCCTCTGCTGCTGCTCTTTTTGCCTTCAGTCTTTCCCAGCATCTTTCACTATTTCTTCTATAAAGTTCCTAGTCACTTCTCCATAATTTATCTTCCTTCGAACTTCCTTTGAACGTCCTCCATAATTTATCTTCCTTTGAACTCCCCTTTCCTTTGTTAAAAATGGTATATAAGTCCCCAAGTCTAGCCACTTTAACTTTTTTTCCTGTGCACATAAAAAACCCAGTAAATTTAGGGACTTCCCTAGTGGTCCAGTGGTTAAGACTGTATACTCCCAACTCAGGGAGCATGGGTTTCATCTCTGGTCAGGGAATGAAGAGCCTACATGCCATACAGCAGAGCCAAAAACTCCTCAAAACAAATACATTTATATCTTTTTCCTCTCCTATTACCCTGTCTTTTGTCAGTTAAATTCACAGACCCCGTTCACTAAACAAACCTAACAGGGTAACAAAAAGTTTTCCTACTCTACACATTAATGGTAACTCAGGGTCTTTCAAAGTTTGTCTAAAAGCTTAACTGTGCTTGGGCACAATCATAGAAACTGAGCCTACTGTTAATGGCCTGTGTATCCAGTTGCCTTTAATGGAGATAAAATAGCCATTAGGATCTTTTCCAATTCCTTGGGTATTCGATGAAAATTTTGCAATTAGTGTAGCAGGAGCTTTTGGCTTTGAAGTCCCTGAAGCCATAAGTTTGACTTTAAGCAGCTGTTTACTTTCTGAGGCGGTAGATTAGATGATTTATGTCTGTTTCTTATGACCACTTGAAATCTTTATTGTTTTTAGAATCATTTGAAAGTGAGTTTATTGTTCCCTCCCAAATGGTTTATCTTTCTCCAACACATCACACACGCACACACATACACAAGAGAAAACTTAAAAACTCAAAAAGAAGAAAACTCTGAGAACACATTTTAAAAAATCAAGGAGTGCTTAAATTTATTAAATGGCATTTTAGCCCATAGAGAACTTTTTGATTCAAGAAGGTAAAGTTAGTGGACAGCAAACACAAATGAACCATAAAGGTCCACATTACGCCTTAACTAAGATGGGAAATTATTTATCAATATCTCTGTATTAACAAATATTAAATACCTAATCAGAGGAAAATACTCATCATAATCTAAACAGATTTATCATGAATAAGCACTAGTGGATAATATAAGAAAAATTACTATTAATTTCACAAAATGCACAGGTTAATTAGCTACTTAAAAGGGCATTCCTTTGAACATTTTGGAAGAAAAAGGCCTTTTGAAGGAAAGATAATGAATGTTCCATGTAAGTTATGCATAGAACCAAGCAATTATATGCCTGCTGCTGCTGCTGCTTAGTTGCTTCAGTCGTATCCAACTCTGTGCGACCCTCTGGACTCTAGCCTGTCAGGCTCCTCTGTCCGTGGAATTCTCCAAGCGAGAATACTGGAGGGGTTTGCCATGCCCTCCTGCAGGGGATCTTCCAGTCTGCCCTCCTCCAGGCAGACTTCAGTCCTTGTGGTTGCAAAGAGTCAGACACAATTGAGTGGTCTAATGGTGATTGTGAGGGTGTGGCCCCATGATGGGATTAGTGCCCTTATAAGAAGAGACACCAGAGAGGCTTTCTCTCTCTCTCCCTCTCTCTTTCTTTCTCTCCTTCCCTCTTCCTTTTCCTCTCCTTCTCTTCACGTGTAGACCAGGTCAGGATGGTGGCAGCTGCCTACAAGCTAAGAGAAAGAGACTCAGAGGGAAACCTACCTTTATGGCACATTGATCTTAGATTTCTTGGCTTCCAGAAGTGAAAAAATAAAATTCGGTTGCTTACATCAGCTACTCTGTGGTATTTTGTTTTGGTGACCTGAGCTGATGAAGACACGCAGACATTTGACAGTATAGATGCAAGGGTTTGTACTTAAGTCTGCCTATTCTTTATACCCCTTTAAGTATCGAATCTGTTTGCTCACCTCCATTACACGTGTAGGATAAACGGGAAAGCAAGTTGACACTAGTGCCCACCAGCTGTGGAACACAATGTTTCTCATGAACTCATTCTGCAGGTGAATTATTGCTTGCTAAGAAAGAACTGTAATGAAGGGGGAAATCTCCCCCACCCCGTACCCACCTTTTGTTCTTGCTGCTAGACTGGTAATAAAATGGACACAGGACAGATTAAGAGGAGAAAAAAATTTTTTTTAAGTTGTGCAGAAAGAGGTCTCATAGAAATGGGACGAAAGGAAGTGGCCAAAGTGGGCAGTTTTATACTTTTTAGACAAAAACTATAAATTTGTGAGGAATTGACAGGACAAAGAAATTGAGGCTTGGGATGCTCAGTTAGCAAAGGATCTAAACAGAATTTGGACTTAAGGTAGAAAACTGAAGAAGTAATGTATTTGTAATACAGGCCTCTCAGCCCTCACTCCCTGTCTCTGACTATTAGGGGTGTCCTTCTACTTCCAGATGTGGGGTGGGGGTCAGGGGGCACCTTTCACAGGAGAGATTTAATTCCTGTTTCAGGGAGACAGAGAACGTCTCCCATTGTACCCTCCTTATGTTGACCATTTCTTAAATAACTTTAATTCAAAATAAGCAATATGCCATTGAGGCCCATGTTGGCGACCTACCCTGGGCCCCATCAAAACCAATGAGTAAAAAGTAAATTTAGGAAGATAACTGAAGTACTGTAATGCATTTTTCAACTAATCTTCAGACACTGGTAATTTTGCAGCACTTTATGCATGACAATCACACAAAAATACATTAAATACAGATCATTTGATAGGGTTTAGCAGTCAGAATATTTTTAAAGCCATAAGATGTGTATTTCATATAAGTGTGACCATTATATGAAACAATGGGAAGAGTAGGTTTGGTGTTTGAGTTACATATCTAGTCTGTGATGTAATTCATGCCTAACATGAAATAGCCAACTTTTCAGTAGGATTTTTGACACTAATTCCCATCTCAGCAAACAGCTACAGAGACCTGAGAGAAAATTCAGTTTTGCCCTGATAGTGTGTATGTCTTAAATACACACAACAGAGGCAATGGATTGCCTACCCAGTCTCCTTTCACTGCCAGCCCTTGGTACCCATCTTTCCTTCTTAACATAACCTTTGTTTTGTTCAGTATGTCCCACGCATACAAAGCAGTGGGCTCTCAGAGAATCCTTCCCCACTTAGCCACACACCTCAGGGTGAGTTGCAATTAGTCCATGCAATCACTGTGGTCTCATTTGCTTTGCTGTTAATCGGTTTGCCGGTAAATGGGTCTGTGAGCCAATTCTGTCCATGACACAGGAAGACACAAATCGAGCTAAGGATTCAAATGCCAATCCTGTTCAGATGCCATGCTTTCCCATATCAGCAGTAGCTTGGGTTTTGACCATCAATCAAACTCATACAGTAGACTTTATTCCAATACTTCATTTTTTTTTTTAAACTTTACAGAGAGATGAAGAGAGGAGTATTGAGTGCACAGTACCTTCATGCCATCCACAAGCTGAGGGACTACCAACACACACAGCCTCTTGGCCCCTGTAACCTACTTGGGTCACATATAGGAAGTTCCAGGTGCATGGATCATTTGATTGGCTTCTCACCAGTTTCTCTCTGGATGCCAGCTTAGAGCTCTCCCTCTGCAGGCGCAATTCCACAGACCGGGGATTTCACAGAAAACAGGCAGATAGCTTCCAGCACAAAGCTTTCCTCTCTAGCTTAACATGACAGTTGCCAAGGAAACAGTGTGGTAAGAAGGAAGATCCCAAGTAGGTCTAAATCTCTGTGGAGCTCCAGGCCAGATGTTAATTCTTCAGTTCAGTTCAGTTCAGTTGCTCAGTCGTGTCCAACTGTTTGTGACCCCATGAATCACAGCACGCCAGACCTCCCTGTCCATCACCAACTCCCGGAGTTCACTCAAACTCACGTCCAACGAGTCAGTGATGCCATCTAGCCATCTCATCCTCTGTCATCCCCTTCTCCTCCTGCCCTCAATCCCTCCCAGCATCAGAGTCTTTTCCAGTGAGTCAACTCTTCGCATGAGGTGGCCAAAGTACTGGAGTTTCAGCTTTAGCATCATTCCTTCCAAAGAAATCCCAGGGCTGATCTCCTTCAGAATGGACTGGTTGGATCTCCTTGCAGTCCAAGGGACTCTCAAGAGTCTTCTCCAACACCACAGTTCAAAAGCATCAATTCTTCGGCGCTCAGCTTTCTTCACAGTCCAACTCTCACATCCATACACGACCACAGGAAAAACCACAGCCTTGACTAGACGGACCTTTGTTGGCAAAGTAATATCTCTGCTTTTCAATGTGCTGTCTAGGTTGGTCATAACTTTCCTTCCAAGGAGTAAGCATCTTTTAATTTCATGGCTGCAGTCACCATCTGCAGTGATTTTGGAGCCCCCAAAAATAAAGTCTGACACTGTTTCCACTGTTTCCCCATCTATTTCCCATGAAATGATGGGACCAGATGCCATGATCTTCGTTTTCTGAATGTTGAACTTTAAGCCAACTTTTTCACTCTCCTCTTTCACTTTCATCAAGAGGCTTTTTAGTTCCTCTTCACATTCTGCTATAAGGGTGGTGTCATCTGCATATCTGAAGTTATTGATATTTTTCCCGGCAATCTTGATTCCAGCTTGTGCTTCCTCCAGCCCAGCATTTCTCATGTACTCTGCATAGAAGTTAAATAAGCAGGGTGACAATATACAGCCTTGACATACTGTTTTTCCTATTTGGAACCAGTCTGTTGTTCCATGTCCAGTTCTAACTGTTGCTTCCTGACCTGCATACAAATTTCTCAAGAGGCAGATCAGGTGGTCTGGTATTCCCATCTCTTTCAGAATTTTCCACAGTTTATTGTGATCCACACAGTCAAAGGCTCATAGGCAATTGGCTGGGAGCTTCAAGGAAATGCTTCCAGGCTCTTAAGAAGGGACAAAGAAGAAGATCGTCTTATTCTTCCTCACATTTTTGTGTCTGAAATTGATGCCTAGAACTACATTTTCCTGGTACATTGAATTTCCCAGCTCCACTCTAAGATATCCATTTTCACGACTTCTCCACTTTCTTCAAACCTCTTTTCCCAGTTCTTACTTCTAACTGATATATTGCTTTCCTACTTAATGGAGAAAATAAAAGCAGTTAGAGGAGAACTTCCACACATGCCCACCACCACCACATACCAAAAAGTCTCCATATCCTCTACCTCCCCTCTTGTTACTGAGAATATAGTGTCTTCCTTCACTCTAAGGCCACCCTCCACTTGTGCTTTAGCTCCTGACCCCACTCATCTCTTCAAAGACTTTAGCAACGGTAAACCTTTCTCTTCTCTAGTTGGTTATTCCCATCTGCATACAGTTGTTAGTATTTCCTATCTGGAAAATCTTTTACACTGGACCCCACTCCTAGTTCAACTGTGGACTATTTCTCTACTCCCCATTAGAGCAAAACATCTCTATGTCTGTTATCTCCAATTCTTCTAGTGTTATTTTTCATAATTATTTGTAACTCAAATTGCCTTAAATATTATTGCATGAATTCAATAATTTTTTTCATTAAATACTGTAGTTACTATGACTCAAGGTTATTAAGTTGTGAAAAAGAGTGCTTCAGTATGAGAAATAGATCACTGAATAGTAGTGTATTGGATTAATTTTGGAATAGGACCAAACAAATTAAAGAAATGCTCATATCCAAACTTGAACAAGGAAGTTACTTCATTGAATCGCTCAGTCATGTCCAACTCTTTGTGACCCCATGGATTGTTGCTGCCAGGCTCCTCTGTCCACGGTATTCTTCAGGCAAGAATACTGGAGTGGGTTGCCATTCCCTTCTTCAGGGCATCTTCCCGACCCAGGGGTTGAACTCGGGTCTCCTGCATTACAGGCTGATTCATTACCATCTGAGCCACCAGGGAAGCCTTTGAATCGTATATTCACATACTTTTTCATAACTGATTTATTGCCTTGGCCTAATATGGGAGTGTTTGAGAGATTATGATTGACAGCAAAGTATAGTATTATCTTAGTAACCCAATTATATGCTTTGTCATTTTTTTGAGCACAAGATGCTTTTTAACCATTTATCAATAAGAAAAATGTTAATTATACAAGATTAGAAAATTTAAGTTATTTGACATGTCATGTATAGACTCTGTGTGCATTCTTAGTTGCTTCAGTCATGTCCAACTCTTTGTGATCCTTTAGACTATAGTCCCGGAGAAGGCAATGGCACCCCACTCCAGTACTCTTACCTGGAAAATCCCATGGATGGAGGAGCCTGGTAGGCTGCAGTCCGTGGGGTTGCTCAGAGTCGGACAGGACTGAGCGACTTCACTTTCACTTTTCACCTTCATGCATTGAAGGAAATGGCAACCCACTCCAGTGTTCTTGCCTGGAGAATCCCAGGGACTGCGGAGCCTGGTAGGCTGCCGTCTTTGGGTTCGCAGAGTCGGACACGACTGAAGTGACTTAGCAGCAGAAGTAGCAGCAGCAGCAGACTATAGTCCACCAGATTTCTCTGTCCATGGGATTCTCCAGGCAAGAACACTGGGATGGGGTGCCATGTACTCCTCCAGGGGATCTTCCTGACTGAGGGATTGAAGCTGTGTCTCCTGTCTCTCTTGCATTGCAGGCAGATTCTTTACTCGCTGAGCGATCAGGGAAGCCCATGTATTAACTGAAGTAGTTTAAAATGAGCTTCAAAATTCTATTACCTTTATCACATATTTATTAAATATCTTTATGAGATATCTTATCAGCTGCTTTAATCCATGAGTGATATCAGTTAGGTCATATGTTTATAGTATTTCTTTAAAAATTATTTGGCCATGCTGCATAGCATGTGAGATCTTAGTTCCCTG
This sequence comes from Bos indicus x Bos taurus, assembly GCF_003369695.1. Lineage (NCBI taxonomy): Eukaryota > Metazoa > Chordata > Mammalia > Artiodactyla > Bovidae > Bos > Bos indicus x Bos taurus. The sequence goes on along the minus strand of NC_040081.1, from coordinate 90,208,959 downwards.
ACCAGGGATAGAATTGATGTGCCCTGCATTTGGAAGCATAGAGTCTTGATTACTGGACTTCCAGGGAAGTCTTATAATTTTTCTTAAATAAAAAACAAACTTGAAATTTTATGTTTTCCCTTGTGAGAGTATATTGAATTGTGGCAATAACCTGGTGAAGTCAATGACAGTGTTAGTCGCTCAGTTATGTCTGACTCTTTGTGACCCCATGGCCTATGGCCCACCAGGCTCCTCTGTCCTTGGAAATCTCCAGGCAAGAATACTGGAGTGGGTAGCCATTCCCTCTCTGGTGGTTCAGAAGAAAAGAATTCACCTGCAGTGCAGGAGATCCGGGTTTGATCCTTGGATTGGAAAGATCCCCTGGAGAAAGTGAAGTCAGTAGAGCAAAACAATTCTTCCCCCTTTTTTTTAAAGAGATGGCTAAAATAAAGTGCTTATGATAAAACCAGGATATGATAAATATCCAAAAAGTCTGCAGAAATGCAGGAGAACCACACACAAATCTAAATTTAAGCAGGTATAAAAGATCTTATCCTTTGGAGTCCAAAGAACAACTACACAAGTACAGAACAGCTGAACCACAGCTCTGATGGAAAACAGGCAGGGCAATGAGCCTGCAGTTACATTTTGTCTGCGGTTGTATTTCAAAACTCCACCAAAATCTTAGATTGAGTTGAAAACAGGATGTTTTGTGCTTGGCCTACATTAACTGAGCATTGTACTGGCCTTGCTTTACAAGGAATAAGCAGCTGTCACACAAAGAGTACTCAGAACATGGAGGTGATTGTTTGTTCCACTCAATTTGGGCGCTACATACAGACACGGCTTCTCCCAAGAACCACTAAAGAACACCTGAAGGAGTGGGGAAGATTTCTTGGAGTGCAGCCTCAGGGATACATGTTTGCTGTTTAAGTCTGCATGACTCTAAAGACTCAAGCTATGATCAATGAACAGGGCCACCGGAAAACAGGTTTCATCTCAATACATATAGCAGAAATTTGGAATGGTAAAAGGCACCAAAATTAGAAAGGAGACTTGAGAAAGGAAAGGGAACCAGTACTATGTACCATACAACATGGATGAGCTCTTTATTGCTGCATCATAAATTATCTCAAAACTCAGTGTCTTAAAACAGCACACACTTATCGCCTATGGTCTGCAGGTCAGGCTTTGGGCCATGACTTTGCTAAGCCTTTTCCTACAGGGTCTGTCAGAAGGCTACAATCAGGTGGCAGCCAGAGATGGGGTCATCTCAAGATTCAGCAGGGGCAAGAATTGCTTCCAAGTTCACTTTGTGTTTGTTGGGCAGGACTAAGTTCTTTCTGGGCTTTTGGTTGGAGGCTGCCTACAGTTTCTTGCTAGGGGTGCCTTCTTCATCAGAGCAAATGCTTGGGAAAAGACTTCTCAGGTGGTGCTAGTGATAAAGAACCTGCCGGCCAACACAGGAGACATAAGAGACGTGGATACTATCCCTGGATCGGGAAGATCTCCTGGAGAGGGACATGGCAACCCACTCCAGTATTCTTGCCTGGAGAATCCCTGGATGGAGGAGCCTGGCAGGCTCTGGTCCATAGCGTAGCAGAGAGTCAGACACAACTGAAGTGACTTAGCACAGCACACACACACACAGGGTACCCTCAAAATGGAAGAAAATAGACAGAAATGAGAACCTTCTAGTGACTGAAACCAAAGTTGAGAGGTAGGTATTAAGGATGACCGAAATTTCTTGTTTGTGCAATAGGAAAAAAGGATGGCACCAGTCCACCTGAAATGAGCATACAAGAGGACCAGGCTTAGGGAGGGAAGGAACATAAATTCGGTTTTTAACATGTTGTATCTGAGATAGCTTTGTTATACCACTTGGAGACAAAGAAGTGGACATTAGCTCTGAGAACAGAACTGGCCTGAAGATAAAAATTTGTGACAGTAATGTCTGGATGGTGGTTGATAGCTTTACACTGTTATACTTATTACCAACCACTGTTACAGTTACTCTGACTTGTTTAATCATCCATTTGCAGGGATCCCAGCCTGGAATAAGGTGAGGTTAAGAGATCAGTTAGTTCAGTTGCACAGTCGTGTCCGATTCTTTGCAACCACATGAACTGCAGCATGCCAGGCCTCCCTGTCCATCACCAACTCCCAGAGCTTGCTCAAACTTACGTCCATCGAGTCGGTAATGCCATCCAACCATTTCATCCTCTGTCGTCCCCCTTCTGCCTTTGATCTTTCCCAGCATCAGGATCTTTTCCAGTGAGTCAGTTATTTGTAGGTGGCCAAAGTATTGGAGTTTCAGCTTCAGCATCAGTCCTTACAATGAATATTCAGGACTGATTTCCTAGGATGGACTGGTTGGATCTCCTTGTAGTCCAAGGGACTCTCAAGAATCTTCTACAACATCACAGTTCAAAAGCATCAATTCTTCGGTGCTCAGCTTTCTTCATAGTCCAACTCTCACATTCATACATGACCAGTGGAAAAACCATAGCTTTGACTAGATGGATCTTTGTCAGCAAAGTCTCTGCTTTTTAACACGCTGTCTAGGTTGGTCATAGCTTTTCTTTCAAGGAGCAAGTGTCTTTTAATTTCACCATCTGCAGCGATTTTGGAGCCCAAGAAAATAGTCTTTCACTGTTTCCATTGTTTCCCCATCTATTTTCCATGAAGTGATGGGACCGGATACCGTGATCTTAATTTTCTGAATGTTAAGTTTTAAGGCCACAGGACTGGAAGAGGTCAGTTTTCATTCCAATCCCAAAGAAAGGCAATGCCAAAGAATGTTCAAACTATCGCACAGTTGTACTCATCTCACCCCCACGTGGCTCAGCTGGTAAAGAATTCGCCAGCAATGCGGGAGACCTGGGTTCGATCCCTGGGTTGGGAAGATCCCCTGAAGAAGGGAAAGGCTACCCACTCCAATATTCTGGCCTGGAAAATTTCATGGACTGTAAAGTCCAGGGGGGTCACAAAGAGTTGGACACTGAGCGACTTTCACTTCCACATGCTAGCAAAGTGATGCTCAAAATTCTCCAAGCCAGGCTTCAACAGTACATGAACCGTGAACTTCCATATGTTCAAGCTGGATTTAGAAAAGGCAGAGGAACTAGAGATCAAATTGCCAATATCCATTGGATCATTGAAAAAGCAAGAGTTCCAGAAAAAACATCTACTAATGCTTTATTGACTACACCAAAGTCTTTGACTATGTAGATCACAACAAACTGTGGAAAATTCTTAAAGAGAAGGGAATACCAGACCATCTGACCTGGCTCCTGAAAAATCTGTATGCAGGTCAAGAAGCAACAGTTAGAACAGAACATGGAACAACAGACTGGTTCCAAATCGGGAAAGGAGCACGTCAAGGCTGTATACTGTCACCCTGCTTATTTAACTTATATGCAGAGTACATCATGCAAAATGCCGGACTGGATGAAGCACAAGCTGGAATCAAGATTTCTGGGAGAAATATCAGTAACCTCAGATATGCAGATGACACCACCCTTACGACAGAAAGCAAAGAACTAAAGAGCCTCTTGATGAAAGGGAGAGGAGAGTGGAAAAAGTAGGCTTAAAATTCAACATTCAGAAGTTAACAGATACCTGCTATTGAATTTATTACCTCCTTCCAACTGCACTCATCATGCCCCCCACCCTCAACACCTTGTTTTGAAGAGTTAAGTTTCAATAAAATAAAAGCATGCAGCATCCCATGATCTCCACATCCTAGTATTCATGCCTCTGTATAATTCCTTCTCAAGAGTGGGCAGGATCTGACTTGCTTCTAGCCAATAGACTATGGCAAGGTTGTGGATGCCACTCCTGTGATATATTTTATATAAGACTCAGTCTTCTGTGGCTAGACCTTCCCTTTGCTGTCTTGATGAAGTCAGCAAGCATGCTGAGGGAGCCTATGAGGCAAGAAACTACGGGTGACCACTAGTTACTGAGAACAGGCTTCAGTCAACTGCCAGCAAGAAACCGAAGCCCTAGTTCTACGACTGTAAGGACATGAATTCTACCAACTGAATGAACTTTGGAAACCGATTCTCCTCTAGTTGAGCCTGCAGATGAGAATACAGCCTTGCTGCCACCTTGATTGCAGCTTTGGGACAAAAGCAGAGGATCTAGTTAAGCTGTGCCGACTCATGACCCAGTGACTGTGGACATAGTGTTAAGTCACTAAATTTGTGGTAATGTGTAATGCAGGATAGAAACCTAGGTAATATTTAGGCTTTTATTCAGCTCATCCTACTTTTAAACATGCTAACCATTTTTGTTGTGTAACACTTGCCTGCTTTTTGTTTCACAGGCTTTATTTATGCAATCTCATTTTGGATCTAGAACACAAGGGTGAAAAAAGGATCAGAAAGCCCACATCATGTCCACTGCAGCAACTAATTTACATCTCACCTTTTCCCCTGTTATTTATTATTATTTCAGGGTATTAGCAACATGAAACCATAGAGGTGAGAGAGCTTGTTAAGAGTCACAAAATGGTGAGCTTTACCTCTATAGATATTCCACTAGATTCAATACATTTAAATAAAACTAGAATTAAAAGCCAGAGCTAAAAAAAGACTAGCAGAGCAATTAATGGAACTTCTGTTTACATTCTCATAGGTAGGATAATGTAATTACAAAGTGGTCTCATGTTTTTGTAATAAGCAAAATCAAAGATAATATATAATTGCAGCAAGGTTGCTGTGTAAAACTTTTTCAAACTAAGACTAGTCACAACTGTTTAGAGTGAATGTGGAAAAACTTACGTCAAGACAAAAAAAGAGTTAATCCAAAGGAAGGGAAACCACATTTAAGATACTGTGCGTCATATCTCAATGTTTTCCCCTCTGCAAACAGTTATTTTAATTCTGAAAGGTTATAGAAAACCCTAAAGTTTCTGAGTTGTAGACATAGAACTGCAAGAATAATTTTACAGTTCCTGGAAGGGAAAGTCACTAATCCACAAAAGGGACAATTTGATAAAGTAACCTGCATTAAAATGAAACTTTTCAAAGGATATTATTTTCTTTAGATATATATCTTCTATTTGGTTAGCAGGGCAGATTCTTAACAAAGAAAACAGTTTGATTAGGTTCACTAGTAAAGAACTAGTCTATATTGATGATGTCTTTCATTAAAGCTGTTGGAAAAGGCTTTTTTCATTTTTCAGAATTGCAGTAAGAAACCAGTTTGAAGGTCATAGCTTGCTGTTTTTCCCTTAATTCCAAGGCTCAAATTTGCTCTGGATAAGATGATTTCATTGTTCATTTAATATATCTTAAGATCCTTCCCCAAACTCAAGGCTGAGCCATCCAAAGGTTTAGTTCTTGGCTGTTTTCTTTCTATACTCACTCTCTGTAAGAACTTACTCTGATGGATGGGCTTAAATTCCATCTATAGACTATTTTTTTCCAGCCCTAATTAGGTCCAAACAGCCTACCAAACATCTATTTGCAGAAATATATCTATTTGGGTTTCAGATTTAGCAAGCCTAACACACAACTTTAGATCCCACACCAAACCTGCTCCTCCCACCTTCCCCCACGAGTTATTCTTGTCTTGCTCCTCTACTCCCCAGACACGTGCAATTCACCAACCAGTCTTCTTGGGTCTACCTGTAAAATGTATCCCCAATTCCACCATTTTAGACCCTACCACCCCTACAGTGTAGTCTGAACTATATCTGTTTTTGCTTAGATGAGGCCAATAGCCTCCCACCTAGTCCCCTGGCTTTCTTTCTTAACCTCTTCCCCAAAGACAATTCTCGACATAGTGGAGAAAGTAATTTATGAATACAAACCAGATCTAATCACTTCTCTAGCTTCCCATCAAAGTAAAATAAAAACTCCTTTCTAGAAGCTACAAAGCATTTGATACTTACGTATGTGTTTACTGTTGTTTACGCTGCCAGATATATGGGGAAGTTAAATGGGGAAGGGTCTTTGTCTCATTTATAAACTCAGTAAATATTCATTGAATGAATGCATTTTGCTCTAACAGTAAAGCTTTTTGTTCTGATGAGCATTATGAGGCCTCTACCTCGCTGCAACACAACTTTCAAGAACAGGTTTGATTTTCTATCAGCATAAGTTCAAAGTAACTAAGTTGGTGATAGATAGGGAGGCCTGGCGTGCTGCAGTCCATGGGGTCGCAAAGAGTCAGACATGACTGAGCGACTGAACTGAACTTACACATTTAAAATGTGAGCTGTTACTTAACCTCTTGTAGTAATCTTGGATGATTATTCTTTTCTGACATGCCAGAGACATGCAACTGTACTTGAATAAAACTTAAAATAAGGAAAAGTATGTTTTGTGCTTTATGACTGCTCCACTGTTGTAGTTTCCAATACATGGGAATAGCCGGCCCCCCTCACCACCACCTTTTTCTTTCTTTTTTGGCTGTTCCACACAGCATGTGGGATCTTAGTTCCCTGACCAGGGATTGAACCTGCACCCCCTGCATTTGCAGTGTGGAGTCTTAACCATTGAACCTCCAGAGAAGTCCAGAAATAGCCTTTAATGTGAAGGCTGACAGAGGAAACATGTTCAAAAGCAAAGTGAAGGATGAAAAAGAAGGTTATGTGCCATGATAGCTAATGTATTGGCATAGTTCTAAAATATTCTTGAAGGAAGCGAAATTAGAGAGTGGTAGAGCACTGAGGGTCTTATCCTCCTGGCTAAGGACTCCAAACAGTAGGCAACTGTAGTCTCTGGCTCCTGTTTTCATTTCAGGAAGCTTCAGTTCAGTTTAGTCGCTCAGTTGTGTCCAACTCTTTGAGACCCCATGAATTGCAGCACACCAGGCCTCCCTGTCCATCACTAACTCCCGGAGTTCACCCAAACCCACGTCCATTGAGTCGGTGATGCCATCCAACCATCTCATCCTGTCGTCCGCTTCTCCTCCTGCCCTCAATCTTTCCCAGCATCAGAGTCTTTTCAAATGAGTCAGCTCTTCGCATCAGGTGGCCAAAGTATTGGAGTCTCAGCTTCAACATCAGTCCTTCCAATGAACACCCAGGGCTGATCTCCTTTAAGATGGACTGGTTGGATCTCCTTGCAGTCCAAGGGACTCTCAAGAGTCTTCTCCAACACCACAGTTCAAAAGCATCAATTCTTCTGTGCTCAGCTTTCTTTATAGTCCAACTCTCACATCCATACATGACCACTGGAAAAACCATAGCCTTGACTAGACGGCCTACTGTGGTGAATACTGAGGATGGCCCGGAGAGGCAACAACCAATTGGAGATGGAGACTGAGTTAGGAGGCTTCAGAAGCAATTCAGGTAAAAACAAACAAACAAACAAGACCCCCAAACTATGGCTACGTTAGGAAGGTGTCCTTTTGGGCTCCAGGCTGGACTGTGCAGCTTCGAGGGCTTCTTGCATCTTCTCTACTCCAAGCCAGCCTGAGTGACTGAATTCTGGCAAACTATCACTGATTTTGCAGCTATTTCTTTCTGAAGACCTTTGGTATTCTGTTATTCTTGGAAGTCTTCTTCCTTCTCCTGACCCACTTTTCTTTATTCTTATAATATTGGCCTGAAGAGGTCACCACATGGTGTCAACTTTAGAAGAACATCACACAGTATGAGCTGGTCTGGTAATAATCACATGGTCCTCTGATGGCTGATGCCATCTCCAGAGGTGTGGCAGTGTGGGAGGGGGTGGGATGTGGTACGTATTCATGGGCGCTCTGTAACACACAACCATCTATCTCCCTTTTCAATACTTCCTTTAAAAGTCTGTGCCCCTTAGTGGATTCCTCAAATTATTACTGAAACCAGGAGGTAGATGAAATATATTATGCCCAACTCTCTTGCTGTCTTGCCTTTAAATAAGCCTGTGGTCATTGTTCAGTCACTAAGCTGTGTCTGATTCTTTGTGGCCCCATGGAGTGCAGCACACCAGGCTGCCCTGTCCCTCACCATCTCCCAGAGTTCACCCAAGTTCATGTCCCTTGAAATGGTGATGCCATCCAATCATCCTCTTCTCCTTTTGCCTTCAATCTTTCCCAGCATCAGGGTCTTTTCCAATAAGCTGGCTGTTCACCTCAGGTGGTCAACGTATTGGAGCTAGTTTAAGTAAAAAATCATTGTGAAGAAAGAACTCCATTGCTCAGTTTACAAACATCCAAACCCTACTTCATCTGTTTTTGTTCCAATTAAGTTCCCTCCAATCTTATGGAATCCCAATTGTTAGATTTAAATGATAAGACTGCTGTTATCACCCAGTTATAGCAAAGTCCTCTTAGTAAGAGAAGGACGCTTCTCACCGCTTCTCCCTGCTTCATCCTTTACAAAGAACAAAATACTACTCTCAAAATCTCAAAAAGGGAACCAAGACCAGGAATTAAGTGAACATAATATCTATTTTTATTACGAAAACATTAAATTTTGACACATTGCTTCATTGCTTTTTTAAAAATCTATGATCTGACTTAAACCTATTCAGCAAAAATGCCAATAAATTATATAAACCATAGTTTGAGTCTTTTTTAAAACTAGGGACATAATATGTTTTATAATAATCAAATAATAATACTAAATCTGAGTTGTATGAGCTGTTAATTTGTAATGTGTTTTAATGTTTAGCTAAAAATAAAATCAAAACCAAACACATGCTAATACACTGTTGGAAAAGTTTCTCAGAAACCTCCTCCTCTTCACTGCGTGTCTGCAGCCTTCTTCACTAGGTACAGAACACCGCCGTGTCAAGTGTCAAGGCACTCATGCTCAACTGTCTTGTCCTGCTCACATCAGGAGTCATACTGGGTGAAGGGCTGATGATGTATTACCCCCAGACCATGCTATCTTGCCTTTAAGTAAATCCATTTCTTCAAAAGGAAATCATTAGCTAGGAACTCCAATACTTAATTTAGAAACAGTGATTCCAACATACATTAAATCAAATGTGTTAGTACTTAAAAGTCACAAATTCTGAAAAGTAAAAATAGCAGACAAATACAGAACTCCATAAACAACCAATGAACTAAGGCAAATAGCACTGCCACCACATGCCTGAAAAAAATGGTATATTTTTGGTATCTGTAGTTCTTTGCAAATTATATTTTGGAACAGTTCGGTTCAATAAAAGATGTATATTCTACATAAAGTTAGAGTAACAGGATTATCAACATGGGTGGCATCATTTAAAAAATACATCAATAGTTGTATTAGTGAATGTTTTCCGCTTGGTTTCTAAATCTTTATTTTCTGTGGAGGCAAACCAAAGCACTGTCTTAAGACTCCATCTTCAAAGTTACAATATAGTCTCTATCATTCCTAGAGATTTTAAAGCTAGATATGACCCTGCTCCTTGCCATCATCTTCATCTTCATCATCCTCATCATCTTGGTCTCCGGATTCAAGTTCATCCTCTTCCTCAACCTAAAGGGAAAATACTCATTTAACATTATGAAGATCTGGTCACATCACATTCAACACAAAATGGTATCTACTCCAAGGATAAATTCTTTAGTAAATATAATAGATTATGGGCCATCTGATTTCCTTGATTTAATATTCAAGGTTTCCTGTTATTTTTAATATGCGACAAGATACACAGGTTCACTTGCTGCTAGATGGCTACAACTCTACACATAAATCTGAACCAACACAGCCAAATGGGGATGGTACATTTGGATGGTGAGTGTCTCTGTTACCACAGGAACAAATAAATCAAGTCACCTTCCAGGCTCAGATTCTGAAAGAGAAGAGTTAACAAAAGCTGGAAACTGCATCTAATCTGTGTCTTAAGTCAATTCACATACCTACAAATCTATGCCGGTAGTGCTGATATACGAGCATACCAACATTCCCATGACACAGGACAATGTTTAAAAACACATCATAAAGAAACACATATAAACCATTTTTGGAAACATCGCAATCTTACTGGATGACCAAGTTCCTTGAGTTTATTCTTTAATGAAAATATTTTCTGGTCTTGATCGGCCAACAGCACCAAGAGATCATCTTGTTCTTTTTTAGAATCTGTAATGTCCACCTCGAGCTTGTTTTTCTCATTTTGTAAGATGGCAATGGTACTGTTAGATGAATCCAGCTGCTCTTTAATAGCAGTTCTTTCCTCAGACAGAGCTTTAATTTCATTCTAAGAAAAGAAAGGTGAAAATCACAATCAAAAATTAGTATTCACTCTCCTACGGTTTTAACAAATATATTCTTTCTATGACAGATCTCTGTACTCATACAATCTGAAGAGTTTGGGGGTTAGGTGTTGGGGGGACAAGAGATTTTAAAATACACACACACACAAAGTCATCTAGTAACATGAGAATTTATGTTAGGCTATACATCAAAGATGATTGCTGTGAAAATCAGAGTTCGACAACAAAAAAATAGTTTTAATTACCCTACTCCTCAAAAAATCCTACTATTTCAGATAATCAGAGGAATAAATAAAGACATTAACATCTTACAGAAGCCTGGTTAGCACCAGAATTAGGACTCAAATTAAAAAAAAAAAAAATTATCCCAACTTCACATATACAATTAAATGGGAAAGAAAGATAGCTTCAAGTAAAATCCATAGCTTAAATATAAAATAATTTGACCACAATCCAAAAGGCAGAATCACTTATCTTCCTCTTGCCATGTTTTAATTCCTACCTTTCCATTTTTATTACTGTTACCTCATTCTTTACTTCATCCTATCTGTTTTGATTTTTCTGTCACACAATAGGCTGGTAGGATTTAAGGTATCTGTGTTCTTTAGCTTATGGCTTGTGTATTAGCCAAAGCTATACTCCTTGTTTCTTACTGTGATTAGAGATTGATAAGAAAACTTAACTCTTTTTTACTTTGACTAAACATGTGCTTTTACTTTCAAGTACACTCATATACAATCTTATTTTACATATTTGATACCATTATTTGAAACAGCATTTAAAAATATTCATTTGTGCCACCTTTAGTCATCAAAATAGGAATGAACTTATTGTGAGGTAAGATTATGTCCCATTAACTTTCTTCATAAATCCAAGAATTTGAGAAATTAAATGAAATAAAATAAAATTCCCTGGACTTCATTTCACATAGTATACAATGAATAAAATGTTTCACCAAACCAACCTTTAACTCTTTAGTTTCTTGTAATAATGCTGACAGTCTTCCTTCTACATCAGTAGTTTTTGTAGCTATTACAGTTTCACTCTCTCCTGGTACAGGAGCTGATTTCGCCTGAAAGTAAAAATTGGAAAAAAAAAAGTTTCTTTAAAGTTATAATCAATATGAAATTCTAATGATGATTTTTCTTGCTATTTTGAAATTTTATTTCCAGTAACAGAAAAATTTAATTCTCTCAGCATTTACCCTCAATAACGTGCTCTCCCTGAACAGATGAGTTGCCCTTACAGTGGAGCAGGAGGCTGGGTCAGGAAGGGTGTGGTATAAGCACTCATCAGAGTATAAGGAAGGTTGGTTTAAGCAGCCTCAAGGCCAGGTCAGGCAAGTTATCAATGACACAGCTCTAATGTAGCTACGGCATAGCATTTAATATGTAGAGAACACTTTTCAGTCTTTTCCTCATAAAATTCCTATAAGTTAAGACTATACTATCATTTCAGAGAGACAGATGAGTGCGGAAATTGAGTTGAATGCCATTAACTGGGAAAATGCAAGTATTTTCTTAAGAGCTATAGGAAGTAATCCTAAATCAAAAATTTTCAGTCCTTCCCTTATCTTTTTTCTTCCAAAATACTGGGAAGTGGGGGTGTTGATCTCACAAATACCAAATACCTTAAAATGAGGAAAGGACTTTGGAACTGGAAGAGGCAAAAGAATTTTGAGGTTCATGTTAGACAAAGTCTCAACTGCCTTGAAGACACTGTTGGTAGAAATATGAACATTAAAGGCAATACCAGTAAGGGCTCATAAAGAAAGACGCAGGCTGTAGAGAAAGGTTCTATGGTCTCAGAGAAAACACATGGCATCATAAACAGAATGCTGGTAGAAGTATGGATGTTAAAAGTTTTGGTGAGGTCTCACATAGATGAGGAGGCTTCCCAGATGGCTCAGTGGTAAAGAATCCACCTGCCAATACAGGAGACCCAGGTTAGATCCCCGGGTTGGGAAGATCCCCTGGAGGAGGAAATGGCAACCCACTCCAGTATTCTTTCCTGGAAAATCTCATAGACAGGGTCATGTGGCAGGCTGTAGTCCATGGGGTCACGTAGAGCTGGACACAACTCAAGTGACTGAGCACGCGTGCACAGAAATAGAGACGAGGAACATGTTATTGGAAAGTGGAGAAAAGGTGATCCTTGTTATAATGTGGCAAAGAACTTGGCTGACTTATGTTCTAGTGTTGTGGAAAGCAGAACTTGTGAGTGATGAACTATTCTAGCTGAGGAAATTTCTAAGCAAAGCATTAAAGGTGTGACCTGGTTTCTCCTTGCTGCTTACAGTAAAATATGAGAGGATAAAGACGGATTGAAAAAGGAACTGTTAAGCAAAAGGGAGTCCGAACTTGATGATTTAGAAAATTCCCGGCCTATCCCTACTGCAGTCAACGACAAAGCATGTCCCAGTGAAACACCAAGTGTGTGGCTGCACAACCGTTTGTGAAGAGATTACTCATGTAGCACATGGACCCAATCAACCATCTCTGCAGAAGCTGGAATAGAGATGTGGTTCCCCAGGAGGGATCCAGGAGAACCTTCCTCCTTGTTGGCTTGGAACCCTGGGAATTGCATGGGTCACCAATAAGGTTTTTGATAATTTTATACCAGCAGAAAACTTGCCAGCTTAGACTGAATGATGAGATGAAATATAAAAGACCAACAGGGACTTCCCTGGTGATCCAGTGGCTAAGCGTCTGCCCTCCCATTGAGGGGGTTCAATGGGGTTCAATGCCTGGTCAGAGAACTAGCGCCCACACACTGCAACTAACATCTAGGGCAGCCAAATAAACAAATAAAATGCCAACAAAATAAACCATAACTAAATGATAAAACTGACCTGGCAAGTCTGACTATGATACACTGTTTGCATGGCCAAGAAGCCTATGTATCTGAAACTCTGGCTAATGAATAACCTGAATGGAAGGTGCTGACAAATTTGCTTCTTTTCCATAGTGGCTGAGAAATAACCTCCTGACCTTGTATATACTACCTTTCAGAACAAACAAACAAAAAACAATAACTTACAAATGCTTCAGTTTTCTGTAACAGCTCCTGTTTTTCGGTCTGTAGTTTGGTAATCTCCACAGACTGTGAGTTTAACTGAGACTTTAAAGTTGCCAGTTCCTAAGGGACAAAAATAGTTGGGTTGTGACATTAAATAGTATTAATTTCATTAAGGAAATGTCTATTTACAGGAAGAAATTATTTTCTTCCTTGGCTCTTCTAAAATCATCACTTCCAAGTTTTAAAATTTAAGTGAAAGAAGTACTCTTGAACTTTGGGTTCAAGATGGAGAATTAAATGTGTACATTAAACATGTTCACCTCTGCTTCCTTGCAAGATCCAGTGTAAAAAATCACAAAGGGAGGACAGAAGGAGGAAAGGAAGAAAAGGTGGGAAGAAGGGAGGGAGGAAGGTGAGGAAGAAGGAGGGAGAGACGGACTGAGAAAGGACAGGCAGGAGGGAGAAACCCACAGGGACAGAGAATAAGAGAAGAGAAAATAGCACTAAACTGTGGAATTTCCAAAAGCAAATGACAATGGTAACCAACTGGCACACCTGAGCGAGCTGAAACAGAAGCTGACCTTTTAGAAAGCCACGCTGCTGCCTGATTCATAATGCAGAACTACCAAAAAGCCTGGGAACTGGTACCACCAGATGTTTTGGAACTGTGAGTAAAACTGGGGTCAAAAACAGTAGGGTTGGAACTTCCCTGGTGGTAGAGTGGTTAAGAATCTGTCTTGCAATGCAGGGGACGTGGGTTTGATCCCTGGCCCAGGAACTAAGATCCAACATTCCACAGAGCAACAAAGTCCACACGCTGCAACTAAGACCCGATTCAGCCAAATAAGTAAAAACAACAACAATAACAAAAACCCAGCAGGGTTGGCTGAAAGTCTGCTTAGAAATAGAGCACTGAATCCCTGTCCTAACTCATGCCTCAGGTAATGTCTCCTTTTCTTTTGTCTGAAGACTAGAGGTATGTTATTTGGAATGGGCAAAATAAGATGGTTTTAGACTCGGGGGCCACCAAACGCTGATGAAAGCAGTAGTAGTGTAGTGAAAGTGGTGGAATTAACTGAAAGCTTATGTATTAAGGTTGACGTTTCCAAACTTCTTGCTCACTCCCCTCAAAACAAGTCCAGGAAAATGAAGCAATTCTAACAGTGGCTCTCCTCCAAGGGCAATCTTACCCCACAGTATCTGGCAGTGTCTGGAGATATGAGGATGCTGTCATGTAAAAAGTGTTTTATTCTCTTACTATTTTCTATCATGAACATACATGTCTTTTCTCTGACTGTTTTGTTTCTTCAGTTATCAAAGTAAGTTATGTAAAAATTATGGACCATTTGGTCTTCTTTCTATACTCTATTTTACTATATATTATAAAAAAAACCCAAAACTGTTATTTAAAATATATCTTTGGGAAATATGAAAAGTAAATTTTTACTTGGGATTTATAGACTAAGAGTATATACTAATAACTTAATTTCATTTTAATATAGTTTTAGATTTCATAAAATCAAAACAGCATATTAACTCTTCCTCATAAGAACAAAACATTATGGCCACATTATTGGAGAGTTGTAAATCATTATTGACAAATATTATTATTTTTTAAAATGTTTCATTGTAGAATCCACTCTAGGGTACAGAGACATTGCCAAAATAAGACATTTTGCTACTCTCTGTCCAGGCATTCCCATCTGATCAGGCATGTCAGAGGGTGAGGACCAGCTGACTACTGGAGAAGGAAGTCAGTCCTAGGTTGGCCAAGCTATTAATTTCTTTTTTTAGTATTACTTTTTTTTTTTTAAAGAAACATATATTCCTTTTATAGAAAATGAAGGAAGGAGAGGGGGATAGAAGGAAGAAAAGGCACATTTGCTTTTCTAGACAATATAAATTACTACAGCAGAAAAAGTTATTTTGCTTTATTTTTAGCTAGAGTCATCTAACTGAAACACATACAAGTTTACTTTCTGTTTTTCCCTTTTCCAATTCTAATAACCAACATTCTTCTGGATAGAACGATTTAAATGCCCAATACATTTAACCAAGCAGTTACCAAGAAAATTAAGCACAAGATTTTGTATCTTCATATTTGCAGCTTATAAATTTATTTAAAGTTTCCTTAATTGCTTACTGACAATCTACAAACAATCTGGGTAAGATGCTGAGATCTATTAAAAAGTATACCATTGAAAAATAAATACACCATAAAAAGCAAAATACCATTACTGTACAATTAAAACGGCTTCTGTATTTTCAAATGGCTGTTTTCACTTGATAGAGAAGTGAAGACGCATGACAAAGCAGTTCTAGATTAATGCAGGGCTGTTACGCTATTATAATTAAAACAAGACAAAACAGAGCCTGAATCAAGCTGAAAAGTGACCTGTTTTAACTCTGCAATTTGTTCAGAATCTCCTGCTGTTGCTGAAGACTGTTCATTTGTGCCAGGTGATAGTTGGGAAGATTTCTACAAAGAGCAGAGAGATAAACTGTGAAATAAATTCAGTTTAAATAGTGAGGAAAAAAACAAAACAAAACTGTACACACATAAGCTATGCCTGGTACACGCACACCAAAAAATTCCACACTGACATTTAAAATTTTATGCCCAAAATAACATTTCAACATAGCACATCTTGTCAACAAAATTTCCATAGCTAATCAACTCATACCAAGTCATTTATTCAATCTAAGCACTTAACTGAGCTAATATAAAGAAAAGAGCATAAAAGCAGGTATTTACTGAGTGATTTCCATGTATTAAAAGAGTTTGATATGGAGTACCTCATTTAAATCTCACAGCAATGGAACAGATACCACCACCACCATTTTATAGCTCAGGACACAAGTTTAAAGAGGTTAACTAAATTGCTCAAATTCAGTTAGCCAGGATGCACTGATGCTTTAGACAGTCTGACTCCAGAGCTCACGTTCTAAAACCTTAAAATGATAACTTTAGCTTAAGGGATCCAGAAATAGAAACAAGCAGGATAATGAGAATTATTTTTGACCTCGATTTTATAACATTCACTTACCAAATTTTCAATCAAAGAGTCTTTTTCAGCCAGTTGACTTTGTAAAAGTTCCCGATTACTTTTTAATTCTTCTATCTCTTCTCGCAGCCTACTAATTTCTTCTGGCTGAACGCCATTCATCTGAGCCCCATCAGTGTAAGGACCTTGATGCTGACTGTCTTTTCCTATTAGGCATAAAATTTGAGAAGTCAACATGAAACTTTTCATTTTTTGAGCTGACAATTCAAGTGTAAAAAAATACATAATTTCCTGAATAATTACTTTGGAGGCACTTTTGTATGCACATTTCATCTTTGCAAAACAGTGCACTGACAAAATAACAAACTGATGTTTTCAGGGTTTCTGGGAGGAAAAACAGCACAGTCTTAAGACTAAACTGGCTCAGTGATCTAAAATTAAGAATTATAGTAGCTTCAATTCCAATTCTATCACTTAATATAAGAGAAAATAAAATCTTTTTAGAAATCTTCACAAAAGAATAGCTTTCTACACAGCCTAAAAGAACTGACGAATTATTGTCATAAATAGAGGAAGTAAAAGTTATTTTCTTCTGAAAATTTTGGTCACCTTCATATAAATAAACTATGTTTCTAAGCAGCTAGCATTCCAATCATAAGCAGTATAGAATGAAGACTATTTACAAGCATTTGAGCCCTTAGCATGTGCCAGACACCAAACTAGAATTTTATATATATTACTTCATTTAAATCTCAGCTCCACTTTGCAGATTAAAAAAAAAAAAAGGAAAGGCTAGACCAGTCATTCAAAACTGGCTATACATTAGAATCACCTGGGGAGCTTGTAATAATCACTGATGCCTGGACCCAGTCCCTAACTAATTTAATTAGAAACTTCAGTGGGCGTCTCAGTATCAGTATTAAAAAAAAACTCAAGGGATCTCAATGTGTAGGTAGCTAAGGTTGAGAATCAATGGATAGCAGAGATTGGACTTCAAATTCTGACTTACACTTCTGTCACAGCGATTAAGGTTAAAGAAAGATGAGCCCACAAGAATAATCTCTTGGGGACACTACAATAGGAATGGCCAGCTACACTTTGGAGAAGGCAATGGCGCCCCACTCCAGTACTCTTGCCTGGAAAATCCCATGGACGGAGGAGCCTGGTGGGCTGCAGTCCATGGGGTCGCTAAGAGTCGGACATGACTGAGCAACTTTACTTTCACTTTTCACTTTCATACACTGGAGAAGGAAATGGCAACCCATTCCAGTGTTCTTGCCTGGAGAATCCCAGGGACGGGGTAGCCTGGTGGGCTGCCGTCTATGGGGTCGCACAGAGGTGGACACGACTGAAGTGATTTAGCGGTAGCAGCAGCTGCTACACTTACCTAGCTGTACTTTAAGAAGATTATATTGATCCTTGTGTTGCTGAATCTGAGATACTTGTTGTGTGACTGCTGTCTGGAGCTGTTCATTTTGACATTTTAATGTAGAAATCTGCTGCTTTAATTCCTCCAGTTGCAGATCCTGTGAAACAAACAATTCAAGTGTTTTAAATTCATACTAATGAGCATTAAGAACAAATTAAAAATTAGAGATTACTTTGGATGAGGATGTTAAACTACTCAACATTTTCAAACTCATTCAATAATTAAGCAATAACACAATATATGTACTAAGGCCGTTAACGGGTAGCAGAACTGTAAGATTTCAAGGCCCCACTACATGACACAACCTGCAGTCTCACTGTGAGTTTTGGTTTGGGGGCAGTGGTGGGAGGGGGGTGGTGGTGTCAATTTTAAAAACTTCATTTTATGGTCCATCAAACTAAAAAATGTATATACCAAATTCTTTAAGCTTCCATATGTATGCATCTTTATTACTTTTAACACTAAAAGACAAGCAGGGAACTTTGCTGCTGGTCCAGCGGTTAGGACTTCTCCTTTCAATGCAGGGGGTGTGGGTTCCACCCCTGGTCAGGGAGCTAAGACCCCACATGCCTCTTTGCCAGAAAAACCAAAACATAAAACAAGAAGCAATCCTGTAACAAATTCAGTAAAGACTTTAACAACAGTCCACGTTAAAATTAAAACAAACAAAAAAAGACAATCATAGAACATTTAGATTTTAAGAAAAAGCTTTCACTTCTTACCACCTCCTACTTTAACTGGTTAGAATGTGATCTGTATCTTTATTTTCTTCTAATTTTTTTCCAATCCAAGTTTTTTAAACTTATCATAATCAGTCCATACATCATTTTTTAACCTTTAATTTGCCTACTATTCAATCATAATTTCCTAATATTAATCAGGAGATACAATATAATTTATATTCAAAAACAACATGAAGGCTGCTCTCCATTTTTCTAAATGATAGTTTTATTACAATAAACAGCTTAGTCAATATAACTGTTTTTCACAATTTTGGAGAATTTCCTTAGGATTGGGTTCCAAATATAATTCAAAGTTTATATAAACATTTTATAGCTCTTGAGGCTTGTTGCCTAATTGCCAAATGGTGTTCTAATTGGTGAGAATATTTAAAATTAACATTTCTAAAGAAGAGTCATTATAGTAATTGTGTCAAATCACTCTTTTCTTCTTCCAAATCAACCATATTTATCAGCTCCAAGTATAGGCTATAATATTGCCTTCCAAGTTCTTATTTCCCACTGTTGTAAAGATTACATTTTACCATCTGGAAATGACTGTGATTTTGTACTAAGATAGATGAAAAATTCTAATAACCATGAGCAGAGTAATGATTCAAATTTGGATCATTCAAAGATGATTCTAATTTACTAATTTGCTTATAAACTGAAAAGCTCAGACTGAATGCTCAATATACCTCCAGTATATTTTTATCCTTTTTTAGAGTTTCATTGCCAGCAGTATACATTGTGGGGAAAAGAAAGTGGAGGTAGCTCTCATTCACAGGGCTCTACCCTAAAGCTCTTCCTTGCCACAGCTGCCTCAGTTGTGCAGTCAGCAGAGGCTGGAGGGCAGTGCAGGAACGGGACGGTGGACCTGCCTCACGTGAAACTGTCTTCATGACCCTCGAACTTTAACACCAGTAATCTCATTTTACAGATAATACTGCAGCACTTTCTAGGATTCCATTCCAATAAAGGTACATATGCCACACTGAGGAATTAAATGAGAGAAGAAAACCAAGAAACACAGTTTGAAGGAATGTAAAGAAGCTAAGGTGCTGAATACTATGCAAGTGTGGGCTTGACTGGTATCCTGCAGAGAAAATGTCAGTTGATGATTTTCAAACTATAGTTTCAACTTATCATTATCCATTCTAATAGCTTCCCCTACTTTGTAGGGATATTGTGAAAATGCTGTGAAAATTAAATGTGACAGTATTTAAATGTGCTTAAGTGAGCACCCACAACACAGGAAACAAAAACCAGCAGTCACTATCATCATTGTCAGCTCCCTAATTTCCACCCATCACCACCATATCCTTCCTTCCCTCCAGCCCTGCCTCTCAAATTTCCCTTTATATAGCCAACAAAGATTCTGTGTACACATCAGCAACATGTGTCTTCCTTCTTTCTCCTTTTGCTAAGCTTACTCATAGTTATTCTTTTAGTGGGACTCAGCTTCTCTGTTTTCCCCAAGCTCCTACCCAGATAAATTAGGTAGGAGCTGCCATACACCTTTGATTATCTTTACTACTAGACTTGCTAAACACATATTAAGCTCTCAGTTTGCTGAATACTCAGACGCTTTTGAATTATTTAGGTTAATGATGAGTTTTACTTTGCATATCCTCTTGCATTTAGAAATGCCAAGAGAAATTCTTCCCTAAAGCAGAAAAGTATGAGTGCTTAGTCATGTCCAACTCTTTGCGACTCCATGGACTGTAGTCTGCTAGACTCTTCTGTCCATGGGATTCTCCAGGCAAGAATACTGGAGTGGGTAGCCATTCCGTTCTCCAGGGGCTCTTCCCAACCCAATGACTGAACCTGGGTCTCCTGCGTTCCAGGTGGATTCTTTACCATTGGAGTCACCAGGGAAGCCTCAGAAAAGTATCTAAACTTCTGGTATAACAGAGACTGTATACAATTTATCAGTACATACTTGCTCTCGAATCATATTTTTGTAGTGAGTCACAATACTGTCATGCTGCTCTAATGTTTTCTTCACCTCTTCTTCTTTTTTATCTTCTTCACTGGACTTATAAATAGCCTTAGTTATCACACCTATAAAAGAAGACATTTAAAAATACTGTTTTATTATCAAGACTTATCAGTAAAAACACATGGCCTAACTGCATGAGCCTTTGGGCTTCCTGGTGGCTCAGCAGTTAAGAACCTGCCTGCCAATCCAAAAGACGTGGGTTCAGTCCCTTGGTTGGGAAGATTGCCTGGAGAAGGAAATGGCAACTCACTCCAGTATTCTTTTCTGGGAAATCCCATGGACAGGCTACAGTCCATGGGGTCGCAAAAGAGTCGGACATGACTTTGCAACTAAACAACAACTGCATGAGAGATCAGAAGTCTTCTTTCCAATCTCACTGAGTGCCCACAGTCCTTCAGTGGGCTACAGAGCAAGAGCTAAAAAAAGATACTTTTACTTTTAGGCTTATCATACAATCAATCTGCACGCATCCAGAATATACATATAAAATAAAATCATAGGTACTTTTTAATGAATGTCAAGAGGAACTCTTGTCGTCTTACCTTCAAGTTCTTTTACCAGTTTTGTAAACTCATGATCAAATATCATGTATTCTGGACTGGGGAAGTTTGGCTGGGGTTTCTGAGACGCTCTGGAATACAGCTCATGTTTGCTAATAAATCCTAGTTTCTCTATGAAATTCTCTTTGCCAATCCTCTTCTCTATCAGTTGTTTTAGTTTCTCTCTACAGAGATAAGTATATTGAGATGCTTAAAAAGTCATAACAAAACAGAAAAGCCTGGTCTACATTATGCTTTGGCAGAAAAAAATTTATCATTATCTACTGATGACATCAGCAAATCATTTTCCCCTTACTTACTTCATATAGGTCTCGAGAGAGTTATCATTGAAGTAAATTGAAATGCCCAACAAGAGAGCACATAAGCCTTGGACCAACTGTTCCTCTTCTCCAAGATTTTCTGCAATTTGTCCTGTAAGCTGAAATCTCTGTTAAGAAAACTAATGGTTCATAATATCAAGAATACTTCATTTTACAATTTGAATCTGACATGTATTTCATGTAAGTTTCAACAAGAAATTCTATACGCAAGCCAAGAAAACATAAAACAGTGGTATACATGTACACACACCCCCCCCCACACACACACACAGCTTAAGCAAGCATCATTATCACCTTAACCGTTTAAAAATCTGCAACATAAAGAGAATGCAAACATTTGAGGCATGGAGCTACCTCTAATTGAGAAGAAGAAATAGAAAAGATAGAAAAGATAAATACTTATATGCATCTTACTAAAACATAAAGGATACAAATGGAACATTGGCTGAATTGTGAAGAAAGTGTGTCACTGCAATGGGGCAGTTGCTAAGCCAGGTACAAAGCAACATTAGTAATCCAACTCTTGTCTGTATTTTGCTTCCCTGCAATAAGCAAGTTAGCAGAAATCTTTTTATGCTTTTCAAACTTGAAGTTGCCCTAAGATCCCTCCCCATCTACATAAAAAGACATTTAACATCTTATAAAAGATGTGTCAGGAATCTGGATTTTAAAAATTGAACAAGAAAATGCACTCTTGTGTCCTCTTTGGACTGCACTTCTGAAACAGAGAGCATAAATTAGACTTGATCCATGTTTATAAGCATATACCAGGTTATCTAAAATATTGCCAGTGGAAAACCTGATATGCTCAGGAAGAAATACATGATGTGGATGCTTATAATTTATCAATCTTAAAACGCTTTAGCATAAATTTGCTGGCAAATTTAATATGCTTCAATAAGAATTAAAAAAAAAAAACTAGTTTCTAATAAAAATACAAATTCTACCTCCTTCAAAAAAATATCAAAAAAAACCCCAAACCGCAAAACCAAAGACATAATCTCCTGAATTGTTTAGTTAAATTCCATTAAAGAATATATTTCTCTAACAGGAAAATAATTAAACCATGTTACAAACTCCTGAGAAATGCCAAATAATGAGAAATCACAAGCATAATGGAGAAGAAAAAGATTTATTTAAATTAGCTAAGTGCCTCAAACCCCTAACTAACTATACTGCTGCTAATATGTTAAACAATATTGGAAACTAGCATGTCCATCAACATTACACTTTCCTAAATTTTCATACAACACATTTATATCCCTTATATGAGGTATTTTCTTAGTTCCTAATATTCAGTTCAGTCGCTCAGTCGTGTTCGACTCTTTGCGACCCCATGAAACGCAGCATGTCAGGCCTCCCTGTCCAACACCAACTCCCGGAGTCTACCCAAACTCATTCCATTGAGTTGGTGATGCCATCCAACCATCTCATCCTCTGTTGTCCCCTTCTCCTCCTGCCCTCAATCTTTCCCAGCATCAGGGTCTTTTCAAATTAGTCAGCTCTTCGCATCAGGTGGCCATAATATTGACCTTGCCCAAATTATATTACATAACCTGCATTTCTGTTTAAGCAAAACAAAACTTGCTTGAAAGAAGATAATGGAAATTAGCACAATAATGCATTACTTTGGGAGTAATTTCAGAAAATTTCCAAAATACAACTGTTTAAAAATCAAGACAAGGGATGGATACAAAAGCAACTATTACTATGTTTTGAAAAATTTCTATCACTCACCCAGACTATTCTAATTTCATGAACCTTAATGGCAATATCTTGGCCTTTCTATAATCTTTTTTCAAGTACATTTAATTAAATTCAAATCAGACCTCTTCAAATGCCAAGTAAGCATTAATTAGCATGATTTAGTTTTTACATAAAGCATTAGTTTTACTTTTTCCTTGCCTTTATGTCATTATTGTGTCCACAGTATATCTTCATGTTACCCAGGTAAACTGAAAATAAAATTTATTATGGGAATACCATTTGCAGGCACCAAACATACTGACATTGTATACACAAGGGCATTCTATCAAATCACTGACTGATGTCTGAGTAAACAAAAATGGAATTAGGTTCAATTTTGAAAAGTATGTCCTTTGGGGTCTAGCTGAAGGTTAAAAAGAGCAAAGTCAAACATAACTGGTTAGAACCAGGTAGAAGACAGAATGGAACACCTTGTTTATTAAAGCAACAATTCTGATTAGGAATGAGCCTAATTAAAACTGTATATGTACACTGCTATGTGTGAAATAGATAGCTAATTGGAAGCTGCTGTATAGCACAGGGAGCTCAGCTCAGCTCAATGCTGAGATGACCTGGGCACGGGGGGCGGTGGGACGGGGGAAGTGAGAGGGATGCTCAGAAAAGGAGGGGTATATGAATACATATGGCTGATTCATGCTGTTGTACAGCAGAATTGTAAAACAATGATCCTCCAATTTAACAAATTTAAAAAAAAAAAAAAACAGGAAAGAAATTCAACCAGAGTAGTCATGGAGGGCTCTTTTTATTTAGAAATGAAAGTTCTAAACATGTTCTCATCAATAGGATCATAACAATAATAACAAAATGTTAATTTTTAATATATGATTTAGAAAAAATAATTCACTGCTCTATCATGATGTCATTTAATTATAGTGACGCTAACCACTATTAAAATCTCTCTCTCCTGGACTTCCCCGGTGGTCCAGTGGCAAAGACTCCGACTACCAACGCAGGGGGCCCACGTTCAATCCCTGCCTGCTGCAACTAAGGGTTCATATGCCACAGCTAAAGATCCTGCCTGCCACAATGAAGATCGAAAAGTCTGTGTGCCTCAATTGAGATCCAGCACAGCAAAAAATAGAAAAAAACTCTGTTATCAATTATCTCCCACTGTAAGAAACAACCAAAGTCAAATATTTTTACATGTTGACAACATGGATGTACTCAATCTACTACTGGAATTTTTTCCAGCTTGAAAAAATAAATAAATAAAAGTATCATTAAAGGGAGCCTTAAAAAAGTGGGAGAGGCTAAAACTGACCAAAAATCTTAGTTTGTTAACTAGTGAAAAATGCTCTCTTTTTTTAGGGGGGAAAAAAGCTCTATCTAAACTAAAAATGTTTCAAAATACTGTTGGAACCTTTATCTATCTGCAAATACTTCTGCCTACCATTCATAAATTGCATGATGCATTTGAATTACACATCTACTGCAAAAAAAAAAAAATGGCTGAGAATTATTTCAAATCTTGTTGCAGAGAACCTCAAACATTTCAGAAGAAATAAAGTATCATTCCTAAAAATACATTAATAATAAAAATATGTAAAGTTAACATTTTAAACAACTAGTGTTTAAGTACTAAAATGAGGTTCAAGAGTATTATGATCAGATTTACTTCCTAGTGGTGGCCTCTGAAGACAGAGAATAATAGGAAAGGGACTAGATGGAACTTGTGGGATTATGAACACTATGCTGCACATTTTGTCTTGGGTGGGGGTTACAGAAATATATTCAACCATGAAAATCATTAGACTGAACACTTAAGGTCTGTGCATTTTACTGTATATAAATTATACTTTCCAAAATTTCCCTTTTAAATGAATGACATGCACACTTATAAAATTCTTTACTTAGTATTGAAAATTCTGACAGCTAAAGCTGCCATATCTGTGCATGAGGTATTAACACACGTTAAATCATGCTCATACACAAAGATACAACTCCCAAAAGAACCTCAGTTATTAGTATCCATGCTGCATAATTGAACACATGCCCAAATATGGAATTAAAAGTACACACTTTTTGGCCAAGTGTCCCAGAAAACAGATCAAAATCAAACACAAATCATACTCTCCCCTAGCACACATCAAAAACGAATCCCGAAATGGTAGTGTAGCACATACATAACACCCAGAATAACTCAAGATGTTTAAACTCTTTCAAATCACAAATTTATACTTACTATTGTATATTTTCAATAACTTATATAATAGAAAAGTATCATATTCTTTCATACGCTGATTAAAAACAAAATTTTTAACTCTTAAATTTTACTACCTCTGAAATGGTTTCATTGGAAATAAAGCAGCAAGCTCGGGTGAAAAATCACACCAAAAACCCCAAACCAAGGAATTCCAGAAAGTGCAAGCATCCCCAGAGGAAGCACAAGGAGAGCTTCAGATGCTCACTCCCACAGTCCTTAGTAACACCACTACAGTACCCAGAGAGAAACCCGAGAGTCACGGTAGAGATTAACTTGCTGACACATACAAGTGTGAGTAGGATGTAACTTCAAACAAGCAGTTAAAAAAAAACAATTAACAAAACCCAAGACAAAGAAAAAGGCTGGCTGTAGGAGGAAATGCCTAAGCCCAAACAAGTGATACATACCCGTCGGTTGATCTTATCGCCCTGCAAATTATACATTAAAGATTATTTGAAAATATTACTGCTTGAGAAAAATGTATACCCAGAAAAATCCCTCAAATACAGTCTCTCTAGCAACCCAAGCCAACAGTTTGGAACAGGAAGATCTAATCTTTTATTATACCAACGTATGTACATTTTAGAGGAGAAAGGCTAATTTTACAGCACTGTGATTACTTCAAAGTGGGAAAACACCACTATCTTTAGGATTTCTCATTATGTGTTAGTTAGAATTGCAATGTTAGAGCTAACTATGTGGTGATGATGGTCAGACAGTTAATTACTATTTGGCTTAAGAAAAGCTGTTAAACACCACTATATTTAAAATAAGTACCTAATAAGGACCTACTGGGAACTCTACAGGGAACTCTACTTAATATTCTGTAAAAATCTTTATGGGAAAGAATCTAAAAAAGAATGGATATATGTATAACTGATTTACTTTGCTGTATACCTGAAACTAACACAACATTGTAAATAAAATATACTCTAATACAAAATTAAAAAAAGAAAAGCCGTTTTCCATACACAGCAACAAGAGATAAACAAGTATTAAATAAATAAGACTATGAATACTCTGGAGTACTTCTAAAAATCACTAAGATAAATAATAAAGATAAAGCAGGCTTTCAATCAAAGTACACCGATTCTAAATAACAAAGAAAGAGTTCAACTCTCTTTGCACTAGCTAATTTTTAAGCCTTAATTTATAACTCCCTATGGATGGTACTGATGTTTCTTTAAAAGCTCACAATAAAACAATTCAACAAGTGCGGCAAAATTAAAAACTGAGAAGCACTCCACATATCATGGGGAAGGAATAAGATAATACCAGTGGATAGAGCAATTTTAGACTTATGGACATTTTCACTCTCCTTGAATGATTCTGAATGTCTATGACTTTAAAGTTTTGCTTAAGCATCAACCTGAATCATTAAACAGCAAGGCTGGCACATGTGGGCAAATCAACTAAATATAGTAAGGGATATTCCTAAATATCAATCCTTTAGCATTCACATTTCAATGAAGCTTCGATACTTTTATTAGGAGTCTAAAGGAATGCAAACATCTTACGTTTATTTACATCTCACTAGGTAAACTATACGCCTTGGGGTTCGGAGGATTTGAGAGCTCACAAACATCAAGGGGTATGTATACTGTTTAACTATATAAGCAATGGATTGGTATTTTATTTTTGTTTTCTGAATGGAAGATCAATTGCCCTGGGAAGAGAAAGAGCAAGGTACACAGCTATGAACCACTTTATTCTATTCCCTCTCATACACTGATCCGAATTCAGCTATTGAGCAGTAAGAGAAATTATTATGTGGATGATATAAAAAGAAAACAAATTCCCCACCTCAAAAAAAAAAAAACAACCCACCAACTTTCTGTACAGAACATGTGTTTCCATCCTGATGCAGACCTTATTCATTATTTGGCAAAACCCCTGATAGGAGTAGTATTTCCTGCTTTCTCTCCACAAAACCATTTCTTGTAACAGTGAGCTAATGAGCAGTCTTTGCCTTGTTTCCTTTCCATCTGCATCTACTAAGGACAGCCTTAAATCCTTGTGTCACTGACATCAAAATGAAACTTCCCACCCCCTCCCTAGAGAAATCTTGGTCACTTTACCTGTGAAAGAATGTTGGTGCACTGCTGCAGCAATGAAACTGGAGGATTGCCGATACTTGTAGCAAGTTGAACCCTGAGCAACTGTTCTTTCTGGGTAGCGTTTTCTTGCAAAGCATGGGCAAGGGCCACGGCAGCACACCAGTTTGAAAGCGAATCAGTAGAAAATAAACCTCCGCATAACAACTGACCAGCTGAGACCGTATTGCCTGTTGCTACAAAGGTGGCAGGCAGATAACAATAAGGTGAAAATGAATTATGCTGTTTCCAAACACACAAAAATAGTATGAAATAATACTTAAAAATCTGTTTATTAGCAGTATTAAGTAACACTTTCAAAAGTCTGTTTTTACAAAATAAAATTTAAAAGATGACAAAAAAGTATCTTGAAAGGAAAGTAGCAAAACAAAGAAATATTAGAACACTTCAGGCATCAAACTGATGATGGTATATTCCAGAAATTATGACCTTAATTAAAAACTTCACTTCTAAAACAAATTGAGAGGACATGTTATATTTTAAACATTACATTACATACTAATATTATACATTTTAAATATCTACTGCACATTTATTTTTTACTATTAAAAGATAATTATTTATTTTAAAAGTTAGAATTAAATTATTTACCATCAATAGTGGAAGGCAGAAGTGTTGACACAATTTCTCCTTGTCCTTTCTGATTTTTATATAAGAAACACTGGAAACAGTAGAGAACAGCACAGCGTAATACAAATGGCTGCCTTTCATTAACCATGGACATAAGAAGTACTACGATGGCTGGTCTGTTGCATTTAAAAAGAAAAGAACAAAAAGAAATGTTGCAGTCTACGTACATAAATCAATAGCTAGTCATTTTTGTTGACTGAAAAGCCACAGCCAGAATACCAGCAAGTTAACTATTTTCATCTCCATTTCACAGAAAAGATATCTGCAGCTGAGAGAAATGAAGTGATCTGCTTGCTAAGGCACACAGCTAGGAAGTGATACCCGAGTACAAATACACAGGTTCTGAAGACTGGAAACTCTTAAAATACCAACATATTTATCTTGTCAGATAATTTCTTATTTCAAAACACAGGACTGAACTCCTTAAAAGAATAAGACGTGCAGACAAGATATACTAATTCGTCTGCGGGATCTCAGCATTTCTCTTTTCCTACCTTGGTGGGTTTGAAGGTGCATTTACAGAAGCAAAGTAGTCTTGGTTTACTTGGCAGCCTCGAATAACTTCTGATACAGTATTAATGGTCTGTAATGAACATGAGTGGAGAAGAAAATTTAGAGAAAGTGAGTTGAAGGAAAAACCCTGTTTTTAAAAGAAGAAAATGTTACATTCTTTTGCTTTTTGCTTTTAAACAACAAAACTTAGATAACAAAAATGTCAGTTATAGCGTTATAATCTTGTAACACTTTTGTGAGATTATATTTTAAAACACTAAGCGCCTCCAACTAAAAATAAACTTGACCACATGCATTTAAAATCTCAAAAAAAAACTAAAATTAATAATATCCTCTAAGAGACAGACTATTTCTACAAAGCAAGAAAAAGGATGCTTAAAAATAAAATCAGAGAACATATTTAAAATGCAACAAATTACAAATTCAATTTAAGGATGAGGCTGAAAAAAACCTCCAAGTAAAAAGAATAAAAAGACACTGGGTCCAGAAAGTCTAATAATCTATTAATAGAGTTCAAGACACAGAAAACAGGAAATTGTCAAAGAACACATAAAACTTCCTCAGAACTGAAGTACTTATGTCTCTAGTTTGAAAGGGCCCAATAAGTACTAAAATTTAGTGGGGTTGAGAGGTAGAGTCTGTAATACAGCACCTCATCAGTAAATTTCAGAAACAAACCAGAAAGAAAGATTCTAGAGAAAGAAAGTGGGTTATACAAAAAGACTCAAAATGGCTTCAGACTTCTTAGTAGCAACACTGGAATAATGTTCTGAAAGTTGAGTGTTAATGATTTCCAATTCTGAATTCCATACCTAACCAAATACTAGATTAATTCTGAAGGTGGAGGAATGACATGAAAAAGCTAAAACCAAATTATCTTGCCATTCACCCCCTTTCAAGAAGTTAAGTAAAATAAGATAATGAACCAAGGGGTGGTAGAAAATGACACAGAATCTAGATAACCAAGGGATCCCCTGGGGGCTCAAACGGTAAAGAATCCACCTGCAATGAGGGAGACCTGGGTTTGATCTCTGGATTGGGAAGATCCCCTGGAGGAGGGCACGGCAACCCATTGCCAGTATTCATGCCTGGAGATTCCCGATGGACAGAGGAGCCTGGTGGGCTACAGTCCATGGAGTTGCAGAGTCGGACTTGACTGAGCGACTAAGCATGGCAAAAGGATCATTGCTGCTGCTGCTGCTAAGTCGCTTCAGTCGTGTCCGACTCTGTGCGACCTCATAGATGTCAGCCCACCAGGCTCTGCCGTCCCTGGGATTCTCCAGGCAAGAACACTGGAGTGGGTTGCCATTTCCTTCTCCAATAAAAGGATCATTAGACAGAGTGAATCAAAGTCCCAGGATAGGGACTTTCCTGGTGGTCCAGGAGCTAAGACTTAATGTTCCTAACGTAGGGGGCCCAGGTTGAATCCCTAGTCAGAGAATTAGATTCCACATGCTACACACAATGAAGATGCAAATAAATAAATAAAAGGTAAGTTCCAGGATAAGAGCTGTGTGACAGAAGAAGGGAATAAGCAGCCCATATGGGAGCAAGAGGATAGGGAACTTCCAGAAGGCCTGAAGTGGGGAACATACTGTTAAGCACATGACAGTGTTAATATGCATTGATAGAAAATCAGTAAAATGAAAAAGAATATTATTATAACTCAGGAAAGAAAAAAGATTATTAAAAAAAAAGTATGGGGCTCTGTTTGGCTTAGCAAGAAACAATACTGGAATAGTGACAAAACTATAAATTATGATTATCAATTTAAAAATACATTACTGGGGTGACAGGAGGAAGCAAAGTGGGACGGTTATATAGGGGGAAGTGAGGCTTAGATAGGAAGGAGGGAGTCCAAAGATAGTTTTTCTTATAAAACTTTCACTACTATCTGTATTTTTAACGTTTAAAAATTAACATGTGTTAATTTGAGAAAAGAAATTTAAATAAACCTTTTTTTCCTTCAAACTAACTTCTTTTTCTTAATAGGTAGGAAAAAGAAAATGCGATATGTCAAGGAAAAAGAATTTATTATTCTATGAATAAGACTCATGTCTGACTTGACTAAGTCATACTGTTCTCAAAATTAAAAATATAAATTATTACTGTGCACTCCTGTTGAATACAATAAAATTAACAAGAAATGTTCTAAGCGTTAACATTATTTACGTGCTATTAAACTTGCGGAATGAATACACCTTTTGGAATTGCTGCTAATTATACTTTATAGCGTCAGTAAGGAATTTAATAGACAAGAATGGTTAACAATTGCTGCTTTTCATTCAGCTGATATCTGATTCTTCCTAGGCTTCCTGATTTCAGCTTCCACAGAGTACTGCCATCACGTGGTTTACCTCAGTCAGGATATCAGCAGGAACTCCAGTGGCCATTAGAATAGTACAAAGCTGCTGCAGTAGGCCACACTGGAACATAGCTTTTTGGCAGCTACTGGTAGCACCAGGAGGGTTGTTGGGAGATACTAGTACACGAACAAGCTGCAAAAGAAAGAGAACACAAAATCTGTCTTTTAGAGATTTGAAAAGTCTTGAGACGAATTTGATCTATATGAATAGAAAACCTGTGTAATGGATTCCCCAAACTGCTCAGCCAGATCTACAGCATGCAATGCTTTGACAGCATTTTACACACACTTCTTTCAAAATTGGTGTGAAAGTGTTAGTCACTTAGTCATGTCCGACTCTTTGCCACCCCACGAACTGCAGCCTATCAGGCTCCTATATCCATGAAATTCTCCAGGCAAGAATACTACAGTGGGTTGCTATTCCCTCCTCCAGGGAATCTTCCTGATCCAGGGATCAAACCTAGGTCCCCACACTGCAGACAGATTCTTTACTGTCTGAGCCATCTCCTCTCAAACCCTGTCACTGCTTAATCAACTAAGTTTTTGTACTACCCCGTGCTGTCATTTCCTCAAGGGGATCTTCCCAACTCGGGGACTGAACCCACACCTCCTGCATCTCTTGCACTGGCAAGCGGATTCTTTACCACTGCGTCACCTGGGAAGCCCCATCAAAGTCCTAGATGGCATCTTTTCCCAAGAGAAAGCTGTTTTATCTGCACTGGAAATCTGTTGCTTTGTGTAGCCACCTTCATTAACTTGCTGCAGCTTCTACATCAGCACTTGTTTCACCTGTGTTAATACTTCTATGTTATGAAGAAGACGACTTCTTCCCTTAAACCTCATGAACCAACTTCTGCTAGATTCAAACTTCTCTTCTGCAGCTTCCTTACCTTTCTCAACCTTCATGGGATTGAAGAAAGTTAGGGCTTTGTTCTACAGTAGCCTCTGGCTTAAGGGAATGTTATCACTGGTGTGATCATCTATCCAGGCCACTAAAGCTTTCTTCACATTAGCAGTAAGGCTGCTTCAGTTTCTCATCACTCATGTATTCACTTATTCTTTCCTTCAATAACTCTTCCTCTGGATTTACAATTTGGCTAACTGGTACAACAGGCCTAGGTTTCAGCCTATCTTCATTTTCAATATGCCTTCCTTACTCAGCTTATTCATTTCAAGCTTTTGATTCAGAGTGAGAGACATCCGACTCTTCCTTTCACTTGAACAGTTAGAGGCCACTTACAGGCCACTGTAAGGTTATTAACTGGTCTAATTTCAACACTTACATCACAGCAGTTAGGGAGACCCGAGGAGAGGGAGACAGGGAATGGTCAGTTAGAGGAGCCGTCAAACACACACATTTATCAATCACGTTGTCCATTTTACAAGGGCGTGATTCGTGGTGCCACAGAACAATTACAAAGACCACTGATCACAGATCACCATAACAAATAATAATGAAAAGGTCTGAAATACTGTGAGAATTACCAAAATGTGACACAGAGACATGAAGTGAGCAAGTGCTGGTGAACAAAAGCTGACAGACTTCGCTTGGCATAGGGTTGCCATAAACCTTCAATTTGTAAAAAGTGAAATTATCTACAAAGCACAATAAACTGAGGTATACCTGTATTTAAAGCAAACAACAAATTATGTGTTGTCTTTCCCATAAATATTTCTATATGCCTCCGATAAAAAGATTTTAAAAATATAATCATCATGCCATTATTATACCTAACAAAATCAACAATAATTCCTTATGTAAGTGTTAGTCGCTCAGTCGTGCCTGACTCTTTGCAACCTCATGGACTGCAGCCCACTAGGCTCCTCTGTCCATGAGATTTTCCAGGCAAGGATACTGGAGTGGGTTGCCATTTCCTTCTCTAGGGGATCTTCCCAACCCAGGGATCAAACCCGGGGGGAAACCTAATAATTCCTTAATGTCATCTAACAGCAGTTGGGTATCTGGTTCCAAACAGGAAAAGGAGTACGTCAAGGCTGTATATTGTCACCCTGCTTATTTAACTTCTATGCAGAGTACATCATGAGAAACGCTGGACTGGAAGAAACACAAGCTGGAATCAAGATTGCCAGGAGAAATATCAATAACCTCAGATATGCAGATGACACCACCCTTATGGCAGAAAGTGAAGAGGAACTCAAAAGCCTCTTGATGAAAGTGAAAGTGGAGAGTGAAGAAGTTGGCTTAAAGCTCAACATTCAGAAAACGAAGATCATGGCATCCGGTCCCACCACTTCATGGGAAACAGATGCGGAAACAGTGGAAACAGTGTCAGACTTTATTTTTTGGGGCTCCAAAATCACTGCAGATGGTGACTGCAGCCATGAAATTAAAAGACGCTTACTCCTTGGAAGGAAAGTTATGACCTGCCGGGAGCTGGCGAGAGGCACTCCACTCATGACAAAGGTCATGAGGAAGGAGGCTCGGCATACGCAAAGGTGGGATCGAGCCTCAGGAGTCCCCCTGGATATTCTCGAGCATCTACCCCCAAAAACCAGAGTCTGCCAACTTTTTGCTTTGTGCTCTCACCTCTGACTTTACTGGGGGCTGTCCCCCACCACCATCTCGCTCTCTCTGACAAAGAGTTAACTTACAGCTCCAATTAATAAAGTTCCTGGGCATTAGGAGTGTTTAAATCTAAACCCCTCAGATAGCTCTTTAACTCGCCTGACAAGTTTACCCGGACTCCTACAGCTATGCATACGATTGTTTACAGTCTCTCAGTCTTGAGAGGCACGGGAAGCTTAAGATATTCAAATAGTTTAGAGCCTCTCAGAGAGTTAGAATAAAACTGTCAGAATAAAACTAGTAAAAGATTTCATTGATGAGCCAATGCTTGCTGCCAAGTTTCCACATCCCCTGTATTGTATCCTTGAATGTGTATTAATTAATATTGTTGGTATGTAGAAAAAATAAGTAGTGGCCTTGGTGTTAGCAACTTTACCCTTAAGGTAATAAATTCTTTCCTTTGTTGTAAACCCACTGTACCTCTGCCCTATAGGAATGCAACTTTATCTAACACCTTCGGACGATGGCGCCAAACCTTAAAATAATTACTCTTAGAGAAAATAAGTCAAAATAAGGTTGACAAACCTTTGTCAAGAGTCATAAATGTTAACAGGCCTTCTGGCCAGAAGGTGATGTAAATCACCTAAACCATTTGTATACGATAAATTTGCAGGAAAGAAATCCTGGTTTTTGATAAGGATCAAAGACTGCTGACTTTGCATGATTTCACATCCCCTATTATCCTCTATATGTAACTTAGGGTATAAAAGCCCCAGTTGAAAATAAAGCTACGGGCCTTGCTCACCAAAGCTTGGTCTCGCCATGTCATTCTTTCTTTTCACATTCCGGCTGAGTCTCCATCTGGAGCATGGAGGTCCTCTGCGATCATTTATTTGCCTGGGCTTCTGAGACCCACTCAAGAAGGTGTCTAAGGTGGGGCACCTTCCACTATTTGAGAGGGCGCCTGTGGCCTCCATGGTCAGAGCTAACCTGGTGTCACAGGCTATATTGATTTTCCACGTAAACCAAGCTACTCAGCCTCTTTTCTCCACTGAATTTTCCTACTGAGCTATCCTCATTCTATTACTCTTTATATCTTCGATGAATATTTAAATAAGTTGCCGACGCCATCTCCCCTTCGAATACCCTGGATCAGCCGAGGCTGGACCCCGGCAATGACCAACCTAGATAGCATATTCAAAAGCAGAGACATTACTTTGCCAACAAAGGTCCGTCTAGTCAAGGCTATGGTTTTTCCAGTGGTCATGTATGGATGTGAGAGTTGGACTGTGAAGAAGGCTGAGCACCGAAGAATTGATGCTTTTGAACTGTGGTGTTGGAGAAGACTCTTGAGAGTCCCTTGGACTGCAAGGAGATCCAGCCAGTCCATTCTGAAGGAGATCAGCCCTGGGATTTCTCTGGAAGAAATGATGCTAAAGCTGAAACTCCCGTACTTTGGCCACCTCATGCGAAGAGTTGACTCACTGGAAAAGACTCTGATGCTGGGAGGGATTGCGGGCAAGAGAAGGGGATGACAGAGGATGAGATGGCTGGATGGCATCACTGACTCGATGGATGTGAGTCTGAGTGAACTCCGGGAGTTGGTGATGGACAGGGAGGCCTGGCGTGCTGTGATTCATGGGGTCGCAAAGAGTCGGACACGACTGAGCGACTGATCTGATCTGATCTGATCTTAACTGATGCTATAAATAATCACATTTCTAGATAACAAAGAAGTAGGAGGGATGGCTGAAGAAAGAGGTAATACTTATAACAATAAGAAAATAAGTGAAGAACTAATAGTTATATTCAAATATATTATAAATATGCAAAATATCACAAAAAATTGATTTATATTTTCCCAGAGAGAAAAACCAGGGGAAGTTTGTAGATGTTATATCCAGGCAGATTTTGACTCATTATATAGATTACGCTTTTTACAATTAGAACTATCCAACAACAAAAAGGAGTCTCTCATTAGGTAATGAGTTTTCTGAGCGTCAATGGCAGTATCGGTCCAAAAAATGGAATAGAAGGGATTCCTACAGGTAGAAATAGTCATGAAATTATCATTCCAGGAAAAAATTTAAATGTTTCACAACTAAAAAAATTTCAAAAAGATGCTTTCTTCACATTTAATTTAGAAATTTAAATGAATGATCCTCAAGTGGATCAATTTCAATTTTTAGTGGCTTAGAAGTCTATCATAACTGGGATGATGAATAATTCCAGTTAGGACATATATATCCAAAAAGGATTATTTATCACCATTTACAATGCATTTTCATTTGTTATATAACCAAGAACTTGAAATATAAGCAACCCTAAATATAAGCAATAAAGCTATCAAGAAAGCCTTCTAATAGTTTGAAAAGCAGAAGATAACCTGTGGCCTGTGAAGCTATGAAATACATCAACTACTTCATCTTTGAATGGAGAATACACTACAGTGAATTAAACTCAGTTTCTTTATTTTGAAGTTTATGTTCTTCAATAACTACTATCTAGTTTATTCACTTTCTAGAAGAATACTTAAAGAACTAACTTACTTCTATATATAACTGCTGCTGCTGCTAAGTCACTTCAGTCGTGTCAGACTCTGTGCGACCCCATAGATGGCAGCCCACCAGGTTCCGATGTCCCTGGGATTCTCCAGGAAAGAATACTGGAGTGGGTTGCCATTTCCTTCTCCAAGGTGTGAAAGTGAAAAGTGAAAGTGAAGTCGCTCAGTTGTGCTGGACTCTCAGCGATCCCATGGACTGCAGCCTACCAGGCTCCTCCGTCCATGGGATTTTCCAGGCAAGAGTACTGGAGTGGGCTGCCATTGCCTTCTCCATATATAACTAGAATACTGTTTTTCTGTTTATATGCAACATTCTATTCTAAATTTTTTTTGGTAAAATAGTGCTTTACTTATTATCAAGTGACTTTCTTGTTAACAATTACTTTTTGCAAAAGTTAATTCTTTAGGTAGTACCCAAAGCTATAAAATATGAGTAAGCTCCTCAAGCAGTTTAGATTCTCACTCTGGAAGGAAATATATATGTAACTGGTACATCATGAGAACACTTCATTTTCTCTAATCACATTTTGAAAATCATTTTTCTAGAGGAATTTCCTTTGTTAAGAAGGCAGTGTTGAGCAAAGATATCAACTTTACCACTGGGACACTATTTCTGAAACATTAAAAACTAATAGCCTTGAAATGTGTGATACTGACATGTAAAAATAGAAACAATGAAATTGGGAATATCAACAGATTCTGCCCATGTTCTCCTGTAAAATAATTCCCTAACAGTTTTTAAGGCATATTCTAAATAGGCTAACTATAGTTTATTATCCAAACTGGGACACTTCTGAAGTGAAAGAGGACACGATTAGTAATTACAAAGTGAATACTGACCTGGTAAACTGGGGCATGTGGTCACCCTGATTATCAGTCAACCCTACGTGGGAAACTCCCAGAGAAGGCAACAATATGCAGATTCTAATTATCAGTCTG
The DNA here is from genome assembly GCF_003369695.1 of Bos indicus x Bos taurus. Taxonomy (NCBI): domain Eukaryota; kingdom Metazoa; phylum Chordata; class Mammalia; order Artiodactyla; family Bovidae; genus Bos; species Bos indicus x Bos taurus. The sequence goes on along the minus strand of NC_040081.1, from coordinate 90,172,157 downwards.
ATTAACCACCTAGTTTTGAGGAACACGACTTTACGAACACAGGGACACTCAAAGACCCACAAGAATCACTAGAGAGTAAGTTAGGAAACTGGTATAAACTTAAGGGTCTGGACAAGAGGGATCAATAAAGGGATAAACAAGTAAAATACTTTAAAAATGTCATAATTTTCTGATACAGAATTCATTTGGGATCCTACTGTCTTCAGTTTTATTATCCATCACCACCAAGCTTTCACCACAGAGCTTAAATGAAATTACATGTGACTTGTTAACTTAATTTGTATTAAACATAAAACTCAAGACTATTAATCTTTGAGGGTAGGGACATCATCATCCACTTCCAAGCATCCAGTGTCTGACTCTCAGTGAATGTTTACTGAATGAATTTCTATGCTGAACTTAATATTCTGAATACTAAAATTTATGATATTAGAACCTTAAATGAAGAAAGTAGATTTAAAAAATTCAACTTAACAAGCTAACTTATTATCTTCTAGTGCAAAACCTATCAATAAACTATATGTTTGGATGTGCTTTAAAATAACCCAAAAAGGCAAGAGAGGGGAATAAAAGATGAAACAGTATTGTCAGATGTTAACAGTTATTGAAACAAAGCGTATGTGTGGGAAGTAGGGAATCTTTATCTCTGAATATAACTGCAAATCTCCATATCAGAACGTTCTTACTTTTTTTTTAAAGCCCACCTGAAACCAATTCAACATCCTGGATTGACCAAAGGCAAGCCATTTTTTTTTCTTTGAAAGGATTGTTGTCAAAATTACCAAATTTATGTCTGAGGACAGTGTACCTGTAACATTAGGTGCAGATTAGTCACTTTCTGTGCAGACCAGCCAGAATTTTCATCTCCAACTTCAAACCAAGGTTTCATACGCTGAATATATGAGCCTTCTTTAAAAAAATTTTGATTGGAGTTGTTGTTTTTTAACAAGTTTTGGAGCAGAATCAGACAATCTTCTACGACTATACCTGGAGAAAGAATGTAAAACACAGGAATGTGAAGGCTGATAGAACCTGAAGGAAAATTCAATCCCCAAACATTTTAAAAACAAAAATCTCCGTGCACAGCATCTCCTCAGCATGCACGGCAGTGAGCCTGCTCTTCCTCAGGTCCCCCAGGGATCTCTTGACTTCTCTTTTTGACTAGCCACTCATCTCAGTAACTCACAGTTTCTTCACATTCAGCTTACACATCATTTCTTCAAGAATGATTAGTGAGATCCAATGACTAGGTTAGGATCACCAGCTATATGCTCTCACAGTAGCCTGCTCCTTTTATTATTATGTAGCATCTGTCTTCTCCACTAGATTATAATTCATGAAGACAGGAATTTGTGAATATCCTACTTACCTCTGTATCCTCAGCAGATATAGAGATAAGACATCAGACATATACAAGGTAAAGTGAAAGTGAAAGTTGCTCAGTTGGGTCTGACTCTTTGCAACCCCATGAACTACACAGTCCATGGAATTCTCCAGGCCAGAATACTGGAGTAGGTAGCCTTTCCCTTCTCCAGGGGATCTTCCCAACCCAGGGATCGAACCCAGGTCTCCCACATTGCAGGTGGATTTTTCACCAGCTGAGCCACAAGGGAAGCCCCGTATACAAGGTATGCATGTATGCATGTGAAGTCGCTCAGTCGTGTCCAACTCTTAGCGACCCCATGGACTGTAACCTATACCAGGCTCCTCTGTCCATGGGATTTTCCAGGCAATAGTATTGGAGTGGATTGCCATTTCCTTCTCCAGGGGATCTTCCCGACCCAGGGATCGAACCCAGGTCTCCCACATTGTAGACAGACGCTTTACCATCTGAGCCACCAGGGAAGTCTTCCAATATTTAGCCCTACTAAATATTTGTTAAATGAATCAATCATTATAATCTCTAAGAGATTGTTGTCTCAATGCCTCTTCCTTGAAACTTCCTCTTCTCTTGGTTTCTAAAACACTAATGACTCCCTCCCTGGTTTTCCTTACAGATGTCTGGTCACTCCTCAGGCTTCCTAGGCAAAGAGCTCTGTTTCCTCTGCAAAGCCTATGAAGAAAGCTCATAGTGAGTAGGTTCCTCTGTGTATATACCCACACTTTTGTGCCTACTACTTGAGATGTATGATTGTAAGAATTAATTGCTTTTTAAAAATTAAGACTATTTTTTCAGAGCACCTTCAGGTTTAAAGAAAATCTGAGAAACAAATATAGGGAACTCCCACATCTCTCTCCTTGCCAGTGTCCACTGCTCTTACTATTTAGCATTAGCGTGAGGTACATGTGTCAGACTGAAGAATGAATACTGATACATTATTAACTCATGGTCATAGTTTACATTACGCTGCATTCTTTGTAAGTTCTATAGGTTTCAACATATGTATTAATTTTATGTACCCACCATTACAGTTACATAGAATAGATTCACTGCTCTAAAAATCCTATGATCCACCTATGCATTCCTCTTTCTTTGCTTCAAGACTCACTCATGATAAAAACTCTTAGCAAAAATCAGAGTTAAAGGTGAAACATCAACATTCTCATTAAAGTCAGCAATTATTTCTAATACTGTATTAAAGATTCCAATGGGGTTCCCTAGTGGCTCAGATGGTAAAGAATCTGCCTGCAATGCAGGAGACCTGGGTTTGATCCCTGGGTCAGGAAGATCCTCTGGAGAATGAAACAGCAACCCACTCCAGTATTCTTGCCTAGAGAATCCCAAGAACAGAGGAACCTGGCAGGCTACAGTCAATGGGGTCGCAAGAGTTGGACACCACTTAGCGACTAAACCACCACCAAAGATCCTAGTCTGTGTGATGAGACAAAGAGGACAAGAAAACTGGTATAAGAAATGAAAGAAAGAAAAAAGGATTACACTATTTGTAGAAGATACCATATCTACACATAAAGTCCAATGAGAACTAATGATTTAATAAGATAACTGGATACAAAATCAATATATAAAAAATCAAATAGTAACCATTTGAAAATGTAATTAAAAAGAAAGATTTCATTCATATGTAACAAAAAGTATAAGATGCCTGGGAATGAATCTAATAAAAAAAGGTATACAACTCTTGTGTTTAAAATTATAAACATTACTGAAAGAGATAAAAAGAAGACTTGAATAGATTAAAAGATATACCTGGATTCATGGAGAGAAAAAGTCAATGATGATTCTCTTTAATCTTTAGACTCTGTATATTTTCAATAAATATCCCAACTGGGATTTTCAGATAACTTGACTAGCTATTAAGTTTCACTTAAATGAAGAATAAAGAAAACAGACACTAAGACAAATTATGAAGAGGGCCAAGATAGGAAATTCTTTCAATATTCTAATAGGAGATTATTATGAAGCCTTAGTAATTAAGAAAGTATGGTTTTAGTGTAGAACTAGACAAACACTAATGGAATAGAACACACAACTCAGAAACAGACCTTCACATATATGAAATTTGATCACAAATCTTATACCATCATTCAAAAGAAAATCCCTATTAATTAAATGCAAAAGACAAATTTTTAAAGCCTTTAGTACAAGAAAGTGATGGAACCTCTCTTTATGACAATGAGATAGAGATAGATTTCTTAAATAAAACCCAAAAGCATAAACTATAAAAAAAATCTAACACGTGATTATATTAAAATTTTAAACTTTAACAGAAACACTATAAACCGACTAAGAGAAGATAACTACAACATATATAATCAACAAATGATTAGTGTCCAGAATATACAAGAGCTTCCAAGTAATCAACTGGAAATGGAAAAATGAACTTACATAAAAATGGGCAAGTAGGTAATTCAAAGGGTTCAAGGATACACAAAAATAGACAGTGACTATACTGCAGATGGTGATTGCAGCCATGAAATTAAAAGATGCTTACTCCTTGGAAGGAAAGTTATGACCAACCTAGATAGCATATTCAAAAGCAGAGACATTACTTTGCCAACAAAGGTCCATCTAGTCAAGGCTATGGTTTTTCCAGTAGTCATGTATGGATGTGAGAGTTGGACTGTGAAGAAAGCTGAGCGCTGAGGAATTGATGCTTTTGAACTGTGGTGTTGGAGAAGACTCTTGAGAGTCCCTTGGACTGCAAGGAGATTCAACCAGTCCATCCTAAAGGAGATCAGTCCTGGGTGTTCATTGGAAGGACTGATGCTAAAGCTGAAACTAATACTTTGGCCACTTCATGCGAAGAGTTGACTCACTGGAAAAGACTGATGCTGGGAGGGATTGGGGGCAGGAGGAGAAGGGGACGACAGAGGATGAGATGGCTGGATGGCATCACTGACTCGATGGACATGAGTTTGAGTAAACTCCGGGAGTTGGCGATGGATAGGGAGGCCTCGCGTGCTGAGGTTCATGGGTTTGCAAAGAGTCAGACAGGACTGAGTGACTGAACTGAACTGATACTCAGATCATGGCAATCAGTTCCATCACTTCATGGCGTATAGATGGGGAGAAAGTGGAAACAGTGATGGACTTTATTTTCTTGGGCTCCCAAATCACTGCAGATGGTGACTGCAGCCACGAAATTAAGACGCTTGCTCCTTGGAAGAAAAGCTCTGACAAACCTAGACAGCATATTAAAAAGCAGAGACATCACTTCCCTGACAAAGCATATAGTCAAAGCTATGGTTTTTCCAGTAATCATGTACGGATTTGAGAGTTGGACCATAAAAAAGGCTACGTGCCAAAGAATTGATGCTTTCAAACTGTGGTGCTGGAAAAGATTCTTGGAAGTCCCATGGACTAAAAGGTGATCAAACTAGTCAATTCTAAAGGAAATCAATCCTGAATATTCATTTTAAGAACTAAAGCTAAAGCTAAAGCTCCAATACTTTGGCCACCTGATGTAAAGAGCTGACTCATAGGAAAAGACCCTGATGCTGGGAAAAACTGAGGGCAGGAGAAGGGGTGACAGAGGATGAGATGGTTGGATGCAGCAACTCAACAAACACAAGTTTGAGGAAACTCTGGGGGACAGTGAAAGACAGGAAGCCTGGCATGCTGCAGTCCATGGGGTCGCAGAGTCAGACATGACAGTGACTGAACAACAACATACCCATGAAAATATGCTTAATCTTATTATTAATTTAAGTAATGAAATAAAATCTCAGTAAGATAACTCTCTCTCTTTGCATGTGTGCTCAGTCCGTGTCTGACTCTTTGCAACCCTGTGGACTATAGACCGCCACGGTCTTCTATCTGTTGGAGAGAATATGGAGTGGGTTGCCACTTCCTTCTCCAGGGAATCTTCCTTACCCAGAGATTGAACCTGTGTCTCCTGCATTACAGGTGGATTCTTTACTCGCTGAACCATTGGGGAACCCCTAAGTAACTCATCCAATCTTTTCTGCTTATCTATTGTTTCATCTATATTCTAATGACCCAAATCTTTATCACCAGCATGGCCCTGCCCTCCAGATTAGTAAGCCTACTCTCAACCATACTATGATACTTACTAACTTCAGTTCAGTGAATGCAAATATACTCATTTTTCTCCTCGACTCTGGTGCTAGGTTTTTTCGATCAATTTCTCACTAAAAGTATCTAAAAATGCTGAACTAAAAAAAAAGTCTAAGAGCAATGAAGTGACTATACAGCAGGCTAAAAGTGACAAGAAAATGGGTATCTACACAGCTAGCTAAGTATAAAAGTACCTTTTGGCTGGTGGTACATTTCTCAATTTTGATAAATCTAAACTTTTCATTTTGACAGCCTCATGGGACAGAAGGAAAATAAATCAAAGCCAAGGGTATTCACAAGGTAGGCAAGGAATCTAACAGAAAACTCTTCACCTAATAAACCAGAACCTCAAAAGGACATATCCCCAGGGGGCAAACAGTGAAAAGTTAACCAGTACTCACAGATTTGGAGAAGGCAATGGCACCCACTCCAGTACTCTTGCCTGGAAAATCCCATGGATGGAGGAACCTGGTAGGCTGCAGTCCATGGGGTCGCTAAGAGTCCGACACGACTGAGCGACTTCACTTTCAATTTTCACTTTCATGCATTGGAGAAGGAAATGGCAACCCACTCCAGTGTTCTTGCCTGGAGAATCCCAGGGACGGGAGAGCCTGGTGGGCTGCCGTCCCTGGGGTCGCACAGAGTCGGACACGACTGAAGCGACTTAGCAGCAGCAGCACTCATAGATTGGCCTGGGTTTGCATTGCCTGAATGGTCCAGGAAATGTCAAGCCTTCAATCTGGAATAAGGTGATCCCAGATAAACTATAACCCCAGGGCTTGCCAAAGACAAACACATTTTCTTTGCAAGAAATTACCTTCATCTTAGGATTCAAATTCCTGTAACTAATTCTAAGTATGACACAAAACACAGTAAAAGAAAACCATGTACACAAAAAACATTGTACCATGTGTAAAACCCAGTAGAGCAAAGTACCACCAAGACTTAAAATACTAGGATTATCAGAGACCATAAAATAATTGTTTCTTACATTTAAAGAAATGAAAAGATAAATTGAAAATATATACAGAAAAAAGGAAGTTGTAAAAAATTACCTAGCAAATTTGCCAAAGTACCAGATAGAACTTACAGAAAAGAAAAATTAAAACTCAACGATACATGCAAAAGCTGATCAAATACAGGTGAAGAGAGAATTGGTGAAATAGGAAATAATCAGAAGAAATAATCCAGAAGAAAATCTGGAAAGATAAAAAGACCGAAAACACAGATGAGAAAGTATGATGATAAGGGGAGAATCTAGTCAGATAACAGAGAACTGACTCTGAGTTTAGGAAGATTTCAAAAAACGTGACAAAGCAGTATTGGAAGAGATATAGCTGAGATTTCCAGAAATGAGGAAAGACACCAACAGATTCTGAAAGTCTAAGAAATATTAAGCAGGATAAGTAAAAAGAAATCCATACTCAACAAACCACAGAGGAAGAAAGAAAGACTGTAAAGCCTCCATCCTCCCTCAGGAAAGCCTCTTTCAACATCTAACAAAACAACAAAAAAAGGCATACGCCCTCCTTTCTGCCTTCAGTTGCATTCCTCAGAAGTTAACAATTCAATGAGAACAAAAGGAACCTTCTCAAATCAATCTCTTCATACTATACCTCCATCACTGTTTCCCTCCTCTGTAATAATGTCCAGTAGTCTCTCAAAAGCATTTTCAAAAGCAACAATTTTCTGGATTGCTCCATTGCTTCTTGTTAGTGCCTGCAGTAGTAAGACGCCCTTATGGAGAAGAAAGATAATGTTGAGTGGAATATAACTTTTTAAAGACATTTAAAGATTACTTTAAAAATCACGGAAATTTAGAAGTGGCAGGAATTTTACAAGTCCAACTCCTTTGCTTTACAGATAGGGCAAAAAAGGATACAGAAGGTGAGTAATTTGCCTCCCTAAACTATACAGATTTCAAAAGACAGACCACCCTGACTAGAATCCATGTTTAGCAATTCCTAATTCAGTTCTTTTTTTCACTATTCAATACAAATATACAACAATTCTTGCTCATTCATCAATCATTACATAGCTTTCACTGTGGTCTAAGAGAGCTGAACATGATTGTATCTATCTCAGTAATGCCTCTGTATGTACTTCACAATAGTAACAGTAAGAAATTGTGAAATCAATAATATAAGTCAATAAACACCACCACATTCTAGCAGGGAAAGTTCAACTATTCTTGTAGTTATTCAGCCCGCAAATTCTCCAGATTTAATTCTAAAAGTTGACAGGTGGGAAAAAAAAAAGGAAGGATGAGAATTCATGTCTCATGAATAGCATGTCTAGTACAGAACAATTCTCTGTAGTCTTTGATTATGATTTTTAGTTTTACTTAGTTCCTATTGAGCCAGATTTAGTTTATATATCTGCAACTACTTATCATTCAAGAAAAACTCACTGTTAACCATTTCTGCTTATTTCACTATCAAACAAGAATTTTACGAGCTCACAGGGAGTCTAACAATATTCTAATGGTCAAAGAGATAGAAAATATTTAATGAAAAAAGCAGATATTACTTAAAAGAAGAGGAATAGCAACTAGGTAATTCAAAAGTGCCTAAGAGGCCAATTAGCTGTCGGCTGTCCATACTGGGCAGGTCAGTATTCACACAAGACAAAAAACGCCCACAGCCTTATTGCACTTGTCCTACTCATCTTTCTGACTGTCCACTCTCAACATTAATATGAGAAAGCGAAAGTGGTTACGTCAAATTCTCCTACTTAATGAGCTTAACTGCTAACAAAGGAGGAAGAAATACAATGGAAGAACACTAAGGCTATGAATTAGATACAGCGGGTTTTTTAAAGTTTTGGTTAACTGCTTGTGCAACTTGAAGCAAATTACTTAAATTCTGTGTGTAATTTATATAATGTAAGTCTCAGTACACCCATGTGTAAAACGAGGATGGTATCTTTGTCAGAGGGTTTTTATGAGGACTAAAGGAAATAAAACAGCCCCCACAGAACCCAAGGTTTCAATGCATTTCAGTTTCTTCTACCTATTATGAGAGGTATTCCTCTATTCAGACATATCCACTAAAATGTTACTGAAAATAAAGTATACACTCATTGGTCATTGAAATAAGTGGGCACCAATTCCTGACTTTAAAAATTGGCAATTAAAGGGATTTATCGATTTATCCTTCCTTTCACATATGAATTGTAATTCAGGGTAATAAAATAAACTGTTCCATGAAGTAAACTTCCTCTTTGAGGAAGATTACCACTGAATAAATGTAAAAGAATGACAAGTTCTAGAAATCATCATTTTGAAACTCTGAACAAAATTACTGATTCCGGCAATGTTCATTCATGAATGATAGGCTATAATGGACAAAAGGATCTATGAAGGGATCTGAATGTCATCACCTGAATCAAATCCACTGATCATACAAATGAGACAGCCAGGTATTTCATTTCCTCATGTGTTGCAAACTGCTTCACCCAGGGAAAAGCAAAGAGGTGAACCAAAACCTACCTAATCAAGGCCTTTAGAAAAGTAAGACATCAACAGTCAAATGTAATGAGAGAACCTTGTCTGGATCCTGATTTGGAAACCAACTATGAAAGACATTTATGAGACAAGTGGGAAACTTGAGTACAGAATAGTTATCTTATTTAAACTGAGGGCTAAGACACACTTGTTATCTCATTAAATGCAATAATTGCATTGTAGTTATATAAGGATACACATTACATGTATACTGAAGTATGCAGTAGTGAAATTATACAGAAATAGTGAAATCAGATAGGTTGATTCCTTTTAAATATTCCAGTTAAAAATAAAGGAGAAGACATAAATTAAAAAAAATACAGGAGAATGGTGAGGGGAGGAGTAGATGAAACAAGTATAATAAAATCTTGAAAATTAAGGGGTTTAGGGGATGGGTTTGTCTGTGTTTTCTCTACTTTTGTGTGTGCTTACATTTCTCATAATAATAAACTAAAGAATGCAATTACAGACTATCACTTAGATGTGAGCTGGTACCTAGAGTTTTCTCAACCTTTCTCACTAATTTTTAAGCACTAACTTGAATAAATATGATATTTCAGTGCACCTATGAAAAATGACTAACTAATTCTCTAAATCCAGATCAAAATCAATTTTTCAAATATGGAACAAACTGAGACTAAAAATCTTTACCAATAGGCTCCCTGAGCGATTTAGTCATGTTGATAACTATCACTGTATGCAATGAGAAACATTAAAAAGAAAGAAAAGAAGGAAATCAAAGTTTTAAACAGAAGGATGAGGAAAGAAAACAATACAAAAGAGCGAGGGGAAGCAGTATACTATTCTAGGCAGTCACAGAGTGCCACTAGTGACCGCCAGCGTGCTGGTTAGTTTCTTCTGATCGCTATACGCTGTAATATGCTGTTTATTACATAATGCTCAATAATAAGTATGCAAAAATTCAAATGAATTTGTTAAACCAAAGGAAAGACGGCTGTAAAACTCCAAAATCTAATAAACATTATAGCAAAAATATAACTTAATCCCTAATTGTAAAATTAATGAAAACCAACATAAATAGAGAATCATTTTATCCGTCTCAAAAACAGGAAAAAAGGTTAGGAGTAGGAAAAAAGAAAAACACTAGATAGTTAAAAGAAGTGCTATATTTAAAAACCAAGATAATGCAGTTATATACACACACAAATTGTATCTGAAAATGAAAATAAATGATAATAATACTAATAACAATACAGGAAGAGAGAATTTCTTTATTAATTAGTTTGTATGTATGTACGTAATAATTCTTTATTAATTGGTATGTATCTTATTTGAACTAAGGGCCAAGAGAGGAGTAGAACAACAAATTCGGGTTTAAGACACATAGTAGTATTTTAGTCAAGAAAAGACACTCAAAATTCCTAATAGGTACACAATTCTTAAAACAATATTAAGGAATAAAAAAATGTCCTCAGAAATCAATACATTCTAGAGCAATTTTCCTCCAATTAAAAAATAAATTAAAAAAAAATTAAAAAGCCCTTATGAGTTTCATTACTATATTATTTCTTCACTTATAATACTGCATTCACATACATACTACAAAGTTTTAAATACAAAACTAAAAATACTGTCTATGTGGTTAAGAAGTCAAGAGCATTTCAGTTTTGTCTTTGCTTTGCCATGAACCAGTTGTGAGACCAAGAACAACCCAAATGGTGTTCACTAGCACTTAAGATGAGGAAGGAGCAAGGCCGGTGCCACAGATACAAAGAGGTATAAGACATCCCCAATGAAGGACAAGCCACTCGGTTTCTGTGCACCTTGGCCTCTCAGTGTAAGTGTGGAGACTAAATTAGTCTGATAAGATCTCCTAGCTCTAAAGTTTAGCTTGAAAGATTTTTCCAATTGCCATCTAAAGTATTGTGGTTTTGGTCAAGTTGTAGATAACAAAAAAAAAATGGTCAAGCAGCTAAACAGTACTGTATCAAAACAAAACAGTACTGGTCAATATAAAATACTCAAATGTATATGCAAATATTAAATCGGAGCAAATCATGTGAGTTAAATAGAGATTACAAGGAAAATCCTTTGAAATATATTCAATCAATTAAGGGTGGAGAGTTCAAATGCAGCACTTAACTGTTAAGTTTATGCAGTTCAATGTCTAGGGATGTTTCCTGTACTCTCTCTGGAGGCACAGTTTGGGATCAGAACAACCTTTCAGAAAAAGATGGAAGAAATCCTAAACTTGTAGAAGGCATAAATTTGAATAGCAAAATTATTTGTCTAACCAAAATACTGAATAGGCAGAAAACAAAGAAATAATGGGGCCTTGTATATAACTTTAAAAGGTCTAAACCATTAACCCAATTTTCCAAATCTAATTTCTTATAACTCTGAAAAAGGGTCATCAAAGATTTCATTTGCAAAGAGAGAATAAAAGCTGCATATTCTGAGGCTTTTAAAAAAAATGTAACTTACATCATTACGTATAACTTCCCTGGAATCTGCTAATAAGTCCATCAATCTTGAAACACCTAGAACATATAACCATGTGTAAAACACTGGCAGATCAAAAATACCAATAGTGATTCAAATTATAAACAATTTATTAACACATCATTTCAGTTATAAAAGTGATCCTTACTTTTATTTTCTTGTTATTTTGTTGTTTTATTTTTTGTTTTGTTTTTTATGATCCTGACTTAAAAAATTTTTTTTGCCTTGTCATGAAGCATGTGGGATCTTAGATCCCCAACCAGGGATAGAACCCACACCCCCTGCATTCAAAGTGCAGAGTCTTAACCACTAGACTGCCAGAGAAGTCCGTGATCCTCACTTTTATATCAAAATAATATAAGGAAGATGAGTCACTTACCCATGGGACTGACTAAAATAATTTGCTGAACCTGAGGCCCTAGTTGTTTTAAAAGAGAAGTAAGAAGCTTCACGCCAGGCCAGCGGACATGGAAATCAAACTCCTACAATACAAGAATTCAAAATATTTAACATTTGTAATTCATATTTTCAAGAAAAACTTTTTTTTTTCAATTAGTAGTATGGTACCAAAAACTATAAGCAAACAAAAAGAGTTTAGCAAACTTTAAAAAAGTAATTTAAGAAATAAAAAGAAAAATTATAAATGATCAAAATGATTAAACTGTTACTGACTAGATATAACTGTACTTTGTAAAAATGGAAACAAGCAGACAGTATGTGAAGAGATCGCACAGGTCTTAAAACAAACACGTGAATCTCTTGCAACGATACAACAAATTTCACTGTCTTAAAAAGGAACATATGTATTGCTTCCTCAGTAACACCCAAAAGGGCAACAAAAGAAGCTTATTAAGATGACAAAAACAACAAAGTTCTTTACTTACCTCCAATAAAGATAAGAGAAGAGTGACATTTTCTTGCTGCTTAATGAAAATTTCTGTAAACTGGCTTCCCAAATCCTCACTCTGCCTTGTGGAGTTTTCTTCTGTAATATTCAAAGATAAAGTACTTGAGCATGATGCTTTATTATTTTAAAGTGTCTGTTTTGCTGAAGAAGCTAAGCAGAAACGGTAATTTTCTTGAACAGTGTGGCTGGAAATGGTATCACGATTATGCTGGAAGGATATATCCTTAAAATTACTTTCAGTGTCATTTAAAGAAATTTTTATTCTTTAAGTGTTTATGATATTCAAAGAAAATATATTTAGATCTCCACATTTTCTCAAGGTCATTTTTAGGTTAAACGTCTAGTTAGAGTACAAGGGAACTTACTGGGGTGATGGAAATATTCTATCTCAAATGTGATACTGGATACTGGTTATGCTACTATATAATTTGCCCAAACACACAGGACTACACAACCCCTAAGAATAAATGTTAATGGATGTAAATCATACCCCAAAATCCCCTCCCCGCAAAAGATTACTTAACACATAGTCCTTGCTGACTCTTAGTCTCTTAGTGTTCCTGAGGTAAATAACTTAATTTTAAAGTTAAACCAATCATCTAAAGATTCTTCAGTATCTTTTTCAAAAAAATTAACATATACATCCTATAAAGTTATTTGGCGGTAAAACCAGAATTTGCATGTAATTTTTCATTCATTTTTTAAAAGATTTTATATTTGTCTTTAAGATTTAATTCCTTATCTGTTGTTTCAATGCACTTTGTCAAAAAAAAAATATAAAGGGTCACTAAAAACTGAAGCAACAATTGCCAAAGCAAATTAGCATTTAAAATCTGCCTACATTATAAATGCAATATAGAGATGGCAAATACACTACTCCCATCCCCTCACCTATTCCAGACACAGCTATTCCTTTTGCACATACTGCTCCAGGCAGTGACTATAAACAATGGAGTTGGCAGTCAAGATCAAACATATTTATTATCCCTCAAATTGTTCTTTTTTCAAATGTTAGATTTTAATATTAATATACTTTAGAAATAGAAAAAAACACAGCAGACCAAAAAAGCAAGACAATCCAACACTGATAGTGATAATCTCATTTAGTTATTTGATGAGAAAAGAAAGAGACCAAAGTAGAAAACAGAAGTTTTCATATTCTAAGTTATTAATATAACCTTATTTTCTAGCATATTGATTAATATGCTGGGTTCATCCTTCAGAAATCCTAAGAAATATTTCTTTTATCATCTTTTTTTATCAGTAGAAGAATTCACTGTTTCTGAACCTTAAAACTATATTACTTAAAATACACTTTACTTTTAAAAGGACTAGTCTGGCTATGCTAAGAAGATGCCAAGGGAAAGAGGGAAATAATAGGCCGTTCATTTAGGAGGCAATAATCAAGGTAAGCAGTGAAGGTGGCTTGGAGAGTGGTCATAATTCTTATGAAAATAGAAGGAACAGGATTTGTTGGCATATTCCTTAGAGGAGTTGTGAGAAGGGGAGAAAAATAAAAGGTAGAGTGATTCCAAGGTTTCAGCCTGAAGTGGAAGGACGGCACTGCCACTTACTGAAGACTGCAAACACTGGAAGAAGTAAGCTGAGAATATATAGAGAACCAGAGGTTTAGTTTTGAATGTGTTCAGTTTGAGGCACATAAAAACTTGAGTGGGGTTATCAATCAACTGGATAAAGGAAAGCATAACTGTCAGTGGATGGGTTTGGGTTGGACATATATATTAGAATGGTAAACATAAAAATGATCTTTATAGTCATAAGACTGGATGATAAAGGGCATCTACAAAAAACATAGCTAACATCAAAACTTAATGGTAAAAGACTGAATGATTTTCACTTAAGATGAGGAAAAATGCAAGAATATCCATTTCACCAATTCTAATCAACATCATACGGGAGTTCTTAGTGTCACAGGGCAGAAAAAGAATAAAAGGCCTATGGGCTGAAAAGAAAGAAGTGAACTGTATTTATGCTTGTTTATGTAGAAAATCCTATGGAATCTACAAAAAACCTATTAGAGAGTGAATTTAGCAAAGTTTCTGAATAAAACGCCAATATACAAAATTAATGGCATTTCTATATACTGATGATAAAAAATTAGAAATTCAAATTTTAAAAATAGCACCAATTAAGAGTGCCAGAAAGTATTAAAGACTTAGGGGTAACTCTGATAAAAGATGTATAAAATCTATATACTTTGAACACTCCAAAATGGTGATGAGAGAAATTAAGATTTAAATAATATACATACTGCGTTCCTGTATTATTGTTGTTGTTATTTAGTTGCTAAGTCATATCTGACTCTCTTGCAACCCTATGGACTGTAGCCCACCAGGCTCCTCTGTCCATGGGATTTCCTAGGCAAGAACACTGGAATGGGTTGCCATTTCCTGCTACAGGGGATCTTCCTAATCCAGCACCTCCTACATTTGCAGGTGGATTCTTTATCAATAAGCCACCAGGGAAGAGCTTTTGTATTACAAGGCTCAAAATTGTTAAAATATCAGTTTACTCTCATATCAATCTGCAGATTTAACGGAATCCCAATCAAAATATCAATTTTTTTTTAGGTAGAAATTGACAAACTGATTCTAAAATTGATATGGGAGTGTTAAGGACCAAAAAGAGCCAAAATAGTTTTGAGAAGGAACAAAGTTGGAGGACTTACACTGGTAAAGATTTACTATAAAGATAAGAGTAACCAACAGGGGCTTCCCAGGTGGCACAGGGGTAAAGAATTCACCTGCCAATACAGAAAACACAGAGATGCAAGTTAGAACCCTGGTCAAGAAGATCCCCTGGAGTAGGAAATGGCAGCCAACTCCAGTATTTTTGCCTGGAACATTCCATGGACAGACGAGCCTGGTGGGCTACAGTCCAGGGGGCTGCAAAGAGTTGGACACGACTGAGCATATTCACACGCACAGTAACCAATACCGCGTCATGCAGGCAACATGAAAGACATAGAGACCAACAGAACAGTAAGTGTAGAAACAGACCCATTGGTTCGCAGACCTAATCACAAGAGTTAAAACTCTAAAACTTTTAAAAGAAACTATAGGAGAACATTTTAGTGATTTTAGGTTTGGTAAAGATTTCATAAATAGGAAACAAAAGGCCCAAATTATATAAGAAAAATAATCAATAGACTGGAATTAATGAAAATTAAAAATTTTGCTCTTCAAAATACAATGTTAGGAAAATAAAAAGGCAAGTCAAAGACTGAGAGAAAGTATTTGTGAAACATATATCACAAGGACTTTTATCTAGAATATATACAGAACTCTTACAAACTGAAGTATAAGAAGACAATCGAGTATAAAAAAAAAAGAACAAAGGATCTGAATAAATATGTCACCAAAGAAAGTAAAAGGGCTTCCCTGATAGCTCAGTTGGTAAAGAATCCACCTGCAATGCAGGAGACCCTGGTTCAATCCCTGAAGAATTGGGAAGATCTTCTGGAGAAGGGATAGGCTACTCACTCCAGTATTCTTGGGCTTCCCTTGTGGCTCAGCTGGTAAAGAATCCGCCAACAATGTGGATCGAACCCAGGGTTCAATCCCTGGGTTGGGAAGATCCCCTGGAGAAGGGAAAGGCTACCCACTCCAGTATTCTGGCCTGGAAAATTCCATGAACTATATAGTCCATGGGGTCGCAAAGAGTTGGACACGACTGAGCGACTTTCACTTAACTTCACAGAAAGTATATGGGTGGCAAATAATCACATGAAAAACTGTCAATATAATTATTTATTGTGAAAATATAAAACTACCATGAGATACTATTTCACGTCCATCAGAACAGCTAAAATTTAAAAAGATAGAAAGTATTGGACAGGATGCGGAGGAAATAGAATTCTTATACACTGCCAGTGGGAATTTTAAATGGTATAACTATTTTGAAAAACAGTTTGGTTATTTCTTGTAAAGGTAAACATACACCTACTCTATCACTTAGCTAATCTATTCTTTGGTATTTACTCAACAGAAATGAAAATGTATGTCCACAAAAAGACTTGTACATAGAAGCTTCAAGGGTAACAGCTAAAAACTTGGACAAACAATCCAAATGCTCACCAACAAGGGAAGGGATTAACATTTTGTTATATATTCATACAACAGCAATAAAAAAAGGATTAAACTCTTGATATGCACTATGAATGAAACTCAGAATAATTATGCTGAGTGAAAGAAGCCAGACCAAAATAAACCAAAAACAGAGTATATATTGTATGATCTTATTTACATAAAAATTCCAGAAAAATGCAAATAATCTACAGTAATCACAGATCTATGATTAAATGGGGATAGAAGGAGGAGGAACTGATTACAAGCAAGCACAAAGAAACTTGGATATGTTCATTATTTTGGTGGTAGTGATGGTTTCATGGATTTATACATATGTCAAAATTCATCAAACTGTATATTTACACATTTATTATATTTTAATTATAATTCAATAAAGTTGTGTGTGGAAGGAAAAAATCTAATTGGGGACATCAAGTTAAGTATTTGAATATACATATACGGATATCAGTGGCGAGGTCTGGGTTGGACATAGATATTTGAGAGGCAGGCATACAGACTGTACTTGAAGTCACAAGCCTAGATGAGACCACTGAAGGAAAAAATAGAGAAGGAAAGAAACCCATGCCCTGGGACATTCCAATGTTAAAAAGACTGGCGAGAAAAGAAAGAAAACAACAAATGAGACAAAGAAAGAGTAGCCCAGTGAGACAGGAAGAAAATCAGGGAGACAGAAATGAATGAAGAAGTGTTTCAAGGAGAAAGGAGCAATTACCTGTCAAATACTATCTCTGAACTTAACATGTTGAGAAATAAAGTAGCACTGCTAACACAGGCAGAATTTGTTTATGAACAGAATGGCTAGGGTGTGTGGTATAGTCAGAGACTTTTTTGAAAGGGAGTCAAGTGAAAAGAAAGCTCACAAAGGTTTTAAGTCAGACTGATTATACCCATTTTCATCCATTTAGTCACATTACTTTGGGCAAAGAGCCCAACTGTACAAGCTTCAGATTCCTTACTTGTAAAATGGGAACAGTTTTCTTTTACACAGGGTTTTCCGTAAGGATTTGAGTAACTAAAACATCTAGCACAGTGTTTGGTGAATAATAAGTGCTCAATAACAGTAACGACGACATGATCATCATCATCCCTAACACAGGATTTCTCAACCTTGGCACTACTGACAATGACATTGTTGTGAGAGGCTCCCCAAGCATTGCAAGATGTTTAGCAGCACCCCTGGCCTTTACCCACAAGATGCCAATTGCAATTCATTACAGTTACTCAAGTTGGGATAACCAGACATGTCTCCAGACATTGACAAATGTCCTTCAGGTGGCAGGAGGGGCCGAACTGCCCTTAAGAACCACAGTTCTAAGATTTATAACACACTATACATCTACATGCATTGATATTATCTAGTTTTCTTTTTTTTGGTCGGTTCCTTGACCAGGGATCCAATCTGGGCCCTTGGCAATTAATGTGTGGAGTCCTAATCACTGGACCACCAGGGAATTCCCTCAAGTTTCAAAATTATACAGAACATAACAGTCTTCTTTTAATGATTCAAAAAATTTTTCAAATTCTTATAAGGTTACTATTAATGAGTATTACACCAAGATGCAAAAGATGTCTAAGAAAAAGTATGACTTATGATATTTCCAGAAACATGCTTATCTGTAAACAAATCCTGTCACTGATATTTTACCTTATATCTTTCTCATAAAAGTTGTATCCAATCTACTAAACTAAGTAGCTACTTGAGTTCATGATTGATCGGATGCCAAATAAAGTTGCTTCATTTTTGACATCAGTAAACAATTTTTTCCCCTTTTAGTTCAATTTTTTAGATTAATGGTGGTTTCAGAAGAATTGCCTAGGGAAGCGGTCATTATTTCCATTGCAGTATTTCCATTATTTCAGGGAAAACAGGTAGAGGACGACATGAAGGGATTAAAAAAACTACATCTGAAAGCTATCATTATGTTACTGCATAATTATTATGTCAAGGCTATTAAAGGGGCAAAGGCTTGATGTAACAAAGGCCTAATAAAATCATAAGGAAGTCTAATACTCAAACATAACTAGCATGGACTCAAGGGACAATATCTATCACTGATCTGCTTAAAAGATTTCCTGCTGTTCCTTTGGGAGCAGATAAAATCCTGTGCCCTGATTATTCACACATCTCTGAAAGTAAAATTCTGCATGGTACATTGTGGTTTTCAATACTCAAAGCTGAATTTACCTATGGAGTTGGAAAAAAACAGACTAGGTAAGTAGCAGGAACTGCACTCCCTTTCCATTTTATTTGCAAGGTGATGTGATGATGGGAAGGGAGATAACAAAGAAACTGGGAAAGATACGAGAATTTGGAAGCTAATAAAACCTTTTGAAAATCTCCCTCTTTAGAATCAGCCATGAAAAATAGCCCTGATTCCCATGGTATGGTAAATGCCCTTTATCCCATAAAATTTCACAAGGTTTGCTGGGCTAATGAGCCTATCTTGTTTTTAGCTACCCTGGAACCCTAACAAACCATGGCTATGTGGGGGATGGTACCAAGAACAAATACTTAGCCAAAATCTATAGATAAAAAAGCAAAGAAAATCTGTGCAAAAAGTGGCCCACACATGTCAAGAGAAAAACTCTCCACATACATGAGAAATGTTGAATAGGCAAGTAGCTTAACTGTCTCCGCCTTAGAACTGTTTCCTTCTAAGAGAGTATTAATACAATCGCAGCAATGCAATGACCTAATTGTGATGCTTTGTAGGGTTATTTTACATTTGCATATTTGCATATTTTCATATTTATTACATGAGAGCACACTTGGGTATACAAGTAACAAAATAATGCTTTTGAAATATAATTTATTTTAAAATGGTTTTTATGAGTGTTGTGAATATAGTAGAGAATATACTACAGGGACAAGACAGTAATGTACATGAATGAAGCAGGCCAGCTGTAAGACCACAAGGAGGATGGAGACTATGTGCTCTTCTAAGGAAGGCAGCAGTTCCTCAGCCCCAACTGACTGCTGCCATGGGACAGTGCAGGCCCAGGTGTCATCAGTCTTCAGATTTTTTTAGCAATTCAAAATCTAAAAAGTGATATTAATGTACCCCATTTTTAATGTTAGCAACTTATTTATTATTGAAAATACTAAGTAGTCAAACAACCTTTCACGTAAGACAGACAATGCCCTTGGGCCCAAAGACTGTGACCTCTAGAGAAGGGTTCAAAATAAAAGTCAATGGAATCTGGAGGACGTCCCTGGCGCTCCAGTACTTAGGAGTCCATGCTTCCACTGCAGGGTGCATGGGTTTGATATCTGGCCAGGGAACCAAGATCCCACATGCCACACAGTACAGCCCCCCCCCCCCCCCCCAAAAAAAAGATTGACATCTGGGAGAATATTCAAACTTATAAGTTAATCTTAAAAGGAAGGGAGGAAAACCATATACAGATTTGATGGATTCTTCCTATGAAATATTTTTATGTGGACAAATGCAAATAACCAAGCTGTGGTTTAAGTCTTGGTTAGTATTTCTCAAAATCCAGGATTGTGTGGCATGTGTTAACAGGTATCTCATGAAAGCAAGCACAGGTACACAAATATATCTGGATTAAACAAAACTGAATAGGCTCCTTTTTGCAGAATTCTCAATATTTACTACATTAATGTAAATTTTGTGACATTTCAGAGGGAGATACAGTATGTTATGTTTAACTACAGATACCTTTTAATACAGAGAACTCTAGAACTTTTGTGCTTTACTATAAGGAACACAAGTTTAACAGAAGAAAAAGTTTAATTTAGTGCAGGCATTGAGCACAAACTAATAACTTAGCAAGAAGTAGATTTAATACTACACATGCAATTCATTCTGTAGCTATACTCTATAAAATACTATAGCTTAGCAGTATATAATTAAGATCTATGTTTTGAATTGAACTAGTAAAGATGAACCTGTTCCAACGATCTATGGTTCCTTCTGATTTAATATTAACTAAAAAAGTGTTAGTGAGATGTACTCCACTTCCTTCAAGTTACAGTCATAAGACAGCACTTCTAAATTTTAATGAAGAGTCCCACAAAAATTTGCTAAGTGATTAAAGTAACATACAAAGCTATTTTGATGTGGAAGTTAGTCAAGCTAAAATTACAACACTAATTATATCTAAAGATTGTAAAACAAAACTAGACTCATGAAATACTATGTTTTTGTAAGTAGGCAAAAGTATGAAACATGTAAATAATCCCTTTTCATCCAATATAATTATTTGAAAAATCCTAGAGTTAAGTCTATTTTTTAACATCCTATAGCTTATGTACTATTTGGTATACTTATTATAACTTGTAAAAGTAAATATCCCTTTGTTGTTTAGTTACTAAGTCATGTCTGACTCTGTTGCGACCCTATGGACTGTAGCCCGCCTGGCTCCTCTGTCCATGGGATTCCCCAGGCAAGAATACTAGAGTGGGTTGCCATTTCCTTCTAAAAGGGATGTTCCCCACCCAGGGATTGAACTCCAGTCTCATGCATTGGCAAGCAGATTCTTTGCCACCAGGGAATCCCAAATGAAAAATTAAGAACAAAATGACATTTTGAAATTATAGTGAAAATAAACCTAAGACAGGCATATCAAATTAAAGATTGCTTTTTAAAAAGTCCATGTAAACCTCTGGAAATATTTCACACCTATTTATGTGGCTTTTAACTAAATATGTATATATACATTTACTCTTCAAATGTATTTACAGTTGTGTTTTTTCCAGTTATATAAACAATATTAAAAAACATTCTGGACCTTCTCGTTGAAACTCCACATTAAGTTCATAATCCGTATTATGGAGGACAAAAGAGATATTCTGA
This sequence comes from Bos indicus x Bos taurus, assembly GCF_003369695.1. Classification (NCBI taxonomy): domain Eukaryota; kingdom Metazoa; phylum Chordata; class Mammalia; order Artiodactyla; family Bovidae; genus Bos; species Bos indicus x Bos taurus. The sequence goes on along the minus strand of NC_040081.1, from coordinate 90,150,877 downwards.
TAAAAGTAGTTATAACTCAGAGGGAGGGAATAACAAGTAATCTTTTACACTGTGGTCAATTAGTTAAACAAGCAGACCTGTACTTTTAAACATCTGTCTGCTTTTCTGATTATTAAATCAGAAAACTACGGAATACAAAAAAAGGTATAAAAAATTTTGTTACCCTACTTAGTAGACAATCTTATGTAAGTTATATATCTCTGGGGTTTCTCTTTAATAAAGAGAAAAATATTACCTACCTCACAGTTTGCTAACAGGATCAAATAAGATAATGGACATAAAAGCACTGTAAAATTTAAACTCTATAAATATGACGAAACAATAATAGTACTACTCAACAAGGACACAGCATTTTCGCAAGACTCAAGGCATATTAATTAATTAGGTGGTCAATATTATCTATTTTGAAACAAGGGGTTCAAATTTCACAAAAGGTAATGTTATATAGCTTAAAAGTTAGTTTCTTTGTTAGCTTTTTGTTAGGTATAGGAAATTTTGTCATGTACCATTTTAAACCTACTTTAGATGAGGATTTTTCTTCTTCATTTTAAAAAGTTAAGGATCTCAGGAAAAATAGTAAAACAAAAAAAAGTGGTTACTTTAAATTAACTATGAGGAAAAGAAGAATCAATGTTAAAAAGTAAATGGAAATTGAATCGGACCACTAGAAAAAAGGCAATATTGGTGAGTTTTATAAATTAATATTAAAAAATGTCAGTAACCAGGCCTTGTGCACGCATAATTTTAAAGGGACAATATCAACATATAAGTATTCTCTGAACTGGAATACCTTCCAGTTCTTCTTGAATATAGGTAAAATTTATATGTATACACGTATATATATATATGTATACATATTCAAATATTATTTTTAAATAAACTGGCTCAAAAATTCCCCCCTGGAAACACATAAGAAGTAATTCAAATAAATTGTCCTACCAGAGAAAAAACTTTAATTTCATTAAAATATGTACTAGAATATTTTCTGTGTCCTGGACAATAAATAATTTTGTAGTCATAGAAATGATAAAATAAGATTATAAAATATTGCTTTTTAATGAAGGAATTCTTATATATTAAAATAAATCTCAAGATTTTTTTTTTTACCAGCCAGAAGAAACTCACTTGACAGTGTCCTTTTATATTATCAGAAATTATGCCTAAAAGCATCATGCATATTAAATGCAATCTTTTACCTTCAACATCATCTGAAAAGGTAGACAAAATAAATAAAAGTGGGTGATAAAGAAAACTTTTTATGTAGTAGTATTCACAATAAAATAAATAAGAGCTTAAAAACATCAAATAAGCAATATAATTTCTTAAAGGAAGAGCTTCATACTCATTTTACTCACATATTTTAGATATTCTAATAGATGTAGCATGTGCTATATATGCAGAGTTATGAGACATATTTACCAATAAATTGAGGGGTTATTAAAATAACTCCAATGAAGTTGAATTCATTTTAAAATGAAGTTCATTATGTCAGCTAAGAAATATCTTTTAATGAAGCAGTAAAGAGAAAGTATCAATAATAAAATTGAAGACCCTATTTCTCAGTATCTAGATTTCTAAAAATTGACTCAGGCTATTAGCCTAAGTTCATATTTTAATCTTTCCTAGAAAAAATGACTCCACTATTGTAGTTTCTACAATTGTTTACCCTGTTTCATCCAAAGAATCACTTTTTGGATGGTAAATTAAAAATAAGGAGCCCAAATACATTAACAGAAGCAAAAAAATGGACTTAAACATTACTAGATTATGAATTTTGGAGAAGGCAATGGCACCGCACTCCAGTACTCTTGCCTGGAAAATCCCATGGACGGAGGAGCCTGGAAGACTGTAGTCCATGGGGTCGCTGAGGGTCAGACACGACTGAGCGACTTCACTTTCACTTTTCACTTTCATGCATTGGAGAAGGAAATGGCAACCCACTCCAGTGTTCTTGCCTGGAGAATCCCAGGGGCGGGGGAGCCTGGTGGGCTTCTGTCTATGGGGTCACACAGAGTCTGAAGTGACTTAGCAGCAGCAGTAGCAGCAGATTATGAATTTATAACAAAGGAATATCACCTAATTGATGCTAAACAGTTTTTTAAAAACACAAAAATTACTTAAAAAAAAAGAGCTAAATTTTCAATCTGAAACAACTAAGAAAAAATTTAATGTTTTCTAATAAGTGTAACTGCATCTAATTTTCTGAGAAATGACTAGTGGAAATAAGTATCTTTTTCTTCAAAATGGTGGTACTGTATTTAAGTATTATTATGTAACTGACAGCCTCTTTTTCAATGAGAACCAAATTATGTTTACTAAAGATTTTTTTACTCCTGAGAAATTAATAAAGTCATGAGGTAGACATTACAGAGAAATAAAAATTTAAGAGAAAGGATATTCAACTCTAAAAAATTGTGATTATGCAACACAACCCAGTTTCAAATGTTATTACTGGTATTTTGTGAAATTAATATCTATACATATTTCTGTTACACTTTTACTTTAATAAAATAAGTGTACACAATATTATCTATACATTTCTTTATGTTACCTACTCAGATTTTGGAGGACCCTATAATTTCAGTATAAATTAGCCTTATAATATGCATGAATATCACCCTTTAGATTGTCTAGAAAAATGAAAAACCCGCTATGTCCTATTGCAACAGTCAATGTGAAATAAGGAAAGCACTCTTCAATAGCATTGGAAAATGTTACTCAGTGTCTGTTTTTACAATACATGGAATAAAATGTACGGACTTCCAGTCAAGTATTTCACATGCTGGGATTTGCCTGGTGGCCAAGAGGTTAGGATTCCAGGTTTTCATTGCCATGGCCTGGGTTCAATCCCCGGCTGGGGAACTGAGATCCTGGAAACTGCATGGTGCGGCCAAAAAGTAAACACACAAAAACAAAAAACCTTCCAAATATAAAAAAGTTAACATAAGATCTATGTTAGAAATTCAAGTATATATCAGGAACAATTCCTCTAACTTCATACTGCTCACCATGTAACATATAAATAAAAGTTTGATTTTTAATCAATAGCCAAAAATGATTATTTAACTGAGAGACTACTAATATTCATTCTGCTTAACTAAAATCAATAAAGAGAGAAAAATATATTTTAAAAAGAAGAATCTAATTCCACCTCCAAATCACATACGAAGCAGTCATCTTAAAGATATTTTCTAATGTTTTCCCTTTATTGATTAGAACAAAAAAGAAGAAAAAAAATCTTAAAAATAAATTTATAAAATAAAATCAACCCTAAAACAGCAAAAATGGCACAATCCAGTTAATTTTATGTACAGAAAACACAATGAAAGAAACTTACCTACTTCTTCCTCTTCATCATTAGATATTATATTATACAATGTGTCCAAAGCATAACCTATTATTTCAGAATCCGAACTGGAAGAAAGAAATTATTACACTTATACACTGCCAGTTAGAGTATAAGCTGTTATGACTATTTTATAGACTTTTCTTTAACAAGATTGTATAAAACACTAATCTCACTTCTGAAGACCTACCCTAAGAAAATATCAGAGTGCAAACTGTGAAGACGTATAAAGGTCTATTTTTGTAATAATACTGAAAAATTAGAAGCAACTTAAATGTCCAATAATATTTTTTAAAAGTGTGGTAAATCCATATATAGCAGCAATTAAAAAATGTATTTTTAAAGAATGTTTAATGACATGGTAATTAAAACACCCCTGATTTAATGCCAGTAGGAAAAAAACAGAATACAAAAATCAATGTGAAGAATGATCCCATCTATGAAAAACCATATATATATTTTCATGTGTGTATGTATATATTTTAAGGAAACCTTATAAATCAATTTGGAAAAGAAATCCAACTTTAAAACAAGCAAAATCAGCACAAGCCAGGTAATTTTTTAAGTCTGTGTGTATGTTTACGTATATGTTTTATAACATAAATATGTTATAAAGTGTTATCTCTAGTTGGATCTCTCGAATTTGTTTCCTTGATCTGTATTTTATTTTCTTAAAAAAAAAAAAAATTTACAGTAAACATTTACGACATTTATAACATCAGGAAGTATAAAAGTTTTTCCTTTTACTCATTTGTTTCAGGAAGTATAAGTTTTTTTATCTTTTTCTCTTTTGTTCAGGAAGTATAATTTTTTTTTTGTCTTGTAGCATGTGGGATCTTAGTTCCCTGACCAGGGATTGAAACTATACTCTCTGCATTAGAAGTGCAGAGTCTTTTAACCACCGGACTGCCAAGGAAGTCCAAGGAAGTATATTTTTGTTGTTGATAAACAGATATAATTTGAAAGCACAATGGAAGATGATGGCATTCAGAGTGAAAAGCAAGAATGAGACACAGGTCAGAAAGATTCAATAAATATAAAGAAGTGATGAGGAGTGAAAGCAAAAATGAGGGACAGAGGGTCACAACCAGAGGATGTAAATATCATATAAAATAGATTTTTAAAATTATTATTATCTGTTTTTGAGAAACTTAAGAGGGACATCTCTTAAGAGACCTTTGAGAAAGCAGGAATAGAAGGAAACTTCCTCAAAATGAAAATCTGACAATTAACATCATATGTAATGGTGCAAGACTAAACGCTTCACCCCTAAAGATCAGTAACAAGATAATGATGTCTCCCCTAGCCACTTCAACCCAACACTGAACTACAGGTTCTAGCTAGAGCATTTGGCAAGAAAAGGAAATAAAAAACATACAGATTAGAAAGGAAGAACTAAAACTATCCCATTCACTGATGACATGACCTTGTACATAGAAAATTCTAAGGAAATCACTAAAAACCTATTAGAACTAGTAAATATATTCAGCAAGGTTGAAGGACACATGCTTAACATAAAAAAAAAAAATCAACTGTACTTCTCTATACTAGCAATGAACAATCAGACAATAAAAAATTTTAAATTCCATTTAAATAACATAGA